>NC_143579.1:153867066-154527058 GCF_048544385.1 Mastigoproctus giganteus | reverse complement strand
AGCAGATGACGAGAACATTAGTGATAGCTGACCGGTCCCTGATAAAGACATGTTGAGTGTTGCTAATGAAGTGCTAAAAATACTGCATTAGTCGACTGTGAATGATTTCCATAATTTTCCCCATCGATTTCAAAAGGGTAGGTAATTTTCTAATGAGCGTGTTGCGCTTCTTTTAGGGATTGGAATAACATTAACTGTTTTGAAGTGAGTGGGGTAGGTGTCCTTAATAGAGAGATCGAATATATGCAACATTATATATTTCAACTGTGGCAAGCATTTCTTACAGAGTATAATGCGGAATCTTATCTGAGCCAGCAGTGGTCTTTTGACGACTTCCGAAGTGTTTGAGTGAGAAGTGTTTCTGTGCCAGCTGTAAAATGCATCATCCTTAATGAATCGGAATTTTATAAGTAGAAGCAGCTGCAGTCTGCTCAGAATATGAAAAGAACAGATTCTCAAATTAAAGCTCTGCTTTAATTTTATCACAGGCTGTAGGCGTGCCATCGATATATGCAACCTTGGTCCCTGTTGAGCAATTGTTTAAGTTCTTGAACATATTCCAAAATCTTTTCAATATTGTCTACATGAGCAATGAACCTATTGAACATACCAAGCGTGCTACATTCTGATTTATTTTTAAGGTTGTTTCTCTGCTCCTTGAACAATAATATATGTTTCATCCTTCGACCTGCATTTTTTTATTTAAGCAATAATATCTGCCCTAAACCAATGAGGAATTCTGTTCCTATAGGTTTTATTGAGTAGGTACGAAGTCCTGTACAATAGAGTGGTGTTAATCAGATGATCAGTGATTGCGTCGACGTCATTTATAAGTGGATGCGAAAACCAATCGATATTATCAAGAACATGACTTACTAATTGCTATTCAACTCTTGTAAAGCCTAGTTTGGCTGAGACAGTGTTAATAGTGCTTTTAGTTTCCGGTCCAGTGCCTATTTGGCAGCTTAAAGCCTTGTGAAGTAACGAAATTGCTTCAGTAACTAAGATCTGCTGGGAAGCAAAATTGAGATCTGGTAACGCTTTTCTTGTAGCATATTTTGTTATGCAGATTGAGAGCAAGTTCAGACGTAGTGTCATAGAGGAACCTTGTTTTAAAAGGTGACTCTTCCACGCCCGGTGTTGAATATTGAAGTCTCCAAAACATGCATTAAATGTGTAATCGTGCTCATATATGAATTATACTTACTTCGACAGTGAACGATCACCAAGTGTTATTTCATTTGTAATATAATGGCATTTAAATAACAACTTGGGTGTTTACCTTTGGAGCACTTCGATTTCTCGAAGTGCTCCAAAGGTAAACACCCAAGTTGCTTCTTTGTAAGCTGAAATGGAAGTGGTACTGAGTCCACATCCTACCGTAAGTGCATTTTCAAAAACTTTTTAAAAAATTCTTTATGTTAAAGATATTATGGTTTGATTTTAAAAGTAATTTAAAACTTTTTAAAGCATTTTTCTTCCATTTTATATTTCTGTCTGTACTGTTTGGTTAAAAATAATAATAAAAAAATGCTGTAAGTGAAGGTGGAAATTCGCTAGTGGCGTAATTGCGGTTTGATATAAGTTGTGCAAGTGCTGGTGCATATTTTCAAGATGTGCGTCTTCTGTGTCACAGATTGCTGCTCTTTGTTTTTGGAGTACAGATGGTGAAACATTTTATGCAGTGCGAAATGTTTCTACTGGATTGGAATCTTTAGTGTCTGATGACAACGTTCGTGCGAAACTTGGGTATATCTAAGCGACTGCGCATACATGTCCTTTCCAGTCGGTCAGTTTCTATGAACGATATACGCGAAAATGGCCCTAGAAACAGACTATTTATAGCACTCAAATAAGGCTTAGTAACAGCTAACTTTCCTCCAGTGTCCGTGGCCACAGATAGGATTTCCGTGACCCAAAACGTGCTTATTTTTCAGGCCTGTCTCGGATCCCCACAACTTGAACTCTTAAGAGCTATAATTTGTTCCATCTGTACCCATGTTTTGGTGGGCTGCTAATGTCTGTTTACATGGACGATCTGCATTCTCCATAGCAACAGGATTTGCCACGGCAATAACCCGTATTTGCTGCATGAACTGGTCGTTCCTCCGCTGTCCTCATCGTACTCGTCAAACGAGTGACATTAACACCTGTCGGGAAAACTTGTATACCCTCTCAAATTTGCACCTTTAGGAGGCGTTAAACAGGAGCGTTCAGGGGTGCATGCAAATGTACGTCTCGCCTTGCGCGTGCCTTTTAGCTGTCTCCGTATTCACGGTGTTTACAGTCACTGCATCCCATGAAGATTATTTGGTTCATATTTCAGAGTTTAAGTGCCGTTTTTACGAGCCGGAGTTCCGTCCAAAGCCGGAGCTGCACTCTTCGTAATCTTGGCTAGCCTCACGTTTCTCCGAGGCTTCTGGCATGCTAAATTGTCCTGTCCCGTGGATGGAAGCGCCACCTAGTGACATTCTTACAGCGATCGATCCGACGCGGCGAGAAAGACGAGCTTCTAAGCGTCCTGCTCACAGACCAGCATGGCAGCAGGGCGTCTCGGCGTCAAGCTTAGGCCCGTCTCAATACTGCGTCCCGTTTTCGTCCCCGAGTCGATTTGTGTAGATGAATAATTGTTCTTCAGAGCTCTGAGAAACGACGGAGTTGTTTCCTTGCAGTGGATGGGCAGTTCGCGACATCTGAAGCGAGTTACCAATACCTTTCGTTGTTTTTCATCTTGTACCCTGCCGAGGAGGCGCCACGGCCGAGCAGTGGAGCTCTGCTCTGCACCAGCGGTAGTGTTTTTGAATCTGGCAATCTCTCCTCGTCACGGATTAAGTAGAGACAACTGGAAATAAGTTGATGGTAAAGTCTGCACCTCTTCTGCACCATATTTGGTCGTCTGCGTTGGATGTTTTTGTGTGTTTTACTGTGTTCTCCACGTCATCGAGAATAAGGCACTTTTGTCCGCCGATACGATCAGCCACGGGAGGTCAGGGGAACTCTGACGTGCCGCTGGTTCAATGATGGCGGCGTGTGTGGTGGCCTAGTCCACTTCGCAGTTGTGCCAGGCACAAAGAAGCGATTATCTATTGTTCCGTAAACGTCACTGCTCGTCGTTAGGATTTAGTGTTTTCACATGAGATATGACAACCCTGTTGTCGAAAAAGAAGTGAGGATAGTTTCTATAGGCGTTGTGTTGCGTCCCTTGTCGGTGGAGGAAAAACTGAAAGGTGAGGAGCAACAATGGGAATGTGTGAGCTGCCTTTTCCCACATTTTTCCCCCTGTTGTGCTTTTTTTGTATTCTGTGAGCTGGTTACTTACTCCTGCATAACACTAATACAACTGAATTTTCCTTCTGATTTACATTTCACACCCTATTTCAGTTATTGTTGAACAGTTTTTACTTTTATTTACTTTCGCACGCACACAAAATATTCCGATAAGATTTTATGCTATTAGTGCGTGTGTGTTTTAATAATTGCGATGCTCATGCGCTAATTATATTTCAAACTAATAATTCTACACTGTATTATTCCGATGAAAGAACAGCAATCAAAGAGCACGAGGCAAGAATTTAATTTTAGACAATTTTAGAGAACATTTGGACATGTCCCAACGTGTTCGTCGTTAACGGCTTTCGTCGGGTATTCCACCTACCATAACAAAGTAACCCTTGAAACAAATCCACGCTACTCTCCTCGCCGTGGGAATCACCTTAGTTTAACTTTCTAAGCTGGCTTTCTTTAAGGCAAAGTAAGAGTGATGAATTTGACAAATTGTCTTCTCTTTATATACGTCAAGATGGGTTGGTTGTAAGGCGTTCAGGAATGCAAAAGGAGATGGGATTGCTGTCTGATGAATTGGCCTCGTTTCGCACTTAGAATGAGGCCTTAAAACTATGATTTTGAACTTACATTGACAATACCAATCGTGGATTTCATTAAATAGGAATATAAAAAGCTGGGGAAAAATTAAATGTATCTGTTATCGCTAACTTGAGAAATACTGGTATGTGGTATTTGCGCAACCAAAATGAATTCATTTTGAGTTCTGTTCTCCTGGATTGGGCTACACCCGAATTACAACCTGCAATCTCTCGGTCTGTCCTCTTGAATTTGCATTTAAGTCCTTGCTGAAATGCTGATAATTCTTGAATGGTAATGAAGGTGATGACATAATTTACATTAGTGTTATATTAGAAGATTTTTTTTTTGTTTTGTTATCATTTTAAGAAAATAAAGGCCTAATTACATCAATCTCTAGAGGAGGAAGTTTTGAAGTGAAGCTTCACTAAAATACATTATTCACAGACAAACATGAATTATTTGAATTCAGTATACGTCATCGACCGGAAAAATCATGGAAATTTCTTCACATGGCTCTGACGGTCTATTCAGTTACAGTTAACCAGTAGCATTCACTGATTAACACATAGTTTGATGTTCTGTTTACACTTTGATGAGTTTGAATACTTTGCTTTTTTTCACAGTAATAAAGAATTCTTGAGTTAAAGATTAACAATCACAACCAATATTTCAGAGCATGTGGGAATTTTGCCGCAAACTGCAACAGGATCATGCTTTGAGGTTCTACTGCTACCTGCAATCATTCTGAAATTGGACAGCCTGAACAAAAGAAACTTCCAGAGAGAAAGAGATTAAATGTCATCATGTTCTGGCATAAGTTGCACCACGTTGTGCAAAGTTCTACGCTGTGCTGTTGTGCTTCCTGGAGTGAATATCGGCTTTCATTTCATTCTTTTTTTATTTTATTTCATTTCTTTCTTTCTTTTTCGCATTTTCTTTTGTTTGTTTGTTCAGAGTGTTTAATTACAGCATAATTGCAGGAAGCAGTAGTACCTGGCAAGCGTAATCCTGTTGCAGTTTGCAGCAGAATTCCCACGTGGTCTAGTCTTCGTTGTAATTTTAATCTTTAGTGATTATAGCACGTATGTCTTCATTTTTACAATTATTTTCAAAAATGATAATATTTAAAAAATGTTCTGAGTAATTAACATTATTTTTTTGAGCTGTTTATAGCAAGCAAGTCACTTGAAACAAAAAATTACGTGGTTACCAGTAGATCAGAACGACAAATGCTTTAGATCAGTTGAAAATCATTCTCATTCTGGTATGTTGTTATTTAGCAATTTTTATGCAATGCAGAACGCTTGCATTGCTGTTTTGAGGTTTGTGACTTAAGAGTAAAATTTGGTATTATCTGTGACCACCCGGGTTGTTATCTCTAGTACTGTTAATGCTCTGAACCCAGCTCGAACAAATTACCGATGTTGAGGACCATCTCCAGAGTTGTATTTCAAGTTTTCGGAGTCTAGAAAACTATGATTTATGTTCATTGTAAATTATACTTCAGTCTGGTTTTTCTGTTGCGGTCCCACGCTCAATAACTGTGCACATGTGCGTGTTAGTATGGAAAGCAAAAAGTTTTAAAATTTATCATTAGCGCATTCTTGAGGATTGGGAACTAGTTTTCTCTCTCTCTGAGTTGCTAAAGAAATTACAGTGATAATAAGGTGATGATAATAATTTATGTGTATGTATATTTATGACCGACCCCAGGCAATAGCGTGTAGACTCGTCTAAACGCTACTGCCTGTGCGCGTACAGCGTATTCGCTGTACGCGCTGGTCGAAGCAAATATGCTGTACGCGCTATCAGTCTGTGTGTATCTTATAAATAAATAAACAGATCTTTATTTGTCCTACCATACTAAATAGAGTGTTACATTGGTGAGTGACAAATTCCCTTCACGGCAGTAAATGCCATGGGATTTACATAAAATTTATGAGGGACTGTAACCCCACTATTGGACTTCAAAGAAAGAATAGATTACGTTATAAGCAGCGGGTACCACCGATCTGTAGCTTTTTTCTGGTCAGTTGGAGTCTGTCCTAGAATTCAGGAACCGGGATGCAAGAGTTATTCAAAGATTTACTCAGTCCTCTTTTCCAGGACTGAAGGAGGGGCCTTTGCAATCGGGGCTTGGGTTGAACTAAGCCCTGATTGCAAAGGCCCCTCCAAGCTCCGATGAAAACTACTGACCACCCGTATGGTCAGTAGTTTTGGATTCAGGGCGGCAAAATCAGAATGTTCGTGAGGTCTGTGAATGGCATTTGAAGAGCATTGTGTCTCTTTCGATGAAACCAAGCCGATAGTGGCTTTTTAGAACTAATATTTGAAATACATTACATTTCATTTGTAATTCGAATTATTAAATTTCGAATTGTAATAATTCTGGCCCGCTTTATTCGGTGATCAACGAAGAGCATATATCAGGAATTAAATTTTAAATAATTGACTTTAGAAGACGAGTGAAGTTACAGTCATTCTTGTAATGCATTTTGAAAGTATACTTCAAATCAAGACGTGTTCCAGTAACATTTTACCTGCCATTATGTACTCACCTGTACATAATAATGTACAAGTGAGTTTTGGGGCGCCTCCGTAGCCAGGTGGGCAGGAGCAGCAGTGCGTAGCACACGCTTCTTGATTAGACCGGGGTTCGAGCCCGTGACCACCAAATACGGAGGATGCGGAAAGGTCAGGGAATGACCACCGCATATCCCCGGAGCAATATGGCCTTAGTTGCTAATGCTCCTAAAATCCAAATAACAAACAAGTGAGTTTTGCACGCAGATTGAAGGCTGTTCAGCGCCACATTCCTAACGATCTACTGTGTATATCTGCTGGTGCAAGTGCGATGTGCCTGGTTAAGAAATTCATAATTTATGAGCGTGTGGTCATTGTACCACAGTCACATATAAGTAGTGCATTTTAATGTTTTAAAGAAAGGGTATCAAACTTTGAGATGTTCATGGGCTGCACAGACAGTTCTCTGGAAGCTAGCAGAAACGATTCTCTGAGGGATCGTGGGCCACAGTAGTGTGCGCACTATTGCGGCCCACGATAAGTTATGACTATGCATCTTTGCGCAAAAATTTACAATCTCGTGACATTTATGAAGATTCGTATAAGTTATGAGTTTTATTTAAATTTTACATTGATACATCTCCTTTAAGTATCATCATTTACCATTATTTTCACATAGGTTGAACACTTACTCTTTGAAAGATGACAAAACTTTGGGGACGCATAGCAAATGCCTGAGTGCCGGCAGTTTTTGTGCCTTATAGTAAGAATTCACTCAGTGGTTTCTTTCAAATATAAAGTGAGTTATCAGACTTACATTCCACATTTTTTTTCGCTGTTATAAGAAAAAGAATATAGAAAACGCCTATAGTATACAGATGAATGAATATATGTCCTGACAATCGTTATTTCAACTCTTGACCGTGGCATTATTTGGAGGACATAACACGGATATATTCTGTATATGCTTTACGTATACCTGTAGGTTTGACAGTGGTAAAAACCCGCGCTTTGGTCTCTGAGAAAGCTGAGTTGCTATATTAGACTGCGTGCGTTCCTTGGAGGTTAGGGCTATTTGAACAGTTTGGTTTGTGTAATCATCTTCAACTGTTACCTGTTTGAAAGTACAGGCTTATCGAATTATCTGTATTATTACAATATGAATTCATCTGTTGGGGTGTGTGCTTATTGCACCTGTTTAACCAGCTAACATCTGAGCCAATTCGTTATTATAACTGCACTGTTTCCCCATTAACAGCTGATATCAATACAATGCAATGAACTATAATGCGTGCTAGCTTCATTTTGTAAACTGTGAACGTCACTGAACAGAGATAAACATTCTTTGCCTCGAGTAGTATTGGCGATTATCGAGGAAAAGATATAAATGTGGCAAGTTTGGGTTGTCTTCACTAGCATTTCCGTACAAATAGGTTTACACGGACACAATTAAGTCTCCATGATTTAAAAAACATCACAAATCGGGAAAAATTCTCTGATTTGTAGTGTATGGAAACAGCACAAGTCAGAGAGGGTGCTTCTAGTAATTTTTCAGGCCAGTAGCCTTGTTGGCGCGAGATATTTTAGAGTCCTGAGCAGTGATACACTCTAGAGGTCTCTTTAAAAATATGTACACCTGGATACAAAACAGATAATCAGGAAAACTTCCATAACAATTTGACATGTTTGGCTGTCATTAACGCGACTTGTGGATATCTTTAATGGTACGAGTTTTAAAAGGAAGGTTGAAACTTTGCTGAAACGTTGTAGTTAATAGGCGCAAACGCAGTACGGGTTCTTAGAATAAGTTTTTTTATAGTTGATTTTAAAGTAGTTTAGTGTTTATTTGATTATTGTTTTGAGTGAAAGTTAAGGACGTTTATCTAACTTGAATGTGAGAAGGTAACTGGTATAGTAAATTTTCCCAACGAACTTCTTTTGCTTTAGTCTCATAATCTACTCAAGTTATCTGAGAATAACGAGCCCTGGCAACTCAGTCGAATTGCCATGCTCTTCTGTTCTTGCTTCCTCAATGCATTCTCACATCTGCGAAGAAACGAACTCATTCCGAAAATTATTATTTTCAATAATTCTTATTGGAATGTTTTCTACTTGGAAGTACCGATCTTCGCCTTAGTTTTACCAAGGCAAGTACCGATCTTCGCCTTAGTGTGTGTGTGTGTGTTCTTGGGTTCCGAGGGGTGCAGACAGAACTCCTTCTCAGGGTAGGAGAGAATGTCGTTGGTAGTTTTACAATCACTTCGCTGTAGGGCAAGTCCTCTCAGGGAACTGCTGCTGCGGGAGAGTTTTACAAGAATATGAGTTCGGTATCTGTCGTGCTTGGTAATAAAACTGATGACTACGTTCCATCCATTAATTTTAAGAACGAAAGCATCCCCGTTACTTTGCTACAAAGGCTGCGTGGCGCGGATCTGAGTGTTCTTTGTTTTCCTTTTATAGGCTATCTTTATGGTTGAATATTCAGTGATGCGGCCGTGGTTACGTGTATGGGTAGTGGGTCAGATGGTCTCTACGCTGTCGAGAAATTAATAGAACATGCACTCACGTTATAAAAGTGGACACACCAATCCTTACGTCACACATAAAGGAGGAAGATTCCGGTATTGCAGGTCGGGGTTAAACGCGATAAACTTGGATTACCCAAGCACTGATTTTTCATTGGCCAGTTCCTGGTAGCTCGTAAAGTGCGTGTAATCCGCGCGCATTCTTTCCGCAGTAGAGGTGGTTATTTACGAGGCCGTAAAGCAGGACACGGCTAAGAACGCGGCACTTTTATAGCCGTCAGTACTGGCTTGGCCAGCCCACCGAGCACTTGGCGGGAAATACATCTAATTCTTTCCTGCTTCTTGTCACGTGATTCCTAGAAATGGACGCGAGTGTGGGCGGAGGATTGGAACTGCCGCTATTAAATATGAACGCTCCGTTCGGTGAGATGTGTTTTGTTCCTGATAAGAGTCGCCGCCCGACTGGGCCGCACTCGAGGCCTTTTTTTTTTTGCAATCCAGAACTCCGCATCGCCTCCCTCCCGCAACGTTTTCCTCCATGTACTGTATGTCCGTGATGAAGTGCCCATTTTTAAAGCAGAACGGCATTATTCACCAGCAATAAAAGTTATCCGCTCGGCTTCTTTCCAACACATTAACGATGCTGACAATTAAAGTAATTGTTTGTCTTCAATTAGTTATTTCGGCCAGCTTTACTACGAGAAAGTTGCCGGTTTCCTGAATTGAGGAAGCGTGCTTCGAAATCATGTCCATATCCAAAGTGTGGAAGACTTTCGCATTCGGAGTCCCATTCCCATGATTCACCAAGAAAAACAATAAACAAACCGTGTTTTTTTTTTTTTTTTTTTTTTTTCAGTTTTCTTTCTAATTCAAGTTAAACCTACCTACTTTAATCGTTATCTCAGTTATTTTGGGAATTCTGTAAATGTATGATGACAACACTACACATTTATTTTCTTGGTGTTTCTAATTGACTGATATTACGTAATGCAGAAAAATTAAAAGTTTGTTCTTCTGCTTTTATCGCTTATTTCATAATTTGGTTCTTAGGGAAATAATTGTATTGTTTTGAGTCGTTTTATCAGTTAGCACTACTCTAATCATCATCTGTATATTAGAATCCGTCGGTACCTAGCCATCCATTTTGTATTTATCTTTGTAACTTTCTGTTAGAAGTTTTCTCCAGTCTCTTAGAGAAAACTGTACCCCTCCCTACTTTTACTCTTCTTATAGAAATGCAGGGGTTATTATTATATAGGTCTGTATTAAGGATTTAAAAGGAAAAAAGCAGACGACAAAGGTCGTCTGCTTTTTTCCTTTAAATTCTTAATGCAGACCTTTTAAGAGTCTAATTTCACTCAACACGAATAGGTTCTTAGAGTTCAGGTTTATTTTTAAATAGGTGATAAGGGTTTCATGGCCAAGGTTACATTTGAAGGCAGTTCATCCGTCCTTGGCATCGCTGCCCTTTTCTATTTTTCCACGCGTTTCCCATTGATTATGCGCAGCTGCAGTCTTAGCCAGAACAACTTTGAGATTCTATACATTACATAAAATAGATTAGCGAGCGCGTGTATATGACGATAGGAGACTCCTTCTTATGAACTCTTCGGGATACAAATCTGTGATATTTTAGAAGTCAACTCACGAATGCACAATGGGGTAGCCATACATCAAAGGCCAGCACGACTGCACTCGGGGGAAGGGGGGGGGGATAGCCGAAGTATATTATGAGCAACATTAATTCAAATTGATGTCTGTAAAGCATTGTATAAGGAAACAATAAAAGTTACTATTAATGCCAGAAAGGTAAACTATGGCGCGTCTTATCAGTAATGTGAGGGACACGCGAAAGAAATATGACTGGAATGATCCCGCTTTCTCCTTATCACGTGTACTGCAGTGCAGTAAATATGTTCGTATCTGTGCTTGGAAAGGAATAAATAGCGCTGGCCCTTTAGTGGAAGTGAGAGCTCTTCGTGTACAGATAGCTTTTAGACAGAGTCGATATAAATATGGTTGTATATTAAGAAGAAATCCCAAATTCAACTGGAACAGAGTAATGCGTCTACCGCTCGTTATTAATTCCTTACTGGTAGGAAACGCAGTGCTCCAGCAGAGATAATAAACAATCACAAGTGCGATAAAGCTGCCGACTGCCGGGAAGTTCTTATCCTGTCCACCAGAAGTTATATAAAGAAAATTTAATGCATTCTTGGATCACAGTATTACTTCATTTTTGCAACAGAAGCAACACAACTTCGCTTGCTGGCAATACGCACGTTTGCTGATAAAGCAGTTTATTTTTTTAAATCACTTTTACTTGATTTTTTCACCCCGAAACAGCCTTTATGGGCCAGAAAGGTTTATATTAAGTATTTAGCGATACTTACTCCTGTCTTTAACATAAACTGCATGGAAAAGTGCAAGTTATGTTTATCTTCACCGTGTACTATTTTGCAAAGTTTACTAGGAACTTTGAGTGATAGACACAGTCTGACTCTCTGTCACTTCTCTCGACCTTTTGGATGAAAAACCTCGTCAGTCAGTTTATTCAGTAGTTTCTCTTAAGTCCCCAATTTGTAAACTCTCCCCACTACCAAATTTAATGAACTTTGGGTGTTCAGATCTGCAGATAGCATCGAACTTTACCGGCTTAATATTATTGTAATTATTATATATTATTGTAAATTATTTTATTGTGGCAAACAATAAATTTCTGAGAATGATTCATCAGTATTATTTGAAGGGAAAAATGGTTGCCGATTTGGCTGATGGGAAAAATGGTTTCCATAGTTCGAGTTATGATTAATAGTTAAGGGAATGTCCAAAACAAACGGGCTCTGTCTTCCGAAATATCTTAAAGGATCTATTGTTATCGCAGGAAGAGATTTCCTGCCTAAAATACGCCATATAGAAAATTCTTCGGCGATTTTCATTCGTCAGTTGGATGGCGAAAATATTTCTGCCGACTTTCTATCAGCGGCTCGATGCACGCAGTCCCTGCTCATTCCCTGAAGGCAATTGTGATCTAGCGCCTACTTTCCTGAGGCTCTGCTTGATGAGGTCGGGTCTGTACGCCAATTTATATCGGCAGAATTAATTAGCCTCCTGTTGAACATCAGCGTCCGGCCAAGCCCCGACGGGGAGGGAAGAGGGGAGAGCTGCGATCCGAGTCGGATCATTAGGCATGGTAAAGGCTTAATCAAGTCATGCAAATTGCTATAATTAAGGCACCGGCTGGGGAGTCCGTGTAGGGAAGACGGTAATGACGGGCTGCACGGATGCTTAATTACCGCCGAGAGAGGTGTCACTGTGGGCTAAGTACACACTTCTGACGGCAGCGGCTTTGTCCTCGACACCTGCGCCGTTGGCATGTCGAGATCTTGCAGCGTGAAACACGAACTGCTGTTTTAACCTTCAAACAGGTAACCTTCGTGAGAAAGTGGGAGAAGGAAAAGGATTTGCGCAGACGGAACTGGAGAGTCGCAGGTGTCCCTTGCAACGTTGCAGAATGTGGAAAACGCTTATTCCACTAGAATACACGTACATTACATTTGCTTTGCTGCTTCAGCAGAAAATAGAATACTCGACAAAGCATCTTGTAGTGCTAATAAAACGTTCTAGCAACGGATTTCGAGTTCAGTGTTAATAAGATTCAGAATAGATGTTTAATTCGATGCTGTAGAAGATTGCTCGCTATCTTCTGAACACATTGAAGACAACTCTGAAAAGACAAAAATTATTATTATTAAAACGGATTGTAACCCTGTTATATTATCTCTTGGCATTTCCTAAGTTGCTGTTGATGGAGACGACCTCTTTTCACACGAAGCTTAAAATCTTTTGTTAGTAAATCTTACCCAACCTAGTTCACTCGTTATTATCTTAATACAGGTTCATTACCCAGTTTTGAAATTAGATACTGTGCTAATTTACTTCTGAATGAGAGTGGACTGTGTTAATCATTTTCAACTGGCTAAGTCCCACTGTTGTCTATAAAGATATTCATTTCGAATTGCATTGTAGTCGGACCTTCCTTCCTTTCGATGGGGGGGGGGGGACATGATAAGATACAGTATGCGAAATCTTCGAAAATGGTTCCTTAACTTTACAGTGGGTTCTGACACGCCCTAAAAAACTCGGAACTGAAAGAATGTGGGAAAGAAATTTCCTTTTGAGCCTGCTGGTTTATCGTGTACTTTTGGACCCACAAAGTAATAGGTTCCAATACCTTTAGTGCTGGGGCTCACTATTAAAAAATAATATTCAATTACGCATTGAATATTATTAAATGAGAGTTATAATGAAGGCAAATTTCGGGAACAGCTTGATGACGTCAACCTTTTTATTGTATCATATCTTACCTGCCACAGAGATCTGATTTTGCTGTAGTGGAGTAGTGGAGTTCAAACTGAATGCATTTCCTGCTTTCTATAAATCTTTAGATAATATGGTGTACTTATGCTTTCCTTCTGTATATATAATTGCGTACTCTGTGATAGTATAGTGGACTCGCTACGTATCAGATGTCTGGATTCAAGTCAGAGAATGGAGGAATTCTTAACAGCTTCTGCACCGAGATAGCCGATTTCAGTTGGAGGGAGAGAAGGTTTTCTCTTTTGAGTCTCCAGGCTTTTCTTTCATTCCGTATGGCTTATAGAGTCAGATCGGCCCTGAATCTCTTGCACCGACATAATGCACGATAATAACTACTTGTTTTAACATACTGGATGACCTTGAATACTATGACCAAATTCGTCGACGCGTGGTTTCTTGACTAAGATTTTTCAAGTTAAGTTTTTCTAATTTTTCTTAGGACTTCTGGGGAAATGAGAAATAACGTTTTGCACTGAGCATATTTCTACTTCTATTATACTACCAAAAACATACTCCTCTCCTGATGCATTCTGGTGAGCATGACCACACTGAGTCAGTACAATCACATCGAGTTTTCCCGTTGTTGACAAGGCCGACGATAAGGACTTATGATAAATTCTGCTCCTTTGCAACAACAGATGTTAGTTCATGGTGACGCCTGATTGAAGGTCATCAAAAATGACTAATTTCTTCTCATTAAATATCCAAAACATTCCCAGTTGGATTCAAGTCACGGAATCTGACTTGCTGGTCTTTCTGAAGAACATCCCATTTTGAAGGGTGTTTTTGGACCAGCTGAGCCTTATGCGGAAGAGAATTTTCGCCCATGAAATGAATTCAGAACTTCTGCACCCTTGTAAATCCTCACATGGGGCTCAGTGATCATCTGTATACCTTTTGACGAGGCAAGGTATCTTCCTCAAGATACAGAGATCAGTAATTTATCATAGTGCTTCCCCAGACCAAGTGACGGTAGTGGTTTGTGGAATGAAAACACGTTGAGAATTCATTTTAAGATTAAAGGTTCGACTCATCTGTAAAGAGTTGTCACCAAGTCAGATGGGCTTTCCTTTGTGCGAAGGAGTCCACACCATGGATCGTCTCATATAGAGTCACCTCTTTGAAGTCTTTTTCAGCAGAGAGGACTAGTTCTGTAACTAATCGTTGTTGAAACTGTAGTACTTGTGGTCGCTAAGAGAGAGAAAGGGATGCTATTACCTCTCTATAGCAGATAGCACTCGTCCTAAGCCGTAACTCTTGGCCGACCGTGAACTTGCCTTCGAGACACCTCTCCTGTCTCATGATGTTTTTTCATAACCGTAAAATTACTATTCTTAACACGTTTAAGTGTCTAGCCTCCTCGTCTTGAGTTAGTTCTATCATTATTCGGCAATGGATAACTACTGAGTCATCCACTGCTCCGAATATTTAAAACGCTGACATTGCATTCTTTAGAAATAGAAAACCTAAATAGATAGAGTTATGAAGTGAGTGTGCTGTCGTAGCGCGCAATTTCATAACCAGCATAATTTGCATGTCCTCAACTTAAAATCATATTCAGTGTTATTTTGGTTTTATCATTTAAAATTATTCTAAAACATTAAAAACATGATTGTAATTTAATTTGGGGACATCAGCAGAGTCAGAGATCAAGGGTTCGAATCCTGTCCAGTAATTCAAACGAATTACTGTACAGGATTCGAACCCTTGATTTAGAAGTACACTTCTAAATCTACTCATTAAAGTTGGTAGGTTGAACCTTTTTAAGAAAAATAAGCCGATAATCTCGCAGAAATAAACAGATTGTGGAGTTATCCAACAGTATCATTGCTGGCGAAGGAACACAATGAATGTAGGATCAGAATTTAAACAGAGACTTGTATCTGTTGCTTTTATTCGTATATGCGCAGATTGCTTAGGCACTGCACCCAAATATTCCCTTTCTCGTCATGATCTCCTACTTCTGTTTGCTAGTGTCGTCTGCACGTGCCCTGCTGTGCACACAGCTGACAGGCTGGGAGCTAACTCCTAATCCAATTATCTTTCCTTTAGCTTTCTCTGACCCTAACACTTCTTGGGCATTACACAACCACCGCATGAAGAGACGTGCGCTGACTGCACATTCGAGTCTTATTCCAGTAAGGAAAACATCCTACGAAACACAGTGTAAGGAATGCTTTCCTTGAAAGAAAAAAGCCACCTTGGGAAATTAAGGGTGTAGGGATTTTGAACATCGAGACGGACTGTGGATTTATTAAAATTATATTTTACAACTAGCAGGAAAAGAAATTATATTAAGGCGTTTCATCACGGATTTGTTGGTTGATCAATTAGAAGAATTTGTGTCGGTTAGATTATAACTTCATCTAGGGCAAAATGAAAGGGAAGGAGGGATTAGCGCGAGGGATGTCTATTCTCACGTTGTTTCTACCTCTAATCTCTAACAAGCCGTTTTCGTAGACTCGAGCTCATTAAGGATATGTTTTTATAATGCATCCACCTCGCTAAATGTTAGTGCCACATTTCTTGGAATTAGGAAAAGTCTAGTTAGGCACTGGAAATAAATATTTGGTTTGTCTGAATTAATGCTCGAATTGCTGTACCAGAAGTAATAACCTGATGAAGCATTCTTTTTGCATTAAAACCAAAAAAAGTGAAATCTCTGGGGTTTTTTTTTTTTTTTTTTTTGATTTGAATGACATTTTTAACACATGTAAACTTCGAACTTTTAATTAAGAAACCTTTTTTTTCTTATTCTTTTTTATGATTTTTTTTGTTTAATTTCTTTATGAGACGCATCGGTAACAGGGTGATTTACGCTCAGTAAACGACCGTTAATTACGTTACAGCTATACGCCTACACATCAAAATTACAAAGGAAGTCATTATATTTCTTGAAAAATCGCACGGCTTGTTGGACTAATTGCGTATAAAAAACTAGAGAGAAGCTTACAGAAAAAAGGAAATCCCATACAGTAGGAGCACATTCCTCTTTCGTACAGCATGCAGCAGCTTAAAGGTGTTAGTAGGAATATGCCTTAGAGAAGAGCATTTTTGTCTCTAAACGGAAAGTAAGAGTTGA
The DNA here is from genome assembly GCF_048544385.1 of Mastigoproctus giganteus. Classification (NCBI taxonomy): domain Eukaryota; kingdom Metazoa; phylum Arthropoda; class Arachnida; order Uropygi; family Thelyphonidae; genus Mastigoproctus; species Mastigoproctus giganteus. The sequence continues at coordinate 154,510,684 of NC_143579.1, read as the reverse complement.
ACTGGGAAGAAAAACAAGATGACAGTTTTCTTAGTCTTCAAGAAAATTCACTGGAAGTAAAACGAAAGAAAGAAATATTTCAGGAAATTCTGGAAGTGTACATTATTTCTGTTTTTGGACAATATTTTCTTTCTGCTGAGTTTCATTTCTACACTGCCTCGTGGTGTTTTAATGATGGCCTAAACTTGATTATTCCTTTTAGATTCGTTTCCTGCTTCACCCACATAGAAACTTAATCCTAACTTGTGCTTATTTAGATCGCCTTATTGCATGTCCTGTTAGGACTAATTGGAGGGAAGGAGAAAACAGAAGAATTTCAGAGGAAAGCTTCACTACTCTATATCTTGCTCTCTTTATAAAATTCCTCTTTCAGTTCAACGTACATTATTTAGTATATGTTGTGTCAGATGGAAAATCAGTGCAGTGTTTGAGTATATTTTATTTAAAGATTATTTTTATTTATTTCTCAAATGACTGACATTGGAAATCTGTATATTATAAGCACTATACTAGTTAAAACAGTTCACACGTGATCAAATCCAGACTCCGGTTTCCCTATCTCCTCCCCTCCCCAAACTATATCTTGATTGTTTGGGGGATAAAAAAAAATGAAAGAAATGCTATAAGCGAGACATAAATTAAAAAAGCATGCCCACCAGGAAGGGAATTTACTAATTAAATTAACTAACTATTGAACGTTAAACTAGAACAGTTATTTGGGTGGTAGATGACTCTCATCAACCGGTGCAATACCACCACTTTGCTTATTGGAGGCTTGAAGTGGTGAAATCCATGTTTGGTCTCCAGAAAAAAGTTTCCAGCAGCCATCTCTCCTTCAACCCATGCACGCTAACAGTTTCACAACCAATATTTTATGTGTAATCAAGTAAATGCGAAATTGTCGATTATATGCAATTTAACAGTTTCACAAAGATCTATCAGCAAAATCCTTTTCCGATATCTGCTCGCTGGCCAAATTAATGACTGTTCCCCGACAGAGCTGCGAATAATTAAGCTACATACTGTGTAAGAAAATTTGCCTGTATAGGTGGCTCCGTTTTCTAGCGTATTTTAAAGTCCATCAGATTATTCCAATTTAGGATGCTAAATTGGTAGCAATTTTGGTAGAAAATTTCGCGAACGCCAGTTGGAAAACTCTACTGTGGCAACAGACTCCTAATTAAGACAGATCAACACTCCAGAGAAAATTTCTTTGCTGGAATGTACTTTCTAGTGTAGCGGTAGTCCAAGTGAAACAGCTATAATATTACGAAAGTGTTGATGGCATCGTTCGCTGAATCTTGTTAATGTCTGGGACTGATGAGCATTTTAGCTAAAATGCTATTCTTTCTTTCTTTCTTTCTTTATTCTTAATTGCTGTCTGAATAATTAGCTAATCTCTCCGAAATCCGCCATCTTGGTTAATGATAGATTCTGGTCAAGTCTTCCCATCAACTGGATTCGACGCTTATTTTTGCAATATGTTGGTTAAGAGTAGAATGTGTTAAAAAAAGTAGCTATGTGCTGTTCGTAAGCAGATCAATGAGAATTTCTCCGTTGAACCCTGAGAATTCCTTTCTAGCCTTGAGTTATCGTTTACTTTCAAATTAGACAAACTTGCACCATGATTATGTAATTCTTATTTGCTTCATGTACTCTGAATTTCTTCACTATCACACTTGCTTCTCTCCAACTCAAAGAACAAGAGAAGTCCAACTCAAATAACAGCAATTTTTACAAGAATTATGTTTTGAATTGGTTCATTTTGTAGAAGACAGCGACTTATCTGACTCTAATTAATTGGTGCACAAGAAAGCAGAAACAAGCTGTGTTTAGAATCGAAAAAGAACTCGTGCCACTGATTTAACTAGTTTGCATCTTTTCCGCATCATTTAGTCAGAAGAAATCGTGTCATTTTTACCTTAGGCGGTGTATTTTTAGTTGGTATCTGCGTTATGTCCTACAAAAGCTTTATATATAACTTCGCTCTCAAGTACACTTGCACGATTCGGCGAATTATAATGATATACTATTATAAAGTGATGTATCACTATAAAGAATGGACATGCTGATAATGAGTCTTTGTCTTAACTCTGACATAATCGGTGTTTAATAGAAACAGACACCAGGGAGGAGGCACAAACCATCCTGAATAATGCCGACATGACAAATTTCGGGCTTAGGGCAGAAGCCCCAAAGAAAAAAGGGCCTTCAGTTGTGATCTTTGATGTGGACGAGAGCTTAACACCAGAGGAGCTCAAAGCCGAGATCTTTAATAAAAATCTGAGTATATACCTGCAAGATGAGGCTAGCGTGGATGATATTATTCCGAAATACAAAACGAAGACCAAGTCACCTACAAACGTAAACTGGGTAATCGAACTATCAACCAGAGCATGGCAAATTCTGGGAGCTCAAAACAGAATATTCATTGGATGGGGCAGCCATAGATTCAAAGAATATATTCCTGTCCGCAGATGTTACAGGTGTCTCCGCTTTGGCCATACCTCACATACTTGCAATCAGCGTGAATCCACATGTGGCCACTGTGCCCAAAAGGGACACGGCTATAAGGATTGTCCTGTCAGAGATCAGCCGCCAAGCTGCGCAAATTGCAAGGCTGCAAAGGCTCCACACCAACATTCCATCCGAGATACCAACTGCCCTGTCTATCTAAAAGTAAAGAGTCTTTACCAAATGCGAATAAATTATGGATAGAATTCTTTCTCCCAATTACCAACTAGAGATAAGAATTGTACAATTAAATGCACAGAGAGCAAGAGTTGTTGCAGACCAGCTGAAGATAAAGGCTGAGGAAAAACAAATAGATCTAATCCTGCTCCAGGAGCCCTATGTTCGCTCTGGGGTGGTTATGGGCTACCCCTCATCATATAAAATTATCCACTGTACAAATGACCAACCATGGGCTGCGATTGTCATCAGAAACCCTGATATCACAGCAACCAAGATCACACCACTATGCACTTCTATCAGTGCCTGTGCCCAAATCATGACATCTCTTGGATCACTGTTCATCCTCTCTCTCTACAGCCATCCAGGTGAAGACATCACTGCTGCTATCTCTCTGATTGAAATGGCACTCCAGCTCCTCCCGGGTGGGCATCTACTGATAGGCATGGACTCAAACTGTCGCTCGCCACTCTGGCACAGTCAGGCACCAGATAGGAATGCCCTAGGAAATGGCTCAAGACTGGAGGACCTTATCCTCACATCAGGCTTACAAATCTTAAACCGCCCAGGACATCTACCCACTTACAGTGGCCCACTCTGGGAGAGCGAAATTGATATCACAATGGCTACGCCTGACTTAGCCAACAAACTTTCCGGCTGGACGGTCGAGGAGTCCTGGACCACTTCAGACCACAGAGCGATCACATTCTCCCTTGTTCGCTCGGTGGAACGCGTCGCATCGATTCCAAAGGACATTGTGCGTTATAACACCAAAAAAGCAGATTGGCAACGCTTCTTTGTGGAACTGTCCAGAAGGCTACCGGATGATGTTCCTCTACCGGCTTCACTCTCCCCAGATCACTGTGTACGCAATATTACTGCCATCATCAAAAGTGCCTGTGATCTGTCCATTCCGCGTAGGAGGCCATACCGCTATGCTGTCCCCTGGTGGAATACAGACCTTCGGGACTTAAGAAAGAGGGCACAACAAGCCAGGAAAACTTACCAACGTGCACGTGCCCATCTTCCCCCACATGAGGTTGAAGCTGCCCGGGAGGCATATCGGGTAGTTAGAAACATGTACACCAAGGAAATTCGTAAGTGTAAGAAGGAATCATGGCACACCCTGGTCTCTACTATTGGCAATGAAGACCCATGGGGCATCGTGTTCCGTATCGTCACCAATAGGCTGCCTAGAGGTGAGGTTCTTAGTACAACTCTCAAACCGGATGGCTCTTCAACCTTTACCTGGTCTGACTCAATAAACAATATTCTTGATTCCATTTACCCTACTGAATTTACAGCGATGTCACTGGAGCAACAGCAGTTCATCGACAGTAATCAAGCTTATCAGCCAGTGGCTACGGAACCGCCCTTCACTATGTTAGAGATGAATATGGCTCTGGCTAAAATGAAAGATGGCAAAACGCCAGGTGCTGACTTACTCGAAGTCGACGTAGTTAAGAAATTCGCTGAAGTCTATCCCACCACACTCTTGAGCCTCCTCAACAGGTGCCTTGCTGAAGGAACTTTCCCTGTACCCTGGAAGACTGCTACTCTCAAGCTGATCCTGAAAAATCCAGATAAACCGCCCCAACTTCCTGCTTCCTACCGACCAATTGCACTGCTCTCCGTTTTGGCCAAGCTTCTAGAACGACTTCTGCTGTATCGCCTTTCCATCTGCTATACCGATAAGCAACTCACCTCACCATGTCAGTTTGGATTCAAGACAGGCTCCAGCACTGAAGACGCTTTACATAACTTGATTACCCAGGCCACACATACAACTTCAAAGTATACTCTAGCCATCATGGTGGACTTTGCTGGTGCCTTCGATCGACTGTGGTGGCCCAGTGTCCTTCGGAGGCTTCGGCAGGCAAACACGTCCAAAAACCTATACAATAGTCTAAAATCCTATCTCAGCAATAGAAAATTACAAGTTGTAAACAAATACCAGACTATGACAAGATGCGTTCACCGGGGTTGCCCCCAGGGCTCTGTGCTTGGGCCATTCCTCTGGTCCATTGTTCTGGACGAGTTCCTGGGGTTTGACCTGGGTGGAGCCAGACCCTTAGCCTTCGCTGATGATCTTGTTCTGGTGGTGCAAGGTGACACAAGAGCGGCACTGGAAGCAAAAGCAAATACAGCTCTAGAAAAGCTCCAAAACTGGGCAGCACTCCACAACCTCTCAATTTCTGGTGAGAAAACAAAATCGATTCTCCTCAAAGGAAAGCTACAAATACGCAGGCCTCCAACAATGAAGTTAAATAACATCCCTATACGTCTCTACACAGAAGTCAAATACCTGGGAATCTACATTGACACCGGTCTTACCTTTCACTCTCATCTGAAGTACTTATCCACAAAAATCCGAAAGTATACGGCTATGATAAGAAGAGTCAGCAGAGCGGACTGGGGTTTGAAGCATAAAGCTTTGTCTCTCATCTATAAAGTGGCGTTTCTCCCAATTGTGTGTTATGGAGCCTCAGTTTGGTGTACAAAGGCTATCCTGGAAAAGAACAAGCGTAAACTTGACTCAATACAAAGATTCATGATGTTATCTATCTGCAGGGCATGTCGCACTGTCAGCACCCCTGCCCTACAGGTTATTACTGGATGCTTGCCACTCTATCTTGAGGTGATTAAAAGGGGACTTTACCATCGATTAAAGAAGGGAATTCCGACACAGTTGTTAAATCTTCAACTGCAGCTTACCAATGACCTGAAACAAGAAAGAAAACGTATCTTCACACACCTTCAAGGAATTTGGCAGCATTCATGGGAAACCACGCCCAAAGGAGAAATTACCAGAAGATTCCTCCCATCCATTGACATGACTTTCCCGAAGTCTCCTTCCTGGTTTTCACCTGGACTGCAAGTTACATTCCTGATCACAGGACATGGGCCCTTTCAACAAAAATTGACAGCAATGGGAATTGAAAGCAATCCATTCTGCCACTGTGGCGAAGAGGAGTCATGGGGGCATCTCATGTATGAGTGCCCTGCTTACGATGATTGTAGGCTCAAATTTTTTACTGAAATCCAGGAGAACCCTCGTAACCATGAAACATACCTGCTTCAGAATGAAACAACATACAAAGCCTTAACGAGTTACGCACAAGCTGTCTTTACCATCAGACGGGCAAAGTTTGCTGAACTTAGAGCTGCTCAGAACAACGACCCTCATGTACAAACACAAACTGGGGTCGGATAGCATTTTCCCGACTGATAAAAGAGTAAGACTGAAGATTAAAATACTATGCTGGCATCATCATGGTTGGCACTACTTGAAAAGCTGACTCCCAGAGAGTGCTTGGCCTTTGGCACTCGCACAGTGGCGCCTGCCCCTGTGACTTTTGATCCCTCTACCCATCCCCTATTTCTCCTTACTCGGGTGGACTGCCTTCTCTATCTGTCCACTTTAGCTTGTTCCTCACATTCAGACCCCCCCTTCCTCTTGTTCCCCAGGCCTTCTCTTCTCTTCTCTTCTCTTTCTCTCTTTTTTTTTTTTTTTTTTTTAACTTGGTCTTCGTCCAGGACGCTCAGGCGACCCTGGCGGAGACTAGCCAGAGAATAATGGGCAGCCTGGCTACCTCCTAGCGGTGTGTGCGGGCAACGTGAGGTCCCACCAGGGGCCCTGCGGCCAAATGCCAGGACACCCAACAGAACCTAACGCAATATGTCATATACAACAGACAACACTTTTCTGGCATTTACAGTAGTTCTGTATTCTTCACAGTGTACATATGGCGCAGATGTGAGAAATCACAGGTGGCGCCTGACCCTAACACTATGCACACTATGCACACTATAATCGGTGTTTGAGTCTTCCTAACGTGCAAATAGCCTTCACGCCTCTGCTTCTGCAATCAGGAACATCGCCTTCTAAAGAAAGAATATTTTTATTGCGCCAAGCGGTGCTGCTAGCGTAGGTTCGACTACTTTTTCCTTTCGTTATAACACTGCAGAACTTGAAAAGGTACCAAAGGTTCATTTTTTTCGTGAAGCAGCTACTTAGTACACAAACATTATTAGTTTAAGTGGCACACCACGCCAACATCCTCGAGAGGCTGGTAAGTGGCATTAATAAAACAAAACGGTGTTGCTATTTCGGCATTTTATTCTTTGAGCAGACTCCCTTAAGGCAGTATCTGTCTGTGACAGTTTTTTGGTGGTCTGTGTTCTTAAGTAAACTCTGGAAGGTTGTGCGGAGGCGTTCCACACAACGCTTGGTTAAATTGTTGTCAACCCTTTCACCTTGTGTTCCCTTTTAAAGATTATTAAAACAAGAACACCCGAGTTGGTATAACGAGGCACGTAGTTTGACTAATTATTCTACACCTTCACTGTCAGAATGTTTCTGATAAAGTCAGTGATATATTTCTTCTGCATACTTAATAAACAGATAGCATTGTAGTGACTTCTGTTTCATTTTGTGTTAAAAAAAAATCTCTATCTTAAATTTTATATATATATATATATATATATATATATATATATATATATATATATATAATATCCCTTGTTTGTCTACTGCTGCAGTTTATGGTAGATACTATTTAGTGTGCACTAAGCAATGTTTGAATATATTCGGTGATGAAACAGATTCTTTTTGTTATTATTATTATTTTTTTTTATCTTCTGAATCTCTGCAAATGTCTGTTTTGTCAATTTTAGCAAAGGCTCATAAGTGAAAATGAGGCAACTATGCGAAAATTTCTACTTCATTTCCTTCTCAAAAGCACAAAAGTATCAATCAGTGATAGGAAAATTATGTTATAGGAAAAATTCCGCAGTTGAAGACAGTAGTGAATTGTTAGTATTAACCAACTCACCGCTAATGGTGTTCAATAATTGCAAAACAAAATTCGTATTTAATTTCGAATTAGAAAATTCACGTGAAGCAAACGTCAACAATAGAAAAATACGCATTTTAAAATGCAGCAGAGGAAATGAAACGTTTCATAATTAGGTGTGTTCAATAATTGCAAAACAAAATTCGTATTTAATTTCGAATTAGAAAATTCACGTGAAGCAAACGTCAACAATAGAAAAATACGCATTTTAAAATGCAGCAGAGGAAATGAAACGTTTCATAATTAGGGGTGTAACTCCTCTGACCGTTTGGTCGTCCCGGAGTATAAACAGAAAATTTATTTATTATTATTTATTATTAAAGTTGGAAAGACTGTGTGTCTTATTGACGGTTTTCCGTCTTATTCCCGTCTTCCTCTTGTTCATTTTTTGATGACTTCCATGACATGCTACAAATAGCCGCACGCCAAACCCTCAACTGTACACTAGAGCACGGTTGTTTCTTTTATTCTGCCCTCATTCCATTTTTCCTGTACCATCACCAACTTCAGACACGCAAACAGTCCATTCTATTCCATTAGGTGGGAGTCAAAGGATGATGGAGGGAAGTAATCGTTGTGACTACCGGCCTGGAGTAGTCTATTAATCTGTGGATGAGGGGTGGATTGTACTTAAACAGTTGCGTGCTTGTCGGGTATTTCTGGCCAACATAGAAGAGTCTGCAGTCGTGACAGCTTGTGAAATTCGAAATGTGCTTTGTTGGGGCAGAAATTGGAGAGGGTTAGCAACTTATTCGAATAATTCATGCAATGCATTCACTTGTAAAGAAGTTGTGCAATACAAGCGCAATGCAAAATTATACTGATGTTTTCTTTGAGCAATATTCCACTAGTTAAAAGAATTTGCGATACTGTGACTTCTAACTTTTGTGGGTTCGTCATTTTATGGGTTAAACTAATTCTTTTCTGATGGTTCATCATATTCGAATTGTGAGTACGATATTTGCCATTCAGGACCACTGAGAAGGACTTGTTTTGTTTCATTTTTCGCTGAAAAATGAAACGAAACAACTTTAATTTTTCCGGTTTATTAACTATAGCAACCAGTTCTGTTTTGAAATGAGTCCAGCGTTACAAAAATACACTGTTTAAAATCGCTCGCTCATTGTGCAAGCGTCAATTTTGGTAGTAGGATAGCTTGGCGTTATCCCTGAGGGTTTCCGCAGCGGGATCTATGTTTACTAAAGTGCTTTGTTCGTGCAGATACACACGTCAGTGACTATCAGTCAGTTGACTCGCTGCACACACTGCAGCTACGTTACTCGGATTTCTTCCATGGGCTTATGAATCATCGGTGTTAATTGCCCGTCGAAGAGCTGGGATTATATTGATTTAATGCTTAATAAACGTAGCCTTTGTGGGAAACCATTATAGCGTACAGGTCATTTAATCACTCCCGGGGTATATCGACCGCCCGCGCTCTTGTTCGCCGTCACTCTTACATGACATTAGTGTAATGCATCTCGGAAGGCAATCGTCCGTGTTTAGTGCTCCTGACGAGTTCCTGCCGACAATTTTTGTTTTCTTTGCATTAGTTGGCGACAATATCCTTCACGCACATAAGATTGCTCGCCTTCACACAGTTGAGAGTTGCGCTGAGGAGAAATGTCCTTCCAGTTTTTAGAAACAGAATTCGAAATGAAATTTAGCTATAAGCAATTATTAATACTTTTCATCAGCAGTGCACTCCTGTGTACTGTAACGTAACTATTGCGAAGTCTTCAAAGCACAGCTGTACGTAAATCGAGGTCAGTATATTAGCATTACATTTATTTGGGTTTTCAAGGTGTTGTCTGCATCTGAAATGTTTGTGGAGGTCGAGACGTGTCATTACAGTTTGATCTGACTTTTGACATAACTCAAAGGTCATTTAACAGTTTAAAAGGAATAAGAACAAGTAATGAAACTATTATGCAGTAATCAAAGAGAACGATTTATAAGAACATTACAAGTTATAGTTATTCCTTTAAAAATATATATACATTTCACCCCAAGAATTGAAATTCTGTGCCATTAAACGTTTTTGGCAGAGCCAATGGACCCCAAAATATACAATTTTTGCCTAGATCTGCCTTATCGTACTATTATGGGGCGTGGAGGGTAATCTAATGACAATATTCGTTTGTTGATACTGAACTGATGTGAATAATTTGGGCATAATAATTTAAACGTAACGTCGTACCTCCTGAAAATATTGAAAATAACTTTTTGTAATAGTTTTATATTGCCTATTTTGGGATCCATTTGAACAATTATAAACAATGAGGAAACCGTTACAAAAAACGCCCTGGGAGGAAAGAAATTGCTTTTAAATTATGTCCAAATTATTCACATCATTTCAGTGTCAACAATTGAATGTTGTCATTAAATACCCTCCACTCTCCATAAAAGTATGATTCTGCTCTAATGTAACTCCACACCATTGTTTACTGCTAGGTTCCAGTACACTCTGGGATATCAGGTCCTTTGGATAGCGTAAAAATACTCCTCCAAAGACTATCAAGTCTACATAAGACAAGTATTTTCCAACTAAAGCAGCGAAATCAATGGATGAATACCCGTTAGATAAACAGAGTTGATGTAGGGAAGTAATCGTTGTGGTCAAATAGCATCCAAAACTGTGGCATCCCAGCTCGCCTAAGCAGGAAGCAGACATGAGGAAGTTACATTATCCAGAGTACGTATAAGGACACACTTTGAACGCCGATTCTTATATATGAAAATACACTTCGGTATATCTCGCGATGCTAATTTGATAATGAAGTACATTCTATTGAACTGCACACTTATCGTAAGGGACCCCGGAATATATTTTCCTCTCAGTTTCACTACTATAAGGACTCATCACACTTGCATCATTGAAGACGAAGCCAGTATATATCTTAACTCTTCTAATTTCTGAAGGCAATGTACCTAACCTTCAAAATATAGCACATTAATAAAGTCCTTAATTTATATATGTGATAGACACAGTATGGCCACAATAAATCTCATTGGAAAGGGAGTATCAGTAAGATTTTTCAACCAAGATTTTTCAACCCGTCCAACATGGAGATCGGCTTGTGAATCTTCATTTGTATAATACACGATATCCCATATGAATTGGAGTACCATAAGTAGTCCAGGGCCGAAATTTACCAAATAACATCAGCATGCTTTCGCACTATACTTATACATAAGTCAAGCAGAAAAGTGTCAGTTCTAAATACTGAAATTCATCACTAGTGCTACGGGTAATATAAAATTCAGTCATATCTACTCCAAGTCATAGACGTTCTGTTTCTGCTACATGCATTTTCTACAGATACTTCCGTGGACACTGTTCTTCTGAATTGGCTTCTATAAGTCCCACTCTCTCTTCCAAAGCAGTCCATGCTGCAACCAGTCAACATCCTTTTGCTGTCCAGCTTCAAATTCACAGAACCAACTTTTCTTCTTCCTCATTTATTCATTTTACTTCATTTTCTGGAAACAACCCTCCGTCATACGTATTTCTTGAAAATCACAGTCTACAGAAGTTCGAGTCTAATGTCAACAAATATCTTCTTTAATTACCCTTTCTGCAAGGGGCGTTTTCTATGATATTAAAGACTGGCATTTGTCTTAAATGTTTAGATCTCATCGAATTTCCTTAAAAAGAGTCTCGAAGTCACATATACTCCATGATCTTATCTTTCTAAAACTCAAGTTCTTCCTCTAGAATTTAAGTTTCAGTACATATTTTTTGAGTTTGGGATGTTGACATTCTACTAAAAAAGTCGATTTCATATTTCATCTTTGCACTGCTGACCACTATGTTTTCTTTATTGCGCCGGATGCTTCGGCTACCATGACCTGATGGTTCGACCAAGTTTCAAGTAGTTCATCCGCTCGGTGGCTCGACTTAGGGCCCTGTATGAAGTTCTTCCCTAGTTAATTAATAACACTTAATATATATACAAGTACCCACTGAAGAGAACGAAACTACACAATCCCTGATGGTTTAGTTTCGTTGGCATGGAAGGGACGAATCGTCTGCCAACTTGGAAATCCATCGTGCAGTCAAAATGTAGCCATTGCTATTGAAGTTTTGTGTGTGCCTATAATTACTCCATTCGTACGTGCTGTATTATAGTCTTAAGATTGACTTGTTTTTTAAGCTTGGAAAAAATTGCGAATACAGTGGATTTATCAGTCAGGAGTTGATGTTCATGGAAACGATGGCAGAACCGCCGATTATGGATTTACTCAAAGAAGCTCGTGGTGCTTAAGTACACGTGTTTTGAGTAACCGGGGTTCAAGCCCGTAGCTGCTGATTACGGCATTCTTTCTTATTCTCTCTATCCTCTGAACTCCTGACCGTGTGATCGTCCCGGAGTATAAATAGAAAATTTATTTATATTTTTTATAGGCTGTATGCAAAGAGCTCAGAACGATTATCATAGAACACATACAATATAATGCAAAATATGTGTGTCGAAGTCTTCGCTGCACTTTGAAGCAATCTATCTGTTTATTCTTAGAATCATCTTTCGACAAGCATTAGCTTTCAACTATCCATTGTCGATCTCGTGAATGAAATCGTAGTCGAGGCCCTCACAAGACGATATTGGTGCATAATTTGTGTACGGGACATTTCTAACCGTTATGTACCGAAAGAAAATAACGCAGATAATATTTGAATACAGCTGTATGAGTATTATGTAAATATTGCATCGCATTTTTATCTTTAATGTAAAATATTTGCTGCGATAAGTTTTAGCAGGCATATTTCGATGTAGGGGAGGTGTTAAGCATCTGCATTTGCCAACCTTCAACTTTGCCATACTTACTGCATGCATCGTAGTGAAAGATTGACATCCGTACTCCTCAAGGTTGTAGGGTGTCTCATCTTACTTCATACTGAGAGTAACCTTGTGTTTGCCTTTGCCGAGAAGAGTGACCTGAAATTCACCACACGGAGCTACATTTTCCCATTTATTTATCCATCATGTTCCATTACATATGCCACCACTTTCGAAACCCTGTGGTGTTGCCTTTTATCATTTCTCATGTTTCCGCTTGGAAATTGATTATAGCGGATATGTTTCCTTCGCACTGCAATGCCAAGGCGACTGATGGAAGAATTGTGGTCTAAACGGGAAAAATCAAGAAAGTTAAGTTTCATGTGGGAAACTGTGACTTGTTTTTTAAGCTTGGAAATAAGGCAAAGTACCTTTTTTTTTTTTTTTTTTTTTTTTTTTTCCCCTGGGTGGGATAAAAATGTAGATTTTTTTTTTCTTTTTTTATACCAGAAGTGAAAAGTATACTTTAAACAAATCCCTGACGTTGTCTAACATTCTAATTTAAAGTGGTAGTTGTCATACATTGAAATAAATATTTGAAGGATTACACAAGAATTTCCACAACTCGATTGAGAGATGCATCCGGGTAGACCTGTCGATCACTAACTTTTGTCTGTTTATCTAATTATTGTATGATTTCTTTTCTTCTAGTCTGATTTCACGTTCGTCTAGGGCAGCGATTCCGAACTCGGCGATCCGTTGAGTCCATGATGTATTTATCGAAGTTTTCAATAAATCGACTATAAAATACACGCCATTTAAAGACATTATACTGATGCTTCATGGCCTTGGTTTAGTTGCCTTGTCGAAAATAATAAATAACAGCATAGAATCTCATATATATATGTACGAGATGCTACGTGGGCGTATTTAAAGGCAAAGAATCATTTAAATTACCTAAGCTTGCATAATTTTCTCCTTAAAGGACTCCAGCTGGAACTAAACACCATGAGCGATTCAGCCATGTTGGAAACGTGTCTAAAATGCTTTTTTTTTAAATATTCTCCCAGGTACCTGCTTCAAAGAGTTAATGCCATCAAATACCTCGTGCTTGCTCAATCTCCGAAACATTGTCAAATGTTTTTCTTTTCAGCTTCAGTTTCATCTTTGGAAACATGAAGAGTAACGTCGGGGTGGGGGGATGCATACGTATTTGGTTCTTAGCCAAAAACTGTTGACGGTTAGGGCGATGTCAGCGGTCTTCGAATATTGCAAGCTGCCTAACTGTGGTTTTTTTTTAGCAGGTCTTCATCTCCAAAAGCTTTTTGTAACATGCCATGCGTTTCTGAAGATATTTTTTGGATAACGCGTCGTATACTGTGGTATTCCAGTATTTATTATTATTTTTTTTTAACTTGAATATTCAAATAATCAAATAATATTTTGACGATATATTGAACTAAACCATGTTATGGGGTCCTTGAGAACTTCCTTACAAGTAGAGGGCTTCATTAACTACGAGAATCATTGAGAAAGAAGGTTTGCTGCACATTTTTTTTTTTTTTTTTCTTTTTGACCAGCAAAAATTTATTAACAAACGTTCTAAACTTTTTTTTTTTTTTTTAATAGTATTCAACTCTCTGTCGGACTGCTGAATTTTAAATTTTTCCAACAGATGTTTTCAAAATGCAGTTAATGAGATTCGTCGTAAATAAAGAGATTATGATAAAGTTTTCAACGGCAGAGAAAGAAATCGGAAAATAATCAGAACTCTCTGAAAATGTTTCCGGGGACGACATTGTTGACAAAAGCACAGCTGGACCCTGGGTCAAGCGTATGAGTGCATCAGAACAAAGGAAAGCTCACCGCCGTGATCAACCACGCAATCATACCGAATTACGTGCGACGCGTGATGACATCATTCGCTGATCGACTTGGGACATACGGGGAGTTGCTACCACAGTTTGCAGCTACTAAAGGAAGTGCGAATGCAATAATTAACTGCCTGCATTATTCGCGGTTTGTTCCACCAAAACAACCACAAAGGTTTAGTGGGGCAAAGGTAGCACGATATGAGGGTGCGAGCTTCAGCCTTTTCTCCTTATGGGCTGTCAATGGAATGAAACCTGGTTATCCATCACTTGAGCCAGAAACCAAAAAGCAGTCAACGGATTGCCATCACCTGAACTCCTCACGCAAGAATAGGCATGAAAGGTTTGATTTTGATGGGCCAGATAATAACTTAAGTGCGCATATACGCGTCCTATCAGAGAAAAAAGATGGAAGATGTTCTTCTCCAGTAGTATAGTAGATCACACACCAGTTTCCGAACAAGAGAAAAAGGCAGAATTATGTATAAAAGTAGTGCATGTATGAACAAGATCTGTAAACGCATTAGCAGGTGTTTTAGCTTATTTAAAATAAATTTTAGCTGGGGGGGGGAGAGAGATGCAAAACGTTTTGATCCTCGTATAAACCCTTGAAATGTGCAGGTTACGGGCTTGCATTTTTATGCTGTTATTGCAGTTTGTGTATTATTGGATTTTTATTTTATATATATACTATACTCCATTATTTCTTTGGCCCTTTGGATTTTTTATTTTTTAACTGGGGGGGGGGGTACCTGTAATTATAATAATCTTCTGAATCCAAAGGATGTGTAAAAGATCCTTTGCACTAAAGGACGTGCGAAACGCAAAATCTTTCCCTTGGGTGATAGAATACCACTGTTTTTCTTGCTCTTTTAAATTCGACGTGCCACGTCTGTAGGCGCGTGGGGGGGGGGGGCTCAAACGATAGCATCGCGTAAGTCACACTGCACTAACTTAATCCCACACAAGGCAACCTACGAGTTAAATCAGGTGACTTCAGGGGTCCATTCAGCGAAGCTTTATCTTCCGGCCTATATGGGGGAGGGGTGTTTCATCCAAGAAGAGTAAAACGTAATGAAATTGCGCCATACAACTACCAGTGAATGGTGACCACGTCAACCTGGTGTATTCCTCGGGGGGGGGGGAAGACGATAAGAATGGCAGTTTGGCAACTTATGGCCAAACGAGGCGAACTAATATTGGAGTGCCAATGTAGCACAGTACGCGAAAACGACACAGCGGCCTCTGAAATCATTGATTCGGATTGAGTTTCTTTAATTGAAATTGTCATTCTACTACTACTGCTGCTGTGAATCTCGATTTCTTGAGGCGAAGTTGCACATGTGCATTACTTTAGCTGTGATCTGAATCAAAATACTGGTCTTCGTTATTTGCACAGGTGGTCTCAATGTATATCAACAATGTTAATGCTTACTTGCTAGAGAAATTCATCACTCAAAATTAGCCAGGGTAGTATTACTTTTATCCGTTGAGCTTGGAAGGAAATTAACCATTCGGTAAAAGTTTTTTGCATTTGAACAAAAATAAATAAATAAACCACATCATACAGTGGGTATTGAATAAATGTAAAACCATAACATTTCTAAAATGAAGATTAGTATACGCAATACAATATGAAGTCACCAGGACTTTGTCTTGATGCACCCCATTCCGAGTTAAGAAAGAATGAGCACTCGAAACAATCTGCCTCTGCCGTAGACTGGGCGATTTATTTTAAAGACCTTGAAATTTGAACAAGCAAAAGTCGCTTGTCATCTAACGATATATGAATGAACCCTTTCAAGTGAAAAACCATTCTGCTCTAATCCTGTCATAGACGATCATGTTTCCATGGATTCTGCTCAATGAATGGACTTCAGTTAATTTATGCTGAATTGACACTTCCTGAAATGATGCTCTAACAAATTCCCTTCCTTCATTTAATATCTCTAGACCAAACTGATCATTGCCACTTGTTAATGGCAGTGGCACTTTTGTTACTGAGGAGTAGATAAAACTGTTCCGTGCCTGGAAGCCTTTGATAGCATCATCGTCATTCTCATCCTCATCACACCGCTTCAATGCATCTATTATCTCAAGGAAGAAGATATGCTTAGTTTCCTTTCATTGTTAATTATTATCAGGATCATTGAGCTCACTAGGCAGTAGCATGCGAACAAACATTAGTACAGGGTTACCACAGAGAGGGGAGGAGGAGGAGGAGGGGGGTTCATCTCCACGTACCCACTGCCAGTAACAGACGGTATCGCTGTATATTCCAACGATTTGAAAATCTCTACCAAAATCGCTCTGATTATCCAGAAATAGCAGCCAATTAAATGAACGAGGAACTCATTGTCGATTCCAAAATATAGCACAATTTGGTCTACAGTAAATTGCCAAGTCCCCAGTTTGACGATTTCCCTTCTATACGCCTATTCAATTCAAAACTGGTCTTTGTCTTCGGGGTCCCGGTTATTAATTTTTTTTTTTATGAAAATTCCAAACACAAGAGGTATTAGAACCTATAGTACTTAGTACATGCTTGGGTTGGAGGTTGAGAAGATGAAAGAAGATATTTGTTAACATTAGACTTGAACTTCTGTAGACTGTAATTTTCAGGAAATACGTATGAAGCAAGGTTGTCCCAGAAAACGGCAGTTGAATGAATAAACGAGGAAGATAAGAAGTTGGTTCTGCGAGTTTGAAGTTGGACAGTAAATAGATGTTGGCTGGTGGCAGCACGTGGAAGTATCTGTAGAAAAGGCATGCAGCAGAAACAGTACGCCTATGAGACAGCGAGTGGAGAGACTCTGTTAGATATGAATCATTAATTAACCTAATTGCCCTCTTCTGAACGTAATCTAGAAGCCTGAGAGAGGTTTTGGGGGCACACCCCAGATGTGGGAACAGTAATGGAAGGTTGGGTCGATTTGCAGTTTGTACAGAGTGAACAGCTATTTGGAAGAAAAGTAACGCCGAGAGCGAAAGAGAAAAGGAAGTTTTTTAGATGCCGAGGAAGCAATATTTGTAATGTGCTTGTGTCAAGAGAGATTAGAAGTCAGGGTAATACCCAAAAAGAGATATATCATATTTCCTAAAAATCGGAGTGTCACCAAAGATGAGCAGAAGTATCCTTTTTGCGAACCGGGGTTCTAGCCCGTGCCCACCAAATACGGAGGATGCGGAAAGGTCAGGGAATTACCACTGCATATTCCCGGAGCAATATGGCCTTGGTTGCTAATGCTCCTGAAAACCACAACAACCTTTTTGCGAGATATAAGACAAGACTGAGTTTGAGGGATTGAAATCTACAAGTTGTCTTTGCCCCACTGGAGAATAGCCTGGAGATCGGCATTTAAGGAATTGGTAGCGGATATTCGAGTAGTTGAAGCTGATTGAGCAGGGCAAGGTTTCTCAAACTGGAAAGTGGAATGCAATGTGCTATCATCGGTAAAACGATGGATAGGATTTCCCGTCAATGGAAGAAGGTCATTAATATACAAAAAAAAAAAGAGTGGAGGAAAGAAAGTGGAACCTTGGGGTAAGTGGAGAAGTTAGAAGACAGAGAGCCATCTACCATCACTCTCAGTGAGCGATTAGGGAGAAAACTGGATAACCAATTACAAAAAACAGTTGGCACACCATACGATGGGAGGTTGTTTAGAAGACCTTTATGGCAGACACGATCGAAAGCCTTTGAGATGTCAAGAGCAACTGCTTGTGTTTCACTGAACTTTTCCATTGAATTTGTTCATAAATGGGTAACTTAAGCCAGAATGTGACCAGTGGATCGACACTAACAGAATCCATACTGGCGATCGTTGATCAGACGGAAGGTTTCTATTGGCGGTTAATTGATTTCTCCATTACTTTAGAAAGAGTAGAAGTAATTGCAATGGAACGATGATTGGATGAGAAGGATTTGTCATCCTTTTTAGGAACTGGCTGAATATGAGCAAATTTCCAAGCAGAAGAAACACACCTTTGGAATAAGAAAGTGAAAAAAAGGCGGCAAAGAACAGGAGTAAGTTCAGGAGCACAGGTTTTGAAAACAAGTGGAGAAATACCATCAGGGCCTGGAGCTTTTTTATCATCAAGATTCATCAAAATCCTTCTGACATCCTTTTGACAGAAGACTACAGGAGGCATTGGATGGAGCGTGCTGGGAATGGTGGGAGGTGTTTTACCAAGATCATTAATACGTGAGTTTGAATAAAAAATGGACATAGCGTGGCATCGATAATGCCCCCCCCCCCGTACACACTACTTGGACTCCTTCCAGTCACTATCTGGCGGAGTAGAGGTAGCAAGATTATACACTAGCTGACCGGAAGCCTCCTAGAGAGTTACCAATAGGTTCGGTCCGATGTACTGACTAGCGGCCGGCCTGCGAACACCATTTTAGAGCTGTACCCTCGAAATGCAAGGAAGATTGGATCATAGCAATAATTAAAATAAATACTGTACATTGATTGTCATGCACTCTGTTCTTTGATGTTTAGCCATCAGCAACATTTCTACACAGTTAAGTGACTTGATTCATCTTAATTTAGGCCGTAGCCAGGCGTCAGGCGCGAGGGTGTATAAGTACATATGCCTTGAGTGAACGGGATTCAAACCCGTGATTGTTAAATACGGTGCTCTTTCTTGTGTTCTCTCTACTTTGTGAACTCCACTGACCGTGTGGTTGTCTCGGAGTACAAACAGAAAATTTTTATTTTATTTAATTCTGAATGCTTAAATTGGATTAGCTACAACCATCTTACTTCGAAACAGACAACTACTGATATGTTTAAGTCTGTTTAAATACCATGTCTTTCAACCCCAAATGACATCAAACACCTTATCATTATTATCAAACTCATTGCTCGATTAGTTAATACCGGCAACAAATATTTCATAAGTCATAGCCGAGTGGCCAAGTGCGAGGGTGCTTTGAGTGACCGGAGTTGAGGCCCGCGAACTGCTAAATACGGTACTCTCTATCTCTCTCTCTCTCTCTTCTGAACTTCTCTGAGCCTGTGGTCTTCCCGAAGTATAATCAAAAAAATTATTTTTTATTTATTTGGGTTTTGTGGCAGTACCTTCCTTTGGTTAAGATGTGTCCAGTACTCTATGATCAATCATCGGGGAGTCCCTTGCAACTTGCATTTCTAACCATGCAATTCGAAGAAGCCCTGGCCAGCAGAGGCCAGGGCTTCCTCGAACGGAAATCAACACTTGATGGGTGTGTAAACCAGATTAACTACCTCAGTTCATTTGGTTTATGCACTCTTCACCAATTTGGTATACGTTCATTTAACGCATACGCAAATTCCACCAGCAGTGGTGAAGTCAGACACTGCAATCGCTAATTTTGACCAGTAGCCATAAAAGTTAATCAGATAAATAAATCTTTCACCATTACTTTTAATAGATGGTGTTTATTGCAGAGATTAATTTTTATATTTGTTAGTGGGCAGTAAGCTTTCTTACACGAGGTACAAGATGAGAACTTTAATTACACAGGGTGTTTAATATGTGGATCGTGCTTTCAGGATCTGAAAGAATGAGGGGGGGGGGGATTATATAAACATGTGTCCAATTCCAAATGGTACGAAGCTTCGCTGTTTGAATTTTGAAAAAATGGCTATGAAGTTTTCAATTGTAAAAATAATATATAAGATTAAGAAGGAACATATACCTAGAGAAATGTTTATTTATACCAAATTATGTTTGTTTATTCTTTTATTATTATTATTATTATTATTTTTTGCCGTTAAACTCCAAAGCGATTTTTTTAAATTCAAACAGCCATAGCTCCATTACTGTTCAGAATCGGACACATGCTTATATGGACTTTTTTTTTTTTATAAATTTGTTTTCAGGCCCTGATTAGTCTGAAAGTACAGACCATAGTTATAAAACGCTTTATATATAAAGAATCTTTTATGTTGCATAAGAAAATCCAAAAATTACCCTAAACAAACTTCCTGAAAACACCTTCAGTCTTGCGGTGGGGGGGGGGAGGATTGTTTGTTCCAGGTGAATAAAACAATACACAGTATTTTATTTTTATTTTTTGACTTATAACTAAAATAGAATTGCACTTCGTTGCGAGTACTTTGTTGATTAGTCTCTCATATAAGTCAATAATCGTAGTTCACTAAGCGGTATTTCTGGGAAGAAATAAAATGAAGTTTCAGCTAAAGGAATGTTAATAATATGCAAAGCGGCTATCATTTTCTGCTTCAGCCATGCAGACGTGGCTGTCATCATTCCCCTGTTAACTCCAGAAGGCGTCGTCTTTTGTCTGGTTCCAAATTTCGAAGCTGTTCAACGATTTTATGCATGCGATATGGAAAACTCACGACTTATTCTGATCACCTAATTAGCAGCCAAAATAGACTTCACGTTCCCACACCCCTGCTCTCCACAACTTGCTCTATGTTTTTCTTTTGTGTTGCAGGGGGAAAAAAAACAAACAAACCAAGATTAGTTATATTTCTGAATATCCTTGATATTTTTATTAACCACGTACAACACATTTAAAGCGAGTAGTAAATAAAAATCTATTTATTTTAACTGTATGAATTTTTTGTATTAATTTGAGATGCACATTACAGTTCCGCAAAATGATTAGACACATAATCATTGATCTGCTGCCATGCGTATGCTAGTTAGTGCTTCAAATAATAACAAAAAATGGATAACGGTTCGTATACAATATTTGATTTTCATGATTATTTGCTTCTGATAGGTTTCCCTTTCTTCCCCCCGTTTTTTTCTTTTTTTATTTATCTACTGTTACCAGAAATACAACTGGCAGCACGTTTTCCTTCCGTTTTGTGTTTCCTTATTTGTTTTGTAGATTGCAAATCTCTGTCCATTTGGCTGATCCTCGATATTAATAATGAACAAGGCATCGGTGCCTTTCTGGTACACGCCCTTGCAGATACCTCCTCACCCTAACCGGAGGGAGGAAATGGGGAGGATTAACGACTCTGATGGCAGCGGCCGCCTACATTAATCTAACGTTCGGGTGGCCCCGAACATCACGCGGAGTTCCGCTATCTGGACCATCAAGCCACTGCCACACAGGGTAATTAGGTGTAATTCGATCTTCCTGACATTGAGGAGTGAAGAGTTGTGTGAACACGAGGACGTGAACTGGTTTCGTTGTTAGGATGACGGCCGTCCACAGGACCCGCTAGTCCCCCAGATGTAATTAGCGGAGTTGTGCCGTTACCATTAGTTTCCCCTCCGGGAAGTGGAGTTATCTTGTATACCTTGACGTGTATCATGTTGGGCAGCTGTGTGTTGATTGTGTGTAGTGATAAAACACGGGAACGGCATTCCAGTAGACGCAACTACATGCAGAAAACATTAATTTAAATGAAGAATAATTTTCCCTGAAAACCATTTAAGAGTAGTTCGTAATCACAAAGTTATCTTCTTTCACCGTCAGCTGAGAAAGCGGAAGACGCCGAGGGAGAAAACATGAGGGGCGAGCTAACTATTTGAAGATGTGACATTCCAGATACAGTTTTCTGAACCTGCTTTGAGATCGCTGCCAGGTATCAGATCTCACCATTTGCATGTTTCTCGTACACTTGGTTGGCCCTTAAAACGATATGAACTTCATATCCACAGACTGAATTGACGAGTTACGCCCGTCGAGGCTACTTTCTTTTCCGCACAGTTGCATTCCAGAATTCTGCGGATAAATAACCGCTTCCGTGTTAATTAATCCAAATAAGTGTGCACTTTTTATACCCCACCACAGTAAACTGGTTACCATTCACTGTACTGAAGTTAATTTGATAATTTCCCCTTTGTCACGTTGGATAATTTCACTTAAACTGAATATTTTATATTACTGTAGTTATGGGTTCATATGCATTTCTTCAATTTGTCTGTTGGGAGATAAGAAATAGTTATTATTGCATTCATTTCATTTTTTTTGCATCTATATATCAAATTAAGAAAATTCACGGTGAGTTCCCTTTTTAGGAGTCCAAACTCCGATTTGGCTTCGGGTGACAAGTGTCTAGTCCAAGAGTTACGAGTTGGCCGGGTTTTCAGTAAGCATTCAGAGTAAATCATTATGAAGAAGTATATCCGTGAAGAAAACTCCGATGGTCTGATCCAGAACGTAGTCCGCCCTTATTACATTATTTTCTATGGGAAAATGATTTTCGAGATATCGTTTTCATTTTACACTACGATTTCCAGAGAAGACTTCCTTAATTGGAGGAATGCTTAATACTCCTTGGAACAGTTTTTGAATACTCCTTGGAACAGTTTTTGAATACATTAACCAAAATAACTAAAGGAATTTTTTCATTTTCTTTGAGGAAAGCGCCAGTGCCCTCCCTCTTCCATGCACTGTCTTATTTGTAAATAATTGCGGACACAGTTCATCGGCTGCTTATTTGAATTACATTTGTGCTGCTCAGAAGACTAATTGGCTGGATCCTGGATGTCCAGCTTTTTAAAGGCGTCATATTGAAATCGCCACCTAAGCAATAGGCTCTTTTTTTTTATTCCCTCTCTGAATTCTGGAGCTGACCAATATACGAGCGTTGCCGTTGAAATTGTAGATATATTTGATACACAGCAGTTTTCAAATAGCTTGTCGACTTCTGGGTGGAGGAGTAAAGATATTAATAGGGGGTCGCGACCATGAACAGTCAAAAACACAAAACGTTATCTTGAACGATGAGAGGAATTACGATTGTTTTTGTACCAGTAAGTGGTTGCGAATTTTGATAGTCGAGAAATACTAGGTCATTCTGCTCTTATGACGGCTGTTTGTTTTTAAGCGCTCTATTAAGTTCTGCGTCCTCTGCTTCGTATTTCATGGATGATACACGACGCGAATAACAAGTCTGTAAGGGTTTGAACAGTTTCGAAAATAAATAAATAAATTTTCTGTTTATACTCCGGCACGACAACCAAGTCAGTAGAGTTTACAATAAATCGCCAATACAAATATTTATCGTATTTAGTAGTCACGGGCTTGAACCACGGTCCACTCAAGGAACGCGTGCTATGCACTCTCGCTCCTGACCACTCGGCTACGTCAGGCCTTCATATAGTATTACGAGAATAGCATTACGTGCATAGACTGTGACTAGAATTATAGAAACAAAACCTCTGTATGGAGAACAGAATTACACTGCATATTAAGATATGCGTGGAAACCCTATGCAGATGATATTAAATTACAAAGTTATTTATTCTTCAACTGACGGCGAGAACTCCAGTCCTGTGTTGATTCCCTTTCACTCTGGCTCATTAAAAATAACTTGTTTCTAAACCATTGAAATGTAAATTATGTCGCTTTCGCTCGAATCGTGCAGTTGGACTCCATCTTTACTGATTATTATATTGGAAACTCTTTAATTGAAAGTACTGATTCATTCAAGGACTTAGGTGTCTTATTTCGATCTGGTATTCATCCCTCTTTTCAGATTTATTTATTTATTATTCAATTTATTACATATGCTTCACCCCTGAACAGCCTTCAGCTAGGAGGGTGCCTATATACATTTGTACATTATAAGTTAGAGAGCAAACATAAAAATCGTACATAAATTACGCATATTATTGTTATTTCTATTTTATAGAAACATTAATTTCTATATAATATTATAAACATTAGTTTCTATATAATATTATAAACATTAGTTTCTATATTCCAACAAAATAACATCTAAAGTGAGCAAATAAAGCAGATACAAATATATACAGTGACACAATCAAAAGGTAGAGACATATAACCACATACGCGTCCTAATATATGCATATACAGCCAATACATATACATACAAAACACATAATGATTTAAAACAAATTAATTCTTCAGCAAAGTAGAGTTGATGGGAGATTCCATCCTGAAGGAGATAATCAGGAAACTTCTACAGTTGTATGTGGTGGTCCATGTCCTGTATCTTCTCAGATCTGTACGCTTTCTCATCACAGAACTTGTGGGGATCAATCTTCAGGGTGTTGTACGTTTGGAGGATGTTAGACGGAAAACATCTTCTAAGCATAGTTAAATTCTGTAATAAGCTTCTTAGGGGAATCCATGAACTATTGCAAAGGACGCGGGAAAGCCTAGGACCTGCAACAAGATTATGGACATTTGGAGCGTCAAAGTGACGTCAAAGAGCCGACCGGGCTAGCCGAGTGGGTAAAGTACCTGCCCGGCAACCCAAAGGTCGCGGGTTCGATTCTCGCCTCGGGCTTGGATCAGAGTACTGCAAAAACCTTGGGAGGTGCAATATGGCCACAGAAGCCGATGCGCCAACGACTACCAAATCAAAAAAAAAAAAAAAAAAAGTGATCGGTGAGGAGTTGACAGAGATTACGCAGATTTCCTGTAATGAGCAACTGATTCCAAGGGGTGCAACCAAGGTTAGCATACATGACTGATCTCGAGATGGTGAAAGGGTGGCCATTAACACGGTTCAACCACCTTAAAATCCAGTTCAGGTTGATCACGTAGTATCTCAGACTTCCAAATTTCTTGGGTTAATTAAGCGTTCTTCCTCGATTTTCAAAAATGATGAAGTTATAATCCTTCTCTACAAAGCCGCCTCCGTAGCCAGGTGGGAAGGAGCAGCAGTGCGTAGCACACTCTTCTTGATTAGACCGGGGTTCGAGCCCGTCACCACCAAATACGGAGGATGCGGAAAGGTCAGGAAATGACAACCGCATATTCCCGGAGCAATATGGCCTTAGTTGCTAATGCTCCAAATAACAAACAAACAAACACCTTCTCTACAAGCACCTTATACTTCCCATTTTTGATTATTGTGATATTATTTGGTCTTTCTCACAGTCTTGAGATAATTCAAATTAAATTCATTAAATTCTCAGGCCTCGAAATCGCCACAAAGAGCTCCATGGTCGAAACCATGGAGCTCTTTGTGGTCGCTTCAGAATCGTTCCTCCTCACTCAAGACGACAACTCCATGGGTCTACAATTTTGTCTACAATATCGTAAACTCTTATCTGTCTCTTCTTGAACAAATGCATTTCACAATACATGTGATTTCACATGTAAGATCGAACCACGGCCAACTCAAATGCCTTTGCAGTAGTAAACGCGTTTTTTTATTATTATTATTATTTTTTTTTTGGTAGTTGTTGGCGCATAGGCTTCTGTGGCCATAATGCACCTCCCAAGGTTTTTGCAGTACTGTACTTTGATCCAAGCCCGAGGCGGGAATCGAACCCGCGACCTTTGGGTTGCCGGGCAGGCACTTTACCCATCCGGCTAGCCCGGTCGGCGTTTTTATTACAAGAACAATCGTATTGACCACTCGATTAAGAGGGATGGTTGAATTTTTTCGTCCAAATCGTTGTAGACATTGAATAACTGGTCCATAAGAAATTTATATGTAGAGAACTCCCGAATTAGCTTCTAACAGCTGACACTGAATTAGTTGCTTAGCTGCATTACTTCAAGACTACATTCACGGTTGAAATTTGAATTGCTGGTGGGCGGAGTAAATCACTGGTCGACACAGCTGTCATGAAGACTCGATTTTCGTCTGTTCACACCATTATGATGTGAACTGCCGAATTTTTCCCTTGTGGAATTCGATTTCTTAAATAAAAACAAATTTCAATTATTTCTAAACCTTTTTATTAGTTTTATGCCCTCAGTTTGATATGCTGTCTGATTCGTTCATATTTTTAATTTCTAGCAGCCTTGTCTTGTCTTTTTTTTTTTTTTTTTTTTACCGTCAGAATAAAACTACTCATAGCACAGACTGAAAGGTGAATTCGGATTAGTCATTTTTAATTTTCTGTGAATTAATAACGCAGCTGAAATTTTAGACTAGATCTGTAATTTCGTTTCTTGCTTGCGTAATTTCACATTGTAATTACAAGTTTTGTCCAGACAGCATGCAAGGTAGGGAGTGAGTGTTAGACTCAGTTAATGAACATTGTACAAAATTATTTGAGAAATTATGATATCAAGTAACCTTAGACATCAGTTCTTTGGTAAAGTTGATTGCATAATTTACAGATTGATAAATCTTAAGTCTTAGTTTTGAAGGAAGATATTTTCTTTTATCTAAATTATCCCACTGAACTGAAGAAATATGAATGCATTTGCATAATACCATTTCCTAGTATTTTCAAATTCTGCATCTCTGAATTCGTTATGGAACCTTGTCATTAGATTAGTTGCTTTCTTTAGAACTGTTAGCTGTTCCTACTTTTCAAATCCTCTTTCCTTCGACCTGTTGAAAGGATTCAGCAGCGAATCCAGGAACTCAGCTCATTATTATACAAGGTTATTACAAGGTAGATTTACAACTTTAAACATATGAAAGCACCATAATTTTAGAAACTGAGGGAAGACAAATACATCAAGTTGATGAAGAACGTTTGAAATTTTGATGAGTTTCAGGTATAGATTTTCGATATGGGTACCAGCGATCATTCGACAAACATCCTACCGAGAATCAACCTCTTCCCCCACTTTACGCAGTGTTTCGGCGATTCCTTTCGTTTCGGCAGCATTGATTTTGGCCTTCAGCTCAACCACACTCCTCAGTAAAGGTGTTTGATAGACGTCATTTTTCACGAAACCCCAAAGACAAAAATCCATTGGCGTAAAGTCTGGGGATCGTGGAAGCCAATGAAGGGGACCCGAATGGCCAATCCATCTTCCTTGGAAGTGCCGATCTAGGCATGCCGCCACTTCTCGATAAAAATAAGGTGGAGCTCCATCTTGGTTGAAGAACAATCGTCCATCGGGGGTCATCAGCTCTGATTTGTGATGTCAGAAAATTCTCAAGCATATCGAGATAAACAACCCCGGTGATCGTTTTTTCATAAAAAAAAGAGAAAAAAGTCCGTTAACTTTCTTTGAACTCAAAGAACAAAACACATTGACTCTCTGACTGTTACTAACATGTTTAAGTAAGTACTCACCTGGTTTTTCTGTGCCTCAAACAGGAGCATTGTATTTATTGACAAAGCCACTAACATGAAATGGAGATTCATCACTGAACACGATACGCTGGAGCAGGTCGTGTTTATCATCATGCCTATCCTGCATTTCCACATTGAAACTGGTACGCTTCGCTTTGTCTTCATTTGTGATTGCTTGCACCACTTGATAGCAGTAAGACTACAGCTGCAAGCGTTTTCGTAGTACTTTCCAAACTGTTGGTTGTGGCAGATCCATTTCATGACGACTTGTACATTTGTTGATTTTCTCGGGCTTCTCACACCTCCACTATATTTCGTTCGTCTCGCACCTCCACTATATTTCGTCATTCGTACTTTGTCTGCCTGTTTTCTTTGCATGAGTCACACAACGCCCGTATTCACTAAATTTCTGTGTTACAATACACGGAATTTCTGCTGGGAGGATTTTCTTCGTTAAACGAGTGCTAAATCGAGTTAAACGAGTGCCGAACTGTTGTTGTTGATTAAAAGACTGCGCTTTTTCGGTACCAATGAATTCCGCCATTTTGTTTATGCTACTGCAGTACCTCTGGTGGGGACAGACACATTTACTAATTGTTAAAAAAAACAAAAAAAAAAAAAAAACAACTTCTCTATTATATCTTTCCATACCACCAAATACACATTCACTTCATCTACAACACTGCTATCCGCGTGCGAAGCTGTTAAAGCTACTTTCTAATAACCTTGTAGTTGAGCAATTTCAATGTAGTGGGAAGGGGTACTCCGTATTATTTAGTTTTACAGGTATAACAGCGAAGCTTACAACTGAAGTGGAGAATGTTTTCTTTAAAACATTTCCATTATCTTTCACTTTATGTTTTTCCAAATTTTTTTTAAGTTTCTTTATTATACAGTGCATGTACTAAGACAAGGCTCACGATTGACGCTCTTTGAGATACTGTCCTATTTCAATTCTTACACTCGATCATTAAACGTTTCGATTTTATTCGAACGATGGCAACGCCTGCAGATTTCTGAAGATATGTGTTAATCTACTACTATATTTTTTGTCCAAACAGTTTAAACTAATGTATGTTTTTTAAGCTGGGCCCCTCAGAATCGGGTTCAGTGCATGCAGACAAATTGCATTATATGTATGGTGTTATATATCAGTCTGCATTTTGTGCAGTAAATTATCATGGTGGTTGTTTTTTTTTCCTTCTCTTTCCCCATGTATTTTACAGCCACAAATAGGAGGTCACCCACCGCCACTGACATATTAAGTGTTACAAAACGAGTCTGGGATATTAGCGCACACGCCTTGCCCTGCGGCATCTCAAACTAACCTAACTTTTTTTAGGTTTTTTTTCTAGGAATTTTTTTTTTTTTATTCTTTGTTATTAGAAAACTTCGTATCGTCAAAGTACTGAGATGATAAATTAAGGGGAGAAAAGCCACCGGACCACTCGACTACCATCAAGATTCTTAATCTTGATCTAATTATCACGAGCTTCTAATAAGTTACTTATACAAGATTATTTTGCCGATAATCATTAAACAAATTGAACAGCAGTAATGTTAGATGAAAGAAGAAATCCATTTCGGTTAATAAGATATTTAAAATGTTTTTACTAATGCTGAGCTGATGTTATATATAAATTACAGGATACAGTCATGAAAATGGGTCTGCCGTTTTCAGAACAGAAAATGCTCTAATAATATTTCTTTTTCCCTTGAAAACGAGGTGTTACTTTCTATTCTGATATCAAAGGGTAGTTGAGATTCAAAGAGATCCAAGAGCCTGCGTTTCTCTTTCCTCTTCTGGGCAGGCAGAATCTGTAAAAGTCACCAACGAATTATTTGTTGACATCTAATCATAGAAATCCTAATGACAGTGGATTTGCTTTTTAAGCGTACTGTTGCTGAGTGGTCGGATGAAAGGGTACACAAGTACACGTGATTTGAGTGAGCAACAAGCTCAATCTAGCATTTAGCTCGCGTATTAGTATCTATCATGTTTTGTGTTCTATAGTAAGTATATCCTTAAATTTAGATACAACCTTCTAGGGCTCAAAGGAGTTTACACTTTTGCAACAGCCAGCATAATACGGCCACAGTTAACAAATAGGATTGTAATTTTCCTTTAAAAAAAAAAAAAAAAAGCGTATGGATTCGATCTTGCAACATATGTACCTGTTCATGTGTCAGAAATGCAGTCTGCCCTTTTATAATGTTTTCCCATCTAATTTTTCCTTAGTTCGGTATACAGCTTAATTAGTAGGTTACTGTTTAACTGAGCTCTAAATGGACTCTGCTCCAGATTCTTTTTTTTATGCTAATTAAAAAAATAAGTGTTGTTGAACACCTTGGACGGAATACTGTCAGGTTTTCTTGAAAGCCTACTAATTCATCTTTTTGGAGGGGAGTTAATGTATATTCATTTCCATAGCCAGCAGAATTTTGACACGCCCTAACCTTAATGACTCTAGCTGTGAGAGAGAGAGAGAGAGAGAGAGAGAGAGAGAGAGAGAGATTCTCCACTAATCTAAAAGTAGGCTTAATTCGTCAAAATGAATGATATTTTCAATTTATATTAAAAACACTGTAATTTCCGTTGTGAAGGTTAATTGCATTTCATGTTTTTAATTTTGTTTACCCATTTTGATATAATTAAGCTGTCCACTTTAAGAACTAAAATAAATTTTGGGCACAAGCGCTAATCTTTACAATGCTATTTTATTAAGGTTTCACTGAACATTTTTTCATCGTATGAAAAAAATAAATAAAATGTCAGTGAAGCCTGGATCTTGCCAAATGCTATTAAGATTCCAATTTTTGATTAAAAGAATTACTAGTATTAATAATTTTCAGCCCGTTATAAATATGAGATTACTCAAAAGTATAAAGTAAATAAAATGCTTGAAGGTAGCCGAAATGCTTTTAACTTCTTTAATGATATCCTCCTTACGTTGTGTTACGTCATTCTGCAGATAAGCGGAACAGATTGAGACATGCATCTTAAACTTGATATTCCACAATGAAAATTACTTTGCATAAAAACATTTATAGCTGCGTGAGAGCTGTAAACTATTTTTCATACGAAACCTGTTTGTGTTTTCATACAACTGCAATATCCTAATGTCATTAAAGATGCATTTCGCAACTGTGTCAACACAACCTACAACTCACTCTATTCTTCACAAATTACCTCATTATTTGCACAATGAGTAGAAGGTGGGGAGGGAGAGAAACAAATTTCTGACAATAAGTTCTAATCTGTACGGTGCCACTTCATGGTTTTCTTGCATCTTTCAAAGAACCGCAGCACAAATGTTTAGAGGAATTTGTGCCACCCACTGGCATTTCTATCGAAGGAAACACCAGTCTTAGATGGTAAAACCCCAAAAAGCCTAGATATTAAATCTTAAAATGCCAGTACCATGCAGTAGTGTTCTTCTTTGCCTAATGTTCCGTATACCTGTACTTAGTAGGAGCTGAAATGCATTGGAACTCAGCTAACAAAAAGTTGCACATTATTTTGCATAAAAGGATATCTTGCATGGTTGGGAGCCCAGCGAAATATCTTTGCCAGTCAAACTATTTTTCGTCTTGCCTTTTTACTGTTTTACTTATCATTCGGGCTCTCTGCGATGATGTTTAGTATGGAAGTTTCTTCAACTGTTTCCAAACTGTTCTCTGGATTATTTCTGATTAGCGTCTGTTCAAAAATAAATAACAACAAAAAATCGTATTATAATGGCAGCTTTATCGCAGAAATGTTAAATCCTTTAAAGTCCTTTGTATGATTTGGTCCTCTTAAGCCTCCCTGCCAACCGAATTGAAGATTCCGGGTTCTGTAGGTAAGTCTTCAAAAAAGCTCTGGTAAGAATTGTGACGTAATGGAAAAACAAATTATAGAATTGAATGGTGACGAAATAAAAAAAAAACTTATTCAAAACTGAATTGATGAGTATCCATGCGTGGCTTTGCTTGAAGAAAAAGAAAGTTTCTAAAGTCGTTATAATAATGCAAATATGCCAACATTTTCACATTCCTTTCTTCTGATATTTCGAGAAACCAGCGATAGACTTCTGAAGGTTGTTAAACTTAATGATGGGAGCGTAGTTTTGGATTGAATGAATGAAAAATAACCCGAAAAACAAACAAGATATATACCTAACTGGTCTGACGACGGAAAACAGTGACTTCTAGAAAGTATTTCTATTGAAATCAGTTAATTTTATAACAACTTCAATAAAGCAACTTAATCTTTAAAGGTGGTAGATTAGTGTCCCTTGCTGTCTTTCAAAAACATAAGATCGATAAATACATAACTTCCCTCTCTAAGAAGAGTATGATATTTTGATGTGGCTGGTAGGGGATGACGAGAAATCAAAAACTGCGAAAATTAGCACGTTACAATTCTTTACGGCCCCACACATACATGCACATGTCTATAGACGCTTAAGTCGCTTTGAAGGTTCATGAAATTCTTAACTGCTGTTCCCGACTGAAGCAGAGGTTAAGAATTTTACGATGCAACAAAAAACTCCCAGATTCCTTCAGATATAATCCACTGGTATCCTGTAGATATATTTTTTTTATAATATGTCATCACCACTGTTACATCACTACTGATTAACATCATATTACACGTAATATGATGTTAATTTACATCATATTACGTGTAATATACTGATCGCTTTTAACTGTGCTAAGAGCAACTTTCATTATCATGGCCACTTTTTAAAGCGAAGTTCTTCTTCGTGGCGCTAATATCTGTAATGCGAGGAAAATTCTGTAGTAAGACAAAGTCAAAATGTTTCACTAGTGAATACTTTATATTAATTATGATTAATTCTGAGTCTTATTGATTAGAAGTTTGAAGAATATTACTCTAATCGTTTTCAGTCTATTATCCACTTTCAGACGAGTGTAAATTGCAATTATAAACATTGGTTAAAATATTTTTCTGTTTATTGAGTTGCCGAGTTTGCTGAATTTTAAATTCACATAATACATGAAAATTTTTATAACGTCAAGCCGCTGGCTGTAGTTTAATTTGTTGCGTATTTTGGAGTCGAGGGAGCTTGAAGACGAGTAAAGAAACACATGAAATAGTGAAGTGCCACAGTAGGTGAACTGCCTTTAATAGAACCACCTAAAACATTCAGTTAGACAAGCTACTACCAAACCCCAAACTCTATCATTGCTGCATTGTCGGCGCACCTTCTTGGTAAATCGATTTTTTCCTTTTTTTTTTTTTTTTTTTACCAGAGCCCAATAAAGAACTGGGAAAGAGAGAATACAGGGGGAGAAAAGGAGGAGCTGAGAAAGTACCAGTTGGTCGATGGCGAACTTCAAACCCTCGTAGTATGTGTAGTACATACACTTCGCTGCTTCGGTAGATGAGTTCCGGTTGATGTTTGTACTTCGGCATTCGCAGGTTGTTTTCACGTGAGACTGACTGTATTTTCCTACCTGTCTGTTGTGTACAACTATGCAGTAATCGTCACTCCCTAAGGAGAAGGAAGTGTGGAAGACATTCGTGTGATCAAAATGTTGTTGGTTTTTTGATTAAAAAAAATTATAAATAGGAGATTCCAGATTAGAAAGTCTCTGCAAGAAATATCAGCGCGGACATGCGCATACGGTACCACTTTGAAACGAAAGGAATCACGAAGCAAATAATTAGGACAGTTGAATTCAGTTGGTCAACGATAATTAGGATTTTTCAGAAAAAGTGTTTTAGCAAACCGTCGATGAGAATGAATTAAATTTGAACTGATACCAAATGCATTTATGAAATTAATTAGGTTGTTTTTGAGAAGCTTATATCTTTTCATAGTGTTTGCGCCATTGGTTTGGATTATTTGCTATTAATTTATGTAAATGAGATTCCTTCAGTCGCTGTTGGCTAAGTGGCGTCAGCGAGATTCCACACTATCTGATCCGAATGTCTTAGATATTCATAAGTTCGGTCCGATAGATTATCTAGCGGCCAGCCTGTGAAAACGGTTTTAAATTCATACCCTTGATATATAATGAATACTAGATCTCGCTATAATGCTGCTCAGAATCTCAAAAAGACAAGATGGAAAGCTGCTAGAGCATCTCTGGGTGCTTTTCATCTGGAGACCGAACGCAGTTTTCACCATTTCAAGCCTCCATTAAACAAAGTCGTGGTATTACACCATTCTATGAGAGCATAGTACTTTTAGACCTTACACACGTAATTAATAACCGTCCCACATCATGAATGAAGGTGGTAAGCAGAGAATTTGATTGTCGTAGAACAGGCTGGACTTCGCTGAAATTTGGACTCACTTGATTCAAATGGAACCTGAATATCAGCTCCACCAGCGTTTTGGCCTTAGCAGTTATCATTGGAAGAATGTCTCCGACAAATTTCAAGGAAATTTGACCAAAATTAAATTGAATTCAGTCGGTTACTTTGCCATCTGATATGATCTGTTCCATAGTAATTTTTCATTTTATCATTCCAGAATGGAATCAGACTTGGCGACCTTTTCCAGCACAAAGTCTCGAACCAAAACCAAGAGAGTCTGGAAATCTACACGTCAATTTTTTTTTTATACAAGCGTTAAAAATAAAATGTGCCGGTTGTAGAATTATAATTTTTTATTATGAAAATGCAGTTAGGTTGTGAAAATTTGTAGGTAAACCTAAAGTTAAAACGTAAATTAGGCAGTAATTACAAGTGAATTAATGAGATAGCATTAGTTTTATTTTTATTCCTGTGCATCGCGCTGACCCCAAATATGCTTTGTGATCCACCAATCATTTTTGATCTACCATTTGCTGGCCCCGGAATAGAGTTATACGAATTTACTTGATATAATTGAAAAATACGAAATTCACCGTCTGAATTGTAATTACAGTACTTTTATCTTATTTAATCATATCCTAGTTTTACTTATCATGAATAGCCGTAATTATCAGTTTTGAATTGTTTACTTAAGAGGTTTCTGCATTTCTCGATTTGGTTGTTGAACTTTCTCGGGTTCATCGATCCGGCATCTTTAATGGTTAAAGCTGAATTTTATGGTCAGATGTCCTTCATCAACTCAATCACTGATAGTGGAAATAATCGCCGGTCCGCCTGTTATGTGCACAATGTCTGGTGTACTCTTAGTGTGTCTATGAGGTTGGTGCGTTCTATCCACCCACAACGTTGGAGGGAGGAGGAATTCAAGGAGCCCAGATGCGAAAATTATTTTGAGGTTATGTGTCCTGGTCACGGTTGCATAGCACTCACTGCACCGATTTTGATGGTGGCTAAGATGTTAAGCACTTTTTTTTTTTTTTTTTTTTTAAGTACCTTCTTGGACCTTCGTTGCTCCATCTGTGAGACATTACCAAGAAATGCTCTTGCACTGAGGATCACTCGAGTTGATATCAAAGGAGGTGTCGAAGAGTTACTGATATATTCGACAAGAGGGCACTTTCTTTCTATTCCGTTCCTATCATCTTACTACTCCCTCCAATCCAATTAAAATTCTTTTCCTTCCGTAGAAGGCAAGCCTGTTTCATTGGAAATCTTATCGATTTTATTCAGCAATGTCGAGCTTCGTCTATGTCGCGTAAGCTTGCAGTTCCGTACATTCTTAGCGTTCTTTGCGTTTGAAAGACGCGTGCAAGAACGAAAGCCTCCCCTCCCTACTCCCTCCTTCGAGCACTGTGGTATAAAAATCGAAATTAAACTCCGAACTTTAGGAACTGCAAACAGGGAATACCATGATTGAAATGGTCTAGATCTACACATTTCAGTAAAGGTTAGGGGAACAGCTTGTGTTCTTAAAGTTAAAAAACAAAAAACACAGGGTTTTTTTTTTTTTTGTGTGATATTAGTGATTGTTTGCCTGCTTTTGTTTTATGCTGTTATCATTAAAAACTGTAGAAATGTATGGGTAAAAAATTCCATTTTCCTTCTTCCTCCTTAGCATTATTAACTTGGACGAATGGGATTGCATCTGATTATCTGGTACTCAGTGAGTAAAAGTACTAATGCATTAAAAAAGTTGTATTTTATTCTGATTACGTCAAGTGATCAAATGTAATGAATACGTGGTAACGTATTACCCAGTGTCTACCTCTTCTTTCAGTTCCAAAAAAATGCTCACTAGTCACTCGCATCATACTTTAGTGGTTAATAATAAAGAAGGAATTATTCCCTTAGCATCATTCAATCATATACAAAGTTAATCTGGATCAGAATTCCCAAGAAAAATCACCAGCTGCCCTCAGGCTCTAATAGTCTTATTTTACTAGCAGTAAACCCCTTAGCAATCGTGCCCCAGTACTTTAGTGGGAGGGGAGGGGGTGAGTACTTTATTGCTTCTTCCTAACCGCTCCATCCAAGTAAATTAATAAGAAAAATAGACTGCGCCATGGAAATAGGCTTACTTTTTGTATCTTCCACCGCCGATGTAACCTGGAGCATCCCCTACGGCAATTTCTCGGAGATCAGGAAACCGGGAATGACATGAAGTTTGTTATTATTATTTACAGCACGTCCTCCTTTTTTAAATGTAAAGATGCGATGATTAAAGTTACCGTAAATCCTTCTTTGCATGTACGCTGCGCTTTACGAACCTTCAACAAAACGGGGCAATATTTCTTTGTCCGTAGAGAGAACAAGTCTCGAATCCAGGTCTGATCGTTCTGTTATCCTCGCTGTTGCTAAAGCCAACACGACTGTATCCAAAGAATTTGCATCCAAAGAATGGAGGAAAATCAGCGACAAGCGGAGCGGTAAGTTGCCGAGAGAAACTGCGTAACAACATCGGCTACACCCATAAGTTAGATACCCCGCGTGTTGCACTCAATTATATCCACTTCCTTGTTAAGTATTTTTGATAAGCTTTTCGAATTTTATTGCTTTTAAAATCTCTGTTTCTTGTTTTTTATTGCATGAGATTTCATGGAGGGATCAGCATTTCCAAAATGGTTGAGCAATATCCTGTTTCTTTGCAGGAAGCTCTCTTAATTGGACCTTGTACTAATATCTTTTCTTCATCTTTGGCACATTTCCACTCCCAGAATGTCTTATTGTACACAGTAACTCTGCAGCAACGTCATTACAGTCATCAGTTGACTTTTACCACTATTTTCTGTCAAACCTCGTATCTTTGATTTCTGGTAGTTCCACTCAATCTTCCTTGGTGAGTCAGATCTTCCCCAATCTGATTTTAATATTGTATTTCCTTTAGAAAGGATGGGCTGCTGACATAAATATGTACTATGAAGTGATGCGATAGTTAATATCAACATTATTGGTTCCATACATTACAACCAGTCAGCGTACCGAACCATTCGAAACAGGTCCAGTCCACTGCGCTGCCGCTTCACTCTCAAGTACAATTTTCACGAAACCGTTACTTGGGCATATACCATACGAATCCACCTGATGTTTTGACGATATGCCGTGATTCTTAACTCCACATTACTCCCTTCCACTGCTGAAAAGTCCATCGGTTCTGCTGAGTTCTCGATCGCAGTGCTGGATAAGTTTATTATTATTAAATAAACAAACTACAGTTATATTCTAATTTCCGAGCGTGGTATTCTGTTATTTATTAGAGTATAGTGTAAGTACATAATCACACAATAAATCTTGACAATATGAGCGCACAATATTGTTCACTTGGTGTATTACAATAGTTTATACCTCACTGTAATACCAATCTGGATAACCAGCACAAATGAAAATAATAATTTGAGTAATAAATCATTGCAATTCGAGCACACGTGCTGTCACATGATCGGTCTTTAATTGTGTAATGTTTTGAATGACGTGCATTAGTTTCACTCTAAACAGAAGGCATCTTGGCGTAATTGAAGAAAGTGCATGCTCCGAGGACTAGTGTTTCTACGTTTCACTGGATGATTTTTTTTATCTTGAATTCTTTTACAAAGAAATGGTTGTACGTTCAGACACAGGCATTTGTGAGCTCTTTACAGTTGATTCTGGCTCACTTTCAAAATGGGCTTCTCAGTCCCGTTACTTCATCTATTCGCTGCTCCATCTTTGCGCCACTCCACGGCAGGCCAGATCGCTGTACTGATGCTTGCTGCGGGTGCTTTACTTTCTCCATAACGTCTTTATTTTTAGTAGATTGCTTTGACTGTCTTTGATGACATGCTTTTGTTATTCTCGCAAAATCTTTCGTTTTTGTTTTGAAACAACAAAGATAAAGTTTGAACAACCAGTACATGGTCCTGAATATTAGACGAGTTGAGAAATCTCTGCAGAGTGAAAACTGATAATTTTCTCTTCAGCATTATGCCAATTACCACCAGAATACACCTCCTAAAATGTCATTGTGAAATCGATCATGTTGGTGGAATATTACGTCATGTTCATTGTCTTCAGTGAAACAATTTCCATAAGAAATCGTGCGTATTATATTAATTGAAGGTTTCTTGTGCGTGTGTGAATGGTTCTTTACCATAATGTGTTTAATGGATCCAGGAAAATTTGTGTGTTTAATTTTCTACCTCATCTGACATTCTGTCAACTTAGCCCTTTTAATATTAGCAACCACTTTCATACTGCTTTTCTTTAGACTTCCCAATTAGCAGTAACTCTTAGTAATCTGTGTCTATTGTAATACTATAATCCACGTCCACGTGCCCGTCTCTTTTTGTACTTTGTTAACTCAGCTTCTCGGTGTATTTTTTTCTCCATTTGCGAAATTCTGTTACTAATCCTGCTGCTGTTCTTTCCGGGGAGGGGCTGGGTATACTTAGTGCTTGGGCTGGGGCTTAAACGAATATGAACTCAGACATCCAACAGGTACTTGCTCAAATAAAAACATGCACGGACTGACGGTCATACCGAAGTATCCTCTCTAGACCTATCTAATCCAGAGATAATGACCGCCCAACTAACAGGACTGTTGACAAGAGATGGGGGGATAGAGTCTCTACAGCCCCGCACAGCCTGGAAGTAATCCTCGGAGCGATAAGATCCCTGATCCCTCTTAACAACTGCTGCTCTGTTTGTGTCGGAGTGTCGTGACTGCGGTACGGCGTGGGGATTAAGTTATGACCTTTGTTAGGGTTTAATGTCGTTCCATGCTGACTGGATGAGTCTGTAAGGTCCCTTTTGTTGCTGTTGCTGTAATTTTTTACATCTTTCCTTTTCATTGCATTAACCCTTATTTTAGAAAGATGATATTTTTAACCTTTTGCCAAAACCCCTAATTGCTACTTTTATAAACTTGAAACTAAATTGCTGGGGGAGTGATCAATGTTTTCATATCGTAGTCTGCCGAAAAGGTGAAATTTTATCTTCTTCAGTTAAACATTTCTTTTAGATGATATTTTTGAGAAACTGCGTGAGCCACTTTGAAGCTTACGCAATGTATTCTTCAACTGTCTGCAGTTTGGAGTCGCAAAGTTTTTCTCAATTCTTACTATCCTTAAATTAATATCAATCTATGTGCATGACATCATCAACTGTATATCGAATTCGTCTGCTTCTGGTGGATGCGCGAAACTTCACCCCGGTACGGCAGTATATGCTAGTGGGGTAACTGAACAACAAATAACGTGATAATAAAATGTAAATGGAAGAGTAAAATACATACAATGAATTATATGCAATATAAATTGACGTTTGCGGGGATGGTAGCAACCGAGATACTAGGTTCTCTACGGCTACGGGCCGGAGCTTTATGTAACCCTCTTTCTGCTAAATAGTGACATTCAACAGAATAACTGTGTAAATATTCAGTCTTTTTAATAATAAGAATGTGGAAGCTAAGGATGAAAAAAGAAAATAAGCCTGAAGTAGAAGAAATAGCGTTAAGAAATAGAGGAAGCTATAAAAAATGCACATATCAAAATAAAAACCTTGTCCCGTTGACCTTTACCACATACAGATTTTATTTTTCCTTCAAACTCGACATGCGCTTCTTGGTTCCAAGAAGCGCATTTCTGGCACTGAATTCTGTTTTTCTTTTTAGATGTCACATCAAAATATGTCACGCCACGGAAACCGTATGTATCTTCAGCATTGGCGTACCGTTGCTGACATTTGCCCGTTTATTTCTGGTATTTGTGTCTTCCCTTGGTTTTTTACTCGTTAATATTTCGAGGTAATTTGTTTTAAAATAGAAATAATATCGGCGCTTTGGTCTGGTTTAAATTTGTAATTTAATTCCAGTGTTTATTTTAAAAAGTTCGTCATTAGCTGTTTAAATGGATGAGGTAAAATTTTAGTGGATTTGAATTATTTCATTTATTATTGTAACGTTCCACGCATATTTGGATTTTCACCCTTAGATTTTTTCGATGATGTTGATAAAAATGTATTGAATATCAATCAAATATGTATGTATAAAGGAATTCAAATTCAATATAACTGGAACTGGATGAAAGTCAGTATGTGTAACTTTCATCCAGTTCCTATTTTATGTTCGTATTTCTTTTATACATACGACCCCAGGGAATTCCTCCCTCATAGAAAAATAGATTTTGATTTGTGAAAAAGTATTTTTGGAATAGTGATACTGTATTAATATTATTTAAAATGTATTAGCGCTGTTCGACAACAATAATACCAACATGTGAGGTAACATTCCTCATTGCTCAACTGATGGAGCAATAAATATATCTGGAGGGATAGGGCAGCGTTAAATTCAGTATCTGGCTTTAGCAAAAGACAAATTCCGTTGTCTCCGCGTACCGTAGTTTTGTCGGAGTGCGCCAGACTAAAAAATGTCAGTGAAAGCCGTGTATATACAGATGCTGCCATCTTCCGTTTATACACAATCGCGAGCAGCCCAGTATTCCGTTCTTTTGCCTCGGTGCCTCAGAGTTTCCTGCGTAGATCTGTAATCGTGTCATCACTGGAGGCTACGACGGTTCATCACGTTTCGTAGAGTCCTGACGGAGAGAATTTCGCGTTTGAATCACATTAGGCGGTGACGGTGGGCGTAAAGCCAAACGCAACGGATGGGTCGACAGCTAGCGATACTCGCATCCCTTGTGGGCCGCTGGCCAGCGAGGGAAGCACGATTGCTGTTCACACTTGCACGACCGACGGAGATGTGATTATCGCAGTCGCTAACCTAGTTTCTTGTGGTCTGGTCGGTCGCTTAATTTTGTCATCCACGCTAGTTCTGATTCACTTTGTAGCCGTCACACCTCCGATTGTCAACCGTGCGAAGCAAAATCAACTTAGGTGATTCTAACTCCTAGAGTATTAAAGTTCGAGGTGTTCGGTCTGACATCGTGTTTACAGTTCCAAAACTACTTCTGCTGCTTTCGATGACAGCCCAGTGACGTCTTCATTGGCGCCGTAAGAGTTCGCACAAATATTTCACTTCCATCTCCTGTGAGTTCCCCCCACAGTGCTTAATGAACACTGACTGGTGGAAGATAAACCACTGAAACTGTTGCGACCTGAAATATTTCACAGGGCGAGTTCGTTGACGGTTTGCTCCAAGTCCTAGACAGACACATGCGTGCGGGCACATGGATATCTCCCGAAAAGACCACACGCCCTTCTCTGTCCCTGCGCAACTTTTCTGTTGAACTTTTTGCATTACCTTCTGGTGTTATTAAAATCGAGAGAACGTCCATTACAATTGAATCGCGTTGCTTTTCTATCGCTGTCATGTTTTTCTTAACCACTTCGTATGTTATTTTTCCTGGATCCGCTTTATCACACATTCCTCCTCCCACCCTGATCCATTACAGTGTCTCTTTTCTCAAGATGCATTTTCCCCACTCTTTATACACATTGCTGCTACTTTTGTAATTCATCCGTCTCTGCTTCGCTGTAACATAAGGTCATCTATAAATAACACTTCTAAGAATGATTCTTTAATCATTCCTTCACTGAGCGCATCATTTAGGTTGGGAATAAAAATGGACTCTTTGTTGATCCTGGTGTAGATCAACTCTGATATAAAGGTACAGTTCTGTGTCATTGCCATTCGTGTGCCAAATATTTTTTTTTCCCTTTACATGCGTAGCTCGAATTGTAACCTAAAACATTATCTTTGAACATAGTGTGGGCTATTCATATCCGACACTTTTATATCTATAAAAAACAAAGGTGGGCCAAGAAAATTGTAAAATGAAGTTCTTCTAGACAAACTGTTAAATGGCTGTTTATTCAAAAAAGTTTTAAATGTTGACCATTAAAATTGATCCACATCCTGCAATGAACAAGAACACTGTAGAACCTTTGAGATCTAGACCCTTTTAGGATAGCTAGGAGTGTTCAATAATGGACAGAATTATTATCCAGTTCTGGTTAGGTAGGGTATTGCATGGAGTCAGTAATGGTATTTAGCACCGGTTTGGCAAAATTAAGGTGCTCTGTTTTTCTCGGTATTTAATTATAATGCTAAATACTGTACTCTCTGCCTCGACTGTATCTTTGCCTAGAGCTGCGAGGTCAGTGATTTCGAAATGCGATATTATTAGTAATTATTAAGTTTCTTTTGGTCCTTATTTCCTGGTTAGAGTTCAGGTTACTCAGAAATATTGAAACTGAAGTTCTGCAAAGAATGGAATGCCCAGGAAGGTTGCTGACCCTTAATCTCATCCAGAGATTAATGGTTAAGATGATTTGTTATTATCTATTCAGAGTGTCTCATTATTATTAATTTTTTTTTTTTTTTTTTTTTTTTTGTACATGTATCGGTATTGATAACTTTCAAATTGTCTTCATATACACCTAACAAAATAAATAAGTTGATCTGGTTTTTGGCTTTTACCATAATTTTCTTCACCAGTTCTTATAGTTTTCTTAAATCAGATTTCTTTGCTTTTTGACCCAAACTGTTTCTGCTGTTATGATTAATTCGAGCTCTGCACAGTTGGCCTCTGAATTTCGTTTTATTTTTATCTTTTAAAAGCGGAGGTACAAGGCTAAGAGATTAATGTTGATGACTCATGGATGTTTATTTTTACAGAATCCAGCGTGTCACCCTAACGCTCTTGGCCCAATTGTTGCTGAATTCCTGATGTAGATCCCGAATGGCAACTTTGAAACAACAGTTTTTTTCGTTAGCAGTGATTTGCAGCCTACTACTCATTTGCAGACATTGTTCTATTGATGGGAAGGGGAACAACCCCTTTGAATTTCTTTCTGGTTTGTGTTCCAGTCCACTAGTCTAGCTTCATATGCCTTCTACTTAAACAGCATCGTCTTCGAGTTTAATAATTACTTTGCATCACATTTTAAATCATTAATTATAGGAATTGCAAATCTCTTTCCTTTTTTTTTTTATTTTTTTAACGGGGGTTTTAATCGAAATCCCCACTTGTCACTTCATCCATTATCTGGAATGTTCGGCTTTTCCTTGCAGGATGGCTGAAGGACTGACACTGATAAATTAATCCCAACTGTGACACGCTCACAATAGACCTCCTTGACATATTCCCTTTCCGTCGCTTGTCACTTGCAGCAATCTTCATTGTTAGACTGTTGACTTTTATTTTTCTTCTCCCAGTCAATCTGAGATATAGCCGCTGCTGCTGCCATCGTCGCCTCCTTCTTCACAAATGCTACAAAAGGACGCAAACAGCCAA
Organism: Mastigoproctus giganteus; assembly: GCF_048544385.1. Classification (NCBI taxonomy): domain Eukaryota; kingdom Metazoa; phylum Arthropoda; class Arachnida; order Uropygi; family Thelyphonidae; genus Mastigoproctus; species Mastigoproctus giganteus. Next base: position 154,467,985 of record NC_143579.1, on the reverse strand, counting down.
TAGACTCGGCGGCCTCTTTTTAATTCAGTTTTTATAGTTTTAATCTGTTTTCGTTTACTGACACATGCTTTCAGGGAATTAGATTATTGTGCCCGGTGACCTTCCATGACTTTCGTAAGGCATTTTATTTTTAATTTGGGAAATTTAATTTTATTTTGTAAATTTAACGCTGAAAAGCTGCGTATGTTTTTAGATTGCACCAATCTGAATTAAATGTAAGATTTTTCTATCAATAATTCTGACAGTTATTCGTTTTCCGTTTTTCAAGACATTTTTAAAATTCTTTAACTTAAGGTGGGGGTGAAGGGAAAAAAGACAAAGCGATATAAAACTTGAGTCTTTACTCCATTATAAAATTTAGGGAAATGAATTATTATACAATCTACTCCAAGATGAGTCTGGAAGGTCTACTAGCTAATAGGTTGATCTCTAAATAAATAATAATAATACGAGGTGTATATTCTTAAAGATCGGAGTTGTCAACTTCTTGAGAAAATAACTGACAGGTTGTTGAACATTTTAGAGAAAACAACTTATATTGTGTTCCTTGTGGTTCATTTATTAATACACTATCAATTACTGTACCGGTAAAAGGAAAGCAATACCAATCGCAGATTGGTATTGGGCTTAATAATACTTTAAAGGTATATTGAAAAATAGCATCCGGAAGATAATTTCAAGTTTAGTGCCATCGTGACGGGTGGTCAATCAATAACTGCTCACAAAATCTCTAATTATCAGAAAGGGAGAAAGTTTAACATAGTGGTTAGCGTATCAGTATGAAGTTATTCACCCCCGGGCTCGAATTCCCATGTATCATAAAATACGGGAATGTTCTTGTGTTATATATATATATTTTTCCTGTGATTGCGACGTCTCTAGAACGTTAAAATTTAGACGAAGAATTTTTTTAGAAATAACGATTAGGACCTTCCTTTGGTGGTCTTTGCATTTCGTTTTCTCCCTATCTTGAGTATGAGGGTAAGATTCACGTGAATCTCCCCTACAGGTAATCGAAACTCTTTTGGACCCGTCTTTCTGATTTAGTGCCAATAGTCAGATTTACTAAAACAGTTTCGCTGTTTTCCACACGCAGTTAGGCGCAGCTGTAAGGTGACTTGTATGGAAAGGAGTATACTAAAAATAGTTTGCTCAGTCTCTATTCGTGATCACACGTGAGTCCCTGGAACGTTGATCTACACATTCCCGAAAGTGTCTCACCATGAGAGTGGGTGAAGAAATGACACCAAACACATGCATCTTCTCCTTGACAAAGTTCCGCCCTTTTAAGCAGTCTTAAATTTCGTATTTCTGAGACAGTCGTTTTCTCTGTTTTTATTTTTTTAATGATTTATGTAGAACACATACATACGCACGTTCACAGTATTTCAGTCACGCTAGGCGATTTATACCACACACAGAAGGCATTTATTATTGTTTTAAATTTGCGAGAGTTGCGGATTTAAGATTTGAACTATAAACATCACTCATATGAAGTTTTATAATAAGTAGAAGCCAGAAATAAAGTTAATTAGCTGTTAAAACCATCTCACATGTTTAAAATCAGCATTATAATTATTTCTCAGGTAATTATGGCGTCATATCAGTATTCAGTTTTGATTTTCACTATTAGCTTTTGAACTGCAAAAATATCTAGCCTCCTAAGATAAGATATGGACATGGGTAACTTATTAAATATGCAGCTGTGACTGTCCGAAAATATCTGAAGTTATTCAAGTGTTAGCTGAATATCATAGTTCGAAAAAATAGTTTTGAAAAACTATACAATTTCATATGAAAACGATATATGAATTATTGAAATTTATTAAAGATGATGGCTTTGCAGATCGTGAGATGAGCTTAGTCTCTGCTTTGATAGTCATCCACATCATAATCCAATATTACTGCGATCTCCAGTTGTGGTAAATGTGGGCAACTGAATCCCAAATAGCAGATTCCTAAAATATTACTGCATCACGCGACTTTTGAAATACCGAATAGCATATTCTGTCTACTTACTTGCTAACAGTGTTGAATAATCATTTTGGATAAACCGAATCCTGCATTATCTGAAGTCTGATTTTCACCAGTTTAGTGTGGATACTTGACGTTCTGTTTTATTTTTAAAAGTTCTTTCTTCTTCAATTTTCTGTACCGATTCTGTCAGTTTGTTACATTGCGATAGTAACACTTTACATAGTAAATCCAAAGTTTTTCCCACCACTGTATGTGTAGAGAATCAGTAAGTTTCATTCACAGTACATTAGCAAAAAAATTACAGAAATTCTCTTTAATATGTGACGGATTCGGGTCGAGCACTTAACACGAACCACTGTGATAACAATTTGCACTAATTAAATTAAGGCTATGCCGTAAGTGTAGTATCCTAAGTGACTCCTGAGTTAAAGAAGGGGACAGATCCTGGTGCGAATTGATTGATATTTAATTTGATATTTATTAGTTAAGCGGTCCCAGCCAACCAATGGCAACCCCGCTGACAGTTACACATAATTTAGAAGCACTCTTATATACTCCCTCTCCTGTTTGCCCAAGTACAGTGAGGAAAAAAAACCTGCCATGACCAAAAAAGACTGATATGAACAAACTGGAAATAATCAAATTATATAAAAAATAAATATACATATAATTAAATTTCAGACAAAGTCCAAACTTTGTCTGAAATTTAATTTCACAGATGTGAATAGATGTACACAGTCTGTTGGAAAGCCAGGAGCTGCCGAGAATAGAATGCTGGAGTTGCAATGGATATAGCAGACTCAAGCCTCCACGATTTCACAGAACTTTAGGTAATTCGGCATACACCATACCGCATTACATATCCAAGGCTTCCAGATGCAGAAGTGTCTTCCGCCTAAGAAATATTGCAGTTGCGAAGGCTTGGAAAGCCAAGAAGTTCTCCTGTTTAGCAACTAGAATTGTCTTGCAGCCTTCTGCCATAAGATTGAGATTACTAACCCGAGATACCAATTCAATTCGTAGATCGCTGTACTCCTCACAGTTGTACATAATATGTTCCCATAATTGTCTTTCGCCGCAATGGCAACTAGATCATTCAGTAATTCCTAAATCATGCAACTTTGCATTAATCGAACCATGACCAGTCGATAAGAACATAGCTTGTAAGTTTGGGGCAAACCATTTGAATTTTATCGAGGCTGCATTTCTTAAATCTGGGAAAAATATGTGTGTAATCTGTCGTTTATCACAAACGCTCCAACGCTCTTGCCAGACTTTAACCAAAGCATCCCAGATTCTTGCCCTTTCCTTCCTGGGATCTGCCAAGATTTCCACCTATATATTCAGAAAAGAACGGGGAATGCTACGACGGATGAAGTAAGCCAACGCACAATACACCAAATGCAGATCAATATGCAATTTTCCAGTCACAACCTGCAAAGCTGGGGTCGACACAGTTCTGCATGCCATGCACATCCTAAGGAGCATTACTCTTTGAATGGAACTGAGTTTTCTAGTAAATACTTTTCGACTTATAAGCTCAAACCAAATTTGTGCACCATACGTTACCATGGGGATAAATGCACATTCATATAGCAAGTTCAGCGCCTTACCTTTTATTCCCCAGCCAACTCTAGTGATTCAACTAATCATCCCAACCTCACTGAAGATAAAATTTCCGAACGTATGCTAATTAGTTAATTCCAGAATTGGATGACTTAAGTTTTCACTGTATTTGTTAAGGATTGCTGCGCGAATAAAAATTTGGACGGTGCTATGCTCATCTTGTATAACGCATCTGGATATCCAAGTAAACTAACTTGAAGGATTCATTTGATAATGTCGGGCTGTGTTTTCGTATCTGAACAGTTTTATAAATTACAGCCGATGGACCAGCTTCACCGTTAAAGGTTATGTTTTCTATCGCCCTAAATAAGCCGGCACAAACAGTGGGATATCTAGAAGTAAGGGTTCACGAGAAAAATCTTACTGAAGGAGTTTATCCAGACACCCATCTTCCTGTTTTTACGACCCTGAGTAGATGGCGAAAATAAACTCGAAGGTGCGTCAATTTAAAGGCGAATGGAATTTCACAGGAATGCATCCCACGTTTCTTCCAGTTGTTTCAATGGACAAATATGTTCCGATTTAAATCATTTTTAATTCTTCTTTTTTAAGAATTCATCCTTGTCGTAAATAGAGGACTACCTCTGTAGGAATTCACCTAGAATCGGGCTCTGTATAGAGTTTATCCCCTTTGCAGTATGTAGACTCTAATGTTGCTTACGAATATTTACCAAGTTTTAATTTGAACATCATTTTTTCCTCATAATCATTGTAAGGAATGAAGATTAATCACACAGATTGCTGTTGGCAGAGAATCTCCTCCACGCTTTTTTTTAACGAAAATGTCGGCAATAGGAATTATCTGTAGGATAATTCCTATTGCCGACATTTTCTGTAGGAATTATAACTAGAGACAGAACGAGTTTTTTGTTCTGAGAAGAGAGAGGTATATGCATATGCGGAAAATACTACGCTTCTGGGACCTGTATTCATTTTTAATGTAAATCTTCTGTTCAGTATTCATGAGACAAGTATTATTTCTCAATGCCATTTCCTATTGCAGACTTTCCATACGAAAGAACATCTGATACGATGTTGATTAATAAGAATCGGTGTTTATAGTCGACTTTTCTGTGTTTATTCTAACCACCTTAGTGGGATAGTGGCGAAGTTTGGAAACGCCAAGATTTACATTCCGTCATTGATTAGATGAATTTCGAAAGGGAACTTTAAATTCGGCGAAGGGATTTTTCATCCAGAAAATACTATTAAGTGGCTCATCATGCACGCATTAAACTGCTGCTACTGCTATGGAGTTTTAGGCGCATTAGCAACTAGGGCCATATTGCTCCGTGTATATTGTCTGTAAATTTCGTCTTTTGTGGTCGATTTTCTGTTTTCTGGATGAAAAACCCGGGTTTCTGTGACGAAAAAACCATGTTACCCTCTCCTGAGACCGACTAACTCAGCTACGTTGTTAAAAAGGCTCATAATTTCCTCGCCTCATTGACGGGACTCGAACTCGGGTCTTTTCCACCCGGTGTTGGGAGAATGCCGATTCTACCAACTGATCTCTCAGTCGAGTTCTCCCTACGCTGAGTTATGTAAGGAATGAATATAAAGTAAATAAATGATGTATTTATGAACAGAAAAACAATTTATTAGTGCTACTTCACACAATTATTTCTGAGAACGAGTAATCATCACATAAACTGATTCCTATATTTTACGACTCTTAAAAGTGCTAGAACTTTTCATCACTTATTTCTCTTCTTAAATATCCCAGTTATTCATTCCGCAGTAGTATTATTCATTCTGTGAGAAACGTAATTCGAGTTATTCCTGTCTGCTGTTACCCGAATTTCTTCTGGCCCTCTAAATTGTTTGAAGAGATTTCGGTTTGCATTTATCTATAATGGGATCTCCTTCAGTGAACTTTCATTGGTTCTGTTATATCTGTCTTCAGTCCTGTTTCATTGGTGCCTGTGAGTTCCCGATGCATTCGTTATCTGGCATCATTCAGTTACGATATTGATTCAGCAAACGTGTTAGCGATAATATCGATCTATTATTTCTCAAAGAGAGGGGGGACATGTCGTGACTTCTCTAGCTAGTATTGTTAGTTAAAGGCGGCGAGAAGAGACTAAATTTATAGCACGTAGAGGTGTAGAGGAGGCAGTTACAGAGATCGACCTCTTGACACATCGTGATGAATTGTGAAGGATTGCGTGGACTCGAACGCTCCGGAAGGAAGAGGTGTTTTGCCAGAAGGTTCACGTCAACGTCTCTTAGAAGCGTTCTGTTATGTCTTTGCTGCCATTATATCGTTAACTTGTATGGTAGCTTCTTTTTCGAGATCGTAGCGTAATAGTGGGGTTGGTGGCTATCACGAGTCTCGTCGAGACGACACTAACCATTCTGGAGGCTGTAATTAACCCACTTTGATACGATTACTGGGACTGGGCCTAGAGTGAGAGAGAAAGAAGAAACAAAAAAAAAAAAAAAAGGGAGTGGGGAAAGGAAGTTGGCGAGAAAATGACGCCTAGTTTTCTTACTTATCCCCTTCCTCTCCCCACGTCATGGAAGTAATGAAACTGCTTGTTGTTGGCTGTAGCCTGTTGACCGTGGCTGACTTCCAGTTCTGGGAGCGGGTGAACTCGCATGCCAAACGAGTGACATAACGTTTACAGTACTATTCCTCTTTAGATTGGTTTCTTATATTTATTCGATGTGTGTTGAAAACATCCTATATCAGTGTCGTTTAATCAAGAAGTTTGTTTTAACTTCAAACTTGCACAATAAATGAGAAAGTGTATTTCCTATAATTCGAACCCCCTTAGATTTGGCATTGAATATCACAGAAGACATTGGCTGCAGAATTTCAAATTAGGTAAAATTATTTCGGCCTGACTATTGGGAAATTGACCGTGTAAAGCCATTTTGGTTGCTCCTCGTCGTTCGTTGGAATGGCGAAGTATGTCATTCCAACAAACTGTCATGTCTGTAAATTGCTTGTGTTCTGTGGTCGGTTTGCTGGACGTAAAACCAGAATTTCCGGGAGTGTTTAAACCATCGTCTGAGGCCGACTAGCTCAGCCACGTTGTGAAACAGGCCCATAAAAATTCCTGGCTGACGTCATTGACAGGATTCCAACTCTGGTCTTTTCCACCCTATGTGAGGGGGAGGTGATTATACCAACTGCTATCTGCTAGGGCTTGTCTCGTGTATTTTGTACTCTGTACATATTGTAGAGTGAAAATTGCGTCAGAATTTCCGATGATATTCGGTTCATCTGGACTGACAGTGCAGTGATTGATATTTCCAGATTGATGAATCCATAAGTTATAATATAAATTATGTAATTTTACCCACTATATCCGTTTCATATAGGTGTACTGGAATACTAATGCAGGTACACTCCGATTAAAATTATCTTATTATTACAGATGTAGTTTAGTGATTGGATAGGCGGGCATCTACATGGTAAACGTATTCGAAGAGATCAATGCCTACCATAACGATCCCAGTCTTAAACAATAGAATTTGTAATTTAGTAATCCTTTACTTTCGCAAACGGTTGAAAGACCTGCAAAAAAAAAAAAAAAAAACACACACTCATTTTTCAAACTTATTTCGTTTTACAAGAATTGACCACCACACTAAATCTTCCACATGTTGAGTTCACGCCAGTATTCTCCGGGTTTCATTCACTTCACAGCGATTAAGTGACATCTACTTTAGAAATAGTCCACAATTGCTATGGGCTATTTTTACTCCTCCGTTTAAACCAGCATCTTTTCGAGTACATGTACTCGGGCAACTGCCAGTAATTCTGCTCTTACCCAAAGCGAAATTGTTTTGCCAATATCTTCCATTTCCATACACCATACTTAAGTAGTTTACTATACAGTACCTTGCTTTTGGCTAAAGCTACAGTAACTGCATCTGTTTCCTCCATCACGAGCGCAGAATGGCAGAAACCTTACTTATTTAATTAGCGAGTTCTTAATTTAATTGGTGAGTGATTAGTTCTGCGTTAATAAACTGATTTCAAATTCCTTTTCCATCAAGGGAGCTCTTTGAAGATTGGAAGGATTCGAAGAATAGATTTTAATCTCGTACTTCAGGAAGAATAAGCATACGTAACGTTCATTCCGTTTATCCTGTGGAAAATGCTGTCTTTTGAGTTGCTCTGAATTGCAATTGCATTCTTTTAGAGGAGTTTAAACTTGTGCAGTGAAAGTGTTTCAGACTGTAGGTCACGGCAAGTTTGCATGCACAGATCTACAAGAGGGAAACACGTCACTTGGATTCTTTCGGTTCTTCCTTTAGTGAAGGACATTTTATTTTCTGGAATTTTGCTTAATTTGTGGGTACAGTAATGTTTGTATTTTCACTCTAACAGAAACTTAATCGAAATTTACGTTATTCAAATTTAGTAGTCACACGGATTGCACCGCAGTAACTTTGGTATTCCTCCCTTGACCACTCGGCTGTGTAGAAGTGAAAGTGGTACTGCACTTCTACACATGGAAGAAGTGCAGTATCGTTTGTTTGTTATTTGGTTTTTAGGAGCATTAGCAACTAAGGCCATATTGCTCCGGGATATACGGTGGTCATTCCATGACCTTTCCGCATTCTCCATATTTGGTGGTGACGGGCTCGAACCCCGGTCTAATCAAGAAGCGTGTGCTACGCACTGCTGCTCCTTCCCACCTGGCTACGGAGGCGCCTAGTGCAGTATCACTTGCGTTTGAATTGACCAGGGTTCAAGCTCACGTAACTTCTAAATACAGCAAATTATCATATTTTTGTCAGCCTGTAAACTGCTATGTAATATGTGCTGGTGTATAACAAGAACATTAATTATTCTCCTTTCTGAATAGAACCATTCATTATGATCAGCGAATCCTTTCGATGCAAATAATTTTCAGGCTTCGGTGGTCTAAGCTTATGGTTATGCTTTAGCAAGTATTTGTTTGTTCAAAAATCTGTTAGTAACTTAGATTTTTTTTTTTTTTTTTAATTAACACGTTACAGGAACGATCCCAATAACAATGTGTGTAGTGAAAACATAAAGGATAAATAACAATAGTTGTGAAATAAAAAATAGAATAATCGTAAGATAACAAACAAAAAATGGAATAAGCATTTCTGTGTTATCGATCCGACAGATTATAATTTTCATAAGTGATGTTAACTAAGGTAAGCTGCCAATGTTTGCTGATGATTTGAAGGTAGAGAGGGTGGGTAACAATTCGAGCTAAGCAGCGATGTTTCAACAGAGACCAGACCTGACCTGAAATTTTACGTGCAGTGTAAATAAGCGGCTAGGAAGGCGCTTAATATCCTGTCCATGATTTACAGGGACTTTGGCTGGAGGGGAGAAGACTGTTATAATCACGCTTCACAAGGCAATGGTTAGACAGCATCTGGAACATTGTATTCAGGTGTGGAGACCGCATCTTAGGAGGGGAAACAAAAAAAAAAAAAAAAAAAAAAAACGTTTTCAGAACTTTTCCCGAGAAAAGTTCTGAAGACCGTGAAAAGAAGTGTGACCTGAAGATTAGTGATGATTATAAACTGATGCACGTATGAAGAACGGCTTAGAAGTTGTGGACTTGCAAAGTTTGATAACTAATTGAGGTGCATAAGGGACTGAAGGGGGATGAGTAAAATGAATGAGTGAGGTTCATTCTCCCTGTAGGTGAGATGAGAATTGGGGTGGGGTTCAGATATAAAATCTCAGGGAATAAAAGAAAACTGGATCTCACGTAATTCACATATGAGCAGCGGGTTGTCGAACACTAGAATAAATTTCCTCCCAACTTTGGCAGAGGTGGTGGGTCTGGCTAAGTTCAAAGCGGAATTTGATGGTTAACTTTTGGGATGAGAATAGTATTAATATTCTTCTTTATTTTATATTATAATTTTGGTTGGCATTTTTTTGAATTATTTGACCTTACTAATAACAACACTGCTGAACCCCTTAATCACAAATTCATCTTTCATCATGTGAAGTATAAATGAAGGATTCATTACTTTTAGGGATGGCTTGTTCTGCGACCATAATATACACCACCGGTTGGGAACCGCTGGGTTTTTTTCATGCCGTGGCTGAGTTGGTCGGTCTCAGGCGTAGTTAGCAAGTTTTTTTTTTCTTTTCCCGAGAAACTGGGATTTTTTTTTTTCGTTCAGCAAAACAGGCAAATCGACCAGAGAACACACGCATGCAGACATAATAAAATAAACCCATATATGAAGAAATTACGAGTTGCCCTAATATAATAATTTGAATCCCCCCCCCTTAGATTTACATAGGTATATTATTGTAAACTACAAAATATAACTAATAATAAACAATAAAGTTAAATAAAAAGTAAAGAATTGCCAAAGAAAGGAACCACATATCCCACAATTCCTTATAATTAGTTTACTGTTTTACAGTATGTTATGTTAAATAAATATGTTTTCCATACATTTTTTTTTTTTTTTTTTTTTTTTTTTTCATTCTCAAGGACCATTGTTATGTACAGATAATACCGTGCTTGGGTTGAAAGGATGAAAGAAGATATTTGTTGACATTGGACTTGACCTTCTGTAGACTGTAATTTTCAGGAAATACATAAAGAAGGAAGATTGTTCCAGAAAACAGAAGTTGAATGAATAAACGTGGAAGATGAGAAGTTGGTTCTGTGAGTTTGAAGTTGGACAGCAAATGGATGTTGGCTGGCGGCTGCACGTGTTTGGACTGTTTTGAAAGAGAGAGCGGGAATTATAGAAGCCAAGTCAGAAGAACAGTGCCAGTGGAAGTATCTGTAGAAGAGGAATGCAGCAGAAACAGTACGTCTATGAGACAGCGAGTGGAGAGACTCTGTTAGAGAGGAGTCATTAATTAACCTAACTGCCCTCTTCTGAATGGAATCAAGAAACCTGAGAGAGGTTTTGGGGGCACCACCCCAAATGTGGGAACAATATTCCATGGTAGGGCGGATTTGCGATTTGTACAGAGTGAGCAGCTGTTTGGAAGAAAAGTAACGCCGAGAGTGTTACTTTTCTTCCAAGTTTCAAGTTTTTTAGATGCAGAGGAAGCAATATTTGTAATGTGCTTGTGCCAAGAGAGATTAGAAGTCAGGGTAATCCCCAAAAGAGATATATCAACTTACCTAGAAATCGGAGTGTCACCAAAGTTAAGCATAGTAGCAGAAGAATCCTTTTTGCTAGATATAAGAGAGGGCTGAGTTTTAGAAGGATTGAAATTGAGTTATCTTTGCCCAACTGGAGAATTACCTGGAGATCTGCATTTAAGGATTTGGCAGTGGATACTCGATAAGTTGAAGTTGATTGAGCGGGGCAAGGTTTCTCAAACTGGAAGGTGGAATGCAATGTGCTATCGTCTGCAAAACTATGGATAGGATTTTCGATCAACAGAAGAAGGTCATTAATATACAAGAGGAAAAGAGTAAAGAAAGAATTGAACCATGGGGAATATCAGCAGTAGTGGAGAAGTTAGAAGACAGAGAGCCGTCTACCATCACCTGCAGTGAGTGGTCAGAGAGAAAACTGGATACCCAATTACCAAAAAAAAAAAAAAACAACCAGCTAGGAACCATAGAACGGAATCTTATTTTGAAGACCTTTATGCCAAACACGATCAAAAGCCTTTGAAATGTCAAGAGCAATGGCTTGAGTTTCACCAAACTTTTCCATTGAATTTGTCCATAGATGGGTGTAACATAAGCCAGAATATTACCAGTGGAACGACACTTAACGGAATTCATACTGGCAATCGTTGATCACATGAAACAATACAAGATAGTTTATAAGAGTTGGCGGTTAATTGATTTCTCCATTACTTTGGAAAGAGTAGAAGTAATCGCAATGGGGCGATAATTGGATGGAAGAGATTTGTCACCCTTTTTAGGAACTGGCTGGATATGAGAACATTTCCAAGCAGGAAAAAAAAAAAAAAAACACCTTTGGAATAAGAAAGTGAAAAAAAGACGGCACAAAACAGGAGTAAGTTCAGGGGCATAGGTTTTGAGAACAAGTGGAGAAATACCATCAAGACCTCGAGCTTTTTTAGTATCAGATTCATCAAAATCCTTCTGACATCCTTTTGACGGAAGCTCACAGGAGGCATTGAATGGAGTGTGTTGGGAATGGTTTGAGGTGATTTACCAAGATTATCAATACATGAGTTGGAAGGAAAATAGGATGCTAGCAGGTCAGCTTTATCTTTGGCTGATGTGACAACAGAACCATCTGGTTTTGACAGAGGTGGGAGCAGAAATGGGCAAAAATTGCGGCCAATAGCTTTGGCAAGAGACCAGAATGCTCGGCAACCAGTTGGACAAGAAGCAAGTTTTCTACTCTTAGCCTATTCGAAATTTAGTTTCGACTGATTAATAACTGCTTTACAAAGTATAAATAATAGTTTTATAATTTTTATTATTACGCAATGTCGCTTATAAAAACGTAGTACTGGAAATATTTTTTAATAAAAATTCAAAATTCAGAAATATTATACGATTTCAGAGAGACTTAGTGGTTCGCATTAAAAATATTATGTTGAAAGGGGTTTGCGAGTCAAAAAAGGTTGGGAACCGCTGATGCAGATCAACGCTTACATATCCGAAATTGTTTTGAACTCTACACTCTCTCAGTAATTTGTAATTGTTAATCCTGGAGTGCCCAGCGCAATTGATAGACTCGCCGTCCTCTCCACACCGGGTGGTAAACACCTGAGTTCGAATCCCGTTGATGACGCAAGGAATTTTTATGGGCCTTTTCCACCACGTGGCTGAGTTAGTCGGTTTCGAGTGGCATGGTTTTATTCGTACAGCAATGTGTATATACGTTGCAGTATGGCCTAAGTTGCTCATGCACCTAAAATCTTACAACAGCCAACCAAACTAATACTTCAGTGATTGAATACATTGACAAATTTTCCGTTGGGGAGGGGGAGAAATGCTTCTTCATCAAGGCTTAATGGTCTTTCGTCTGACAAATCGCACCCTATATTTGGATGCTTCGTAGATAATTTGCTTGTTTGCGTTTCATTCTTATTTCAGAATTTAAACCATTCGACTCATGTCGAAAGCCAGATGTGTAAGTTCAAGGATTGTAATAAATCCCGGATGTCGTATGTTTCTTGTTTTGTAGCTTAAATCAGTGCATATAAATATTTTAAAATGTCCGAATTGAGTTTTGTTCGTTGTTTCGCAAAACTTTTATCGACTGACCTTGACCCACTGAATTTCTCCCTCACGTAGCCAACTTATAAAACAGCTCGTTGGTATTTGGGGAGATATTTTAGCTCTGTGTGCCTGTTTATTGCGGTTTTCTCAGAAAATAAGCACATTTTTTGCCTCGAAGCGGCACGCTTTATCCCTTTTGGTTGATATACATTAAAAAAAATCGCATTCCGTACGTAATTTCTTTCCTCGCTCCTTATCCCATACCCATTATCTATTTATTAAAGTACTGCCTTGAAGGAACGCGTGTACTTGTTTCTGGTACCTCTTCCGTTTTATTTCAGAAGCGTGCAGCCGCGGACGGTGAGCATGTTGAACAATACCTTTGTGCAATTTCTACCATTGTTAAAAATGTCAGTTACTATGCAACCGTTTGAATTATTGAAATTCTCATAACCGCTGCTCCAGCACGCTCTCAAGTAGAATCGCGTGGCACACACTGATAGCAGTTGGTACCGTTGTTGTTGATATTGCGTGGAGCATCTGCTGAAAATGAATACAACACTAAATGTTTTCCCAGGATAAATGCATAAATTTTTTTTTTTTTTTTTTTTTTAACTATGTTCAGTGCTCTTCCCTCCCTTTTCAATGTAGTTTGCATTATTGATTGTTCGTTCAGACAAATAATTTGTCTGTTATGCACAAAAACATTTCATGATTTATTTTATTTTTTTCTTGGGATGCATTTAATAACCTCCGTCCGTTGAGAGTTGTTGCGTGGTTGAAAACCCGTATGTGACGTGCACTGAATGCATACTCAATTGGAACAGATGAAAAGAGTGCTAACTACAGGCTGAGGAATAATTGAGAGAACATACAGAGAAGACGTGTAACATTTAACGCGATTTCGTTTAGGATTCGCAAATTTCTGTGGAGGGGGGGTTGAGCGAGCCATTAAAAATGTGTTGGCAAAGTAGCGCAAAAGGAGTTTACAACCTCACTGATTTGATTTTGCTGAACCCAGCGCTTACCATTACCTGGCCATATGTTTGTGGAATATGCACGTGTACTTGTATATTACTCTGCCCACACCCGGTCAACCTAAAGTAGTTCGACTTCGTAAACTTCACTGCTACAATTGGATACCAACTATAGCTTCCGGTATCCAAGTAATTATACATAAATACGGACCGGGTCTCAAATGATAATCAATGTTCAAGAATCGTGCAGCGTATGAATATTCAGGCTGCATTCTTCGTTTTAATGTTATTGCTCGATAGAAATTTCTTTTCAGAGGATATCTGTGCACGCTGAACCAACGCCCTCCCCCCCTTCTCTCTCTCAGCTATTATAAGAGCGCCTTTCCCGGCACTGTATTGGTACGCCCCCCTGCCCTACGAGCACTGGACATGTGTTTATCCTATGTAGAGCGGTTCCTAAACGTTCAACTCCTTGTAGTTATGATACATAACTCTGTAAATTGCCAGGTGGGCAGGAGCAGCAGTGCGTAGCACACGCTTCTTGATTAGACCGGGGGTTCGAGCCGTTACCACCAAATACGGAGGATGCGGAAAGGTCAGGGAATGACCACCGCATATCCCCGGAGCAATATGGCCTTAGTTGCTAATGCTCCTAAAAACTAAATAACAACAACTCTGTAAATTGGTCAGAAATGTGTACAGTGTTTTTGTGTGTTGTATTGGATAATTTCTGGCCACATTGCTAACACCAAAGCCATCACCTGTAAAGCTGACCAGTATCCGTTCGTGCCGCGAGGAGGCGGGCCTTAAAAAAAGGTCCTTTTTTTTTTGTTGAATGGATAGCTGTTCAAACTGACAGTCTGTCTGGTTATTATAAGTTAGGACATTCAACTTGCTTAATACAGAGCTGTCTTGTAATTTATATAATATTCTCAGACAAGTAAACAGCATCCATTCTTAATATTGGGAATGATATTTTCAAGGGACGGTGTAACTGGTTATTCAGCGGAATATAAGTTGGTTGTGGTGGGGAGAAGCGGTAATAAAAATAATGTTGGATCACAAATACGATGAATTTGTTTAAATCTGCGTGCGTCCTTGACAGTCTTATGACTATACTTGTATTTTTAAGCCCGTCTCAGTTTCTCTTGAGTTCTGTTCGCCATATTTTTTTTTTGGTTGGTGCAGCATAAGCCTCAGGCTTCCTTGCACCATATGGCTAATAATAATAATATACGGTGTCATATTTAACCCATTTTTCTGTTTTATTTGTTTGCCTATGTAAAGCAGAATGGCAAGCCTCTGTAGGTGTCCGTCCTTGTCAAATTGCACGTAGTTAGAGCATAGCATGCATCCACTTTGATTGGGGCTTCTCCGTATTGCTGCTGGATTCTTTCTCAGAATGCCGAAATCACAATGAGATGTATTCGTGAAATATTTAAATGCATTGTGGGAAGAAGAAAAGTGTCTGGACACCGCTTATTAATGGATCTAATTAATGCTTTCTTACTTGGTAGCTGTGGTACGGTAGGAGGAAGAATTATGAGAAATGAAAATATTTTATTCTTGTTTGGTCACCGCATCCGGTGCTGATATTTATGGCTACCAGTGTGAACCTTACCAGCGCTTAAAGAACTCTTACGAAATAAGGCTATGAGAAACGTTTGGCTTTTTACTATTGCTGATTGTGTTTTACAAACCTATACTCACATGAATTAGTGTACTCGTATATGTGGATATGAAATGGACCATAATCTGCCACGTTGCTCCAGTGCTGGTTGGCAGATCGATCGTATTTAGCAGTCATTGGCTTGAACCGTGGTATACTCAAAGAGCGAGTGCTACTGCACTCCCAATCCTGACCAGTCGGCTACTGAGGCCTTATTAAAGTAATATTAAGATTTTAAGAAAATACAGCAAATTTTTTTTATCCAGCTATTAGTGTAATTAACTAAAACGTTTTGTGTTTTGGACTCAGCAGAACTTTATATAAAAGCAGTCTATTTTTCTTGTATGGGTTTATCGATAACGTGCACTGGTGCACAAACAAGTGAATAATAACAAAAAAACAAAACTTTTTATTTTACGAGGTATATAAATGAAAATGTGTACAAAGATGTGGGTGGCTTTCGACATATATTCATGTCATAGCAAATGTTCAGACTGTGTCATTCGTCGGTTTACAAGTGAACTGGATCACAAAAAGCGAAGTGGCCCCAACTTTAAACATTTGCATCTGCTACGCGGTGATTAAAGTTCAATGATTACCTGGAGCATTGCTTCGGTCCCCACCCCGTAAATTTCCTCGACCGTTGCTGTCGATCGCCACTATTAGACCAACTATAAATAATCAAAGAAATGATATTTTTAAGGCAAAAAATGTAGTGGAGAAAGTAACGGATTCACTTCTACAGAGAATTAAGACAAAACTAAGAGTAAAGCTGGGTAAATTAATTTAATAGAACCCATCATTATTTTACAAAATCAGAGTTCATGGAAAGCACAAGACACATTTGGAGCCATTAAGCAAATCTGGCCTTTTTATGTGATAAAATGCTATTTGCCTCGCCTATAAAAAAGACCTATAAAAATATAGCATAAAATGCTATACAGTATTTTTATAGGTCTTTTTGACAATGTGGTTGAGTTAGTTGGTCTCAGGGTGACATGGTTTTTTCTCCCGGAAACTGTTTTTCGTTCAGCAAACAGCGAATCGACCGTAGAACACACGCAATTTACAGCCATATTGTATACGGTGCAGTATATGATCTAAGTTACTGATGCGCCTACAACCACGACAGCTATTAGCCTAATATAGCGGCATATTAGGTGGACAGAAGGCAGTTATCTAAGGATGGCCGAAGCAACTGTTTATTGTAAGCTGCGATTCGTCTTACATTATATTTATTTATTTTTTTCTCTTAAGATAGACAAACGAACAAAAGTGTTCCCTGCCAATTGTGGGATTTTTGCACATTCTTTTGCCAATTATTTGGCTGTCGTAATCGTAATAAATTGACATTTTGTGTCTCTGATCTGTCCAGGCGCAAATTGGGCCTAGTACATAGTACGCAAACTGTTGAAGGACTTTAAAGAAACTGATTCCGCCGGCAAACCACGTTCCAGTTGTCCTGTTATCGAGGGTGGATAATAGAGCCTTCGTGAGGGTGGGGTTAGCAGCATAGGGAAAGTTATTCATCGATATAATACAGTAGCATAACATGCAAGAAAATGCTTTTGAATAATCTTCGGTGTGGGTGGGGGATTACACCAACTAATCCTCCCTATTCGAATTTCTTCTTGTCACTTTGGGGAAGTTAGCGAAACTGCTGTGGCCAAAGTAGAATGTGTGCTGATTCTGATAATTTAATGAGACGGTGGATGTTTGGAATTTGGAGTAATATCCGTGTAAACGGCACCTGTTGAAAAATCTTACAAAAGGCGATCCAGCCCAGAGAGTCAAAAATGCGATTTTTCGATAATCGTTAAGAATAAAATTTCCTTACTCGGTGAAAGAAAATTTGTCAGAATTTACTTTCACTTCATCAGGAAAATGAAGAATGTTTCATTTGAAACTTCATCAGAAAGTACTGATGAAGTCCATTTTTTTGTGCGAGCAAAAGGTAAATGGGCACAGCTGGAAATATCTGATCGAAAGAGAATCCATAGTGATTTTCCCAGAAGCAAAGACCAAGAACCTCAGTGGTTTTCCATTTTCCTGAGGCTGAGTGCATAATTGGTTTTGAGAGCACTCTCTCTCTCATGCCATCGTGAATGATGGAAAAAGAGTCATTTTCAGACGTAAAGAGAAAAGTGAATGTGTTATTCACAGCTCCATGAATTCAGAGCAAACACAACACCACTCACAGTAGTGTCCGCACCAGACACACTGTGCGATCCCAGTTCGTCACTGAATTGATAGAATGAGCTATAGCGGTGGACGGTCTACAAAATCGCCAGATTTTAAATCTACTAGACACTGCTTTGAGATTCTGTGGTCCTTGGTTAACACTCAGCTCCGCAAATACAGCTCATCCCCAGGATCGTATTGAAAAGATCTTACATTGGTTCAAACTTTTTTGGACAGCTCTAAATAATATTGTATCGCATTACTAGAAACCACGAAAGAATTCTGTTATACTTCTGAAAAAGGGTAACCGTGGCACGGTGGCTAAAGAACCCGAGAATTGACCTTATCTTCCGTGTCTGTTTCGTCTGGATCAAAATAAAGTACAGTAGTTTTCGCTTTCATATAATCTTAATCTGCTTTTTCTGCAGGTTTTCGCAGAATTAAGAATGATAGACATAGACGCAACAGCTATTACCGTCTCTCATGCAAGGAATGTTTCCTTTCGCAGCATAACTCAATAAACAGTAAGTCTTGGTTCACATAGTAAGTTTAACACCGAACAGAACCCATACGGCCCTCACTTTACGTATCATGTTTGTTATAATGTAATTTTAACTAGCCGGTTCATTCGGCTACCCGTTTTGCAGTTGAGTATTGAAGAAAGAGCGATATTATTTCCCAAACATCTGCGTTTTATCTTCAAATTGTCTTTTTTAGAATAATCGTGTTAAGCAGCAGTGTTATTGACAAACGTAGCAACCTCAAAAAGGCAGTGGTAATGAATATTATTATTAATAATAGGCAACACGATGACTGAAACAAGGTGTGTGAAAGATCAGCCTTAAAAAGAGCGATAATAAATAACTAAATTTAATTTAATATAAAACAAAAATTTTAACTTCTGAATTCTCCTAATTTCTTTATTATATATAAATCAGCGCCTCTATTTTTCTGACTGTTTCGGCCATCTGTAGTCATTTCGGGCTGAGAGTTATTTAATTACCTTTCAGAGTTATTACGATCCGTTCATTAGCCACAATGAAAAATGCAGTTAATTAAATTATTAAACACTTGGAGTCTACCTCTTGATAGCATACGCCAAGGCACAGAAACAAAATTTGATTTTTGTTCATAGCACCAGATGTTTGTTAAACTCTCATGTAATTAACTAATTAAGAACGGATTAGCCTCAATTCTTAACCACACTCACCTTTTAATTCCGTATTGATGAAATCGATTTCATCAATACGGAATTAAAGGGGTTAACATGGTGAAAATTGAGGCTATTCGTTCTTAATTAGTTGTGAAGACTATACGTCCTTAAGGTTTAAACTATTACATTAATCCTTACCCTTATATGTAGCAGTTTTCGTGGTATTATGACATCATAATATCACGTGCACTTCCTCAAACCTTGGATGAAATGTATTCGAGTAGGACGTGTGTCCTTTATTTTAAGAGGGCTTATTCGGTTCATTGTCTTGCCTCGATAAGCAGGATCATGAAGCCCTAAGCTTGTTAGATTAAATTTAGAGGAGTTCATTAATTAAAATCATGGGATGTATCGAATTAAAAGCCCATTGAACAGTTTTGTCTGTTAGGCTAATAACGAAACAGTTAAAATAAGTAAACGCCCGCAGAAGCAGATTATCCATTTTGCTCCTTATAATTGTTGATTATATTAAAAGGCAGAGCAAAGCTAATTTCTGTATTCCCATTAGCAGCGTTCGTTATAATGCTAATGAGAGCAAACTCTTTTAATAAGTGAATGGAGCCCTTTAAACCTATTAAAACTTGGTTCCTCTAATCAGAGTGCGGAGTCCATGAACGTTTTTAATTGCGTTGCCTCGAATGTTAGTTTTCTGTCATAATTTGATCGGATGAATTTACTTTCCAAGTAAATGTACCATTAAGCTCTTTAATTTATGGAATGGTGAGTTCTAGCAGTCTTCGCTCTGATATTAAAATCACATCAGAACTTTTGCAGAAAGTAATGTGACACTATAAAGACGTTAATGTCTTTCATTGAAATTTAGTAATCTGTAAGGTGGAATTTCGCCAGACGCCGTTGTTTGGTGCGAATTAATTGCATCGGTAGTACATTAATTATTAGTACTGGTATAATTCAAAAATATTGAAAGGAAAATTAGTACTGTTACTAATAGTAAATAAATAATTGCATTTTCTACTTCCGCAACGACCCATGAGATGGGTTACTGACCTGTTCTTTGGTATGTATTATATCCACTCGTTGCAATAATCGTTTTGTAATATAATTAACAAAAGGGAGACCGTTTAAAACTCAAGTTATTGCAATATATGACACAGCTTCTAAAATAACGCTTGTCTGCGTTAAATTTTGCATTCCATCGTCAGGAGACGCTGTGGTCTCCAGTTGGACTTGTGCCTTTTTAGAAACGATTACAACTGTGGTCATCATATAGCAGGCATGATGCACGTGATGCATGACTGCCTACTATATGATGACCTTAGATCTTCTCTCTTCACACAAATCCATTTCATCCCAAGAGATCAGGAGCAACATCTCCTGGAAGACCACCATACCTATGCAGCCTTCTCTAACTTTGCCCAGGGCCTCTTCACGAGGCAGAAAACCCTGCCACACCCTCAGAATCAGACTCAACCAGACAATGATATGGTCTAACCAGCCATGTGTCAGGACCACCTCGCTTCAGTTTACTGCAATCCCTGTGAAGACTTCCAATCTGCACAATAATCGTGCCTTTACAATGCAGCCTCAACATCACCTCCATCTACCACGTCTGCCTCTCTGGCTCGCCTCGCACCAAGTTTACTCACCACTGAAATGACTCCACGACCTGGACTGGACCTGTCTGTCCCGGGATTGACTACTCGGATTTGAACTTCTCGGACTGGACTCTACCAATTATGACTTCACGCAGCATTGCTGCCAACGCCATGTGACGATCCTGAACCCGTGCTCTATTGCACGGCCCTGTTTCTCCCCCGTTTTTCCCCCTGTCGGTGGGGAGGTGACAGTCCTCTCGTCTCCATTCGCCGCTCCCTCTTTCCTTCTGGTGAGGCATGGGCCTGCCTCATTGATCTTGGGGTGATCTATTCTATCCACCCTAGCTTTCCAACTAGCGTTCAACCCATGTCAAAATTATCCCCTACACCCAGAATTCTTAATTCTACACTGTATAACTTAAAACTCCTTTGGCCTGACCAAACTTCTAGTCCTCCCCGCCCCCCGGATTTTTATATATTTATTTATTTATTTATTTTATTATTATTTTTTTTAAGGTTCTAGCCACTGAAATCTCAGGAAATTAGGTGGCAGGACCTGCCAGAGTACTTATTTAAAAATATTGGTGTACCTGGTCTGCCTCCGCGGGCCTCAGTGTGGGCAACGTTGGGCCTCAGCAGGGGTCCAGCGGCTAAATGGCCAGATGAACAACTGTACACGACACTACACCCAACCATATCCATACACTTTTAAATATCTGGCCTTTACAGCGTACTGTAACACACGACAATGTATACCACCTGGAGATGGGGGGAAACCTCTGGTTTCCCCCATCCCATTAGACCCTTAAACCCCCTTTACACTTTACTTTGTCCATTTAGTTAATCCAAAGTAACTAATATCGTTTTTATTCGAATAACATCACCCGTTAGGCAATATGTTATCCAATTAAAACTCGAGACACTGCTGTGACTGGTTTCGGAACTTATTAGTTCCATTCTTAGATAGGAGGTAGTCGTATTAGCAAGCTTTTGTCGAGCCCAGTTCACCCATTAGGATTCGCCTAATGGGTGTTATCCGATTAAACACGATATTGGTTACTTCGGATTGATTACTTGGACAGTTGTAGTTGCTTCTTAAAGAGCACAAGCCCGAGCGCTATCACCGTCCTAACGATCAACTGCAAAAGTTAATGTAGTGAAGCGTTATTTTTAGAAACTGTTTCAAACTAGTCACAGTTACTTTGTTTTCTCATCTTCCGATCGGCTTCTTCAGGACATCTCCTTCTAATGCGGGACACGCTAATATAAAAGTGGAGCGAAATGAAACTGTATTGATTTCACAATATTTCCAGTAAAACTCTGCGCATGTTAATGCTGTGATATCACTGATATGTATATACATTGCGTTATAAAACACTTTTCAATAAATTTCGATATAAAAACGGTCGCGAGCCGCATACAAAAAGCTCGCGGGCCACACTTAGTGAACCCCTGGTATAGCTGGTTAGTATTATCGTTGAAGTTCAGATAGGGTTACTTTTAATATGCTTTGATCCGATTTACCTTTATGGTAAATCGAATCAAATGGTTCGAATACAAATGGGGTTCTGAAAACCCGCACTGTATCCAAGAGCACATTCTAGACAGTCCAGAAGTGAATGCGTGGTGTAGTCTTATGAAGGATATGATTATTGGACAGTTCTTCTGGAGGTTACCTTTTCAGGAATCACATGCCTAGACATGCTGGAACAATATGCATTTTCTCAGATTGCACGCCCACAGCCCAGCATAATCCTTTCAGCAAGATGGAGCTTGCAGGATGGAGCTTCCACCACGCCCAATCCAAATCCCTGAGTTGGATTGGGCGTGGTGGACGGATACCACGGCCCCTCGTTCGCCTAGATTTCTTCTTCTGGAGCTATCTGAAAGACATGGTTTATTCCACCAAGGTTTCTAACAGCGTTCCCTTGCGTACACGCATCGTGCAAACAATTGTCACCATCAGTGCATGCACACGTAGTCTGAAATCGAGTATCTTTTGGACATTCTTCGTTGCACAGGAGCTCATGTAGAAATCTGCTGACTTTTTTTTTTTATTATAAATTGAGTCCCCTCCCAATAAAAGTTATTAACATTTCTTAGTGCACTGGGTTTTCTGTTGTGAGACGTTTAAAATCATGGACGTTCAAAAGGGACACCCTGTATTTTAAATGCTCTTTTATTCTCGTTTATAGTCGCCTGCCCGTTACTCCTGTGTATATCTTGTATTAGTGAATCTTACGTGTGGTCTCATGCTTTATCCAAAATAATCACCTTGTTATATCTTGCATGAACGTGCTGCACCCGCACATATTTTTGTGTATTACGTGCCTCTTGTGTATATTCGGTGTCTGTTCTCCTTCTTCTTTATTTTACTAATACTCTACGGTTAAAAATTCAAACGGTAAGTGTTTAAGCTGTGCTTATTGTATACTTTTAAATGATTTAAAGTAGCTGAATTAATTGAACAAAATATTACCTGTAGTTTCTTTAAAAGCAAAATAAGTTTTATTTCTGAATAAAAAACGTAATTTTGTATTTCGAAAAAACTTGTTTTCCGAAACTGTTTTTTTAACGAATTTTGTAGCTCAAAATCAAAACCAGTACCATCTGCAGAAATATGATATTGAATATAAAATTAATTTTAAGTTAGGTTTTAGCTTTTGCCCAAATGTTTGGGGCATAGTTAATGGCAATGGGTTAATGATGTGCAGTCTAGAAAATAAATCGACAATTTCAAGTGACTATATCTTGCTCGAGACTGGTAGCCATACGACTATTTTACCGAAACCTACATTAGCTACAGAGTGTTAATTAATAGTTTAGTTCAGTGCAGCTTAAATTCAACCTCGAAACGTTTTTTCCCAGAAACGAAGTTACAAGAAAAACATGTAAAAAGGTTTGTTGAAAACAAACCGCACCGTCTGGAGCATTGCTGGAAATATTAGGAAAGACATATAAGAAAGGTTTGTACAGTAGTTTGACGTTTATCATTTTATTGTTTGTTATTATTTATTTTTAAATTTTTTTTTGGGCAGGAGGGCAAGAGGCAGACTTGGGATGTCCTCACATATCGTCACTGTTTTACTAAGGGTGTAAAACAACAGACTGGCGTGCTCAAAACCCCTTCTGGAACTTTCCAAAGAAACTTAAGAGCCTTGAGAGGCATGTTTATATAGGGGACCCCCACCTCCGGCTGACTTTGAAGCCGAGCCGAAGAATGTCTGTTTATTTTTGGTACGTGGCAGTCGGGAGACAAGAAATCATGGGAGTATTAGCGGCGCTCAAGCTGTCACTACAGCTGTCATGGCGGTGATACCCGGCAGACGGAAATAACGCACTTGGTGTTGGGCTCGTGACATTGAAGAACAGCCGCAAGAGAGAGGAAGTGGAAAACAGCGGAAATATGTGCGGCTGTATTCGCTTCGTGAATGCCGTAAAGTATTTGATCGAGACCATCACCGTATTACTGCACTCGTGCGCTTCTTTAGATGCATGTTTGCAAGGTAAAGTTGCAAATTGTAGCGTTGTAACACTCCCGCTTTCCCTCGTAAAAATATTTGTGGTGACGTGTTTAGGGCACTTTTTTTTATTATTATTAAATAACACTAGTAACTTGATCGTTCTTCCCAAGTTACAGGTGACGACAGAACGAATAAATACTGTTTATATGCAGCAGCATCCCCCCGGAGAGGGCGGTTTTTTTTTTTTTTTCTCCCCAGAAATTTAAGCGGGTCGTCGTCCATAATTGCGCTGTTTCAAAATATTGAAACATGCTGAATCAGCACTGACTTTGAGGTGTTTGATGAAGTTTTTTTTCTGAGAAATTATTATTATTATTATTTATTTTAATTTTTTTAACGCTGTATTTTGAACGCCAGCGATTGAAGAACACTTTCGAATGACAGCTCAGTTCTCTCTCATCTTAAAATCGATCTTATTAGCTTACGAACTGTTTTATTAATATGTTGTGTTTTGACGCCCCATTACAATAGACTTTTTTTTTTCGATACAAAGAAGTATAGCGATAGTATATTTTTGCGTATATTGTTGAAATAAATTATAAATTGTTTTCTGATTTCTGTTAAATCTTCCCCTGCTGTTATTTAGTCTTATTTGTTAAATCTAATGGATCGATTCAAGCTACATCCCATGATTGTATCACTGCTTTTTTGCTTTGCTTGTTTTAAGAGTTGGATTTCCTAACTTACTTATTTTCCCCCAGTTCCTTAAGATGGAGTGTACAATCTCAGCATCCTTCATTTGTCTGGACAACTAGCTGTCATAAAAGACTGGAACCGAGCTCCACCAAAACCGTCTCACCCTTCTACAACATAAATGCAGCCCAAAGGCCCATGTTCCGCCCAGAAAACCTGCAGCTCCGTGTGGTGCATGCAAATGGCTCATTAGCACGAGCCAGGCTTGGGTCACAGGCCTGCATGTTGGCATGCAAGATAGCCGTTAGTCCGGCTTTCATTAGGAGGCCGGGCACGCACGTGTTTAGCCCGTCTAGTTGGCCATTAAGATAATAAAGTGGTGACACTAGCGTGTTTGTTCCTAGTAGGGCCGAGATAAGGACTCGCCAATCCTGCGAGCCCTTTAGCGTGGCTCCGGAGCCACTTCTCACCGACCTCTCCGATCCCCCCCTCTCTGATACCCTCTTTTTATCGTGTCGAGACATCATATGGCGAGGGTCACGACCCAAGCCGTTGCTGGCAGGATATAGTCCTGCCCCTCTGACCCGCGTAATTACAGACTGTGTTTATTTGGCTTTCGGAACTGAATTATGGGAAGTGTCTACCCTATGTCGTTGTGTTGCTAGTTTATCACCTTCCTTTTATTTATTTTTTTTCTCTCTCTTCTTTCACATTTTTGCCCTTGCTTGGACCACGAATGCCGTCGTCAGCGTTTGTTATAAGAATTGCGCGTTAGTAGATCAACTTTGTACGTAGAATTATAGGCTGCGAGCAAAACTGGAATGGATTAATAAAAGTATCTTGATTGAATTCATCATTTCAATATCTAATTATAAATATCACAAAGTTTCAACCGCGTGGTATGTTATAATTTTTGATTCACATGCTCTTACCTTATATACTTTGCAAGTTGGATTATTAGGTTAGTCACTGCAGTATTTTTACTCTTTAAGTCATTATTTTTTTCGGTAGTTACTGCTAGGCACCACCCTTGCATGTTCTGGGTCAAGCATTTTACATTCCATTGTTGAAGGTTAATGTGCGAATATTACTTATTTTTTTTATTTTTTTGTTTGGTGTATGTGAATGAGTTTGCGCCCACTCATTGGTATGCCGAACTATTTTAGCTGATCGTGCAAAATGTGGAACCGATCGATTAAAAAAAAAAGGGAGGAGGGAAGGAAAAAAAAGAAAGAAAGAAAAATAATAATAATAATAAATACGTACAAGCCCATAAGTTGCAGATGGTACAATACATCACTGACACCAGGGATGGGTATAGCATGAATGAGTTACTTCTGAGGTGAATATGTGGCGTGTAGTCACAAGCACAGAAAGTGAGGACCGTTATTCTTTGCGGATTAATGTTATTTGTACATGCTGGAAAAATATTCTCCACGGCCGAAAGGAGCAGAACTTTAGCTGTGACAACTTTTCACCGATTATGACTCAAATCCCAGCTTCTATAGATTTGCATCAACCTGATTATCAGTCTAACCCAAAGAGATTGAAGACTGGATGCTCTCCAAATAGGACAGCCGACTTTCTTGATTCTACAATTTTCATTCAGAAATATCTTTAAAGTGTATCTGATTTCCCAATAACTGTATGATGGCTTCAGGGCAGGAGGCAGAGGGTTGTGATAAATGGCTATTCCTCAGATTGGGTTGATGTAAGAAGTGGGGTTCCCCAAGGATCAGTATTAGGACCACTGTTGTTTTTAATTTTCATAAACGACATTGATGAAGGGATAGAGGGCGTGATGTCTAAATTTGCAGATGATGTTAAAATTGGTAGAGTAGTTAATGATCACTGTCAAGCTGAGCTTCTTCAGAGAGACCTAGATAGACTTCAGGAATGGTCAGAAAAATGGCAGCTGTGCTTTAATCCAACAAAGTGTAAGGTATTACACCTGGGAAACAGTAATCCCAAAATAACTTATTCACTTGGTGGAGTTCAACTAAAGCCAGTACTGGAGGAAAGGGACTTGGGTGTTACGATACGGTCAGACATGAAATTCTCTGAGCATTGTAAACAGGTTGCAAGGAAGGCCCATGGTGTCCTATCAATGATCTATCGAACTTTTGCAAGTAGAGATAGGGACGTGATAATCCCATTATATAAGGCTTATGTTAGACCACACTTGGAATACTGTGTTCAAGTATGGAGACCGCACCTGAAGAAAGACATCGAGCTTCTTGAAAGGGTGCAAAGAAGGGTAACTCGCCTGGTGAGATCGGCAAAAGGGCGTCCTTATGAAGAAAGACTTCGAATATGTGGGTTGCAGAGTTTGGAAACTAGACACCTTAGAGGAGATTTGATTGAGGTGTTTAAGGCTCTGAGAGGCATCAGTAAAATGAATGAGGACAAAATTTTCAAGATTACAAATGATGCTAGAACTAGGGGACATAAATTCAAGTTACGGGGGGAAATGTTTAGATTGGATTGCAGGAAGTTCTATTTTAGCCAGCGAGTTATAAATTACTGGAATAAGTTGCCTTCATGGGTGGTAGAGGCCGACAGTTTGGGGAAATTCAAAGGTCATCTGGATAGTACTTTCGGGTAAGGGAAGCACATAGGATGATAGGTTTAATTTCCTTTTTATTTATTTTTTATTTTATTAATTATTATTATTTATTTATTATTTATTTTTTTTGTTTTTATCATTGTTTTGTTCGGATTTATATTTTTTTTTATTATTTTTTATTTTTATTTTTATTTTATTTTTTTTTTTTGGCTGGTGCAGCATAAGCCATAGGCTTTCTTGCACCATGCGGCCGTTACTAATACTAATACTAATACTAAGACTTGAATCCCGACATCTTTTTGCTGATCGAAACCACTAGTCGTGATCACTCTGTGTCTCTTCTCTAATTTACCGGATTTAGTGGCGTTCCAGTCAAGGTGACCCCATGTGCCACATTCAGTACCCAGAAAGATATTTCACAATGGGACCTAATTAACGTCTTGAAGGAAGAAGTGTCGAGTAGTTTCAAGAACAGAAAGTCACGCAGGCAAAAAGAATTATGCTGAAGATGGCGAACTTATTCCCACTCTCAACATCATTACTATCATTTAGGACACCAAACTTCATCAGTGAAAGTGGGATATTTGAACATTTCCTCCTTATACCCAGTAAGAAGTTGTGTCATAAATTTTCTCGAACAGTCTGCCGAGGAGACTCATTGTGCCCAAACTGTGGATCCAAGAAGCATATTCATGCTGTGACTGAAATGTCCAGTCTTCATCCTGGCCAAGCTGCAAAGACAACCGTTCAGCCTTCTCTAAAAAACCTTGTAAGCAGCGGAAATAAATTCGCTGCATTTTTAATGACATCTTCCCCGTGTGCCATCTCCTAACGGAGGTCAGTGACCACAACGGCAAATATCTTTCGTTTCTGATAATAGCTCCAAACAACAGCTGCTCGGTGTTCAATCCCGTCCAATTCTTGATGTTATCTAGGCACGATGTGCATCTTCTTCCTTCCAGTCTTCCCCTTAATAATTAGCAGTGGAATTGCATTTTTTGAACGTTGAAGATACGCGATTTACGTCCTTCAACAATTCACGGGTTTTTCCAATTCTCTGCAGGACACTCTCATTGGTCACTCTTGCTGTCCATGATATCTTTAACATTCTTCTGTACGTCCACATTTCAAATGCTTTTTTTATTACATCTATGAGCTAATTTAAACATTATAACCCTGCTTGGCATCTGCTTAGGAAAGACCAATTTAAGAATCTCGGATAAAGACATATTTATTACAAATAAGCACTTATGAAAATGTTTTGTAGTTTTATTTGACGTGTGACATTTAAAAAATCGATCTTGCGTTATATTGAATGAACCTTTTCTCTTTCATTAATAATAAATGTTATGGTAATAATTTTATTCTAAAAAGGGATCCAAATCGCAATGAGATGCATTTTTTCTAACACGGATCGCGAAGTAAATTAATTTGGGATCACTGCGCTAGAATGACCCGTAATGCTTGATTGTTTCCAGATAGTCATAATGGAATTTCTGGTTTCTGTTGGCAAGTGACCGTTTAACATTTTGATTGAAGTTGGATTCTTGAATTATTTGTTCTTTCCTTTCGAAAATTGGTGTTTTTTTAATTAAGAACTTTTGGGATTTTTTTCTGTCTGTTTTAATGTCGATAAGAGAAAATAAAATAGAAATTTTTGAGCTTAACGTCGGCCATGCCAAGTGAATAGATATTTCCTTCTTTCCTCGATATGACAACATTAACCCAGAAGGTAATTGCGATACAAGGTTAACTGTCTTCTCGTTATTCTGAGACAGATGGAACTAGAAAACAAAATTACCGTGCATTCTGCTGAAAAACTGAAAATGGGGTGCATTGTAATCGATTTTGCCGTTAAGCCTAACTCGCAGGAAACGATGTGCTTTTCTAGTTGGTCCGTGTTGTAATAAAAACGTAATTCTTGTACATACAAAGAAGAACACTCCATCATAATCAGTCAAATGACACATCTCTGTCGTAAATGCTTTTTCTAGTAGGACAAATGTTCAAATAATGACGTGCAGTGCCATACTTCTTTCTTTGCCATCCGCTCACTCTCTTTCACTTAAAAGCAAACGACGCGAGTCCACTTTGTAATAAATGGCTTGTCGCATAGTAGGGTCGACAGTTCTGCCAGTTTAGTAACACAGTTTGTTAAGTAGTCAATATGTGTCAGAGCAGATCGAAGAAGTTACGTTAACGTTCAAATAATGAACGTTTAAACAACTGGTGTAATGTTTATTAACATTAGTGATATTTCTTTTGTCCTCGCGATTTAAAATAAACGAAAAAAAAAAAAATGGCGTGAAGTTTATTGTATTTCTAGAATGCGTTTCTTTCTTTTTTCTCTTTTTTTTCTACCTTGGAATTAAGCTGCTCTGGATTCAAACTCCATCTCGATAGGAGGAATATTTATGAGATGCTTTCATACCGTCGCTGAGAGTTGCAGTTATGATTTCTTCCTCCCGGAAACAGTAAATCGACCATGAATACACGCAGTTTACAGATAATGATACGGTCATTCCTCCTGGCCTTAGTTGCCTGCTGAATAAAATTTGTCTTATTTAGGAGTCACATTTTTAGGAGCGCTTACTTCTCCCTTCTTTCGCGCAAATATCACTGTAAACGCTCACCATTCCCTACCCTTTTCTCTACTAATGAAAACAATTAGAATTCACATGTGCATGCGTGTGAAGTGGCTGTCAGTTGACACGGCACTTGACATGACGTGTTCTGCAGAGCAACATAATGACATTGTTACGTCATGGCCATTTACCGCATCCACTTAAAGCATGGCTTTCAGTGCTATCGATGGAAAGTGCAGGAACTAGAAAGTGCCCTGCTACCACTCGCTGTAGCTGATAACGAGAATATTTAGAAGTTTGCAAAATGCAATGGCAGGGCAACATGATTACCGTTGTCCACCCTTTCTGTTGAGTGACTCCTTAACGATTGGCAGAGTTCGTGCTTTAAGTGTGGCTCTTTGATTTCGTTTTATGGAGTGTACGCGAAGCCCCAAGCTCAAGACCCGGAGAAACTATGCGTCAGTAAAAGTGAGAGAGCCCTTCGCTGTAAACGGAATGGAATGTCATTCCAGTCGAGTTATTATTGTAAGCTGTTATGTCAGCTGCTCATTAGAAGAACGCCGCGGACCAGACGCTGCGCTTTTGCTGGAATAGCCCATAAATAATTACGAAAACTCCTTACAGTCACTGTGGGCTATAAACAGCCTTTGTCTGACATTCTGAATAGTTGACCAACAGTTCCTTCCCCCTCTTCTTTTCGGCAGCAGTTAAGTCTAACTGTTGCGCACATGTACACCTGCTCTCTGTTATTCATCAGCTTTCAACTGATATTTTCGCGTCCATTTTTAGCATGCTTTCTCACATCCCAGGCTGTCTCACTGACGTAATCGAAATTTGTTTTCCGATTTATGTATATTTTCTTGGTTGGGGGGAAGGGTGAGGGGTGATTTTACTGACGCTCTTCATATCGGTAATTCCAAACGCTAAATAGTAAAAGTGGAATGAGGTTGTTTCTAAATACAGAAACTAAGTGTACCACCAGAACATCACAAAACACCATCATATATTTATTCTTGTAAGCTACTTTATGTCTCTGTCTCTCTCTGGTGTGGGAGGGGAGGGGAGGGTGATGGTTGCTATCCACAGTAATTAATTTAAACCTCGGAACGGTCGGTTTTAAAAGAAGCAGGCAAGTTAAGTTTGTGATTATCGGTTAGGTGGTCCATCATTTTGGTTTTTCTCGAAATGCATCGCTAGAAATAAAATACTGAAATTGTGAGTTACCGTTAAATCTAATAATGATCCACTATGCAGAATTCTAAAGGTTTAGAAGCTAAGCATATTACATTGTTTAGGTTCCATTATGTTGGAAATAACATCATGGAACGGAGAGTGGTGCCAGAGAAGTCAGTGAATTTCGTTACGAGGAACTTAGAAGTAATCAACTGTTGTTGAATGATAACTTGGATCATTCAAGTTATTCAGCATAGTTATTCTGTGAATGGTATCCTTCTAGGACGCCATTCTTAACATTTTTCATAAAACTAAACTTCGAATAGTTTCTCGAGGCCCATGTATACATAACGAATACATTTTAATTGTTAAAGTATCTCTTGAAGTAATTTAACTCTGTTTTAAAACTGTTTTGGACCCGCCGGTTTGAGATTTCGTTTTCTAAAGAAGTCAAAGAGGTGTAATGACTTCTCTAGGAAATTATAGCGTTCGTGGACCTACTTTTTTTTTTTGATTCTGCGAAATCTGGAAATGGCTGCAGGGGCAAAAAAAGGTTCGAATTCTGTGCGTTGGGTAGGCTGAGGTTAGGTCAGATAAAATTGGTAAACCTTTCGTTGTCCGCTGCTGGACCAACGACGACTTATCCATCATCCGGATCGGATCCAAATTCAGTGGAGTGCATGACGGAAGTTGTGATTCAGAAACGCTTCGTGTAATTAAAATGTCTGTGGAAGTGGCCACTTGTGAGGTCCTTAATATTAGCAGTGATCGTGCTTTTATCCCTGTTCACTTAAGTGGTGACCGCTGCTTCTCTTCTTCTTCTTCCGCAGTCGCTGTTGCTTGCATAGGTGGAGAGACGGAGTGCTCATTTCTGTCGAGGTGCTCTCATGTCGGTCGCCAAACAAACATTACCGCCAGATAAGGGTACTCGGCGGCCACGCCTGAGATATGCACGAGACTCAAGTACTCTTCGGACTGTTAGTTGGCTCGTTATCGACACGCCACCTCTTAAATGGTTTCAAGTGTGGGATTTGTACCGGGTAAATACCCGAGATAATGCTCCCCCCCCCTCCCACACTCCCCTTACTCGCTCGATGCCGGCTCTAGTGATCGCACTTCACTCTAGCACTCACGTGAATCAGATACCCGGAAGGAGTTTCGACTCACGTGCTACCGATGCAGATGGCGATTGAGGAAATTCACTGCAAAGGTAATGTTGAATTTTAAACGGATTAAAAAAGAAGAATTTTGAGTTAAGTTGCAAGGAAGTTTCTCTAGGCATTAACAGCATCTACACATGAACTCCTACTAAAGGTCACCACTCACTTAATGCTTGTTTGACCAACCCCCATCAGCATATACTGCCGTATAGGAGTGAAGTTGTACACATCAAAATATAATACGGAATCACGTGATACTTTCAAATTTAGCTTCATATCCAATCATTGAGAACTATAACGGCCAAAATTAAAAAGATTAATTATAAAAGCTTTAGTTTCTGTCTTTATAAGACTTTTTTTTCCACCTTCAGTGTTTTTATAAGTTTATTGTGACGACACTTAATTTAACTTGTTTTCAGTTTATCATAATAAAATATGTATCGCAAGAAGGAACATCCGCCCTGAGCATCCGTGCCGTCCAACATACATCCCCCCCTCCCAGCATAAAGTAACAGAATCCTCGCCCCCATTGTTCTTGTCGAGCCCGCATACAATCCTAGTACTAGGATGAATGAATCCTTTTCGTCGCTGTCATTAGGACAGAAATTTTTATGGTCAGTTTCGCAGGTTTGTCTTAGACCGCGAGAAGCTCCTCCAAAATACCTCTAATTTTTCTCCTTTTAAAACAGATATTTAGTGCTTCTACAGTGAATATGTTGGGTTATTTGGTTTTTAGGAGCATTAGCAACTAAGGCCATATTGCTCCGGTGATATGCGGTGGTCATTCCCTGACCTTTCTGCATCCTCCGTATTTGGTGGTCACGGGCTCGAACCCCGGTCTGATCAAGAAGCGTGTGCTACGCACTGCTGCTCCTGCCCACCTGGCTACGGAGGCGCCTATAGTGAATAGTCTCATGTGTAAAGTGGGTTGTTAAGATAGCAATTTTCAATACACATCCTTTATTTTTAGTTGCTTAAAAGGCTGATATTACATCCGTAATATCAGCCTTTTCGTTCTGTTTTATGTGATGAGTAGATGGAATTTATTTCTCCCACAGTGAATTTCACAGCTTCCAAATAATTCCGCGCTGATTGCCCATTGCCAGTATTTATTTTTTTGTTCATTTTGCTGGGAGTTGTATTATGCAATTTGCGTTGTGCTGTGAAGAAACACAAGCAGTTGTTCTAAAGACTTATTAACATGAAGTTGAATAACAAATCAAAGTAAATGCAAGCATTTAAATCGCAGCAGGATCCTGCAAAGGTAAGGTGAAACTGCGGTCCAAAATAATGCTGGGAGCTGCATTTCCACCCATAAGCGAACACGGACACCTCCCAATACACGAAAACTATGGTTCTTCAGAACTTTCAAATGTTTAAAGAGGATTCTGTGAAAATTCCGAACATGGCTTCATTGTTGTCACCAGGAATCCATAGCGAGTGTTGGTTGGTAATAAGTAAACCATGAGAAATGATTTAAAGACAAAATGACACACATTTAAATATGCTTCATACCCTCTAACAAGGATTCGTTATTTTAATTGCTCGGTAGCAGTTAGAAGAAATCCATACCTGGTATAAAAGGATGGACTTGGTGTTGTAGCGCTGCAGCTGAGCCTGTCAGTAAAAGGCTTTGCGAGGTTTCATGTTGTCGTAGTGCAACGTTATGTCATGTATAAAACTACACAAACGCTTTTGTTTTTTATAGCCTGCCATAACTTCTCCATTGTTTTGTTGTAGCAGCGGGCATTGACTACGACACCGGGGATTAATACGTCGTGGTCTCTGTTGATCAAAAAGAATAGTGACATTACCGCACGCTGGGAACGTTTGGACTTATTCGTGTTGTTTGCAGCATGCAATCTACGTTGAGTACACCACACTTTATTTATACGCTTATTCTAGAGAGCGTCGAAATTTGTTTTGTACGTATCCCAATTGTTAATTACAAAATTCTCTGTTTCCTTAAACGCCCTTTGTTCGTATATTAGATCGCCCTTCTGCCCAGAAAGGTTGGGTACATTTGCTGTTCCTTATTCCCTACTCATGTCAGTCGACCTTATCATATGTACATAAACACCTTAAACTCTAATCTCACGTAAATGTGAACTGGTTTAGAATGCATACGGTTTTTTATTATTATTATTATTAACAGCTACAAAACAGCAAACAAATGTGCCTGAGGGTGCAGCTACAAAGCATTATTAAATACACAGCTTCAAAGCAGAAGCTTGGAGTGTACATTTCCCAAAGTAAAGAAAAAAGTAAATGTACAGATAAAATAAAACTAAATAAATAAAAGTAGGACTCATCCGTCCTATTTAAGTGAACAGGTAGGAGTAAGGCAGAGCACTGGTATTTCTTCACACACATTACACAATCAGA
This sequence comes from Mastigoproctus giganteus, assembly GCF_048544385.1. Classification (NCBI taxonomy): domain Eukaryota; kingdom Metazoa; phylum Arthropoda; class Arachnida; order Uropygi; family Thelyphonidae; genus Mastigoproctus; species Mastigoproctus giganteus. Next base: position 154,433,620 of record NC_143579.1, on the reverse strand, counting down.
GTCTTAGAGCTTGCAAGAAGAGTCCATTTTAAGTCAAGTAACGGATGAGGTTAGCAATTTCAGTTGCCTCTTGAAGTGTCCGGGGGTGACAAATATCTCCATATTTGCTTTGTTCATTGATCTTGCAGTCCTGTTGTAGAAGTTGTAGTATCCATAATTTGTTCTCGCATAGGATGGTTTCAGCATTGGATGGTTTCTTAACGCTCTTGTCGGAGCGTTGAAATTTATTTGTGAGACGAGATGAGGGCAATTCAGGGTACCATTTAACAGCTGGTTAAGAAGCAGTAGGTCGGCTTTATCTCTTCTTTTTTCCAGCGTTTCGAGTCCAAAGAATACACACCACTCTTGGTAGGATTTCTCATTGTATTCAATGCCACTTTTAAAGCAAACGTACTGGATTGCTCGTTTTTGAATATTTTCAATTTCTAATTTTTGGTAAGCAACATGTGGGGACCAGACCTGTGAGGCAAATTCTAGGGCTGGCCTAACATAGATTTTATAAAGAAAGATGAAAAGTGCCAACTGATTGAAGTCTCGGTTAATTCTTTAAGGAAACCTAGTTTTTTGCTAGCTGCCTTCACATATGAATTCAGTCCCGATCGCTTTAGTTTCACCACCGCTTTTCTTGAAACGACCCATTTTTGTGAAGCTTCTTATAGTCTTCCAATACTGTGAGTAGTTCATTATAGTGACATAGTGTTTGAGGGTAAGGCGCCACCAGTGGTCTCCCAGAACTGCTCCATCAGTACTCATGAAGTATACGAGACAAAACTCTGTAAAAGCCAGAAGAGTGTGTGTGTGTGTAGTATTGTGTTGGGTTCTGTTGTTTCTCTGGCTACTTATATTGTAAACTTATATTTCTTATATTTCTACTTATATTCCTGTTCCATCCAGAAACCATTAAAATGGTTTCTGGATGGAACAGAACTAAGTCCGCAGGTTGAAATGAACATATGAAAAATTATGTAAATTTCTGCATTCCCCCTTGATATTAGTTTATTACGCGATATTAATGAGCGATTTTGAAGAATACCATCTGGGTTGGAGTGGGGGTTTGAGCTATGTTTTCGGAAATGCGAAAATCTGCCTTAACTGTACATCGCTTCGTAATTAAATGACTGGATGGCATTGATCCCACGTGGTGCTAAGATTTAAATAGATTTTATGGTGTAGAAGGTGCGCATGAAACAGTTAAGTGAGAAATATTGGCCAAGTATTGGCGGGCTCAGTTATGAGGTTTTCTTATCGTTATTATGGTGTTTGCACGGTCCGCAGGACAACTTACGGCAGTTACGCCGTTTTATTAAGTATTCTCAAACTCCTCGCAGATCCATTCCGCCGTAAAGTCATCCTTTGTGGCAACGAATGGTCAACCGTAAAAGCGGACAGAGCGCGCTCTCTCAGACCACGCAGGAACGTTACGCCTGGTTTGTCGCCTCCTAGTGGGGCGCCGTAAAAATTCATTACCTGACATGATTACCCTAGTTACTAGCGACGTATTAGAGTAGTTAGGTAATTGCGCGCGGCTAGTGGCCCACGACTTGACCCTTTCGACGGGACAAGCGCCGTTTAGAGTTGCATGCCCGTTCCCCTAGAGGCCACTTTATGGAGTTCGTATCTGTTTTCATTGCCCGGGCCCCTTCACCCAACGGTACTGATGCCATCTATACGCCAGCGCGGAATTGGTTCTTTTATATCCCTCGCAGGACTAAAGCACCTCTTCTGCAACAACCAGGATTTTATGGATCGACGGCCGCTCCAACTTACGACTTTGCCGTAATAACGAAGAGCAAGCGGCCAGTAGAGGGGATTTACAGGGGGAAAGAAAAGAATTTATAGTCTCTATAAATTGTCGGTTCGCGCGCCATATTTTACGACTTGCCAAATGCGACTCGAGAGGCCTTTAAAATTCTAGTTTTGCCGGTTCGTCCACGTTTTAGCGGCGAAGCCAGGCACCTGCTGTACTCAGAAAATTAAATGCTCGCCTATTGCGTTCAGTAATCACATCGGCTTAGTTTTATGCGTCGTAAGGTTCAACTTAAGCCCTGTCCCGGCACACATTAAGATGCTCTAAACAAAGGCTGTAAAATGATTGTTAAACCTCCTCGTGGCATGCAAAAGAAGATAGGGAATTTTTTTTTCTTCTTTCCTTCCAGCCCTCTTCTCTTTTGTGCTTTTCCACGACCGGATCTGATGAAATACTTCTGCTGGGAGTCGTGAGTAGGAACAAAAGACTTGGTTCTCGTGCAACCGTAGGAATTTCCTATTCTCTCCCTCCCCCTTTCTTATTCATTTTTTTTTAAATGAATGCTATACTCAAAATCACACCCCTCCCCACCTGCTTCATCGTCATCCTTCAAATAGATGTTTGTTGTTTAGATTTCCTAAGACGCATTTCGTTTTAGTTCCGGTTCTATTAAACTATATCCCAGCTTTTTTAAAGATAGATGAATAGAAAGAAAGGTGGATTTTATGGGCATAACTGTTGACTTTGAACTCCTTGAATTAAGAGTCCACCTCTGGCTTTCGTAGCAGGACAGGGTGACAAAGTGACTACTTGTCACCCTGGAAATGTCCCATTGGAATCTCTTCAATGAAGCAAGGAATTTGTTGAGACCTTTTCAACTGGGCCGAGTTAACCCGGTCTTATGTACAGATGAGGGTTCCTCAGACTTTTCATTAATGAAGCAGACAAGTCTTAGAACACTTGCAGTAGGAACACTAAAATAGAACAAAGCCTCATATTTCACGGTCTCAGTTGCCTTTGCGAAAATTCAAAACATTCAGTATGCCATAGAATGCTGTTTCCAATTTCAAGATTCCTTGAAACTTTCTTATTTTGAATGTGAACTACTTTGTTTTCGTGCCTGTCAACTCCAAATTTTATATGGAGTAGGAGGCCTAAAAGGAACGTCAGAATTTGCTGCTTTCCTTTTATCTGGCGTAAAATTTATTAGGTGATGATTTCGGAATATCGGTGACATTGTTCAGCTCCTCCAAGGTTTCTTCCTCAGAACAATAAACACAAATTGCAGAACGTATCCATGAAGATCAGTAGTAGTAAAGGGACTAAATTGGTATTAACTGATTCTGTCCAGTTGGTTATCTGCGTTGTTAGAAAGTACAATGCTATAAATGTCAGGGGAGTGATTTTTTTTCTTTCAGTTATTTGGTATAAAAGTCCCCAAGGGCCTGAATTTCGTTTTTGTAGAATGACAGATTTGACATATATATATTTAAATATCTTTATAAATATTTCTTAGTTTGACCCCATCTTCGGTGACTACTACTTTTTTACCTTTAAAAATCAGTAAGCCTATGCGCCAGCGTGGGGGAGGCGAGGGGTGTTCTTTGGAGTTAAGATTTTTCTTTTGGTGAATTTAACGATGACTTTGAGAAGAGCGTTGGACGAGGTCTGAATCTGATAATGATTCCAAAAAAGGTGTAATGTCTGGAGGGAAAATCTCATGGAATAGAATAATTAAATCTGTTCCATTTTACAACTTTAATTGACAGTCCGTTGGTATTTAAGAAGAACAATGATTCTGTGGTCACACACAATTTCTAACTGGATGACGAGTCAGAAATTTTGTTGGGAATACCTTTGTCGAATAATCTGTGTTGGATTACTCCTCTGGTGCTGCATTAAGTGTAGGGTTGATTTGTTTTGTTGTGGATCCATGATCCAGAATAAAATCTTCAAATTTGACGACCACAAATGTCAATACTATCGTATCAAAAATGTGTTGTACCACATTTTTGATTTGGAATTCGCGTCTGTAATGATATTAGCGGCACTACGGGCGTCAAAAGTAATTAATGGAATATTTTCTCTGGCAAAATTTCCCGTCTGTTTAAGTAGAGAATTGTGTACCAAACCAGTATTTGGAGTAGCAGAGATGCGCTCGTAGTTCTCTCTCTCTAGTTAAGTATCCCATTTTGGTTGTATTTACGCTCATTATTCTTACTCGGCAGGAAGACGAAATTCTTTCCAGATTGCCTTGCACGTGCAATTATCAAAATTGTTAATTATTCACTCATTGCTTTAGGTTGGCCTCTCTCTCGTAATTGACTGAAACTCACTTCATTTTTCCTAGGATGCTTCATTAATTCTGTCCAGTTTTCTCTTCTTCCGACAGTGACGGTGATTAAATTAACGCTGATTAGCGCCTCGTGCATTATTAGGTCACATCGATTTTGTTGCTGTTATTTTTCAGCATTCGCGAGTAAGCTATTTTTGAGGGCTGTCCGCAGTATAGCGTTCCGTTAATCTCATCTTTTTTTTTTTTTTGTTTGTTTTTTTAAATCGATCGGATGTTTTGTAATATCGATGCAGTTCTTAATGTTATTTAATGCGATTGTTTGAATAGTTGTAACCGATTTAATTAGAGAAAGAGGAGATATTTTCTCCATTAGAGTAACTATAGGTTACCAATAGAAATAGTTTTAAGTTTTTAATTATTTAGATTACGCTAATAGGGTTTTATAAAGATTTTTTCTTATTCGTTTTTGAAACTATTTAACGGCACGAGTTTAGTGCGTGCAGGCTCTCGCGCTCCCACGAAAAATGCATCGTTCATTGTGAACTGCGATGCAGAAATTTTGGCAGCCATTAATTTCGGTATGCATACAGTTACAAATGAATGTGTTAATTCTTCTGGCCTCTGTCTCGAAAATAATTTATTTTTTCGAAATAAGTGGAATTCCTTCAGCTTAAATATTCATTCCATAAAGCCGAATAAAACCATATTCTCACTGTAGTGAACTAACTACGCGTTTTCTAAGATGTGTCCCCCCTGTTAGAAAATGAAATGCTTGAACGTTATAAAGTTACTTAAGTAAAAAGATACCCGGTTGTCAGGCTCCTGTTGTTACCTCTTAGTGGTGTGAATCAGCGCAACAAAATATTAATCTTTGAAAATTACGTTGGTTCTCTTTTGAGCACGTTGATGACCCATCATCATGTCCTTTGCGGATCACTTTTGAGAATGACTAGTAAGTTGCTGACATCTTCAGTGCCTGGAAATCGAATGCAAGAGGATGCTTGTGATGGAAAACGTACGGCGTGTTCTATCAGTTGTCAGCTAATATTTTATTTCTGTATGGTTTGTAGTCGCCTGGTTACCATCTGAATCGATTTTAATGGAGTCATTTTGAAACTCGCGTTGAATGTGAATTACAGACTTAAAATTGAATGGCTCGGTCGATTCATGATGTTTTGATTCAGTTTATAAAATATGTGAAAAACTCAGCATTTCCTTCTTGGATTTCTGGGAATCTGTTTTTCTCTACGTTGAAATTGAATTTTCGTCTTTGGATTTCCTTTCATCCTTTCCTAGCACATATACATGCAAAGGTTCTCTCTCTCTTTCTTCCCCCCCCCCATCAGTAGAACAGGTGAACGTGTTGTGCCAGTAGATTGGAGGGATAGTTACGAAGAATCAGAATTTTAGACAGACCTAATCTTACAGCACACCAGTTTACGAATGAGAAACAAGTTCAAATCTTCAGCAGTTTATTCTCCGGAGTGGGATGGGGGGGGGCGTAAAGTTTGAATTACAGACCGTGCACATATTGGCGCTCTACCTTGACGCTATTTTCCGCTTACATCATTACAAAACACGCATTCGGGAGCGATTATAATGATAAAGTACTGTATAACGTGGTGGCATTTCGCCTTGTCACCACTGGCAAGCTGACTTCAATCTGCCATATGACACACCCGTCATTTTGCTATACATTATTGGAAACTATTTCGCTTTCGGATGTTAGTTCTAACCTACAGTAAAAAAAAAAAAAAAAAAAAGAAGTGTGCACTGCTCGTGCGTCAGTTTGTAGACTGTTTTTAAGGGAAGAATTTTTCTGGAGGCGATCAGAAAAATTGTGCCCCGAGGATAGGATTCTCTGGGAGAAAATATGATTTTTTCTCCTCATATTATATACTCTTGGAGATCGATTTGCCGAACGATATACAGTATATTAGTGTCAGCGGACTTGCTCGATAATCCTTCTGGTGACACATCTTGTTTTTTTTTTTTTTCCTTCAGCTTAATATCGATATTATGTTCATATTGTGATACTTCAACGGACATAACATTTCATTTCACTTCGTTTAATTAAGGGATGCTTCTGTTTTCTTTCACTTTTGTTCTTTATTTTCCTTACAACTTTAATTCATGTTTATTTATTGACTTTATTCGCACTTAGAAGAGGCATACACGCAAAGACGTACATATGGTAGGCAAAAGTCCGGGGAATATGAACGTCGATCTTGTGAACTCCATGATTACATTAATACAGAAAAAAAAAAAAAAAGAAAAGAAAAAGAAAAAAAAGCTGAACTGTCCAATAATATGGTGGATATCTACCTCTGCCTCCTTTTGTTAGTATTAATATTATAATGGCTAAATGATGTTTGTAAGGAAGAGTGCTTTTTTTCTGCATATCCCGGTTTTCTGAATTAGACACCGATTCGTGTATTGTATTAAGTATTCAAAGTTAACGTGAGTGTGATAAGTAACCTGTTGAGTTGAGCAAGCAACCTTGAATTCCTGCGACTACTTGTATTTCTGCATAAACAATGACCCTAAATATGAGTTATTTGACCAAATAACTCATATTAATTACATAGTCAAAAGTAAGCGTGTAAGTACTTTTTAGCGCGTGAAGCTACGCGAGTTAAATTAAGTTATAAGAATGTCACAGTAATTCGATTCCTGTGGTTCACAGAAATTATATCGCATTAACCGCCGTTAGAGGGTGGACTTATAAGGTTCGTGTAATTATTTATCGTTTACGTAGGAAACGTGCATCACAAACTAAACCGTGTTTTGGTGGAGTTGCTGCTCAACCTGCACTTTTTTTTTGTTTTTGCGAAGGCGAACTGGGAGGAGAAGAGAAGGAGCGAACGTGCACATACTGCCTGCTGCCATTGTCAGGGAAGGTCTCGTCACGTACATCTCTCATTCATCATTTCTAGATATCAAGTGGGCGAATGGATCAGAGGAGAATGGGAGTTGAAAATATAGAAGCAAAGGTTAGAAGAAGGGGGGCTGGCAAAGCGGACTCACTTAGCAACTAGTCAACCTTTCTGTCTTTCTTTCCTAGTATTCCTCCTCCTCCTCCTCCTCTTCTTTCCCTTCTGAGACTTCGGTGGAATCAGCCAGCCATGCAGGATGAAATTATTTTGCTCTATTGTGCACAGTAGCATTAGGGCTAGTCCAGTCATGTCATTAAGCTTGCCAAATGATAGGGTTCTAGTGTGAAGAGAGCTCAAACCCTCGTGTTTTGAGACTGGCGAAAAAAAAAAAGAAAAGAAAAACTCATCATTAAGTCCGCTGACATTCCGTGCACTTCTCCAAGGTACTAATTTCCTGCCATGCTCGTCATGCAACCTAATGGCAGCCGTCGAGACTGTAATTACGGAGTGGCCCATCATGAAGGTGAGAGAAGCCAATGGAGCAGGCCTGTAATTTGAGCCCTAGACAAACAAGCCGGCCCTGCACCTATTACCAAACAGCCGGCTGGACACGGAAGTTGCGACCCCTGTGTCGGCCTTCGTGTTATTAGCCCCCCTCCCTCCCATCTTTATTATATTTCTTTTCTTTTTTCGGAGGGTCAGACTGGCCTCCTTCTCCCCCCCCCCCTTCTCTGTCATTAAGCCGGCTTTTCTCGCTGTTTCTCCCCTATCAGTATTCCAGACAGGTTTAGTGTCGTGTGATTTCAAAAAATGGTGGAGGTCAGTATACCTAACGTTACGATTGGCACCGGTGGCGCTGCTGTCGCTAGTTTGTTGCTTATTCCTGCGCCATCACTGTCAGCTTTTCGGCCTTCATTTGTTTCTAACGATCGGTATTTAGGTGACTTGAGTACGTCGTTAAAGGTGACAAGAGTCTTACCCAGCGGACACGCTATCGCGCCACGAACAGAACTCGGAGCGGACACGAGAGATTTAACATCCCCGTAAAGTGGCCGTTATGAAAGGGAAGCCGCGCATAGTCCCCAAGACGAAAGTGTTAATGGGTTGTAAAGATCACCATTTACGGCACTTGGACTCGGTTCCGATGTGTGCACTAGAGTTGCACGACGAAGACACTGCGGGCTCTGATGTTTGCCAACAGCTTGTGAGAAACGTTACAGCGACCGAGTAAATAACGAAGCACGTTGCTGGCTGTCGCTCACTGAGTATTTCGTTACAAGCCGAATTGGGGTCACTGCTGCGCTGTCTTTATACTATTCCGAAAAATAGTCCCGCGAACTAATTGGGAACTGCTTCCGGAACATAACCGAAAATAATTAACTGTGGACACGCCAAACGTTTCTTGACTTCATTGCTTCGAGGGCGATGCGTCGTTAGTTTTATAAAGCGTGTTCGCTATAACGGGGTTTGGAACGCCGAACAAGAAGTACAGTGGAAATCAGCACATTCTTGGTCTTTCTCTCGCTGCATTGACCAGAGTTGTTATATTGGTGTCGAGTGGCCCAAATGTTTAGAGGTCAGTGCGCGTTCTAGTGTTATTGCGGGTCTTTGTAGGCTGCTTAATCCCCCACTGTCAATCAATATCTGTATCCGGATACAGATTGTCAGTCAGTAATCCTTAACTTTCTGGCCTAATGAACGAAGGAATTTGTTCATTAACCCCTTATTTGCAGAGGGGTGAGGACAAGCAAATAAAAAAAAAAAAATTAAAAAACTGATAAATTTCTAGGTTTTAGTATAAAAACATGTTGTAAAAACAGCAACAGCTTTTATTGCATCCTCGAGCTAGAAAAATCTTGTTTCAGGTTCGGCACTTTTTTCCCCCCTCTCCCCTTTTTTCTTGTTGGATTGTGAGGGTTATTGTCTTCTTTTGAGGATCATTTCAGCACGAGATAATAATTAAAATTCTCCAAGAAAATGTCAGTTGACGTTAACTACAAAATCATTTTGTAGTTAACGTTGTCTGACACCAAAACCCTTGATATAGGAGTAAATACAATGAAGACTTAAAAACAAGAACAGAAAAAGTACGTAAAGGATATTCGTGATTAAAATGGTCTACACACATACACACTGTTTGTCTGTGTAGATTCCTGCATAACATGAACACAGCACATGCTAGTTAAGAGCATGAATAACCTTTATTAAACAAGGTACACTCCACATTCTTCTCCGAGACATCATAAATGATGTTACGCTAGGGGGAGAGAGAGAGAGAGGGTATTTTTCCACCGGTCTGACGTCATACTCGGAATTATTATCCTTTCCTTGAACGTGTATGAATTAAATAATTTAATCTTTTTTATCCCTTGAATACCAGCGCGAGGGACACGAACCGTTGGTTGTAATGCAGACGAAAGAATGGCCACTTAACACAACTCAGTTTATTATTATTATTAAGCTTAAAATATAATATTAGAGTAACCTCTAAGATTCTACACCTTCGAGAGTGTTGGGTTTTAAAGGGTTAAATTATTGAAGATACTGGAAAGAATAGAAGTGAATTGGAAGGACAGAAGAATGATTAGTAGATAAATGGTTCAAGAGGCATTTGGTAGAGGAAATACGGATGAGGGAGATTTATATGAGGTGAAGATGGCCAGAAAGGTTATCTAGAGTGTTAGATTTTAGATAATATGGCAGTGGTGGCAGATTCTGAGGAAGGATTTTTCTCAGAATCTAAAATTGGTTAATAGACTAAGGGAAAGTTATAATTGGCCTTGTGATGAGAATAAATATTAAGAAAACAAAGGTTTTGAGAATCGGAAGAGAAAGGTGTGAGTTCAGTATTGCAATAGGAGAAGAGGAGAAAAGAATGCTGAGGTGAGCAAATTTGGGAAGCCTAATGGTGAAGAAGAAAAGAGCAGAATATGATATCTGGTGTGAAGTGTAGTACTTTTTGGAGAACAGACATGAATATTTAGAATAGAAGACATTAGAAGATTGAAAAGTTTTGAGATGGGTGAGAAGGAAAAGATAAGGTGGGTTGATAAAGTGAGAAAACAGGAGGTTTTGAAAAGCGTGGGCGAGAAGAGGTCTTTGACTGAAATAATCAGAAGATGGAAGATAAATTGGACAGATTGAACGTGTGTTGCGAGGTGAGAGATTGATGAAGGATGTTGATAGAAATATAAGTTGAGGGACATTTTCTCCATCAACTTTTTCCTCCTTGAATTGAGAGGAGATGGCTGATAAGGGGAGATGAAGAGAAGGGCTGAGGATAGGTGGTATGGAGAAGTGGTTGTTTGGTGCTATGCACGGACTTGCTCTTCGCAGAGCATAATGAGGACTCACACTGGGTATTAGTATGCCTCTTCGCTCTCGGTGTTCTGAAGTGACATTAGGTTTTACAGAAACGCTGTAGAACCAGCGTAGCTGTAATTTTCCATAGCAGTTGGCGCTAAGTTACGAAGTGTGCTGAATAAGCGATAGGACTAAAAGAGAGAAAGTCTGCCTTTTTTTGCACAGATTCTTAATGGAAAATTCTATGGTTCATACGAGGACCAGATTGTTTTCTTAATACGTATTTCTGGGTCGTAAAATTATGATTTTGTAAATGCGCCGGATTTTAAGGAGTTACTTGAGTGGATAATCTGATCGTTGAGGCATATGTAACGAGTATATTTCATGCGAATGAGGGATGAACACGCATAAAATATATAGTAAAACATTATACACAGTGAAATAAAGAAATTGTAATATCTGAAGCTGGTATCATGACAGCTGGATATCATTATTTGGGAGGAGGTGCCGGAGGCTGGGATGAAAGAGTAGTCGTGGCTTTCCTGATTATCCAGGGGAGTGTAAAAAAAAAGCGAGGATTTTATTAAATAAATAATAACTATATCGGTATTCTGGCGAAACCGAGTGCTGCTGTTGTCAGTAACACGTGTCTCATTATTAAGCATTTCTTCGTGCCGAAGAGCCCGAAAACAATGTAACGATGAAACTTCCTTCTTCCGACATCTGTCACCTCTCTACCAAGTAAATAAATTCTTCAATTATTCTGGGCTATTTCTTAGCAACTTTTTTTGAACTTCACGAAACGAGTGCCATGTGATTAGTACCGCCCTCTGGCGAGACCGGAATTATGAATAGACAAAGGTAATTACCGTCTTTAGAACAGTCCCTAATTACCGACAAACATTTAATGTGGCAGATGAAATCTCCCGCCTCTCCAGCCCGTTTTATGAACGCTGCCAGTAATTAGCCCCCTTTTACCTAACCTGTACAGTTTCACAATAGGCTTATCTCGAACCTTGTAGTTTCCTTATCACTACGGGGAAGAAAAGGAAGAAAAAAGTTATTAGTCTTATCGTAATACTGTGGGCGTTACTGGGGTTCACTTATAGCCAGGGAAATTGCACAATTATGTACGCCATATCCGCGTGGAATTATATAAGCTTAACCACGCAAGCCTTTCTTAAGCCCCCAGCTCTTGGCAATTATCCGAGTTATGTCCCTACCCTTTCTGTGGTCGCTAATTTTCCTCCTAGCGATATTTCATAGGTATCACTTGTCTGCAGACACTTAACAGGAAACACTAATAAAAATAATGACGGTACTGCGCACTCTAATTATTATTAAACCATTTTAGACGATAGGTTACATGGGGATTGCTGACTTTACCAGAGGGTTGCCTCATTAAGCGGATAGTGTTCCCTTACTAGATACGGTGGATATCCTTTTGATGGCGCTATTCCTGTCCAAACTCGATTGGTGTTTATCCCTTTCACGTGCTTGCATACGTCTCTTGTTCCCAGAAGGGATAAATCAAATGGTTATTTTCTGTTCCTAACTCTAGGACGTTACGTTACATTGCTGTAATGTAGCAATCGTCAGAGGGGACGTTGACTGTCTTTTGAGAAAGGGTCACTAGCTGATTGATGAAAAAGATATTTACAAACTTGCTTCTCCGACGTGGCATTTTTATAGGGCTCTTATTAAAATGGCAGTGCATTATCGGCCACTTTGCTATTTGCATACTCAAGATAAATTGAGATCCATTTCGCCGAAAGTTTAATTTTCTTTGAAAAACTTCATTGCTACAATCAGTGACCACATTACAAAGTGAATGAAGACTTTCGCTTTTTATTTTTATTCAGGTTTTGCTGTTATTTGATAGTTATCGATGTTATTTAAATGCGTCACCATTTAAGGGATTTTACAGTGATATTTATTTGCATATTTTGGAGAGTGAAAACTGCTGTTTTATATTCTCCGAGATTACGGAACTGCTATTTTTGAGATCCATTAATGCATGCCTCGAGATCAATATGGGAAAGGCAGAGCAAGGTTCCATTGAAAGCTTGATCCACGCACTGTAGTGTTTCTATGGAAAATGGAAGAGCACCTAGCTCTCTGTCCTCCTTATATTAACGTATTCGCAAACACTCTCTTTCTTTCTCTTTTAAGACACTTTCTGCAAGTAAACTAAAACCATACCATGGATACTCTTAATTTTTGAAAAAGCGTTCTTAACTGAAACCTTGCTCTGTCAGTATTGAATTCTTATTTAATAAGAGACGCATTATTAGTGACATCAACACTGAACATTCCAAGGATTATGAATAGATAATACTAAGTCGGTATAAAGAATGTCCCATTCTAGTCTTGAACAATATTTTAGAGATTAAAGGGTTATCGTTTAGTAATCAAATAACGCCTGATGAACGGAAAGAAGGAAGGAAGACTATAAAAGTAGCTTTAGTTTTCCCCTGGTAACATCAATTCTGTGTCATCGAATTTTGCATTATTGGCACAAGGTGGAAAAATCATGATGCTCGTTATTCTGAACACAACTGGAGCAATCATCAGTATCAGAAGTAATATTGTATTTCACAAATAGATACATACATACAGAAACACGAAATGCAAACTAAAACGTTACCTTGAAACCATGTCATAACATGAAGAAACAGTTCATTATTTATAAAGAGACACAACTTGTGACAATCTCAGTTCCATCGCTTCGCGAAAAGACAATGACCCTGCATATCGTTTTCTAGCTTAGTAAACATACCTTTGGGCATTAATAGAGAAACTTTGCAAACAAGTCCCTAATGCAACATTAAGACGATTCTGAATTGCAAGAGGTGCAACCAGAGCATTTTGAGACGTTTGTTGGCTTTAGTTGTGTTCCAGTAGACAGTAAACTCAATCCTGGAGGAATTTCTAATGGTCTCTTCAATCGAAGCTGTAGTTAGCCGATCTCAGAAAGAGCGAGGTAGGGATTTTCAGTCCGCACAACGTGCAAATCAGCCCGAACACAGGTTTGCAGACATAATACACAGTGCCTTAATGTGGTCCAAGTTGTTGATGCGCGTAGAAAAGCTACTGCCACTATCGTTAGCAGCTCACACTTTTTGGATTAGCTCACACTTCTTGGATTCATGGAATAGTGGAAACAGGTTCTACGGGGCGACGAGACAAGTTAGTTTTCAGATAAGATAGTCGAGTAGGGATGTGGAGAATTCCTGACTAACATCGTCTACTATAATATACTGTAACCACAGTAAAGTCGGGACGAGACTGGGTGGTTTCTCATGGTTCGGATTTAGACCATTGGTTGTAAAACCGAAGACGATCAGTACCGAGTTGTACACTGACATGTCAGACAATTCTATGGTTCCACACTTAGGAAATTCTATGGGAATGGCCAATCCATATTCCACCACGATAATGTACCGTCCCCATATAACGAGTAGTGTAAATACCTGGTTTGAGGAAATTGAAGTCGAACATCTCTTCTGGCTGGCCCAGAATTCAGGCCTGAAACTGATCGGAAACCTTTGAGATGAACTGGAAGATCAGGTCAGGGTGTTGCATTTCATCTCCCCCCCCCCCCCGTCTGATTCCTCTAATGTTATATAACATCAAAATACAGGCGGCGTACTCTTTTTTTTTTTTTTTTTTTTTTCCACTTTTGGGTTGCTCGAATATGCGGCTGCACTACGCAAAGTTATTTTACACTACAATATATTTTTTCTCTGCTCTGGAGCAAAACTCGCCTCATTGCAGAGGACCATCTTGCGGTGTTTAGTTAAGGCATGCAGGACAGTTTCGATGTAGGCTCTGCAAGTACTAGCCGGAACATTATCTTTAGACTTGCAAGTTACTTATAGAGGATTTTTATACAAACTGAAAAACCAGGTTGAGACAGAATTTCTTGGAATAACCATCAACCTTCAAGATGATACTAAAAGAGAAAGAAGGAGACTGGGGAACGAGTTTGTTAACATCTGGCAGTCTCGATGGGATACAGCTCCCGTTGATGCAAAAATGAGAAAATTTATACCACAAGTTTCATTTCTCCTTGATAAGAGTGTTCGATTGTGGTTCTCCATGGACATATTTACGTCCTACCTGTTGACAGGACATGGATCGATGAACCAGGGTCTTTTTAGGTTTAATTTATCACAAGCAGACCTCTGTTCGTGTGGATCACCAGAGAGTTGGGATCACATCTTGTTTGATTGCTCCCTGTATGACGATCTCAGACTTCCTCTTCAAGCACTTACTAATTTTCAACCAGGACAGGAGTCGTCTCTGCTTCAAAGCTCCGAGTCATATCAGACTCTTCAGGCTTTCGCTCAAGGCATATTTCTTCGAAGGCGTTCAGTGTCGACAGATCTCGACAGAATGCAGCACAATGGTCCTGCTGATGCATAGCTGGTTAGATCTCCTTTAATAATATATAAACTCAAATCCTCAAGAAGTGTAACTTTTCCTCGGCCTGCAGACAAAATTAAGTGCTTTCTTTCTCTTTCTCTCTTTTTTTTTTTTTTTCAGTAGCATCACTTTCTTTCTTTTATGTATTTATTTATTATTATAATTTCTTTCTTTTTTTTTAGGAGCACCACTACTTTCTTTTATTTGTTTATTTATTAAATTACATTTAAAAAAATTAATTTAATATATTTAAAAAAGCACTTTTTTCTTTTTTTTGTTTGCTAATTTATTTGGCTTTTTTTTTTTTTTTAGCAGCACCACTACCTTCTTCCCTTTTACTTATTTTTATTTATTTATTATTATTTTTTTATACATGTTTTATTTTATTTTCTTCTGCTTCATTTTTATTCATTTCGGTTCCATATCCAGCACCATGGGTGATGTGTTTTCCCCCCCCCCCCTCTGGAATGGGCCCCCAGAGGATCCTGGCCTACCTTCTGGCAACGTCAGATGGGTCAGAGTCTCTCTCTCTCTCTCTCTCTTGAGACAGTACGTGCTTTACATGCATTGGCCCACCTTCCCGTGGTGTGGACGAGTACCCAGAATCATCTGTCCAGGTGACTGATGCTTCTGGGTAGCCAAGAGGTCAGAACATAACCTCTTGGTCACCCACATATCTGGGCCGTTTGTAGTGATACTGTTCTTCACAGAGATGCGTGGCGAAGTTGAACAAACGTTCTAGGAGCCGCCTTTTACATATACACATGTCCACATGCTCTTGAGCGACTTAGTTGTTTTTAGCTCTTAGTTATATTTTGCATATTTCTTCCAGTTGGCTTTGATATTATTATAAAGTGATGCGATTGTTAACATTTCGTTTGTACTGTAGTTGGTGTTAATTCTGATTCACTTCTCGAAATTACATTATAATTTCACTTTTATTACACTGATTAACAAAATGAGACTTTTTTTTTTTTTTTTTTTCATTAAAGATGTAAACACACTTTTTTAAACCAGTGTTGTGCGCTGATTTAAAATATAATCTGGTTTTTGTTTTTTTTTCCTTATACGTATAGTTTTCGTAATACCACAGCTGATAATATCAGTAATAGTTTTACAAAATGCACTTTATATATATATATATATATATATATATATATATATATATAATTAAAATAATGCAGTAATTAAGTACACTATTGTAAAAAAAAAAAAAAAGTGTACAATTTAAAAATGCTGGGCGAATTATTTATTTTGTATATATTGTCCTGAATGTCACAATACAACATTCAGCAGTGGTCTGCCAGCAGACATTCGTTCTAGAGACCGTCGTAGCGATTTTCCATCGACTTCATGTCTTGATGGATATTTTCACCCTGTTCATCACTCACCATGCCAAGGTTTTCGGGAAAGAAGTCTAAATGTGAATGCAAGACACGAAGTTTCAGCAACGTACGGCACCCCATTTCTTTACATGCACCAAGTAGTTTCTGAACTCCGTATTCGGGAGACCTGTGGTTAGCCAAAAGTTTACACAGATCTATTTGAAATCCTACTGCTTTTATTTCTAATATATCGAAGCATTTTTTAAAGCTTTCGTCCTTCAGAAGCTGTCTGATTTGAGGCCCTATAAAGATTCCTCTTGAGATCTTATCAATTGCTTTCACAAAACTCTTCATTAGTTTAATGTGGACAGGTAGAATGAAAATCTTCGTTGGATACACTAATAGAGCATACAACTCGTTCCTAGTTCATACTTGTCTTTTTGAGGCCAGTAACTTGTAGATGTGATGGTCTGTGGTAGAACGGCTATCCCACAGGCATAGGAAACAACAATATTTTGCTAACTCCTTGTATACATATTAACATACCGATGACTTTGAGCTCACGCTAGATATTACAGTCATGAGTGCTGTATTGAATTGCTTCGAGTATAATGTTTTCATATTATAGCCTGTCTTAGAGTAGACAATTAGGATGGATTACAAGAGAACAGCTTTAAAACTTCACTGTGAGGAGTCAATGGAGAGGTGCCATTCAGATGCAGTGACAATTCCCTAAAAATCCATTGATATCATGGCTGTGGCAGAGCAGACCATTTACCAAAGAATGTTGCCAAAACTTAGTTTTCGATAGTGAGATACTTTGACGTCCATCTTAACTAGGTATTTTTGTCTTCAGGCGAGAAGTTCACTTTATCTTTGGCGATGGAGCCGGTTCTCTAATGCGGTATTTCAGCTCATGATAAATAACTCCGATGTCTCGTCGTCGATTGTGTACTTAGGATCGGCTGAAGTTCTCGGGTCTGCATGCACTAATCGCATCTTCATCGCATTCCATCTCGTCTTCTCAAGGAACTAGAAGAAATGACATGCTGTCATTGTCAGGGATTGGTCTCATTGCTGGATAAATAATCATGTACTTATATTCTTCACTGAAAATCCAGTTATGTTTTCATTCAAAAAGACCAGTGTGGTCTTTTTGGCTCTGTCCATCATGTGGTGATGATGAACGGCATCACCTTTTGCTGGTTTGTTCAAACCAGCGATGTAATCCATTCGAACAAGCGCTACAAATAACATGCCTTATAGTGGTCAACTGGAGGACAGCAAAAGTATAACTGGTATTTTTTTCGAATATCCATCGTGGTTGTAAGCCGTTATGATTTAGTTAGGAAAGAGACTCGCACGTTGGAGTGGTTTTTACACTTTCGCGGCATCCGGTAATTCACGCCTTACCTAAAGCAATTTATAATCAATAATTAAATTATGAAGCAGCAAGCATACGGATATATTTAAAAAGTTACATGAACATGTAAACAGCAATAATAAATAAATAATAATTATATTCGTGTAGGCTTGGCTAAATAGATATGTAAGTGGTATAATCAGTCTCACCATATTCACATAATCGGTTTCATCACAAAAACTAGACGTAATAAAGGAAAACAGAAAACTGATTTGAAATCAGGGTTCCAAAGTCCACACGTTTTTCGATGAAAAATACTTGACTTAATATCTTTATTATTTATGCCTGAAATTTCTGTGTTGTGTTTCAGTAGAGTTATCCATAAAGTATCAGTGCCCATTTTTGGAAAGATCTGAGTTAGAATCCCATAAGACACTGGAGGAATTCTTAAAATCCTCTTTAATCGGTGATGTAGTTAGTCGATCTCTGAGAAAAGAGTGGAAGCCCCCCCCCCCCCCGATGTTATTCTCAATTTATCAACCCTTACAACTTACAAATCGGCCTGTAAACACAGCCTCCTACATACATAAAACACATGACGACCTTAGACGATAGTATGCTCTATGAGCTATAAATAATAACAGCAGCAACAAACTGTATTTTTTATGCGGATATTTATTTATTATTTTTTATAGGATATTTTTAATTTAATTAAATTTTAGTTTGTTTCGATTCCTACGATGGCGTAGCTGACTGTTGCTTAATTATTTCGGATAAGTTAAATTGGTCTTGAATACTCACCATCAGTAAGCGCACCTTTTGAAATTCTTTATAATTGCTCCATTGATTCGCGCTAGTTTTTAATTCATGTGCACTGACAAACATCACAAATTAGCGGTGTGCTCTTAGTGACAATTTTAAAGTCGTTTTATATTATTATTTTAAAAAGTCAGCAATAAAACCTCTAATAAAATTATAGCAATTAAAACGATGCGAGATGTATTCTTCAAATGGGAAGTCTTGCAGCACTTTTAGAATGCTCTACAAAACAATTACTTAATTTGCTGCACGACTGTGGAGTTCAAAATATGAGTGTTACCTTCATTATTATTCATGGATGCGAGATGTACATTTTCAATGAATATAAGTGAGTGTTAACAAGAATTTCAATTAGACTATGTATATAAAGTGCTTAGCATCATAATACACAGCCATTTCTGTATAAACAGAAAATTTTTAAGGTGGCATCGTTTTAGGTTATATCTCATATTGTGAATACCTTCACAACGAGTTGCCATGATATTGCACTACTTCGAATAAGTAACGCTTCACCTAAGGAGAAGACTAGTGTTAAGGAGAAGAAGTAGTGCAATATCATGGTAAGTAAGGAGAGTAAGGAGTAAGTAAGGAGAAGAAGTAGTGCAATATCATGGCAACTCGTTGTGAAGGTATTCACAATATGAGATATAACCTAAAACGATGCCACCTTAAAAATTTTCTGTTTATACAGAAATGGCTGTGTATTATGATGCTAAGCACTTTATATACATAGTCTAAATTTGTTCGCAGCTTGAGGCTCTAGCCCTAAATGCGCCTTAGTCTAAATACATCATACACCATCAGGCATCTCTCATATTGTGGAGTTATACTTCATAACTGTTTTTGCCATCATTGCATCACTTGGGTACCTACCCACTCACTGACGAAGGGCCAAATAGCCCTGAAACAGTGCTGTCTGGGTGGTGGTACCTATCTGAGAATAAGTAACACTAGTCTTCTCCTTAGGTGAAGCGTTACTTATTCGAAGTAGTGCAATATCATGGCAACTCGTTGTGAAGGTATTCACAATATGAGATATAACCTAAAACGATGCCACCTTAAAAATTTTCTGTTTATACAGAAATGGCTGTGTATTATGATGCTAAGCACTTTATGTACATAGTCTAAATTTGTTCGCAGCTTGAGGCTCTAGCCCTAAATGCGCCTTAGTCTGAATTTCAATTATAGATCGCTTGCCGGAAGCTACTTTTAAATGCCTAATTATCTTTAAAAAGAACAAGGGCCAGCTTGGTATTTCCCTGATAGGATCCTACCTATTGTTTTTAGCGATTGGTAGAACAGTCGGTTGGTCGGTAGGTACTGCTTCTAGTCGCATCCTATTTGTTTTGATTAATGGCAGTCAGCTCCGTAGTATGTGTATGTGAAGAAAGTCAACAAACAACAGATACTGTATTTCTTTTCAAGCAAAACACTCGATGAACTTTAATTATGCCTGCCCTTTTGAGTTCGCAGTAATAATTGGAAGTGAGCAGCACATTGCTCTCCTTTATATTTTCCCCATCATTCGTGTTATCTTGGAACATTGGTAAAAATACGCCAAGATATTCTTCCGAATCGGCTTCATTGTGACCACTCTTCCTGGATACTGCTTGCTTCATTCTTGTTAGTTGGCTTCTGGTTTACGTAAACTTGCGTATCTCGATTGAATTCTCTGTGACTCACTGTTGTCGAGATCCATTAAATACAGCTGCTTCTTTTTACATTTTTCATTTCATAATACCAGGAGGCCATATAATGTGCGCTCTGCAAAGCAATTCGTTACTACCGCTCTAGAAGCCTCACCCACTGTCAATTTCAGATGTTATTGCCAGAAATGCGCAGCATAGAAGGAAGACCTTGCAAAATGCATAAGTGAAATAAGCCAACTGTAGTTTGAAAGGCAGATTGCAAAAAGAAAATCAACTCTAATAGAGCAAGATGGCCGGACTATATTTACTACATTTAAAATGCACATTGCGTTCATTTGTTCTCAGTGGATTTTGTGGTATTGAGTGTGTGTGTGTGTGACCTTAATTGAGGGAGGTTATCTACTTAGCTATTGAGACTAATTTGTAGGTTTCCTAAAATGGCATCTGGACGATGTAAAAGTCCCATTACCTTCTCAAAATGCTTCTTAAAAGAAATTACTTTGGAGTTAAATGCATGAGAATTCATTAGAATGGAGGTACTGTACTTGAATCATGTGAAGCTAAACCAGAGAAAGAAATAATATACACTATGTAAGCATAAAGAGACACCCTTACATAATATGTAAGGGTGTCTCTTTATGCTTGAGCTACAGTTTTATGGTTTTAATTTCCAGGTATTTAAGTGTTCTTAGATAAGAACACTTAAATACCTAAGAAATTCTACAAATCATTCAATTGTAATCTAAGATGATAAAAAAAAAGTTTCTTCCCTTCATTCAACACTTTTAAGTCTTAGATGTTGCAATGCTTTACATATAACTGTTTGATAACTTGGAAAATTTTGCGTCTATCTTTTAGTGGAGTTCGAATTACATCGCGCAGGAAAATCGTAATCAGTCGAGCACAGAACAGTGGCATATGAGTTCTGTACTTCAGTAGAATGAATACGGATATGTGTCAGAATAGCTATGATTGATATTATCACTTTTAAGCTAATTCATGGCTAGCTGTTTTCACATTACTTTTGATATGATTGATTGCCCTTTCCAAATGGGTGTAATCGAGTGTAATTGACCCTTAAGGAGAACTTGAATACATTTTTGTATTCACACACTTGTAATCTACCCTCCCCTAGAGTATTAAAGTTCTGACACAAAGGGAGTCAAAATGTACCTTAGACATTCCCCCATAGTACTAAAATGATAAATTATATATATTTAATTATTCATGAAAATAAATAAAAATAATAAAATAACAGAACGGTTATGATAAATAGTATTTATAATATTTTATTTAAAATATTTTAATGATGAAATTCGCCTTTGTTACTGTATAAACAAAAGCTGCCGCTGTTGACGTATTTTTCGTTTATTCCACTTAATATTAGATGCAGATGTCGCTTAGCCAAATATTGGTGAAGCTAAGTTAATTTAGCCATACTTTCCTTTAATCTAAATACTAAGATTAAGAAAGCAAACTTCCGTTTCATTTTTTGTAAGAAACTTCAAGTATGAATACTCGGAAGGCGTACCATTTCTTACTTATTGGAATTTTATATAAATTCCAACAAAGAATTAGTATTATGGGAATGAACTTCGTCAGGTATTCACAACTTTATTTCCCAAAATGAGATTATTTCTTTTGTTTACAAGAAAAATAAATTTAAAAAAAAACAAAAAAAAACACATATAATACAAGTAACGATAGCGAAGGCTTTAAATAAGCCAATAGTTTCGAAACGATTGCTCAATTATCAGTGGTTATTGGAATAGCTTCACTAATGAAGAGATGGTTCGTGATAATAAAACGAATTTACTTCACCATCGCACGCTTCCATTTAGGATACTTTCCACGTTATCGGCAAAAGGTTATACACCTCCATACTTCTTATCTGATTTAAATACCTCAAAATAGATCTGACGGGACTACACGAGGTGAAATTTTTGCATGGTAATAGTTTGACCACGTCATTTTGGTGAGACTTCAAAATTATTTGATAAATTGCCTTTTAATTTCGAAAGTCAAGCTTAAGAACCCTGTCCTTGCACTTCCTGGCTTTTCCGGATTTCACACCGAAGACTTCTCTAGACCTCTTCTTATCGGCAGTGTTTTGTGTGTAGTATTTTGTGCGTAGGCAAACCAGAGGTCAAGAAAAATATGTAGTTGAGATCGGTCACTTCTTTGCGCCTTAGAAGAAAATATGGATGCTGACATGCCTACAGCGCCCCCTTGCCTGACCTGACATCCCAGAGGCAACTGAAGGGGTGTCGTTGCTAAGAGAAACCGCCATGACGAGTCCGTTGCCAGGTGAAGAGGCAGCCCACCCTGTCATCAATCATCATTATCAACCATTAGGATTTATCGTACGCCGCTGGCTGATAAAGCAGCGAACTTTCCAGGGAACTTGACCCTCGTCTATCTGTACATAGGCGTTATCGGCCCTCAAGTAAGTATACAGCAGTGTTCGTCACGGACTGACGGCCCACTGCCGCAGATGTTATCTGGTGTTATGTAGTCTAAACAGCGACGTACCCTTCCTTCCCCTTCCCCTCTTTCAGGTTGCTCGGAATGCGGCTGCACTACCAAAGTTATTTTATTTATTTTTTCCCTGCTGTGGCAGAGCAACTTCTCATTTTTTTCCCCCTCCTTTAGTTTTATTTTATATACTTCTCGCGGTAGCTTGAATATTATCACTAAGTAGCGTGAAGTTGTATTAAGTTAACATTTCGTATGTACTCTGGCAGGTGTGAATTCCGATCTCACTTTCACGAGGAAATGCATTGCGACGTTAGACTGCAACGTAATTCTCGTTCTTATTAAGCAAAGTTACTTTCTTAACCGTGGAATTATACTTTATTCAGTAGTGCTTTATTACTGACCATTAGTTTTTCAGGCTACGATCATTCAAATCCTAAAAATAAACTTTAAAAAATATATATATAAATTGAAATTCAATAATTATTTTCATTGAAATATAAGCAGCGAAGATCAAATCATAAATACATAAACATTGGTATGAACGGCCCCAAGGATGCGCTCATCAGTGAGGATGCATTATTGCTCACCGCTACGGATATTGATATAAATTAGACATGCCGTAGCCAAGTGGTTAAGTTGGAAGGTACAGAAGTACACGCACTTCGAGTAACCGTGGTTCAGGGCCTCGTGACTACTAAATATGGGAATGTGCTTGGATTTCTCTATCCTGCCAGCTCCTGATACTTATATGATCATCCCGGATTATAAACAAAAAAATTATTAGGCCCTGCGTAGCCGAGTGGTCAAGTGACGAACACTGCTAAATACAGTTAATTAATTTCATTTATTAATTGCATTTATTGTCAAAATTGTAAACTGTTCCGATCAGGTAGTCGTGATTGAGTGGATAAAAACAAGAAGTTTGTGTGTATAAGAACTGAATACAGAATATTCGGAAACCTTAGCTTAGTCACGAGTAATTTTATTTTTTATTTGTTGTTTTGATTTTGTCTCTTCTGTCTTATTCCACAGCCTATTTCCTTGTCTGGTTTTTACATTTCCTCCTCTTTCTGGTCAAATTCGTGCATTTACTTTGGTGAACTCGTTGAGAACTAGCTGGTATCGCCTACATTTCTTCCATACTACTCAACTTATATACCTCCATGCACAAGATTTCATGTTTGAATGTGTATAGCAAACAGGTAGTGCAGGAGCACTAAGTCCTGCTGTTATATTTCATTGTGCTGTATTTTATTCAAGAAAATTGCTGAAAAATAGAATATGAAAATCATCCAAAGAAAGATATTATCCTTTATATATTAATAGTATTGTTATAGAAATATATTATTAGGTCGTTCAGCAACGAATTCCTATTTAAGCGTGAAATGCATGAAAAACTCTTCTTCCCCCTTCTCCGAATATTGTTGTATTTGTGTTGTAAATCAAATGTTAAAAACAAATTGCATCCAGTTTTTGTATTCTTGCTTTTGATGCAGACTTGGCGCATCATGGCTTAAGTTACCAATGCGCCATAAAAAATTAAAATGTAGACGAATTTTTTTATGTATGACGATAAGTAATTTTGAATTTACCGCGATGAATGAAAGCTGTGTATGGACAGAATTTTCCATCCTATAACACTGTAAAAAAGTGGAAACGGGAGTTCCAGTGCTGTCGTACAATTGTCTTTGACGAGCCAAGGAAGGAAGGAAGACTGTCAACATCCACAGACAGTGAGACGGTTGCAAAGGTTGAGCAGCTGGTGCTGAGCGACAGACATGTGACAATTAATTTCATCGCAAATGCAGTGGGAATTAGTTATGGGTCGGCCCACAGCATTTTACATAACCACCTGCACATGTGTAAAGTCTTTGCACGATGGGTTTCAAGATTGCTGATGCCTTTGCAGAAGCAATATCGAATGCACTGTTCTCGCCAACTGTTGGATTTGTGTAATGTGGATATTGAGAACTTTTTTGATCGGTTGGTGACAAATGACGAATGCTGGGTGTACCAGTATGATCCTGAGACCAAAGACATATCAAAGCATTGTGTGGATGCCGCTTCGATTCGTCCCAGGAAATCATCAATGAAGTGGAATCGTGGTTTCGGGCAAAGAGTGCGGACTTAAAGTTCTTGTTTATACTCCTTCACGACCACCAGGTCAGTGGAGTTTACAATAAATCAATCAATACAAATGTTAATCGCATTTAGCAGTCACGGGCTTGAACCCCGGTCCACTCAAAGAGCATGTGCTACTGCACTCGCGCTCCTGACCACTTGGCTGTCAGGCCTCCTATGATCAAGGCCTTAAACAACTGATCCATAGATGGGAGAAATGTGTTACTGTACATGGAGAGTACAGTAACATTAAAAAGGATTAAAATTCCTGTGGTTTCACCTTTCTAGGCTATTATGTCTAGGTAAGGGTACGCTTTTTTTTTTGATACCCCCCTCGTACTACCTGTCAGTTTGACTTAATTGCCAGGAATGAGATCTTATTAAGGATGCAATTATGTGTACTAATTAAGGATATCATGCAGAACCATTGTACTAGAATGGAATTACAGCATGGCTTAATCAATCTATGCCTTGCGAGGTGTGACAAAAAAAAAAAAAAAAAAAAAAAAGATAAAGAATAATGTTGGCATTACTTACTTAGATTAAGTAAAGCTTTTGATACAGTCCCACATGAACGATTGATATATAGAGGGTATTAAGCAATTACTACTATGGATTATGATGTCGTAGCAGAGTGAGTAGTTATAAATGGTAACTGCTAGTAAATGACATTCACGAGGACCTCACAGACAACACAACTTTGTTTCCGATTTCGGAGTTTTTCCACCCAATATACAAACCGATAAATATCGACCTAGAACACATTCAGTTTGTAGATAAAAAGTAAAAAAGGCCTCCGTAGCCGAGTGGGCAGGAGCGGGAGGGCAGTAGCACACGCTCTTTGAGTAGACCGGGGTTCAAGCCCCTGACTGCTGAATACGGTCGATCTGCCAACCCGCACTGGACCAGCGTGGCAGATTATGGTCCATTTCCCTCAGCATGAATTAAACTCACAAACACATTCGCTGATTTGATTTCGTCGTCCTTTCTTGGAAAAATATATGAAAATAAATAGTTAGTCCAAACGATGAAAGTGGCACAGAAATCCTTTGTTATTTAATTATTAGGCACTGTCAATCACCATTTAGTGTTAAGTTTCAGTGGAAATATTTCTTGATTATAGCAGAGGATAATATAATTTATGGAGGAACATTGTTAAATATTGCCTAACCTCGCTGCTGAGACTTTTTGTATTCTTTGTGCGCACACGCACGCGGTGTTTTCGTTTTAAGAGGTACCGAGGGCCAGTTTAGGCCAGGGGTGTCCAACCCGTCTCATTTTTTAAAATACCTGTTTTTAGTAATATTTGATTTTTTCTGTACTGCTTTATTAATGTTTTATGTATCATCCCTTGTATTTAAGAATATCATATAAGAATGTTAATGTCATATTTAATTATTTTAAATATAGAAAAAAAAATTAAACTGTAAATATAAACACGTTAATAAAACTAAATTCTATATCGAAAGATGCGTAAATATTGGCAAGGAACTATTCTTATGACTGCTTCCCCTGAGAATCCACGTGGCCCTTAAACTTCGAAGTTTTATCTATTTCGATTCCTAGCCAAATAAGGTTGGACGCCTTTGGTTTAGGCTGTTTGTATCTTTAATATTTGGGCCCAAATTTTTGAATTTCATGTTACAATTTAAGTAATTATTAGCGTTTAGATTTTAGGATCTCTAATTTAAATTTTTTAACGTATACAGGGCATTTCAGCTAAAAGGAAAATTTATTCCACTTTGACAAAGACTATATATTCTGCGTTAACTGAAACTTTAAATTCAGAATAAGAATGTATTCAGATATCTGATAGGTTTATTTGGGATTCTTGTTTTAAATAAAAGTGCCGTGGTGGTACTTAGATTTTGAAATTTATAGGAAAAAGGGGGTGGGGAAGAAACTTCCGCGTTCAAAGCTTTAAATATAGCACGAAATAAACGTTTCACATCTGATGCTGATATCCGCTGTCATGATTAAAATAAACAGAATTTCGCAGTCCCACACAAACAGTAACGTTCGCACACACATTAAATTATGATACAATCATACTTCGCTTTACGCAACCCTATTTTACGTGGATTCTTTACATTGCGAGCACCGTTAACCTCGTATCTGCCCCAGTTTGAAGCAGCGCCGCTAAGCAAATCAGCGCCCCAATCACGACGAACTTTGTCTATTAAAACTGTTATCAATAATTAATTGATTTTTGCTGTTCCATCGTCGTTGCTTCAGTGATTACGATTGCCGTTTTTCCAACCGTGTGGAAAAGACCTGGATCGGAACTCTGTCTGGACAGGAGGAGCTTTTATTGGTCTCTTTCTCTGTGGGGTCCCCCCCCCCCCACGTGTCTGAGTTAGCCAGTCTTGGCGAGGGCAGTTTTATCTCCCGGAAGCGTAGGTTTTTCATCCATAAAACAGGCAACTGAATCGTCGAAGACACGCTATTACTGACTATACCATAGTCTTAGTTGCCTTTCTCGTTGCTTTCAACGTCATCTGTGCCCACTGATATTATTTATTACTTCGTTTTTCGGGAAATTGTCAGGATTCCGTCTGCCACGTAAAACGAAGCATATAGTATGCGGTGCTATATACAAACACTGAGGCTACGCCCTACCAGTACAATAATGTAAAAGGTACTTTTAATGCTGACGTGTCTCAGCATTATACCGGTAAAGTCCATGTTCGTTCTGTGTATACAATGAAATTAAAGCTCGTTTAACTGTATACAAGTTATGACTATGCAGTTAATCTAGTGTTATTTTATGGAGTGGTGTTCGTGTCTTTATCCAGCATCAAAAAAATAAAAAGTGACGCTCACTTTCTTCTTGTTTTATGAGCTGGTTGTGATAATCGTTTATCTTTAATGAAAGGATTTTATGGTTTGGTTTGATAGGCAAAATCAATCCAAATTCTTAATATTGTCTAGAAAAAATGCCACTGTTTTTTAGGCTGTACTCTTTCCCCCCCTTCCCCCAAACAACGCACTGTATTATTATTATTTTTTTTTCTCATGAAACCTGCTTTTTGTTTCGGAAGCAGTTTTTCAGGGCTGACTCCCCAATGAAGTTGTGAATTGCTCCCTAAGCCACTGCCTGCCTTCCGTTGATGTTGTATATATGGAGTATGGCAAGTGATGTGGAAGTGGAACAGTCATCACTAGAGGGACACACACTAGGGGAAAGGAGAGATAAAGGAAATCCCTGCCATGTTCGTGGAGACCACAGGCGTGCCTCGTTTACTGAA
Organism: Mastigoproctus giganteus; assembly: GCF_048544385.1. Lineage (NCBI taxonomy): Eukaryota > Metazoa > Arthropoda > Arachnida > Uropygi > Thelyphonidae > Mastigoproctus > Mastigoproctus giganteus. The sequence continues at coordinate 154,405,967 of NC_143579.1, read as the reverse complement.
CCGTGGTCATAGCTTTAGCGGGCTATTCATCACGCTGACGTTGATGGGTTTCAAGACGCTGCCACGACGATCCCGAGACTTGACCATCTACAAGGGGAGGCTCAGCTGGGCGGGTGAGCATCCCCGTTTTTTGTTTGCAGCGTTCAGTGGTTCGGGCTTAATCCTGCGGAACTTACAATGACAGATGGCTCTCTGTGTCTCCGCACTTGACGAGAGCGTGCAGCATCGTTTATCGAGAGAGAGTGGAACCTAGTGGCTCCCTCTTTGCCCATCAATTCGAAACCCGTAAGTTGCGTTAGCGATGGTGAAGTACTGTGGAGTCGCAAGGCTGTCATGTGGTGACGGCTGTCCGGGTAGCCGCATGGGAGATCAGCTGCCTCGTCTGCATCCACTCTCCACCGTTCGGCGCACGGGAGAGCGTACTAGTGTTGATATGCATGAGTTAGGGCAGTCAGTCGCCATACATCTTCATTATGGGAGAATTGCATTAGCACTGGCGGCGAACGATAGGCCTAACGAGTCCCCCGGGAAAGCAGCTGGCATTCGGCAGACAGTGCGGAGTCGAGCGGTGAGTTTTGACTGTCACTACGGGACACGTGACGGTTGGCGGTGAGGAATTTGTCGGGGATTTAACGACGACTTTGCGGTGACTACTGTCGCCCTTGCACCATGTATCATCCTCGTCGGCTTCCGAACCTCACGGGATTTTGCGTGCCGAAATATGTGTTACGGGAGAGGAGGGGAAGGAAAGAAAGAAAGAAAAAAAATAAATAATAATAGAAGATCACGGCAATGGTGGCGGGGCCCCGTCAACGCGGCAGGCATGTTTTAGACAAAGGCAAGAAGTCGTTTGTCACTGGCGCTGACTGTTGTTGCACATCCCCCGAGGCTGTACCGACTGTTGTAATCGGTTCCATCGTATGACCGAGAGGCGGGGTGCCTCCGCGAGACCAGGAGGATGACCGATGTACGTGTAATAGAGTATTTGTTACGAGGAACTCCCGACTCTCGGAGGACACAGAAGATGAGAAGTTTCTTTAGGTTGGAGGGAGGGGGGGGGAGTTTGATCTGCTTTACTTTAAAAGTTAAGTTGTTAATTTTTACGTGTTCCTGCCTGCGCAGTTGCATTTTAAACATTATTTGATAAACTTCGTTCTGTAATACTGAAACGTGGCATTATTAAAGCATAGAGGATTTTGAATTGGTAGAGCAATCCCCACCTCTCATTTGAATTTATATAAATGTTGATTGTTTGCAAGGAAGGAAAAAGGGGGGGGGGGAGATCCAAAACATTTACTATCAGTAAGGTCGAGAAGATTCAGTATGGGCTAGTCGCAATCTTTAAACCATCCATTCAAGCATACTTCCATCGGATTAAACTTAGTTTCCAATCATTCTCTGGTATTTACTCTAGAGGAAATGCGTCAGATTCTAAGAAACTCATTTGAGGGATTATACTTCACAACTCCCAGTTGTGAAGACAATGTGAAAGCAATGTGAAGACAATGTGAAAATACATAAAGCTAGTAAGGGCTACTTTTTTTCCTTCAAAAAAAGTATTATCGATTTAAATATTAATGATGGAAATTGATACATTCCCATTTAGATCCACCGAGCCCTTTCTTTTTAATTTTAAAATTGTATTCGGACTCTTACAAGTTCCAAACGGGTGGCGATTACACTTTGAGTGGTTGCAGTCTTGTTTCAAGATGATAGTAGAATAAAAAGAAACAGAAAACAGTGTTCAATAGTTATTTCATTTCAGGATGAGTTCCTTTTCTCCATTTCAATTATTTGTTTTTCTGGGCGTGTTTTTCATTTATAGCTGAAAACTTACTTCTGTGGTTTGTGATGCTATCGTTCAACGAGGTGGTCGCACACAATTTAGGAACGCTCCCATCCTTGTTTATGTAATATGAAGTGTGTAATATCCCACTGTTGTTCTAGCACTGTAAAGGCTTCCATCCTGCTCCATTGTTCTAATTATGAGTAACATCCAATTAACATCGCCCTCCTTTTATCCCCATTTTAGGTTAAAAGGCTGATAAAAATGATAACTGCTGAACTCATTCGTTAAGGATAATAAAGTACTAAAACTGATCTTTAGGTAATTGAATAAAAAAGTATACTGATCGAAGTGTGAGATATTTGAAACAGTCTTTCCTTAGCAGTTACATCAGTCAACCTCTGACACTTAAAATAAAGAGGAAGAAGAAAGATGGTATCAGGTGATCTGACCTATATTATTGCTATTATAATACTAGGATGATTGAATCGGCATGGAAATAGCGGAAGGAACAAACAAAGGAAGTTTAATGTTGACGTGTGAATGAAACTCGTCAGAGCTCGATGCATATTTCCAAAAGAACCAAATATAAACACAACGTCTGTCCATCCCTTTAGTGAGAGTCGAGTCGTTACATGTGGATGAGCGGACGTTGTTGAAAACATTACGATCTTTACAGTTTGGAGAATGCTCTTGAAAGTTTTTTGAATAACAGTAGGCCTCTTTGCAGTATTAGCGACTTCATGGTGCCCATTATATGATAAGTTGTTAACTACCAGATCGATGTACTAATAAATTTTATTTGGACGTTATTAAACTAACTTTGAAAAGATACTGACTCGTTTATTTCATTTTCCTCTGATTATTGTAGATGTGTTGTGTTCATTCCTCATGTAACGGCTTCATTCCCATTGGATGGATATTCATGAAATTTTATATTTAGCACTTTTAAGAATATTTGCGGGGCCATCCCAAATTTCATTAAAATCAGAACAATAGAAATCCGAAAATTATTATTTATTTATTTATTTCCATCCGTGCAACTTAGGTTATCCATACACCTTATGATGTTGCTGAATCACTGGATATTATGTTTTTTTTTGGCGGGTGTACAGAGTTTCGTGTGCATAAAAATCTTTCCTTTTTTGAAGAGCTGTTTTTGTTATCAATTCATTATATATATAAATAATGAAATATTGCTATTTGTTTATAATATTAATCAGCTGAACGCGTAACACATGTTTATTTTTCAATTTTTATTAAAATTCAGGAGAAAGTAATGTTGACTGCATATTGTGATGCGAGTTACATGTTTCTACTTTATTTTATTTGTAAAATAAAAGATTATTATTTATTTGTTAATATTCAGTTTTTACTAAAATACAGGAGAAAATAAATTAAAAAAGTAAAATAAATATGTTCTGGTATTGCACAGTGAAGTGAAAAGAATTGCTCTTATATATTGTTAGTTAATTAGTAATAAACTGGTAAAAAGTCAGCTTTTTACTTTTCATTCAATTCTATTAATCACCGAAAATGATAATTCAATTAATAAAAAAGGAAAAAAGTCGAACGCGTCTGAACTTTTGTAAAACAAGTTCAGTAAAACAAGCAGATAATGTACGCAGTACATTATCTGCTTGTTTTACTTATGGTTGTTCCGAACAGTTAGTTTTACTTTTTAAATTTTACATTCCACGATTGTTGTTCGCTCCAAATTTATTTTAGAATCATCGTCCCTTAAAATGTATAGCTGGAATATGATTATGCTGCATTACTGATATCTTATAACAATTCAAATATGTTTTGAAGTGTCGTGAAATTACTCTTGTGTTCCAGATATGCATAAAAACCTGCAAGTACAAATCAATACCCGTGCAAAGGATAGCTGAGCGAGTTCGAATCAAAGTAGTTGAACTTTTTTATTTTACGAACAGAAGTGTGCTGGTGTACTGTTACCCAGTTAGTTCATTTGTATATCAACTTCTGTTATACAGTGCAAATATTTCCTTTTTATAATTTCATGAAATTTCTATTTTGTAAGTTTATAAGATTGACATTACTTTTTATTTCCTTTCAGGGTTCAGATACTGAATCAGATTTGTTCAACTCGACCACTCATAAACGTAAGTACTCAAAAGTTATAATTTATAACCAGTGGGTGTTTATTGCATATTAGTCAACAGTGCCTTGTTTTTCTTTTTTTTTTTTTTTTCAGGTAAAAGTAAGAAAACGATAAGCAAATAAACACGTCTTTGATTTTATTTTGTTTCGCTGAAACATTATTACATTGAAATAATAAACTGGCAATACTGATTGTCCATTTAGCATTTTAGTTCATAATATAATAGAGTTATATTCACAATTCTTATTAAGTGGTAATAATTTTTGAAGCAATGACTGGATGTTGAATCCAGCGAAATTAAAATTATGCTTGCATTGCGATAAAACGAGGTGTGATCAAAAAATTTGGGGGATGACTTTATATCTTGAAGTTATGACTTTTCGCAATATGTTTGGTGATTCATATAGACATGGTCATGCTTTAATCGCTCATTTATTTGCATTCAGTCTGAATTAGCGCTTTGAATAGGTGTGTTTCGTTGCACATTTTAAAATGAATGATTTTACTGAGCAGTGAGTTTGCATATGTTTTAAATTAGGGAAAAGTGCAACAGAAAACCACTCTCTTAAAAAAGATCTTAAGTTGCTTAAAGACTTTACAGTGGTTTGCGGAGTTTAAATAGGGTTCTTATCCATCGACGACGATCCTCACTTCGCCATTGAACTTCAGAAACTAATGATTCAGTCGCTCTTGTTCGTGATCTAGCAGGAGTGATAGATATTTAAGTATCCTCGAAGTTGCCAGTAAAACGGGTATTTTGTCTAGGAAACTAACATTAGTTTCATCAAATTGTTCACTACTCACCATTTCTGTGTGCCGCTGCGGTATGAGCATCAGCACCACTATGATATTAAACTTGTTTTCACATTGAATTAGTGACTGCTTAAGGGATCAACCACAAGCTCATGCTACTACCACAAACCAGCATCACAGACTTGTCCCGGGCCATTGATATACCAAGGCTTCCTCGACTTGGTTTTGAAAATAGGTTACACACTTCGGTGAAACTCTTCGTCGGTATTATTTCTTCACCAGCATTCTGGAAAAGTTGCTTGCTCATGGAGGATCCCCCCCCCTCCCCAAAGCTGTCCTGAGAAGTAATCCGTTGATCAAATTTATTATTTTTTTTGTTTGTTGCTCTTATATTATTTCTCCCTGATTGGGGGTTCCACATCGTGACGAGTATTGCTACAAAGTACACAGGGTGGTTGTTATGTCTGTTGTTACTGTTGGTTGAGGAACTCTCTGACTATCCTACAGGTGTTTTGGAGTACCTTGTAGCTGTTCGCTGGCAGCCCTATTGCTGCTAAGTTGTTATGAAGGGTCTTTGGCACCATACTGGTGGTTGACACGATGATCAGGATGGTTGTTGCATATGCCACATCTCTTTGATCTCCTGTCTTAGGTTCGTGTACTTCCTGATTATTATTAGTCATATGGCCAACCAAAAAAATAAATAAATAAAAAATAAAAATAACCCACATCCAAGTTCTTGATGCTAACCTGTTAAAGTACGCAACCAAATACCGGAAGAGAATACATTGAGATCAGGTGTAGGTACCTTACAACCTCGACCACCTCCAAGGCAAAATGCTATACCTCACAGATATCCTATTGATCAAAACGACATTTGTGGTGAGTAGCAGATGCCTACCTCTATATATGTATGGGGATGCACTTGTTGTATTCCCGACAGTTGTTGCTAGGATCCCCACCAGCTCACATTGTGAACTAAACATATATTTATTTATTGTATTTTCTTTTTTACCTTCAGTTTCATTCGCTGACTTCAGCCAACCTCTTCTCGTTGAAAGGTTGAGTCATGAGTTAAATAGTTTCCAGTTTATTTTAGCCTTTGCTGGCCGAATTCACTGTCCGGAATCCTGACTTCTTGATAGTAGTAATCCACCTAGTTCTTGTGCGTCCCGATTTTCTCTTCTACCAACGATCGTATGCTAGGACCTTCCTTTGAAAGCGTTTCTGGATCACGCGTTATAACTTTTTAATTGATTTTTTTTTTTTTTTGTGAGAAATTTTTGTATGTTGTTTTGGCATTTAAGTTACTTCTTCTGCTTGTTGTAAACCTCTGGCTTTACAGCTGTAAAAATGGGTATTGTAAATCTGTTTGATGAATGGTTTGTGTACTCTGTATATATTTCACAATTATTATTTTTTTAATAGAAATATCTCTCTCTCATTTATACTCTGGATGGAAAATACCTCTTAGAGTCGACATTATTTTAAAACTTGAGTTACTGAGATGATAACGCTGCCACTAGCAACAGTGAGCATTAACTACTTATTGTAACTTTTGTGAAATAAACAAAGGTTCACTTTCGACATTTTTATTAAAATTTCAGTATTTTGTTATTTTAAATCAATAACAATAAGTTGATTTAAATCAAGTACAATAAGTTAAAGTGAGACTTATACACAACCGTGTATAATTCTCATTAACTAAATTATTATAAATATATTATATAAAATATATTATAATTCTCATTAACCAATACATAGAGATAAATAATAAAATTAATTTAATTAAATTATTAAAAAAAAAAAAATTGAAACAGTCACGAGCAACCGTCGTCCCTGGGCCTTGAAAGGCAATTTAATTTTACGTATGGATGTTTTTCGAAAAATTAAATTGCAAAAATGGGAGGGGGGGGGCGGACATGATTTAATCACATTGATTGTATAATTAAATGTATATTTTTTAAAGTACAAAAAAAAGTATAATATTTGAAACCTTATGAAAGGGAGACGCTGGATCCTCAGAGTATATAATACGAAACTAGAATCCAACTTTTGAATTTCAATTCCATTGAATTCCTAAGAGATAAATTTGCTTTTGTGTGCTTCTTGCGAGTCTCTCTTACGATCTCATTACCCCCCCCCCCCCGCCAGAAAAAGGGTACTGTAAAATAGATTAAGCTATTCAGATGCTTTAAAAGACTTGTGGACAATCAAGATCATCCTTTATACGTAGAAAATAAACCACATCGTTGTAATTTAATTTGTAAGATATATCAGCGAAAAGTTGCAAACTCAGAACGCTCGCTGGACTAAATTGATGGACTCGAACAGGTGCATAGTAACAGCTCTGTGTGGTTTCACATAGCTGTTCTAAGGAGAGGGGAGTTCGTGTGATTATCTGACGGAGTCTGTTTACAGGCCGACAAGCCATGTTGTTCGCACCCGTCCCACTTGATCCTGTTTTGACCTTTGCTAGCAGCGTGGATTTTGTCCATCAACAGCTCGCTCACTACAGGAACAAAAGTTTTTTTTGCAGCAGATCTTTTCGTACGTGTGAGAGGGCATGGTTTGTTTGTTTCGTGTGCGTGCTCACTGTTTTGAGTCTGTGAAAACGCCTCTCTTTGGGCTGTCATCTATGACGTGCTTGCATTTTGAAGGCCTTAGAGCCCCGCTGATGTATTTATCATCTTCGTTTATTACTGAGACAAATCATTATTAAGTCAACAGATCGTGTTTCAGTCAGAATTTATCATAGGCATGGCTATAGTTTCTCGAAACGCTTCATTTAACTGGTAGAACGGCCATTATTTTCACAATATAGAAAGGGCTGTGGCACGGTTCCAAAGGCTGTTCTACGGTTTCTCTGTAGCAAACTTAAAATACGTTAAGATACAGATAAAGTCTACTTCGCCCCATGTAGTTGTGGAGTAATAATAAAATGTCTTGTAATTAAAAAAAATCGGCTCTAAATCCACTTTAATTTGAATCTTAAGTCTGCCCTAGCAGTTTGGTCATGCGCGAGAGTGCATAAGTAGACGGGGATTCAAGCTCATGACCAGTAAATACGGTGCTGTTTCTTGTATTCTTTCTAACTTATGAACTTCTCTGACCGCGTGGTCGTCCCGAAGTATAAACAGAACATTTATTTTTTTTAAGTGTGACCCCCCCCCCACCTCAATATAAACTGTACGCTGGAAGTAAGCTGAAGTTCATCTCACTGTTTATTTTCTGATTTTTTTATTTTTATTTTATAAATGTTTCAAAATTCGCATTTTGGAACCTTTATGAATATTTAAGATTCCAAACCCATTTTTTAAGTTATATACAGGGTGATTATTTTAAAGTTTCCATACTATGAGGCATATGTTAACTAGGCAATGGGCGGATTGCATTCAGAATTGTAATTTACCTGTTTCCAAGTAGGTTACAATAGAAAGCTCACGGGAAAGAAAAAAAAAACAGATCCAAAACTCACCGTTAGATGGAAAATTTGGGCACAGTCGTACGCAAAAGTTGGGTGCTTTACTTATGGTTAGTTAGGTTATTTTTTGTGAGAAATTTCTGTATGTTGTTTTGGCCTTTAATTTACCTCTTCAGTTTGTTGTAAACCACTGGCATTATAGCTTCTACATTTATAAAACTTTACTGCTGATGACCATTTTCCCTGAGGTGAAAGATCTTGAAGTCCCATTTCACGTGGTATACACGTAGAAAACGTGGTGTAACTCGTGCAATTTGCGATGAAGCGGGACAAAATTTGGTATGGTGGTGTACTAACATAGAATAATGATTAAATGAGGAACCAGCGATAAACTTCGGACAGACATAAGAGGCATTTATAGGGATTGTATAAGATTTAACAAAAAAGTCATATCGCATTAGTCGATACAAGATGCTCACAGGCATCAGTAGGCGTATAATCCCCTCCAACGGCGTAAAACAGGCCTGATTGTGCTTAACCATTCTCGATATAAGGGTGTCTATAAGGTAATGTGGCAACAAATCCCATTCTTCCAACAGCGCAGGCCTTAGCTCACCGAGTGACCGAGGCGGTGGCTGTCGGCGTGCAGTTCGACGCCCAATGGCGTCCCCACACATGTTCTGTCGGATTTAAATCTGGTGATCGTGCTGGCCACGTCAGTCGTGGATATCTTCAGTTTCAAGATATTTCTCCACTAATTGAGCGCTATGTGCAGTCACTTTGTTCCATGAAAAAAAAAATCTGGCAAACCGCACCCCTAAAACGTCGCACATAGAGTTCCAGAATGTGATCTCGGTACCTCTGCGTAGTTACGGTACCCCTATCAAAAACATGAAGAGGGGTGCGGCCGTTCCTCATTATTCCGTCTCACACGACAGAACACCGCTTCCACCGTTTCTTTCATGTTAAAGGGATGGTACCGCATTCCTCGTTATTTCCAGATGAAATAACGTCTAGAATCCGTTTGTAGGTCAAAACGGTACTCATCAGAGAACAGAACTGTATCCCACATTGGTCAGGGCTCCAAGTCACATGTTCGTGGCACCAGTTTCGATGAGCTCGGTTTGAGGTTAATGCATACAAACCACTGGCTTCCTTGCGTAGAGTCCACTTGAAGTGAGCCTTCCTAGCCCAGTCTGGTTGAAAATGTTTTTACCTGTGGCCGCAGCAACCTCAAAAGACAGTTGACGATAGGATATCGTAGGGTTCCATCTTGCTGTTAGAGCGACAGTTGACTTATCCCTCGGGCGACTTTGGCCAGCTCTTCTTGTAATGGTTCCTGTCTCGTGAAACTGCTTCCATAGTGTCCAGACGACACTGCTTTACACATTGTGCCATCTGCAACTGCCTAGCTTGAAGTCGGCCAACGGCCGCCATCTCAAAGAATCATCTAAACGACAATGTGCCATTCTGAGTATTGGAGATGTGGCTATCTCACTGAACAAGCAAAAAAAAAAAAAAAAAACCGGGAATGAAGGGATGTGGTAGCAACTCGTGTTTTTGCAGGCACGAATAATTTGCGATGGTAGATCGATTTCTGTTGGATACTATGAATTTGCATGCCAGGATGCCTATTATATGAAATATTCGCCTTCGGCGACACTGTTCACAATAAAATATTTATGAAAAACATTTTGTTCAGAAAATAAAATAATAATAATAATAATTTCTTTATTTATTTAAAATATTTGTGGCTAATGTCTTATTAAACCCAGCGAAACTAAAACAAAAGTTTTGGGTATCGTTTCTGCAGTTTTCAACACACTGCTGTGGTCGTTACGCCTTATTTTTCAATAGTTAAAATGGGAAATTAAAACCACTTTTAGTGTAGCATTAGTAGAGCCACACGATGCAAGAAAGCAAGCTTATGCAGCATCAGCCAAAAAAAAAAAAAAAACCCTTCCCATTTTACCTCTCCATTCGTTCCAAATGCATGTCCAGCTCAGTCTTAAATTTATTTAGGCTGTGATCATAATGAGAATCCAGGAGCTTTCAAAATATTCTATTCACTGCCGGTGATTCAGAAATCGAATAAGAAAGATTGGATTACTGCAGGGTTTCATTTAAGGCATTGGTAATCCTGGACGTGTTCTTGGTTGTGGGTTTTCCACCCTCAAGTTATAATGTTCCTTCCCTCAAACACCACCCCTTCCTCAGCCAGTGGCTCAAGGGGTCGGTTTCACCTCTAAGTGGTATTATTTGAGAAGAACCATGACTAAGGCTATTGCTGCTATCAACGGGAAGAAAGCAACAGCCCTCACGAAATATTGGTAGAGTCATGTTATCTTTATGGCACTCAGAAACATTGCTACTAGCTGAAAAGATATCAAGCAGTTAACTGTGGAAGGTTGTTGTAGAAACTTTTCCGGCAGTTTGTCCATTACTGCGAAGATTTCTAAGTCAGGAAAACGGCACAGAGGAAATATTAGACACGTTGGAACACCATAACCTGGAAGTGGCTACTGAAGACATCAATGAGTTGTGGTCTCACATAGAGAAGACCACACCACCGATGATTTGATTGAGTTGTAGGCACAAATGCAAATTGAAGAAAGGGATAATAGTCATTGATAATCCCCAGTACCTCAAACCTTTTAAGGAAAGCAATGAAGTTGGGAAAAGACAACAGGCTTCAGAATGGATTCGGATTACAAACTTTAAAGGGGCAGTGTTGTTTTCGGAGGTCTTCTTGATATCACCGTTTTTCTCTGATTCTTTTACGATAAAAAGAAGGCAACTCATCATCTTTCTTTGAATGAATTTTTGTAACATGATTTGTTTATCAGGTATGTACAGTAATTGTTTTCGTCCACGTATCATTAAAATAATAAATAAATAAAAAGTTGCTCGCGGCAAGTTACGTGAGTTTATATGGGGGGGGGGGGGGAGGTTGTGTTTTCGGTTGATGATTTTTCATTTTTTCAAGAACGCATTGTTTACTTAGGTTTATATTTGTTTTCATGTTCTTTTCTCCATTTGTCTTTCCTGGACATCATCTATTCCATTAGTAAACTTAGAAGCAATGTTTTTTTTTTTTGTTGTTGTTTTATGTGTAGCGTTCCATCTGCATAGTACCTTAAAGAATATATTAACTTGCATACATAGCTCAAGTTGCTTTGGTATTTGCAAGGGTTACGGTGAAGCATGAGAAACGCCAAAAGCAGGTAGCTGTAAGTGGTTAACGCGGAGCTGTATTAAATATTCCCCCCCCCCCAACTCCCTTCCAGTTGTTTCCTTATTAGTTCATTCGATATCACATCAGCGCACATGCGTGATTCTGGTGTTTTCGGTAAGTAAATAATGTATTTAAGAAATCCGGTGAATTTTGCAGTAATTTCATTGTATCATTAATTATCTTAGTGAATTCAGTTATTTAATAAAAAAATCAGTTTAACAGTTAAGAGGCTTTAGCAAATAAGCAAGTTCCATGATATGAAGGCGGAGAGGGGAGGACTTCCTTATTTTTCTTGCCCACGTTCACAATGTTCTTATTTATGGAAAGACCTAATAAATGTTCCGACTGGCCGTGAGGTTTTCTGTTATAGTTCTTGATCCATACAGGATAGTTTCATATTTGCATAACGTTTTTATGAGTAATAACTGCTGCCTGAATATTATGAGTAATATTCAGACAGCAGTAATAAATATTTAGTGCGAGGTCGGCAACCTTTCAAAGTGGTTTGCTTTAGCAGGAATATTGGTATGGATTCATTATGTTATAGGATCTCTGGTGCTAGTGTATATTTAATTTCTGTAAAACAGGAGGACTGTGTGTGTGTAAGTGAGCTACACATTTGTTTCAATAATGGGTGAGCATAAGGTTAAAAGATGGGGAGGGGGTAGCATTGAAATGCGCTAGAGGCTTCACCGTAAATTTTAATATATTCGTGACTCTGTGGTCCACTTGTCTTTATGGCAACTTTCGTCTGGTTGGGATAATTACATGAAATCCCCACTTGGTGCCCTTTGGGATATATCCAGGTGGAATTAGTGCCGTAGGTTACCTATCCTTGATTTAGTACCAGCATAATTTTTAGCAGTTACATTTACGTTGTGGTCAGTTGTAATAAAAGTAGATAAAACAGAGCAGCGTTTGCAAATACCAGTGTTGACACATCACAACATGCTTTGAATCTTTCATAATATTATTTTAAAAAATAATTAGGAATAAATTAAAGAAAAAAACATTTTGAAGCTACGTAACAAACTGGGGACGAATCTTCTGGGTCAATTACCTCTTAAAATGACGACTCTGTCGTGTTTAGTGTAAAGTCTTCCTTGCTGGAACTGAGGAGTTCCTTTATTTAGATTTGGGCCATTTTAAACTTGTTTATACAGATAAAGATCTGTTGCAGCACCTGCAGCAGATCTTTAGGCGGACTTCGTTCCGCATCCCTGGTGCAATGATGGGATGGCGGGGCCACAACACTGATGCAATCATTCTCTCAAGGGAACTTTTTAAGTTTTCACGTACAAAACATTGTATTTGAGTTTGGCTTCAGCTCTTTTTTATTTATTATTTTTTTTATTTTGACTACTTTTTTCCTCATTTTCCCGAAATTTTCAAATACAGATATAATTTTCCGTTATCACAAGCAGCATAGCTGGCGGATTTATTGCGTTTCGCTTCTCCCTTTCTAAATTTATGCAAAGAAAAGGATAATGAGAATCTCATGTTCTCCTCTGGGTTGTATTCTCTCTTTCTATGCCATGCTTAATTCTTCCTTATACAATTGTAAAATCTGTGTTTTAATTTCACATCGTTGACATCTGTACGAAAGTTCTCACTTATTACTACACATGCATAGAAACTTCCGAAGTCACTTACAGAACTGAAATGGAGGCTCATTTTTCAGTGCACCGCTGCTGCTCTAGGGATGTACAAATCTTGCTTTCAAGACCTTATTTCCCTTGTTTTTCATGCAATAAACCTCACTTTCGCTGTAACTCTGCTTGTCAGATTTACAGTGAAAGTGATTTTTGTCTTGTTATGTTTCTGGAGCACAACAGCATTCTCCAGTGGGTTGCTTTCCATTTCACTAGTTTAACACGCTAAATGTCATACTGCACTTTGACAGAAAGCCAAGATGCCACACCTCTGAGTTGTTTAACCTCTTTATGTCTAGTTAGTAATGGACTGGTGGTTACAAATGGAGAAGGGGGGAAAAATGCGCATGTTGATCTGCTGTGTTCATCATTTTGCTCTGAGGAATGGGAGCTAAAAATGGGCTGAATTTTTCTGTTTAGCATTTGGTGTTGCTTTACACTTTGGTGCAGTAATCCCATGACAGTATGGGCAAAGGGGAGGGGGGTAAAGCTTATACCAAAGCTACTGTCATTGTCTTACTTGTGGGTTCCTTATGGTATAAGTATGCCCTCCTACAGGGAGCACGTTCTCCTTGCCTCAGTGCTTTTCATTCTTCACTCACATCATCACGTGCACGTTTCCCGGCAGTAACTCCGTATTAGCCATTTATCCCCCCCCCGAAGCGGTTCCCCGGGGAGCTACTGCATTACGATGTGTTAGCTGTCTGTCTGTCAAACCCTAACGGCGATTTCAAAGAAGACATTTTGAGGAGTGACGGCATGCATGGGTCGTCAGAAACGCTGGAGTATTCATATCCTGCAGCGAGCAAGTTGGTTTGTAACAGCATCGGAAGGAGGGGCAGTGATGGAATGGTTAGAGAGAGAGAGAGCAGAATGGTAGTCCTCTATGGGCTCGGTAGTCGGTAGCGATCGATCATTGGCCGTTCCGAACAGCGGACAGACGGTCCTTTTTTACTTTGCTTCCCTCCGCCATTTCGTGTTCTGAATGCAGCAGTTTCGAAGAGCCATAAGGTTCTCTCTCTCTCCTTTTCTCTCTCTCATCGATTCCCGGAGTGGAGTAGAGGTACGAGAAAGTACTGTTCAAGATGCACTTTCCCGGATTGTGAGCACGAAAAGAGGAAATAAACGTAATGGACTGAGGGGGTGCCGAGCAGCGTGGATCGCACGACTTGACAGGAAATTCGGGCTTAAACTCCAGTGTCGGCTTTAACAAATGGGCCACAATATATTAATGGAGGCCATAGAAAACTGTGTTCCTCCGTTTTTCCCCTGTCCCCATGTCTCTGACATGATATGTTAGACGCATTAAAAGATAAAGTGCTTAGCGTTTTTGTCGTGGGGAAGAAATGGCGTTTCCATGACAACAGCCTCGGCATAGTCGTGAAGAAGCGGTATAAAATCTCATACCGTCAGTAAAACGAGCATCTGTATAGGAAAGCGCTCATCTGTGGCCAGACAATTGTCTGGGGAAGAAATTAAAATTGTCAACGGTTGTGGTGCCCAACAACATTTAGCTGTCCCCTTTGTGATGATTTTAATAAACAGTTAGTTGAGTCTCACTACTTGAATTAGAGACATTATTTACTTTCTTAAAGGTAGTCACTGGGCTGCTTAAGTCGTAGATTATAACCAACTGTCAGCTGCAACAGTCTTCTACGTTAATCCGTATTGATCACTTTCGTTGACCAGGGCCTGTTGGTGGAACTTCAGCTTGTCATAAAATAAGGGTAAAATGTCATATACTGGTATCTTCTAGTATGAGGTGGGGGATGTCACATACTTAACGGAGACGAAAATAATACTCAAGAAAATCACACTTCTGATTGAATGGTTTCTAGTAATAATTTCTGGCTGCATATTATTACCCCATTCTAACTTCTACTGCAGATGCTACGCCTTGCAAACATTAAATGGGAGAGCGGATTCCAATCATAGAGCTCATAATCACACATTCAACCAATTCGTTGGGGATGGATGTTTCTAGAGTTGCAGTGTGTAAAGTGCATTCGTGTCTCACGGCATCAGGAGTTTCCCCATCACCGCGTTGCTTTCATTGTAGGTGTAACAGTTCACTGTTAAAGGCCAGAGATTTAAAAGTGTATGGATTTTGTAAGTGTAGTGTTATGTATCGTTGTTCTTCTGGTCATTTAGCTGCTAGACCCCTGCTGGGGCTCACAGTTTAGAATGTCAGAAATTTGAGGTGGGCTTCCGAAACGTTTTAAGAATGGTTAAAAATAATTTTAATGTACATATTATACATATAAGAATTTTTTTTTTTTTTTCCCGAAGAGTGTCTGAAAGTAGTATCCCAGAAGCATCGGAACACCATCAAATTACATTTTATGCAAAATGTCAACATATTTTGGAGCTTCTCAGTATACTGACGATCTCCACCGAGAACATCGCACGCAGCTGGAAATGCAGTTGGTATTGGCTGAAAAATTGAGCCCAAAGCTACCAAAGAATCGTAACTTTCTTGTACGTTTCATGAACAAGAGGAGTTAAGTGCGCATAATTTGCGTAGAACGGTGCAATTTCCTTGAATCACAGCCTACAACGGGCAACTAGAAGTTAGACCTAGTATTTCACAGTACTGCATATTTGACGTCTACGATTCCGGCCTTTGTCTTTAATTCAGACCACAAACCACTCACCTTTGCTTTTATGTTCCCGTCGATGCATCTTAAGGATGATGAATTCCTAACCAAAACCATTTTCTCACTTAATTTCATCAAGTAAGATATCATGATGAGTTTTTTTCACCTCAACCAACTGGGAAACACTTTCCACCCTGCCGATCGAAGAAGCCACTAATGGTCTTGCTTACCTCCTGACAGCAATGGCAATTCAATGATCTTCAGAAATTATCAGAATCTCTAAATGGACAAAACCATGGTTCTCAAGATCTAAAGCCAGCTTTGCTGGATAAGCAACGTGCCTTCAGGAAATGGAAGAATACTGGAACCACTAGCGACTTCATTAGCTTTAAAAAGAAACATGTATTTTTTCTGAAGCAAAAACGACACGCCGACAATAGATGCAATGCTAGCAGGTTAGTGTATTCAAAGCGGCCATTCGCAAAGCATTACAAAGATATTCAGATGGATGAGCCTTTTCAATCAGTGGGCGGACAATACTTTTGGTGAGAGTCATGTGAAGGAATCGAATTCTCCCAACTCATTACGTGATTTGACTCCCCTGTTTACACTAAACATCAGGGAGAATTTAATGAAAGTAATAAACTAGTTACCAAATAGAGCTACCGTCGGGCCTGATGGATTTCCCTTGTTTATCATAAAATATCCTGTGTCTTCATTGTGGATGTTCTTTTAGACATTTTTAATGAAATTTGTGAACATCCTCAGTGCCCCAGGTTTGGACACACTACTGCGTCAAATGCGCAATTCCATGGCTATTTATCGAGGGGAGAATGGAAGGAAGAAGAAAGCCTGGGAGTAGACGTACATCGTTGCTTGGTAACATTAAGAATTGGACAGGACTGAACACCGAGCAGCTATTCAGAGCTACCAGAGAAAGAGAGACATTTGCCGTGGTGGTCGCCACAAGAAGAAGACTGCATAAAACCCATTCCAAAAAATTCGAGGCTAAAAACTGCGAAGGACTTGCGCCCGACCACAGTGGGCTCTACTCTCCTTAAAGTTTTTGAAAATGCAATCTTAACTCAAATCATTGAGAACCATTTTCATTACAGACTTTACCACTTTCACACCGTGGTCCGTGGGAGATCTACTACCACCAATCTCCTTCAAACTCTCTTCCACATACAGAGAATGCTTTGAATTCTCGAACATAGCTCGACATAATTTTTCTTGACGTTAAATTGGCACATGATAGGATTCTCATCACATCTTTACTTAAGAACTACTTCAGGATCTCCGATAACTTCTTCACTGTACTCAATAAAATTTTGCAGGAAAGACTGCTCCTTGTAGAGCATAATCGTCTCTCTCTATCCTTTATTGTCCTCAGAGGGTAAGGTGTATTTAGTGTCAGACGGCACCAGGGGTTTCCCCCATCTCCGCGTAGTTTTCATTGTGGGTGTACCAGTTCACTGGAAATGCCAGAGATTTAAAAGTGTATGGATATTGTATATGTGTAGTGCCGTGTACCGTTGTTCATCTGGTCGTTTAGCCGCTGGACCCTGCTGAGGCACAACGTTTCCCCACCTTCGCCCCGTGGAGGCAGACCAGGAACCCAGTAGGCTTAAGTTACTCTGGCAGGTCCTGCCACCTAATTTCCTGAGTCTTCAGAGGGTTTCCACAGGTGGCGTTTTGTCAGAAGCACTGCTTGCAGCTGCTTTGGAACCTTTGCCGGCAAATTTCCAAAACATAATATCGTACGCTGCCGAGTTGAAGATTCGTTTGAAGATATGATTCGTTCGGATCAACCAGAACAACCGCTCTCAGTCCAAAGAGCTGCAACAAAACAAATCTCTGGGACAAACACCTTTCTCCAATACATTAGACTCGAGCTAAGTGCCGAAAAATCTGCCCGAATGACGTTTACAAAGAGGAGAAGAATAAACCCAATGCACGTCTCTATAAATGGATATCAAATCAAACCTGTCAACTCCCACAAGGATCTCAGTTTAGTCTGGGATTCGAACCTGTCTTTTCTGGAGCACTGAAGCAAGGAACAAATTCTACGCAGCCCTTTGGTCCTCTCGACAGAAACTGGTTGGTTATCCATTCCTTCAACAAAATAAATAATTTTTTTTGAAGGAAAAGGATAAATATTTCCTTCAAAGAATGCAAAACACCTTATTAAAATCGGATCTGAATAGTTGTTTGTCTTTTATCTTAGTGCTCCAGTAAATTAGCATATTGTGAATATGAATATATAATTTATATGTTTGTTGCCACAAGTTTCTTGAAGTTTAGGTGGGCTATCCATCTTCTTCTCTACGAACAGGGATTGCGCCGTTAAGTCCGTTCTGAGACTCGCTCGAGTTGTTCGAGTCTCAGAACGGACATTTTTCGGGTCTTCCAACACTCTTCCATCCATGTGGCCTATAAATTAGAACCTTCTTAGGCATTTTTTCGTCAGTCATCCTCACTACGTGGAGGAATACGTAATGAGGATGATTACAAGATACAGAATATCTTGTAATATCTTCCACTATATTGCTGATGCCAAAACATTCTCAAATGGCGTGGCTTGAGATATGGTCTCTCAACGAGTACCCTGCAAGCGGCCTAAGGAATCTTACTGTAGTGCCTACAACCTTCTTTCATCTTTTTTCTTCAAGAACCAAGTTTCGAAGCCAAACATTAAAGCTGGCTTTGAGATTATTTTATGAAATCGTAATTGTGTCTCATGACATCTACAGTATTTACCAAAATGTATTCTAGTTATACCATTCCTTTTGTTGAAATTTATTATTTTACTTTCCATATGTGCATTTCCTAAATCTGAAATCGTATTGCTGATGTATTTAAATGTTTTTACTTCTTCTATTACGAGGGTGGTTCAATGAAGAATCACCTTGACCTAGCTGCAGAGGTGCTAGCCTGTTGATTCTTGGCACAGGTTTTAGTCCTCTACATAGCCACCGTGCAGATTTACACATTTTTCCCATCGATGGATGAGGCTACGGATACCATTTTTGTAGAAGTGGTGAGGTTGGTCTTTGAACCATGACTCTGATGCAGAAATGAGTGTCTTGTTGTCAGGGAAGTGGGTCTCCGGAAGAAATTATTTGAGGGAAGGAAACAAGAAGTCCGATGATCAAGATCGGGTGAGTAGGCTGCATGGGGCAGTATTTCATATCCACAAGTGGCTGCTTGTGTTGTTGCAATTTCAGAAGTGTGAACTGGGGCATTGTCTTGAAGCATTCTCGCACCTTTGGATAGCATGCCACGCCTACATGTTTTGATTTTCTCCTGTAATAGGCACCTGTAATTATTCTACCTTTCGGCAGGTAATCAGTCATTATTACGCCTTTCTCATCCCAAAACAATGTCAGCAAAACCTTTCCTGCTGACACTTGGACCCTTGCCTTCTTGGGGGAGGGGATCCATGATGACGCCATTCCATGGACTGCTTTTTACTTTCAGGGTCGAAATGGTGTATCCAAGTTTAATCCTGAGTGATTAGACGAGAGAACAAGTCTTCCTCATTTTTTTGGCACAAGGCTAACAGCACTTGTGATTTCTGTTGTCGATCAGCCTTCTGGAAACCAGTCAATAATCGGGGAATCCATCTTGCACTCAATTTCCGTAAATGGAGTTGGTCATGAAGGACTGTTTCAACAGAGCCCACACTAATCTTCACCTCCTGGGACAATTCACGGACAGATATCCGGCGATCTTCCATGATTAACAACTCCACTTTTCTTATCGTGCTGTCATTAATGGCTGAATGGGGAAGACCTGGAATGGGCTCTGATTCTACCGATGTCCGACCACACCTAAACTGTCGATGGCCTGTTTTGCATAGTCTGTTCAACGTACAAAGAAACGAGGTGGATTTGAACGGACGTTCTAGGAGCCACCCTACCTATACACACACATGTCTACCGATGTCCGACCACACCTAAACTGTCTATGCCAGTGCTTCACAATGCCATAGGATGGGACTTCATCCTTATATACAGCAGTCATCTCGTCGTCGATTCCTTAGGAGATTTCCCCCTTCAAGAACAGATAACCGGATTACAGCTCTGGCTTCAACTTTGTCCATGATGCTACTTCGTCACACGTTCAGCTCTATAAGAGAAAAACAAATTAAGACACAGGACTGAAATTTTACACATTTAGTACAGAGATATGCACTAAGTACAAAATATGTACTACACACAAAATATCATGACTCTGCGATATGTGGAAGGCGAGGGCGATTCTTTATTGAACCACTCTCGTATATGGCCATTAATTACTATTTTTGCTTGTAACAATTCCTTTCCTTGCATGGCCATAGTTTTTTTTTTTTTTTCTTGAATTGATATTTCCATACCAAATAATGAACTTATTTTGAAAAGATTGTGAGCCGCTTTTTGTAATTCTGTTTCGGATTCAACTAAAATAACTTGGTCATCAGCATATAGTAGAGTTCAGACTTTTGCTTATGCCGAAATTGGGATCCCGTTAGAGTGTAATTTTTCTCGTGTTCTGTTACCTTATTGATATATAGATTAAACAATAAAGGAGAGAGTCCACATCCTTGTCGTAGTCGCCTAGTTGTTTTTATTCTGTTTGAAATTTTAAAAATTGTTTAATTGTACTATTACATCTTTATTATCATATAAAACCATAATTGTTGATAATAATTGTGAATTTGCACCATAGAATTTTAAAATTTCAGAGTTGGTCGGTGGATTCTGTCATATGCTTGCTTATAATAAACAAACAGTAGGAAGGTTGGCTGGTTAAATTCTTTTCTCCTGTTAATTATTTGTTGTAAAATAAAGACGGGATCAGTACGGCTTCGTCAGCCTTTCCAAAAACCTGATTGTTCTTCAATTAAAACATTTCCCACACATTTTAGAAGTTTGTTTAAGATGTTTGCATAATTTCTGTATGTACTGCATATAAGTGTTATATCTGTTTAGCTTTCACAAAGTGCTTTTGATCCCTTCTTATGTAAATTTATTACCATTCCTGTTTTCCATTCATTAAGGAGTTCACTTTTTCTCCATAATTTATTAAGAAATTTCAATACCCTCCTCTTTAACTTTTCACCTCCATATTTATTTAACTCAATACTAATTCCAGCTATGCCTGGACTTTTCTTATTTTTGGCTTTTATTAATTCAAATTCTTCTTCTTCTGAAATTGATTCTATGTATGGTTCTTGTTCTTTGGTGGGTATATTATTGGTGATTTCTCTAATTGATTATTACTTATTTCTACTGGCATTTCATTATTCCAAAGTTTGTAATAATGTGTATCCCTTTCTTTCACTGTAATTGAATTTATTTTAAGATTATCCTGAGTGGCCAATTTGAGTTTATTGAACACTTTGAAGCCATATCTTTGATATCCTGTAAAATCTCTCTCTATAAGGGCTTCACAAATTTCTCCCAATCCTGTCGTTTTTGTTTTCTTAACCAATCTTTTAGCAATTGCTGCTCTTCTTTTATACTGTTTCCTCTTCTAGTTTATTTGTTTGTAAATATTTTTTATAAGCTTCTTTCTTATTTTCAATCACTTTTTTTTAGTTCATGGTTCCAAGTATGAGTCCAATTTTTATGATTCTTTTTCTTTATACCTAAACTTTCAGAAGCTGCTAGTAGTATAGTTTCTTTTACGTTTTTTCATTCTTGTTTGGTTTCTTCTGATCATTGCAAGTATTTATTTATTCTAGTTACATATAAATTTCAGATACTTTTTTTCATTAAAAGGAGGTATTTTATATTTAGAAGGATTGGTTTCTTGTGGCAATGACTTTTTTGGTCATATATATTTGTATGGAAGTCTTAAATTACTTATCAATAACACATATGATCAGTATTTATTTCGCTGCCTCTATATACTCTTGTATCTGTAATCTATGACTTCAATTTCCGGTTTATTATTATATAATCTATAATTGATTTGGTGCCTCTCGCTGCCCATATGTATTTGTGGATATCTTTGTGTTTAAAATATGTATTAGTAATGCGGAGATTGTTGCATACACAAAACTCTTTCAGACATTTTCCATTTTCATTGCAGGTTTTTTCTTCAATATTTTCCAGTGCAGTCTGTTAAAGGATTGCAGCCTATTGTAGCATTTAGATCTTCCATAATTACTATATAGTCAATTTTATTGATTTCGTCGACTGCTTTTTTTTTTTTTTTTTTTGAATTCTTGATATAATGCTTCCGATTCTCCAGTGTTTTCACTTGGAGCATAAACACCTATAATAGACATATTGTTTCTTCAGGTTCTTAATTTGAGTGTGACAATTCGATCTGAGATCCAGGCATATGATATAATTTGTTTTTGTAATTGCTGTATTACCAACTCCAGGGGATGCTCTTTCATTTTTTAATTTCCCTGAGTAAATCATTATATGGCTACAATAGTCTCTGCTTCCTTTAGTCTTTGTTTCTGTTATAATTGTGAT
Source organism: Mastigoproctus giganteus (assembly GCF_048544385.1). NCBI lineage: Eukaryota > Metazoa > Arthropoda > Arachnida > Uropygi > Thelyphonidae > Mastigoproctus > Mastigoproctus giganteus. The sequence goes on along the minus strand of NC_143579.1, from coordinate 154,383,922 downwards.
ATCATGTTGTCTATTGCTTATTTCCTGTAATTGTCTAATCCTCTTACTTTCTACCAGTTAGATTTTTCTCATAATCTAGTTGTCCTTGACAAATCGTTTACCATTAAAATCCGTCCGGCCAAATTACTTGAGTCTTCTGAGATTGAAACTTTTTCCATTGACTGGGATCCAGCCCATCAGCAACCCCCAACCTGGAGAGTTAGGGAATTTGATTTTGGGGTTTCCTATCCCTAGAGAAGTTACCTTCACTACGATTGTCGAGCCTTCTCTGTCCATTTTGGTGCACTATACCCTATGCTTGGGCCCTCCATATTTAAAACCTCTGGTAGGATTATAATAACTGGTGGTCCAGTTATTATTACCTTTCCCCTCCAGACACTGGGCACATTGTTGGTCCACGGATCCTTATTACTATAGCTATTCGGACGAAACCACCATATCTTGTGGAATCCCCCATCCGCCACCCAGGGGACGCGCCCGATAGAGCTTACACGGTCTCCCACAGGCTTATCCATTATGAACATTTTGTAACAGTGTACTGAGAACCTTTGAAATATTCATTCGAGGTTCTGTGAGATTGTATCTGTATTCCGTTGCTGTTTGAAACCGAGACTTCACTACTGCTGTCACTGAGGCTAGATCCTCCTCGCTTTGTTGATGTATGTGTATAGTTAAGGCTAACCTGGAACGTTAGTTCAACTCTGTGCTGTTGTTTATTAACTAATTAGCATTAGTAGAGGCATTTGATGCAAGAAAGCAAGCTTATGCAGCATCAGCCAAAAAAAAAAAAAAAAAAAAACCCACTTCCACTTCACCCCTCTGTTCGTTCAAAATACCTGTCCAGCTGAGCCTTAAACTTATTTAGGCTATCAACCTCCACCACAAGGGATGGAAGTCTGTTCCACCAACCACCCACCCGCTGGCTAAAGGCAAATTTCTGCACGTCTATCCTACATCTGTCTTTCCTCAATTTGAATTTATGCCCTCTCAGGTGATTTTTCTGAGCTAGAGGAAGAATCCCATCAGCATTGAGCATGCTTAAACCATTCAAGGCTTTATACACCTCTATCAGATCACCTCGCTGGTGCCTAGTCTCCAGACACTGTAATTTGCAAAACTTAAGCCTTTCTTCGTAAGAGCACCCCTTTGTTCCATTCACTAATCTTGTTGCCCTTCTCTGTACTCGTTCCAGCAGCTCTACATCCTTCTTGAAATGAGGCCTCCAGACCTGTATACAGTACTCTAGGTGTGGCCTGACCATTGCCTTATACAATGGAATAATCACCTCCTTATCCCTGCTGGAAAAATTCCTGTATATCATTGACAATACTCCATGAGCTACTCTTGCAGCCCGTCTGCACTGCTCAGAGAACTTCATATCTGCCTGCACAATCACCCCCAAGTCCATTTCATTCTCTACCACTGTCAGTGTAGTACCACAGAGTTGATACGTTGCTCTGGGGTTGCTTTTTCCCATGTGTAGTACTTTACATTTGTCAATGTTAAACTTCATTTGCCACCTCTCAGCCCATCTGCTCAACCTTTCCAGATCCTGTTGCAGCAGCATAGTGTCAGTAGTGTCCTTGACAACCCTGCCAACCTTTGTATCATCTGCAAACTTGGACATTAAGCTTGATATACCATCATCAATATCATTTATAAATACAGAAAACAATAATGGACCCAACACTGAGCCCTGAGGGACTCCACTAATAACATTAGTCCACGATGAGCAGTGTCCATTGATTACCACTCTCTGTCTTCTCCCCCTCAACCACCCCTTTATCCATAGCAGCAATTTGCCTCCAATGTCACACTGCTCCAATTTGTGCAGCAGTCTTCCATGTGCAACAGTATCAAAAGCCTTTCTAAGATCCAAGTATATAATATCAAAGTTATTCCCTGCATCCAGTTCTTTTGTGACTGCATCATAGTATCCAATCAAGTTGGTCAGGCAAGACTTCCCCTTAACAAAACCATGCTGTGTCTGAGCTATAACTGAAGTCTTGTCTAAATGATCCTGCAGTGCTTCTTTAACCAGTGCCTCCATTAATTTTCCTGGAACAGAAGTTAAGCTCACATGTCTATAATTACTTGTGTCAGCCTTTGATCCTCCTTTGTGAATTGGGGTCACATTTGCACATTTCCAGTCTATGGGTACCTCCCCTGAGTCCAAGGAAGCTCTCATAATTATGGCTAAGGGTTTGCTTACTTCCTTTGCTGCCTCATTTAATATAACTGGATAGATCCCATCCACCCCGGGTGCCTTTCTTGTGTTTATCTTCAACAGTTTCTCCTCCACTTTACTCCCAGTTATTTCAAGATTCTGTAGCTTACTGCTAGAGTTGAATACACCTCTGGCATTCCCCTTGCTGAATAACTCCTCATGTGTGAATGTCGATGCAAAATATTCATTTAGCTACCTGAGCAGGATCATCAACAGTTGACCCATCAATATCAAGTGGACCAATCTGATTCATCCCCTTCCTTCTAGAGTTTACATAAGTAAAGAACTCTTTGCTGTTTTTCTTTGCATCCCTTGGGCTTCTGTGTCATGTCTTAATTTGTAAGTATCCCATGCATTTTTCTTCTCTGCCATATGCCTCATTAGTTCATCTGACATCCATTTTGGCCTAAACCTTGAACAATATTTCTTAGTTGGTATGTAAAGCCTAGTAGCTTCCAAGATAAGTTCTTTGAATGCTTCCCATTTTGAATTTGCTGTTGGTAACATCATCAGTTGGTCCCACTGTATAGAATTTAAATACTGTCTCAGTCCATCGTAGTCGCCTTTACGGAAGCAATAACCCTTCCCTTTACCCCTAATGGTAGTTACCTCTTTCAGTAAATCCCACTTCAGCACACTGTGATCACTGCCAGCTAGTGGTTCATTTATCTGCAGATTCTTAATGCATGAAGAATCACTGCTGATAATCAAATCAAGAGTATTACTCCCTCTAGTTGCCTCCCGAACATGCTGATGTAGAAAACAATCATCCAATAAATCCACAAAAGCCCTGCTAGTGTGTGAGTAACCAGCCCCCAAATTCCAGTCAATATCTGGGAAATTAAAATCTCCCATTATAAGACTCTCTGATTTACTGGCCCACTCTATTTCCCTGTACAGTTCCTTATTATACTCATCAGAGTCATTAGGCCTATAGCACACTCCTACTCTCAATTTTGATCTCCCAATGCTTATGTCACACCAAACTGACTCAACACTGCACTGTCCAGCGATGTCGACTGGCTTCACTTCCTTGGTTTTTATGTGTTTCTTAACTAATAGCATAACCCCTCCCCCCTTCCTATCCTGTCTATCCTTTCTGTAGACGTTGTACTCCCCAAATTGCATGTCTGCATCCCTTATATCTGTGTGACACTACGTCTCTGATATCCCAACAATATCTGCCTTTGATGTTTTGAGCAATACCTCAAATTCATCAAATTTATTTACTAAACTTCCAGCATTGGTGTACACGCAAGTATACCTGCACCTGTTTCTATTCTTAGCTACCCTAACACAACCCATGTGTTTACTTGTACCGCAATGGCTCCCAGCAGTCTCTGAAATACCATGCATCTTGTTTTTCAGGCTTCTGCTCATTCTAATAGAAGCAGTGCAAGAATCTCTTTCACCTCTGCCAGTGGCTACTGTCAATCTATTGTTGGTCCACGGATCCTTATTACTATAGCTATTCGGACGAAACCACCATATCTTGTGGGATCCCCCATCCGCCACCCAGGGGACGCGCCCGATAGAGCTTACACGGTCTCCCACAGGCTTATCCATTATGAACATTTTGTAACAGTGTACTGAGAACCTTTGAAATATTCATTCGAGGTTCTGTGAGATTGTATCTGTATTCCGTTGCTGTTTGAAACCGAGACTTCACTACTGCTGTCACTAAGGCTAGATCCTCCTCGCTTTGTTGATGTATGTGTATAGTTAAGGCTAACCTGGAACGTTAGTTCAACTCTGTCCTGTTTACTTTGTGCTTCTACAAGAGAGGGGAGGGGGAAAGCCAGCGTGTGAATTTTGTATTGTTTGTGAAATTTTGTGTTATGTCGATGTGTTGTTTGACTTCTCTGCCGCCAGGAAAGCTGCTTCTCATCCTCTTTCCCAGTGTCCGCTCCTAACCACGTGGAGGTGGGCCAATTCTACTATACAGTGACGGTTATATCCCGCAATCCAGAAACGCCTGCAAAAAAAAAAAAAAAAAAAAAAAGACTGGTGACAAGGTATTCAACATCCGAGAGAGAAATACTCTTCAGAAGTTACTCGTACAAGGGAAATGAAAAATAATCGCTGACAATCTTACTCTTGTGACAATACAGCTGGCTGTAAAAAGCCAGCTGTATTGTCACAAGAGTAAGATTTCTTTCGGATTGTTTCATGGAGCCATTCCATCTATCTGCTAAGAACTCAGCTAATTTACTTAGAAAGATCGGTAGATGACATTTATTATGAAATGAATTTATTAAACAAAGATAAAGTGTGTTTCGGTTGTGGAATTGTTACTTTCTATGCAACATACAACTAATCCAAGTTCTGTGGAGGAAGCAATTGAATCTCTGATCCGCCACTTCTTCTTCTGAGATCTGTTCGCTTATCCAATTTTATTGCTATGTGCATTAAATACAATAGAGTGAGACTGCGTAAGAAGAGTTGGTATCCGGTAGAACAGTTTGGAATAAATGGAATTTCTTTATTTGTGAACACGACATAACTGTGACTTGTCTTATATTTATTCAGACTTTGGATCCGTTAAGCTTCTTTTGTTTGCGTTGACTGTTATTAATCGTGCTGATTAAATTTCAAAATGATTTTTGCCCATTTAAATATTTTTCTCCTTGTGGTTCACTTTCATTCTAGATGCACTTTGATGGTTGTCTTTTTCTTTTACTAGGGAAATTACTTTTCGTCTGTACTTGATCTTTTCACTTACAGCTTTAGGTCATCTGGCAATATTTCACCTCCTCTGCCTTCACTCTTGACTTTAGACCGTAACCTGATATCGACTCTAGCTCTTTAACTTAACCTCCGAACTCTAGTTAAAAGTTTCCGTGAGATCCGAAACTCGAATCTTGAACGGATTATTGGTGATGACAGATTACGTAAATACTGCACACGTGGAGAGCAGCAGCGACATCTGGTGCGAATTTTATCTTGAAATTGGAAACCCAGGTTTCTTAGCGTCTTCGATTTACCAGTTATCAATAGTATACTGTTGTTGTTGTTATTTAGTTTTTAGGAGCATTAGCAACTAAGGCCATATTGCTCCGGGGATATGCGGTGGTCATTTCCTGACCTTTCCGCCTCCTCCGTATTTGGTGGGCACGGGCTCGAACCCCAGTTCAGGAATAAAGTAATTCTGCAGCAATTTCCAAACAACTCTCACTATTAACAACCCATCCTTAGCTTTTCAAATAGTGGTTTATCATTGACAGAATCTGTTTGTTTCTTTAAACATTTTCATTCAGTTAGTTATGGAATTCCTGTGTGGTGCATCTTTGTTATAATGGGTTCTAAATCTTTTTTTGTACTGCGATTACAGACTTTAACTCGGCCAACCACATCACACAATTTATTTCCTCTTCTATTGATGCCATTTGGTCAAGCCTAATTCTGCAAAAAAAAATAAATAAATAAAAATAAATAAATAAATAAATAAATAAAATTTTTGCTAAACTACAATAAAAATGATTCACTCTTAGTACATACTAAACTTCACTAAATTACATTTCTAACGTTTTTTTTATAGATTGATTTTATCATGTATAGAACTGAAGTTACGAAAATTTAAATCTGCACAAGGACTTTATAATGACCCTATATATATATATCGTTATTAGTTAAAGTCATCGGATGTGTAGTATTAAGTACGATTTGTATTATATTTTACTTCTAATTTACAGTTACTTATTTTTTTACATTGTTACTACGCCTGACGTGGTCAGCATTTCTCCACTTATATACATTATTTACTTATATATATTTTCTCTACTTATATACATTATTCCAGGCTCTCAGAAACTGCCACCACCTTAATAAAATACACTAATAAATAAATACTGTTACATTTAAATTAGAGTGGATATTTGTTAACTGTAAATTCAATGTTAGTTAATTGATTTTTTACACAAGAAAGATTACATCTCTGTGAGAAAGCAAATTTCTGCTGAAAAATGTATGCCAGATGCGTGATTTAAACATTGTTACACAGAAATGTTTTTTAACGTGTATTTAGACGGCTGCTCGTAAAAAGCTGTGAAAAGGATGGAGCAAGCAGCGATGGACTGAAGTGCACTTTTGTGTATGACGACTCAACTCATTTCCCACTGTAGTCCCACACTGGCATGGGTTAGCCCAAGTGGCCAGTGTCAGTCCCACACCATGCCGGTTAGGAAAAGCGAACAGCATGGATGACCTTGAGTTCCATAAGGTTCCCAAGGCTATCCGGTGGAGAGGATGGAATAGAACAGTGTTTTCCAAGCTTTTTTATACACGGAACACTTTTCATCTCACAATATATTTACGGAACACTCCCGAAAAACAAGTTTAGCGGGAGCCAAAGTACTGTTTGCTAATATTTTATTACATACGACGCACTGTGTGCATCAGGAGCATCTTTATTTCTAACACATGTAAAGCCGAAATTCAAATAACTGTCATCATACTTTCGTTTTGGTCTTTTTTTTTAGTTAGTTCCTGTTTTTCCACTTCGGATTTTTGGGGAACAACAGGCTGCGATTGTTCATTGAAGTGTAACAGTATTGTGTTCGTTTTCATCGACCACAGTTGCAATACTAAGAGTGCTTGCTTCTCGTTTTAAAGTTCCTTTTTTCAACCACAAATCCATGGTCATTTATTTTAATAATAATATTTCTAAATACTGATAATTATCAAAAAAATATTTACACAGGGAAATGAGTTTACTTATGCTTACTAGTTTTCCGCACTACAACAGAACTCATCTCATAAATTTCGAAGACAGTCCGCACCGTACCACCAGCACTGTATAAACATTAGGAACGTTGTCAGCTGAAGGCTACTTTGTTTCATCCAATCAAACGATGCATGATATCGGTTCACTTCCCCCCTCTCCCTCAACCCATGTACTCCAGGCTAAATCGCATACGGATATCTCTACGCATACTTCTCTATGCAAAGCCTGCCAAAAATAGTGTTCCGCGGTCTATTTGATTATTAATCAATGCCAGTACAGTATATTAATAACCGGAAAAAAAACCCAATAATAATAATAATGTTAAAAATTAGAATGATACAAAAGTGGTGTACGCTAAAAATATACAAAACGTATTTATTTATTTATTTTAATTATCAATTAGGATTTCTCACAGAACACAGTTTTGGAAACGCTGGAATAGAACAAGCAATTAATATCATTCGCTCACTCGCACACCATTTTTGTTTTTGTTTTTTTGTTTTTTTTTTTTGCATTTTATATTTTATACATTTTCTTACATTTTATGTTTTATAGGTTTTTCCCCCCTCCACATTTCAAAGACAACGTTTTATAGTTTTTACATTTTACAAATTGTTTTATACTTTTTCATCATCTGTAGAGGCACCTAACAATGGAATGTAACGAAAATGCGAGACGAAAAAAGTAATTGTTGACAAATATTTGTATCGTTGAAATCATACTTCCTAATCGGGCTATTGGATTTCGCTAACGTCTGCCGAGCCAAGGATGTTTTCACGTGAAACATCTTTCGAGCGTGCAGCGTACACACTTTTTTCTTGTTCCATTCATCCATCATTCTCATTCACTCAGTTAATTTAAACCAAAGCAATAAGCAGTTAAACAAACAATCAAATAATTTAAAGTAAGCTCACACTGATTTAAATTACACGCAAATAATCGTAATTGGGAGAATATTTATCCACATATCTAATTAAATAATTTTTTGGAAGACTAAATGCACAAGGCATACTGTGTTAAGAGTTGAAATTAATTATATGATATCGGTGTAAATACACCATAGTTTACCCATAAATTGAACTACATAAGTAGTGCATCAAGTGAACAAAACCTTCCAAGAAAAACAAAATCTGCATAAGAGATGGAAAGAGTCAGGCACTGTACAAAATCGGATTGCCTTCTCCAGAGCAAGGTTCAACCGCCAGAAATCATCTGCAATAAAAAAACATCTAAAAGCAACCCTACAAAAAGGCAAACCATTTTACGACTCTCGGCATACAGGAATCCCTAAAACACTGGATCTTGAACTATGGATGTGGACATGTGTTTTTGTAAAGGGCGGCTCCTAGAACGTGAGTTCAACTCCGCCTTGTATCTCTGTGAAGAACAGTATCACTACAAATGGGCCAGATGTGTGTGACGTCGGTTTGTGTGTATTGTGTGTGTGTTCTGTTGTTCTGTTCTGGCCTCTTGGCTACCCAGAAGCATCAGTCACCTGGACAGATGATTCTGGGTACTCGTCCACACCAGGTGAACTATGGATGGACTACATTGCACGGTTCTCGAACAATGTGGCCCCGACATATCCAGGCAACTTACCTGTCAACAAAATCCCAACGGATATGCTCGCCACCGTTAGCATCACCAGGAAGCAGCTTATAACTGCTATGAACAGATTACCACACACCGCAACTGCAGGCCCTGACCTTGTGCCACAATTCATGATCAAGTGTCTCAGCACGTTTATCATCGATCCACTACTCTCAATTTTTAACCGTATCTTAATGCAGCACTACTTTCCCCCTCTCTGGAACAGATATGCTGTGAGGCCACATCCTAAATGCCAATCTGCATCCCTCATTAAACAGTTCAGGCCAATCTCTCGCTCCTCCAGCCTCTTGAAACTTATGGAGAAGGCATTACTTTCAACCATCACCAATCAAATCATGCCTCACAAACCCCCACAAATTCACTATGCCATTCCCGGAAGATCCACAGTCACCAATTTAACTTCCATAACCAGCACCATTCTCAGGGCACTAGAAGCAAAAGCAGAGCTTCCCGTTACGTATGTCGACCTGGAAGCTGCCTTCGACTCAATCAGCATTCCCTCACTCGTTCACCTCCTAGAAAATTACTTCCATATAAAAGGTGACTTGTTGTGGTTTATCACAACCCTGCTATCAGACAGAATCATTGTTCTTACAGCGGATCAAGTATAATTTCAAGAAAAATCACTGCAGGAGTTCCCCAAGGCGGAGTCCTCTCCGGAGCATTATTTACTGCAGTCATTATTCCGTTTGTTCAAGAGAGAGAAGACATAATCTGCTATGCTGACGATATTAAGTAATACACCCAGATTAACTCGGGGGAACATATCTCAAAAATTAATGAAAAGATCAATCGAAAGCTACACGACTTAGAATCCTATCTCCATCAATTTGGACTACTTATTAATCCTGCAAAATCAGCCCAAAGTGTCTTTTCGTTGAAGCACCAACCCACTGAAGTCCAAGTTTCTCTAAATGGCATTTTCCTTCCAGTGGTAAATACACATACAGACTTGGGAGTAGTTTTCGATTGCAAACTGATCTTCAAGCCCCACATTGACAAGCTCATAACAAAATTCTGCAAAATGCGGTGGATTACCAAACAACAACTACTTCACGTTAAGGATCTGGATGTGACTCGGCGGTACGTATACACCTCTGTATACTCCGTCGTGTTATACGCCTCAGAAATATGGGCATCTGCAGCCCCCACGAATATCAAGCGTGTGTACTCCTCCGAATACTGGCTCCTTCGTTGGGTCACACATAAACATCATCGTCCACTCCAGCAAAGAACAACTGCGATGGCAACCGCACTGAACTTTGCCCGACTGCCAAATCTTATAATGGAAAGACGCCTCACCCTAACTGTCAAAATGACCACTGGAATAATCTCGGAGCCAAACATATGGGAACTGTGCAGCTGGAGGATCCCTCAACCCGGACTGAGATCAGCTCCAACCCTTATAGCCAACCATAACAGACTAGCCCTTAGCGACTGCTTTCTCCCCAAGCAGATGCTTATCACAGTCCAAGCAATCAAAGGCGACCTCTACAAATTTGTCAAGGACCGCAAATACCGGAGGGAGATCCTTGATGACGTGAACTCAACCAGGAAAACTTCACAGTAATGTCGCAGTATAATAAATTTAAAGTCTGTATAATATTGTATATAATGTCAAAAAATACTGTATAACATTTTTATGAATACTGTGAATAATTTAACTGAAACCTATTATATTGTTGGCCCTGGGGGATGAACCCGAACTTCGATGTGGGCCCCGTCCTCAAGGCCTTTGTACACCAGCCAATGTGAAGGCTCCTGGCATTCCTGCCGTGAAGGGTAAATTGGATGTGTACAATAAAGATTATATATATATATAGTGTAAAGGCATCGTTTGATATTCTCTCATACAGGTAGACACAATATGAGATGAAATCAAACGATGCCGTTACACTAAGTACTTATGTAGTTAAATTTATGGGTAAACTATGGTGTATTTACACCGATATTATATAGTTAATTTCACCCATAACATATTAGGCCTTGTGCATTTAGTCTTCAAAATATTATCATTATCTTCACCATTTGGCATCTCTCATATTGTGGAATTAACTTCGCAACCGTGATGGCATGGCTGCATTAACAGGGTACCTGCCCGCCCACCGATGAGTGAGCCAACCAGCTCCGAAACGCGACTGGGTGGTGGTGCCCACTGAGAATAAGGCCTGAGGTTGCCGAGTGGTTAGGAGAGAGACTGCAAAGCACGCGTTCCTTGAGTGGACCGGGGTTCAAGGCCGTGACTACTAAATACGATAAATATTTGTATTGACGATTTACTGTAAACTCTACTAATTTGGTTGTCGTGCCGGAGTATAAGCAGAAAATTTTAAATAACGGTAGTCTCCTCTACTAGAGAAGCGTTATTTATTAATATCTTTATTGCAGGCAGTGAACGTTTACATGATTGCCTGATGCAATAATACCCATAACAGCGACAATGCTAGAGGTTTAACATAAAATTGACCATTACAGGACTAGTTACATAAAACCTATAATTAACTATTTTACATATAAAATTAATATTAACATGGGAAATGAAAGAACATGAAAAGCGATGAAAAGACGATGGCAGTCACTCGGCTGAAGACGAAAGCTGTTCCCTGATGATGCGTCTTCTGTAGGATTTGTCCTCTATGTACTTTTTGTAGTCCACATCCATCTCCTGGACGTTGTAGAGCATCTCCATGGGCAGGAATCTATCGCCTATCCTGAGCTTCCACGCCACAGAGAGGGGAGGGCTCTTAAAGGTTTCGGGGTGATCCTCTAATTGCACGTCTGCCAAAAATTTGGCGGATTCAAAAATATTGACTTCACCCGCTATCATTTTAATTGTCACGAGCAAGCGGAGGTGAATATCCGTTTGGAGACTTTTCTGTAATTTAGAAGTTGAGTGATATCTGAAGTATGTATGAGTGATGGCAGTTTATGCTTGAAGAGGACCCACCGAAGAATCCAGTACTCATCAGATGCAATGGTTTTTAGCGTGGTTTTCGTTGCCGACGCCCAGATTTCTGAACCGTAAGTGATGACTGGCTGCAGAAACCGGTATATGTATTGGAGCATGTACACAGGGTCTGTGACATGAAGGAGGTGTTGTTTGGCAAGCCATCTGCATCTGCAGACCTTGTTGTGAATCTCTGCAACATGGTGTTTGAAACCGAATTTGGGGTCGAAGATAACGCCGAGATCCCTGTGCTTGGTTACTGGGTTGCAGGGGGTTCCGTGAATTTCCAGGTTTTATTGCGTTGGGTTCGATTTGTGCAGATTTGTTTGGATTTATCTCAAGAGAAAACTGTGCCAAGTATGTAATCAGATTCTTAAGGCTGTTAATTATGGTTTCAGAAATAGAATGAGGTCGGGCGATCCCGTGTATCCGATAGAGGAGTTTCAAGTCGTCTGCATAACTGATAAATTCTCTTTGCTGGCACAGGAATGGGTGGATGGCAGCCGTAAAGAGGAGCCCTGATAGAATTCCGCCCTAGGGAACACCTACACAAACTTTTATTCTGAATGATTTTTTATTCACAGTCAGGTGAAGGACCCCTGGTCGTCAGTAGCGACTTCAAGAATTCCAGTAAATTGCCTTTTATCTGGTATCCCTCTCACAAAGTTGCAGAAGGGGCTGGATGTTTATGCTGTCGAATGCAGATTGGATATCCAAATAAACAGTTGCCATCTCAGCCCATCTTGTAGAGCCCCAGAATGGTGTTGATGGTTTGCAGCAGGTTGGTAATGGTGGACCTGCATTTCAAGACATGGTGAATGGATGGTGATTCACATGACAGAACCTGGTTGGGTAGGATGGGAGGAAAGCGCTTCCTCATGACTTTGAGGACACATGAGGCTTTCATTATTGGCCTGAATTGTGAAACTGAGGTCGCTCCTTGTGTTTTGGGGATTGGTTGGACAATGTATTGGTTCCAGGCTATTGGGAAACTTTGCATTGTGAGGATTCCATTAAAGATTCCTAGGAGTGCATCATTGATATAAACACTAACGCTCTTAAGGATGAATTGTGGGACCCCATAATATCCAATGCAAGATGTTGGTGGGATATCATTGTTGGCCTGGATAAGCTCTTTTTGTGATGATGATGGAATCGAGGACATCTAGCTGACAACTGTTGTGAATGCTCTTGAGATCTGACGCTGACTTTGGCTTAAATATTGTGATGTATCTAGCCAGTCGATCGGATTAAGTTGAGGGAATTCATCATGCCTTGCCTTAAACGGTGTCTTCCCGATCTTGATTGTTTTGTCGATGTAGGCTTTCATGGCTTTAGATTTACTTCTGTTGAACTGGGCACGGGATCTTGAATATGCAATTCTGTCTAGTGGGTCTGATATTGCTTTCCATTTTGCATGTAGCCTTTGTTTATTCTGAAATTTAAGGCTGAGCTCTTGGGCCTACCATGCTTTGCTCCGACAGGAGATTGAAACTATTTTTGACGCTGCAGTTCAAGCAATAGATTGCAGCCAGCAGGTAAGAAAGTGCAGCGTGAGCTGTGGATGACATTGGTTTAGGGCTTCCCAAGGAAAAATGGATGCTGCGAAGCAGCATTTCTGTCGATTGAGGAGTGAAGGGCTAATCGCTGTCGTCTTAACTGATTCCTGATGTTGCCAGAATGTCCTGGATGTGATTGGAAGAATGAGGGCTACTGGTAGATGGTCTGGCATGAAGGCTGTTTTAGGCTGGCTGTCGATGGTCAGGGTGTCTGTTGCAGAGATTAGGTCTAACAGGCCTCTGGTAGGGGAAAAATTCTGGAGGGTCAGACCTACTGCAGCCAGATTAGAAGATAACGATCTGCGAAGACTGTGTTGATCTGAGCTACTATTAAAGTCTGCACACACACACAAGTAATTTGCTTTGGGGGATCATTGACTAATGATCCAGTTGGAGACCTCTTGTAAAGTGTTCTTTACTGGGGGGATGTAGACTGTGTACACGTCAAGTCTGTGGCCTTGAATTCTGAGTGAGGCTCTTGCAGTTTCAAACAGTTCTGTTTTTAGAGTGGCTGAGCTAGTCAGTGAGAATTTTTGTGTGTTGAAGAGAATACATACACCACCACCACCAGTCATCCGCTCCCTAGAGGCAGAAATGCCTGAGAAGCAAGCGAGTTGAGAGAATGCAAAGTCTTCTTCATTGGGGGACAGCCATGTCTCTGTGATACAAATGATATCATGCAACCTTGACAAGAGAAGAATTTCCATTGTCTGAAGTTTATTTCTCAGGCGTCTGACATTTTGATAGAAAATTGTGCACATTAAAGAAGTTTGGATGTATGTTCTTGTTGGAGCTCTGATGGCCTTTATCAATCGTCTATGATTCGTTATGGAGGTAGTTCTCGCCTCAATCTTCATATGTCCTCTCTCAGGCGTTAGTGGCGGGATCATGTCGCTGGCAAGCTTCTGTGAGAGTGTTTGAAACTTTATGAAGGTCCTGTTCAGTATAACCTGAATGTTCCTCTCCGAACTTTGACTTGATGGCGGGTCTGAGCCAGGTTTTCCTTTCATAATTCGTGGTTTCAATCCGTTGAGAATACCGCATCCTGGTAGAGGTACGCTTTGTATTGTAGAAGTGTTTCGCAAGTGCCCCTGGCCTGCATGGGCACTTGTGATGTAAAGCTGAGTAGTTTGTACTGTAGTTAGATTCTGCTGTAGTGATTTTGAATGATGCATAGCATGGTTGTTTGGTGGTGAGCCTGGTAACTTCTGTGTCTATACCTAAAAGTCTTCATTCAAATAAGACCACATCTGTTCAACGGTTGTCTGTGGAGAAAGCCTGGAGACAAAAATTGATGGTAGTAAATTTAACTACTTGCTTTTTTAATTAATAATAATTTCGCAATAAGAAGTACTCTCATATCTACCTCTCTGATCATTAAAACTACTTGCCAGCATTACTAACTTTAGCACTAATATTATCCTACTTTAAATCACCTACTGACTCAACATTATTCAATACTGCAGCCTGATCATCGCCTGCATTTTGCATATTTTCCTCACCTCCTTCGTTCAAAATATTTCTCTCTCTTTCTACTTCAATACTATTATTTTCCTCAGGAATAAGTACCTGATCACCCTCCATCGGCTTAGCTTCTACCTGTATTTTATCAAATAAATCGCTCAATACCTCATATGACGCATGTTCCGTATCAACCGATACCTCTGCCTGCTCTAAACTCTCAAATAAGAACTCTGATCACACTTCTCAGTAGGAGAGTCTTGCAATTTCATTGCTTGACTAGTATTCCCTGTAGGTGATCCCTGTTGAACTCTAGTAGGAACAGCCCGTAGCACTCTTCCCTGAGTTTGAAAGTGTCCCCGGTGGAAGGGGATGGAAATCCAACCCCTTCCACCGATCCCACTGCTTTTCTTAAAGATCCTTTTTCCATTTTTAATTACCTATCAAGTATCTGAAAAAGGTACATGCCACAAATCTACTCATACTCAAACAACTTACTATACCAGTACAACACCAATACTTAATATAGCACATCTTCAGTCCCCTGTTAAATCTTACTTTCCACTTGAATACAACAAATATACAACTTTATGCCTAAAACAAGCAATGTTTTACCTGTAACACTAGTTTCCGTCGAAAAAAGTCGCTGTTAGTACTGACTGGCAGCCGTCTTGTTTCAGCAGACAAAGTATTTATACTCAAATAAACACTATACACTCAGAAGTTTTATACAATATAAATAAAACACGATAACAACAACCAAGACAATTGAATACGATTATGCAATTGATTGGTGAGGTCTACCGGCAGCTCTTAGGAGACCATGTGCACCTTGGTATGTTGCATTTTTTCCCGGATAGAAACGGGATCTTCCAAGGCGATAATGCGCCGTGTCATCGGGCCCACGCTGTGCACGAGAGGTTCGAGAAACGCAGTGAAGATATTACCCATCTTGATTGGCTTCCAAATTCTCCTAACCTCAAACCTATTAATCACTAGTGGGATGTTTTAGATCGGGAAGTAAGGCGTGTATAAAGCAGTGGGAAAGCCTTGCTGGCAGCATGGCTGCAGATCCCTAGGGAGTATATGCCTAGTCAATGCCTAAGACATCTAATGGAGTCAATAGGTTGTTGTGTAGAGTTTTTTATGATGCCGATGCACACCATATGTACGCATCAGCTACTTGACTATTTGCGCCATATATATGCCTTTGAATTGCGTGTTCTGTGGTCGATTTGCTGGATGAAAAAACAGTTTCCGAGAGAAAATGTGACAATGACCATGTGTCTGCACTTTTTACTATTTACAATTGGCAAATTTGTTTAGATCTACTTAAAATATATTCATTTTGCATATACTTTTTAAAAACTAATTTATATATCGTTTGCACTTTTTTGATGATTTTTTATTCTTATACAGCCTACAAATCCTCTTTTGACATAGTGACCAATTTTCAGGAGTCGCTGAATGCGCCATTAAAAATCAAATCATGAGTCGCTGTAATCTTTTGTGGCCTTTTTATCTTTCACTTTATGTAACTGTTTTCATTCATTTGCAGTTGTTGGCGCATTATAACCTATGTTGCTGGTGCGTCAGTAAACTTCAAACTAAACGAATTAGTCTTTCCGTTCTAGACACGGAGGCTACATTACTCATTCTTCATAAATAAATACATTTTCTGTTTATATTCGTGGATGATCACACGCTCAGAGGCGTTTACAAGTTAGAAAGAATACAAGAAAGTAACAGCACCGTATTTAGCAGTCACGCTAGCTTGAACTGCGGTCACTCAAAATCCATGCACTAATGCTTCCTATCGCTGGACCACTCGGCTACGGCGGTCATGCCCTGTCGAGTTGAGATCCAGTGATTGAACAAGCCAATGAAGTAGGGTAAAAGCACTCCTGATGCTACTGGAACCATTCTAAACAATCTGTACTTCAGACCAATTGGTCTGAAGTACAGATTGTTCAGAATGAAACGTCAATAGCAATTTTAGCAATTTTCAAGTAAACATTCATGGAGTATTCATATGCGATCCACTGGTATCAGAGGTTCTAACGTCTGCCGAACATCCCACACTCTTCCATCAGCCCAAGGCCATCGTCATTCAGATGGAAATGCCTGCGGACATTTCCGGTGTGAGTCATGAGCTCGTAGTTTTTATAGCCTGCAGCATGTATTCTTGGTTGTCCTAGCAGACAAACCTCAACTGACGTCTTTTCTCTGCACCCGTTGTAAGGAATGTACCGATCTCAAATTATAACATGCATTACAAGAAGAATGTCAGTTACTGAAGCAACGAGTGCTTGCCCTAGAAACAAATATAACAGAGCTCGTGATGGACTCAAATATCTTGTCACTTGCAAAGTGATACGCCCCTGATTCGGGTAGCAGAAAAGAATAGTCAAGTGCAAACTGCTCTGGTTGTAGGTAATCTAGTTTTATTGAGTTATTCTATTGTCAGCGGAATGGGTAACATTGTATGCAATAAAGATAGGTGGACCAGAAACAGTGTGTTTGCTAAATATAGGAACATACTGAAAAAATGTCACGAGATAGGTCAAAATGTGTTTGCAATTTTGCCCAGATATAATAGGAGAGAATATGCCTTGTGGATTAATTCAAGATTTCAGGGAAACTGCAAGGTTAGGGCGGGGGGGGGCGATTTTTATCAGCATGACCTGCACTTGTAGGCAGAAGGAATATGTTTTGCAGAGATGGTATTCATTTGAACAGATGTGGTGCAAGGTTTTTGCCAGTATCATAGAGAATACCTTAAGGGTTCAGGGGAACTGCTAGTTTGGGGTAGAAGGGTAATATAGATTTGCATTTATCTGATGATATTGCTCAAAGTAATGCTTGCACTCAACTTAAAATTCTCGTTTGTTGCTGGGGAAATATGCCAAAATAACTTCAGGAGGTGTGTCAGAGTAGTAAACTATAGAAGAATACTTACTCTTAACTGTATCTACAGTATTGTCAGGAGCATTGTCAATAAAATGTCAGAATTTGAACTCTTGATTAGCACAATTAATGCTGACGTAATGGAGCTAACAGAAATGTAGTGCCACCAAAATTAAGGATGATGAGTTACACTGTGATATGTATAATGTATTTAGGGACGATAGGAAGGGTAGTGGTATCATGCTCCTTATCACGAACAACCCGAGTGCGAAAAGAGCTTTTGCGTCTGAAGTTATATCTGCCAGCACAGAATCTGTGCGGTGGGAGTTAGTTGGAAGAAAAGATATAATGAGAATAATCTATAAACTGGGAGATTCGGAAGAGTATAACGATAGTCTTTACATACAGATGGAATGGACAAGCAAGCACTAATGTCTTATTATGGGTGACTTCAATTTGCCCCAAATTGACTGGAATAAGTGGGAAAGAAACTCACCTCGGGGAAAAAAATTTTCTGAATAAACTAGATGATTATTATTTGTACCAGCATGCTAAAGAAAGTACTAGGGGTAATAAAATTGTGGACCTCAGGAACCATTGTCAGGAAGTGATCATGCCATCCTCAGTTGGAAGATGAAAGATGTTGCAGTAGTTAAAGGCACAGGTTTTAATTTCAGAAGAGGGGACTTTGACAGTTTAAGGTGGTATGTGGCATTTATTAATTGGTAGATTGCAGAGTAAGAGCGAATACATTTAAAGCAAAAATCACAGAAGCAATGAACACATATCATTAAGAAAATATTGAAGGAGTAGGATGCGAAAATGGATGAATGCAGAGCTGGCCAGTGAAATAGAGCAGAAGAAGAAGATAGCATGAGATTGATATAAGGCGAGGAAAAGTACTGAAGCCTACAACAGGTACAAATTGATCTGTGATAGTAATCCAAATAGGATTAGGGAGGCAAATGCCACATATGAGAAAGCACTGGCTAAGAGAGCAAAGTTGGGGATGAGGAATTTTTCATGTACGTGAATACATCGAAGAAGAGAGCGAGTCAGATTGGATAATTGTGCACTGGGTATGGAACAATCTAAGATAATCTAGCTGATGAATTGAATAGGTACTTTGCATATGTCTTTACTGACGAAAATGTCCTTCATACTGATAAGAGGCTGTGTGAGTGATAACGAGCCATATGAAATTAGTGATTTTGTACTTACAGATTAATGTTTATTAGAAAAACTTCCGAGCATAATGGCAAGTAAGGCTCCCGGAGTTGATGGCATATGTACAGTAATTTTGAGGGAGTGTATTGAACCATTGAGGTTAATTATGAAGGCAGCTTCGGACTCGGGAAGGATTCTTTTGGATTGGAGAAGTGCCAGCGTATCACCAATACAGAATGCAGTTCTAAGTGTGAAGTTAACTAAAAATGGGTTAGTCTGAATTCAATGGTAGGGAAAATCTTCGCGGCATTGATTAAGAGTGCAGTCCAGGAACATTTAGATAGATATTGTATTGTGAAGGTCACGACATGGTTTTGCTAAGAGTAAATCATGTTTAACTAACTTATTAGGCTATTTTGACACAGTTACTCATGAGCTAGATGAAGGGAACAGTTTCGACAGTTTATTTGGATTTTAGCAAAGCACTTGACTCTGTCTCTCATGAGAAGTTACTGTCTGAGACTTGAACAGTTTAGGATTACTGGTAAGATACTAAGATGGATTGCGGGTTGCCTGCAGGACAGAAGGCAGAGGGTTGTGATTAATGAATATTCTTTAGATTGGTATAGCGTCAGGAATTGGGTCGCTAAAGGATTGGTTCTTGGACAACACTTGTTTCTCATTTTCATAAATAACATCGACGAAGGGATAGAAATCGCGCGATGTCAAAATTTGCAGACGACGTAAAGATTGGTAGAGACGTTAATGATCAGTGTCAAGCAACACTCCTTCAGGCTGGTTTTAACAGGTTTCAGGAATGGTCCACAAAGTGGCAGCTGAGTTTTAATGGAGCAAAATGCAAGGTCTTACGTTTGGGAAACAGCAACTGCAAAATAAAATATACACTTGGTGGAGCTGAATTAAAAACAGAAGAGGAAGAAAGGGATCTGGGAGTAATGGTACGGGCAGATGTGAAGTGGGGGAGATCATAATCTCACTGTATAAGGCAGTTGTAAGACCACATTTGAAATACTGTACTATGTTTTAAGTATGGAGACCTCATCTGAAAAAAAGACATAGAGCTTCTTGAAAGGGTCCATAGACGAGCAACTCGAATGATGAGATTGGCAAAAGGACGACCGCATGAGAAAAGACTCCAATTTTATAATTATGTGGGCTACAGAGCTTGGCAACTAGGCACTGCAGAGGTGACATGATTGACGTTTAGCAGGCACTGAAAGGGATTAGTAAGATGAATGGAGGTGAAATTTTCATTGTTTTAAAGGATTTCAGAACTAGGGGCCATAAATTAAAATTACACCGGTTGAGTTTATATTGTAGGAAGTTTTCATTTAGCCAGCGAGTCGACTGCTGGAACAAGTTTCTTTTGCAGGTAGTTGAGGCTCTCAGTTTGAATAAATTCAAAGGTCAACTTGGTAGTAATACCAAGTTGACCTTTGTCAGGAAATACACAGCATCCCTTGGAGCCTACACGTAACAGTCGTGCTTATTATTAACTAATTAGTAAGTGGTAACTAACATTTATATTTTATCGCTTTAAATAAAGGAAATTGTGTCATATGTTTTTAGAATCCAGACTTTACCGTTTCGTTCTTTTTCTTTCGCAGTACAAAATTTCGATATCCTAAGGAACTATTTATCTTGGGAAAAAACAAACAAGACCGGAACACTTCTGTTTAAAGTGGCTCACTGTGCATATCTCGCTAAACCTGTCTCATCCAATGAACATTTTCACGTGATTCTGTGAAAAACAAATAAACAGTCGTTGTTTTTTTAACGTTTAGGAACATTATCTTTACGTTTGTTGGGTTTTTTTTTTTTTTTTTTACTTCTAGCTACTTCCACTACCATCCAGTAGTAAAATACAGTTAAACTTGATACTGTTGTTTTAAATGATTTTTTTCTCCAAATCATGTTTAAGCGATTTCAGTGAAAATATTTGTTAAGACTTGATGAAAGTTTCTTTAAAATTCCGTGAGATTCCTTCGTTTAGTTAAAAGTTTCATACAAAAAAAAAAAAAAAAAACCCTTCTTTCCACTCCTTGAATTATATTAAGGCGCAATGCATAATATAATCGTAGGTTGAAAAAGACCTCTCTGTAAGTGATTTACTTATTTATTATTATTATATTTTTTTTTAGGAATTCACATTTGCAATGAATTCAATAAAAAAATAGTAATAATAATAAAATGTGTGTGTGCCGAGCACGCATAGCGGAAGTTGAGTGAAACTTCTTTAGAATCTTTTATTATTTCAATATTACAGTGGTTTAATATTTACAAGTTTATTACAAAGTTTTTACAGATTTAATATGTTAACATCAATACAATCGACTTACGATAGCTAAAATATGATGCATAAATTTCAGATTTCAAAGTTTGTAGGTGTCGTTGAAATACTCCATCGATGTTACAATGGTGGGGAGCGATGAATCACTTTTAAAACCATGATATGTAAAACCATTTGACTTCGATAGAGTCGGAATCACTTTGTTCTTGAGAGAGCCACGGCGGCTGGTACAGGCCGACATTTGACTTACCTTCTCCGGCTTCTTTGTTCAACTCCATCGCACTCTGTAATTTCTTCCGCTGTCGAAATATCTTAGATCTTCCCTTTGTACTCGATGGAGATGGTTTCGGTGGTCGCACTGCACGTATACATGCTCTATACCCCTAAACGCTCACTGGTCTTCGGCATGTTGAATTATAAATTTTTTTCGTCGAAATTTTTTATGAAACACGGTAGAGGATGACGAAAGAAATAAATTTGGTTTTTAAATTTTTAAAATCGGACTGCTAGAAGCTGAGATATAGCGATTTAAAACATAAACGCGACACGTGTGCGAGTTGCACCGTAGCTGTGGTGATGTAGGGGTACTTAATGCGTCATGCGGCGCTGATGCGTATTTCGTGTCGTATTTCCACGTCATTTCGTGTCGCATTTTCGTTGCTATTTCCACGGACGCAAATTACTCCCATGTGAAAACTGCCTTGGGCGCACCTAAAGAAGTTTCGCTTCAAAAATAAAAAATAAATAAATAAAATATTCTTGACATGAGAAGGAATAGTAGTGAGCTTTTTCTCTGGGATTCTGAAAGGCGTTCGCTTATGAAACTAAGTCATTTTGATAGTGGTATTTGGTCTACTACACCAGGAACTTTAAGAAAAAAATGCTAGTTTAAACGATATAAGTTTATAATGATCATTTTTTGGGGGGGCGGAAGGGTATCCTTCGTTTTAGCCGTATTGCACTGGTTCACATGTGTTTTTCTATGAGTGTGCTCAGTCCCCAACACGAAAATCACGTGTCATTTGCATATTGAGGGCTGAGAAACCCGAGCTACTCTATTATTTTATAGAGAACTCTGCAAGTGAGTTAAAAAGAGGGATAACCAGCTTTCAGTCGCACAATTCTTGAAGCCAAATGTTGCTTCCTACCATCCATCTCGTTAGAAATGCGTTTCTCTGTTTTTGAACTCGCCTGGAACACATTTCCTTCCCCCGTCCGCCAACCTTTTCCATTATTTTAGGGATTTGCTAGTCTTTAATCCATGTGGTTGGGAGGGATATCTGCAGTTACTAAAAATCTGAGGGGCTCCTTGTAATTAACAATCTGTCCCTGCCAATTTTATGCGAAAATTCCAGACGTCTCATTTCAGATAATATTTCTTAAAATAGATCGGTCTTCATTCAAAACCTTGGTGAAATAAAAACTTTACCCGTTCGTTCAGGACGAAACAGCAAGCACATGCGAATTTCAAACGAGCTGTAACATGAGAATTATTTACACTCGCTAGAAATGTCTTTCGGAAAGAAAAGCAAATTGCAATTAGTTCTTTCTTGAACACCCTATTGAAACAATGGATACGTGTTTTACCGACAGTCTTTAGCGGAAATTGCCCACACTGTAAATGCAAGGGTGGAGTTCACAGGTTCGCAAAAGCTGATAACAATCTGGATAATTATCCATGGGGGAGAAGCACCTAAGCAGGTTGCTCCAATCTTAAGAATAGAGCTTTCCGAAGAGCATATTATAAACATGATCAATTGCATGCCAAACAAATCTACTATTGTAGCATACCGTATACCTCTGTTTAATTTGAAAACTGTCTTATAAAAAAAAATAGCTCTGAGCTCAATAGTACCTGGTGACTAGCTCAGCTTTAGGGTTATTCTACTCGCCGAAAAGCTCAAATCAATCTCTTGCAGATTTCTGGCCCATTGTCCCAGTTTATTAAATGGGAAAGTGCATACTTTAAGTTTTTCATCAGATATTCGCATGGTATGACGAAGAGATCGACGGTTACCTGAAAGCACTCCTCCTCCTTGCAGAATATTCTGTATTCATGGATTGCCAACCAATTACTACATGCAGCGTTTACTGATCTAAAGTCAGCTTTCGAATAAGTTCGTTCCTACTATGTTTACTGATCTCTTTTGAAACAACTTCTTAAGAAGAGAACCCTCTCAAGTTGATAAAATCATCAGTAAGGATGACGGACCGAAGTGGAAATTCCGCAGGGAGGCCCCCAATTATATCTTCTGTTCGCCGCAATCTTCATGCCTCTCTTGGATTCCCTACTGGGATTGATTACTCATGCTGATGATATTGAACTTGGGTTGTGTCTTATGCAGAGCAGCTCTGAACATTGGTTCAACTCTCCTTGGTACACTGATACATAATTCTGTAAAATGGTCGGAAATGTGTGTATTGCTATATTTTTTTTTTTTTTTGCAGTGTCTTGTGTTCAGTTTTCGCCCACTTTGTGCTACCAGGAAGACTGCTTCCTAGTGCCACGAGGAGGTGGGCTACAACTATAAGCGTAGTACCCGTAGTGGACTAAATCCGGCACCCATAGTAGTATGCGAGTCTTTTAGGTGCCAGTAATTCACCAAAAATAGATAGTAGCGGAGATGGGAGAAATCCCAAGTGCCGTCTGACACGAACATACCATACATAGATAGTAGTAATATGTCTCATGGATAAGGTGTAAGGTAAGGTATATTGATGTCATGCGGCACCAGGGGTTTCCCCCATCTCCGCGTTGCTTTCATTGTGGGTGTACCAGCTTGCTGGGAATGCCAGAGATTTAAAAGTGTGTGGGTATTGTACATGTGTAATGTCGTGTACCGTTGTTCATCTGGTCATTTAGCCACTGGGCCCCTGTTGGAGCCCAACGTTGCCCCACCTTCGCCCCGTGGAGGCAGACCAGGAACCCAGTAGACTTAGTTACTCTGGCAGGTCCTGCCGCTTAGTTTCCTGAGATTTCGGCGGCTAGGACCTTAAAAAAAAAAAAAAAAAAAAATCATAATATGTATGTACGTATATGCACATGTATATACTCATTTCACTTGTCTGCATACACCATATGTTGTATGCCTATACACACCGCTGGGGGGTTTGATATTACATAGATGGATAGGCCGAGACTGGGCGAAGATTATTTTGAGTGTTGCTAAATTTAGTGTGTGGGGCGTTCGCATTGTATATAGATAGAGTAGGAGGGGAGACAGAAGACTGGGGGGTAAAGATAGAAATATGGGAGCGATAGAGAAGATGCCCCCAGTTGGTCAGTGAGGCATGCCCATGCCTCACCAGAGAGGAAAGGGGGGGGGGGGGTTCGGCGAGGTGACACAAGGAGTCTCCGCCCCGCCGTGGTAGGTTTGGAAAGGAATCGAGTCAGGTGCTCGATTCTGGTCCACAACGAGTCTTGATGGCAGTGAAGCTGCATGGTTCAGGTCCATGTGGGCTTTTGCAGATTCAGGGTTCAGTCAGTCGCAGAGTTATAGGCCATGTCCTTTTATTCTCATTGGAGGTATTGAATTTGTTGTGGGAATGGCTTGTTCCATTTAGGTTCCAGTTGTGTTGTTATTTGCTTGTTGGGCTAGTGTAGCTCGGCGTCTGTTAAACAGTTTCTGTGCAAATTCGGTGAATGCCATGTATGGTCCTTTATCGTCCAGAATGAATTGCTCCTGATCCTTGGGTGAATGTTGTTGTCTCATGGATACCAGTAATCTGTACTATTAGTGATCAAGCAATAATATCAGCAAGTATCCCGCGTCCAGTTAAAAAGAACGAGGCCAGCAAATGCCGCCCCTTAAAGGAGAGAGGAAAAAATAAAGGATTGGAGAGGACTAGAGCACAAAGGGGATAAATTTTTTATGGAAATGATAAGTCCACAAGAAAGATCATCAAATATGAAGTCAAGTATTAAAGTCCTATTCTGTTGCCAGTTCCTAAAGTCTCAAAGTAGTCGAGTCTTATGAGGTCCAGTCAGAGGCGTAGCTGCCGTATAGCAAAAGTAGGCAAAGACTAGGCGCTCTACTTCACCAGGGCCCATAAACAGATGCAAGTAGGGAACGTCCCTACTACGCTAGGGCCTATTGACAGGCGCAATATGTAATGAAAATATTTTTCTTACTGAGCTCTTCAACAATGTGATACATCTAGAATCAGGCAGGAATTCTTCTTATATCTTATCGCCAAAACATAAACCCAGGCGGCGGCAATCTTTATTTTGCATTTTACAAATGCAACTTTGCATAATAATCACACACCCGTTCGGTTACTGTATGTGTATGCGTCATCTCGTGCCGTGTTCAGGATTCCCCAGGATGATAGGGGGGACAGGCCCCACGTATACGAACATTTAGCCATTTACTGTGGTCAAAAGTTAGTTGATTAATTTCAATTCAAGTTCAAGTCATTATCAAAACAGCAATTGACATACAAAAATGTATTTTTTATTGCTATTTGTATTTAAAATATAAAGTTTAAAATTAAATTAATATTTTTTTTTGTTAAAAAAACGGATGAAAAGAAAAAGGGAAAGAGTGGAGCCCAAAAAAGAACAATGAAGAAAGCAAAAGAACAAAACAGTCAACGAATTACCTAAATTAGATAATTTATTTACAAAACACAATAATGAATTATGTCCAGAAGAAGGCAAAGAAAAGACCAGTATTAAATCGGAAAATGTGGAAAAGAATGCTGCTGGTGTAAATATATCTGCGGATCATTTAAATCAAGCGGGGTCATCAAACGAAAACAATTGAACAATCATAGATATGCCTTCGTCAGAAATTAGTGTTGAACACACTACATCGTTTATTCCCTCAAGCGATCTTGGATAATACGTGCACATCAACATTTCCGATGAAACAGAAAGTAACATGAGTTTTTCACCTCAGAGACCTAAAGGACCATTTCCAAGGGATCCCGAACAACAAAATAGAAGTTTTAGTGACACATACTGTACTACTATTCTACTTCAACGTATGGTCCAGTTCCTCGTTTGTGGCTGTGCTACTCACGAATTTTAGATGCTGCATATTGCTAACCATGCTAGCTGTTTTCAAATATTAAAAGTCAGTGGCGTTCCGGACTACGAGATTGGAAAAATCTATCTTTTTCGGATAAAAACTCAGTGTTTCTCAACATCATATCGAGGCATGTGCTATACATGAAATGTGGCTGCCGTTAGACCTTAAACACACTTTACTTACATTAAATGTGGCAAAAGAAAGCAACGATATAAGGAATAAAGATACAGATCCTCGTTTTGGAAAATGGTACTAGAATGGTTATTTCGAATAACTCTTATGTTGGCTGAAAATTCTTTAGCATTTCTAGGTCATCGGGAAGGATTTTCGGAAGATTTCAACGGCAATTTTTTTATCGCAAGTCAATTTACTTTCCTACTATGATGACGTAATGAAACAAATTATTAATAAGCCATCTGGTTCAGTAACTTATTTAAGCCCCACTATCAAAAATGAGTTAATGGAATGTTTAGGTACCAAATTAACACTCAAAATTAATTCAGCACCATTCTACTCACTAATTTTAGATACTACTCAAGATCTCACAAAAAAAAAAAAAAAAAAAAATGTTATGGTCAGGGATATGATGAGGCTAATGCCACGAGTGAGGTTTATAATGGTGTGCAGTCACGCATTAAAATGATCCAATCAAATGCAGAATACATTCATTGTGCAAGTCACAATTTAAATTTAGTTATTAATGATAGCGTAAATTGTTGTAATAATGTTTCATCATTTTTCGACATTCAAAATTTGTATAATTTTTTTGGAAATAGTACAAAAAGATGACCTTCTTTCTAAATTTACTGGGGAATCTGAAGTTACATTAGGAAAAACTCAACCCTACTGGCTGGTCAGGTAGATTACAGTCAATAACAGTATAAGTTCATTTTGCGGATATTATAAAAGCTTTGACAGAAATTAATCTTAAATCAACTAAAAAAGCAGACCGAGACGAAGCGCTTAAAATAATGAAGCAAATGATGACATTTGCTTTTATTTTCATTTGTATATTTTTGATATAATATAGGTGTAAAAATACCATAGACAACTCTTAAAGGAAAAAGCTATAATAGTAGTGTAAAAGGCATCATTTCAACTGTATCGTATTTTGCTCATCCTTCACAACGATTTATCATGTATTGCACTACCTCGAATAAGTAACGTTTCACTAATAGAGAAGACTATTGTTACTTAATCTCAGTGGGCTGGTACCACCACCCAGACGGCACCGTTTCAAGGATTGTTAGCCTCTCATCGGTGGGTGGGTGGGTGGGTGGGCAGGCACCCTGGTATTGCAAACATGACAACGCAGTTGTGAAGATAATCCCACAATATGTGAGATGCCAAAAGGTGCACGTGATAATGTTTAAAGTAAGACTAAATGCAACTGCGCATAATATTTTAAGAGTTATAATTAGCTATATAATATAGGTGTAAAAACACCATAGACAACTCTTAAAGATAAAAAACTACGATAGTAGTGTAAAAGGCATCCTTTCAACTGTATCTCATATTGTGCTCATCCTTCACAGCGAGTTACCACCACCCAGATGGCACCGTTTCCAGGATTGTTGGCCTTTCATCTGTGGGTGGACAGGCACCCTGATATTGCAAACATGAGAACGCAGTTGTGAAGATAATCCCACAATATTATAGATGCCAAAAGCTGTACGTGATAACGTTTAAGTAAGACTAAATGCAACTGGGCATAATATTTTAAGCGTTATGGTGTTTTTATACCTAATTATATAGATAATTATAACTCTTAAAATATTATGCCCAGTTGCATTTAATCTTACTTAATTATATTTTTGAATAACGTAATGTGCGAAATTAATTATGCTTCAAAAACTCTACAGAAGCATGATATAGACCTCAATGAATGTATTGCATCGAGTCAGGAAAAATTTGCATAGTATTCGAAATTCATACGAGCAAATTGCCAAGGGTTCGGGGTAGATCCTGAATTTGAAGACAAACGACAACGTAGAACTAAAAGACAGTACGATGAATTAGCTTCAGATTTTTTGTTTAATAATAGAGATAAGTTTTTTTAAAATCAGTGTTTTACTGTGTTTTAGACAAAATTATAATACAAATTAAAAATTGTTTCAAAAGTATGAAGTTAGCAAAAAATTATTTTGCAGTACTAGAACCTAAAAAATATTATGTCAAATGCTGATTGATATATTAAGTGAGTTTTTGAAAATCTCATAAAAAGTATTCATCTGTACTCTCTCCCTAACTACCGATTCAATATTGTAATTTAATCACACTTATTAAATAAGATTTATCAGCAGACATGTCTATCAGACAATTTTTTTTTAATTGTTAATTTCAAAATATAGTGCCCTAGAAAGTGACTTTTCAGAAAATTTTACTTTATTTCTGTTATTTTTTCCCCTGCTGTGTCAGCTGTCTCTGCCGAAAGATCATTTAGTAAATTATGAATAATAAAAGATTATAAAAGAAATGCTATTGGTCAAAGTAGACTGTGCAATCTTGCATGTTGTCTATTGAGTATAAATATGCCTGTAAAATGGATTTAAAAGATATTATTAATGCTTTTGCAAATGTAAAAGCGCTAAAAGTAACATTTAACTTTTTTCGTCAATTTATTAGTTATAGTATAATGTTTGTCAAATTATATTCAATAAATAGTATCATATTGTAATATTACTTTTCATGTTTTTGATGTTTGTAAAATTATAAAGAAATCGTAATTAAAATACATTTATGCTATTAAAATGATTCAACATTTTTTTTATATATTATACCTAATTAAAATTTATATTAATAAAAATTTGATGCCCAAAATAATTTCTTGCCCAAGAGGCCCAAAAAAAAAAAAAAAAAAAAGTAGCTTCGCCACTGGGTCCAGTCCAAATCTTGTAGATATTCAGAGGAATCATTTTTAAAAGGAAAAACAGAGCAGTTTACAAGATAATTAATACTAAGTCACTTCTAGAACTCCAGCTTTGGATGTCCTATCCAATTATCAAATGCGGGAAACAAATTAATCAAATCAAATAAAGCACAGCAAATGATCCAAACTTATTAGTGTATAATTATCAAATCAAAGAGTACATATCTTATAAACATTGAAGAAAAATTGTCCAAAGGTCATGACTAGGAGAGCGGAAACAATTCAAAACGTCATGTGTCAATTTTGGTGTAGTTTGTAGTCTTCAAAAGATCTGTAGGCAGAGTAGAGGATTTCAGATCGTTTTTTTTTTTTTTTTTTAAGTTAAAAACCCTGATTTTTCAGATCTTCATGTAATGGGTAGTGGTGTAATATGTAAAACCGATTTTATTCATATCCGCGATCAGAATTAACCAGTCCAAAATTTAAATAATTTTGAATCTGGGAGGACAGCATAGAGTCAGAATAGTTTACAAGACAGAGAGAGATAATAAAAGAATAGCACTATTTAGCGGCCATGTGGACTAGAACTGCATAGTGTTAGGGTCGGGCGCCACCTGTGGTTTCCCACACCTGCGCCATATGTACGCTGTGAAGAAATACAGTGCTACTGTAAATGCCAGAAAAGTGTTGTGTGTTGAATGCGTAGTATTATGTTGAGTTCTGTTGTGTGTCCTGGCATTTAGCCACAGAGCTCCCTGGTGGGACCCCACTCTGTCCGCACACACCACCAGCAGGTAGCAAGGATGCCCATTATTCTCTGGAAGATCTCCGTCAGGGTTGCCTGAGCTTCCTGAACGGAGACCAATTAAAAAAAAATAATAAATAAATAAGGTAAAGTGCGGTATTACAGGGTGTACGGAAGAAGAGGAGGGTGAAAGTAAGGGGATGTAGATGGAGGCATCCCATTAGTTGACAGTGGAGCGTTTGCCCCACCAGGCGAAAAGAGGGGGGATAACCCCAGGAAGGGTAGAAAAGTCACGCATCGAGAATGCTGAGTGTGACCGACATCTGGCGGTGGAGTGGTATAGACCACTGGAACCTACCCAACCATGTCGCTGGGTTAGCAGATAATCCTACCCTGGATGTTCCAGGTTTAGCAAGTCGATGCTGGTAAAACGGTCAAGTAGACATTTTATTTCCAATTTGGGCAAGTCAGTCCCTCACGGGTTTGTATCCCTAGCTTGAGTTGGTTGTAGAGTCCTGCGCCTAGCAAAGAGGTTCTGTGCGTACTCCGTTAGTAATTTGTAGTATTGTTCGTCAGAAATTAACAGGTGCTCCTGTCCTTGAGGTATGTGTTGGAGTCCGGTATATAGTATTCCTCGAAAATCGTGATAAATTGGGCAGTTATAAAGAAGATGGTCTGAATCCCCAATTTCTCCAGTGATTCCTTCAATGATTCCCAAGCTAGTCAACTTATGATTTATAGAACCGTGTCCAGTTATAATACTGTATATGTACAGTATAGGCCAGGCAAGGCAGCGACTTTGTTTGACGTCCAGGATGAATTTCTTAGTTATTAGGCCTTTGTCCGTCTCTTCCCATCTTGTCTGCCAGATTTGTAGTAGCATGGCAGCTAGTTTCTTCTTTTCTTGCTTACAGTTATCGTGGGTGTCGATGGTATATCCAAGGATGGTAGCTGGGATGCCCCGCGATAAGCAGTAGACTAGAACCACAGTGAACTGAAATGCGTACTGCTACACCCATCCCCCGTGTTTGACCTAGATCAGCGTTTTTCACATATTTTGAGTAACGCTTTGGAATATCTATGGTAACAAATTGGCGGAACACCAAATTGGTATAAACGCTTTGTTCATTCATTTTGAGTAAAAACTAAAATAAAAGTAAAACCATTTTCTTTAAGAGTAGAAATGTAGATAAGTTTTAAAACTTTTTTTAAAAGTTGAAAAACGTTGGTTTAGATGCGATCCACCGACCTTCGATTTATAGCGGAGGGGGGGGGTGCCAAATACAGATTTTTATTTTAATAGTATCAGAGCTTGTCGCTCATAGTGGTATTTGTATTTCGTTTGAAGAAGTGTGTGTTAAGAGGCCAATTTGTATGTTGTGTGGGGTGAAATACCGGAAATAACTCATGAGGAAATCCTTTCTACCTACCTTCTGTCTAAGATCGGTTCACTAAGCTCGATTGAAAGAGACTTTAGAAATTGCTCCGGGCGTCGATGGGACCTCTCCAAAAGATCTAGACCTCTTTAGACGAGTAGCAGAATTAGGCATCCATTTCAATGATTATGTTCTAACACATTAATAAAATAAATAAATAAATTTTCTGTTTATACTCCGGGACGACCAAACGGTCAGAGGAGTTCACAAGATAGATAGAATACAAGAAACAGCACCGTATTCAGTAGTCACGGGCTTGAACCCCGGTCACTCAATCTTCCTCGACAGGATAGTGACTTTGCTCCTTGTCACTGTGTCACGTCTTAGAGGTCTTGATTCGATTCCATTTAACTACTGGGGGAATGTCTAAAGCCCTCTTCATTCGTCACTAGTTAGCCAATCTGAAGCGGAGTAGGGACTCCCCTGTGAGATATTCTGGATGTATCAACAAGTATGCAAATCGGTCCGTATGTACAAACACATTACTGTACATACAGCTAATAAATTGCTTTGAATATAACAATAAATTTTAACATTAGTAACTAAAGTTATCATATTACAGAATACGCGTATCAATGCATGATATCGTTACGTGTTCAATAATTTATTACTTAACTGATCTGAGGGCAGATGACTGTCCTATGTGTGAGAACTGTGACACCTATTTAAGTATACGTCACATTTTAACCGAGTGTCCACGTTTTAGACACGAACGTGATTTTTATTTTACTGCTTTTAGTCATCTGGCTGAGCCTTATACACTCCGTCAGATTTTATCCGACAATGACAATGTAGCTGCTCTTTTTAGCTATTTAAAATCAGTAAACCTTTTTACTCATATCTAAAATAGAATTGTCATTTGTTTGTTTATACATTTTACTTTTATATCTCGACATGGTGGCCTAACTAATTAGGTCACTGAATGTTTTAACTTTTAATATATGACCTGGTTTTGGCGCATTATAGCCTTAGTTGCTGATGCGCCAATAAAACCCAAACCAAACCAAACCAAACTATGATGAATGGAACACACACAAAGAAATAGATGGACGATTTCACCCACTGATATGTTGTATGTATGATTGTTAACCTGCAATGCCGTTTCTTAAATATTCCTATCGATCTCTTTCCTCTGAATGTATGCTGTGCATTTTCATACATTTGCGTGGAACAACAGTAGAGCATACCGGGGGGGGGTGAAATAATAATAATAAGTACAGTACATGTTAGATGGAAATACCGGTGAGTATATTCTTTAATTTCTCTTAGTGGCGCAGTTATCTGTTCAATTAGAGCACATTGAAGTGCTCTAATTGAAATACAGTATTAATATATATATATATATATATATATATATATATATATTCTATTTTTATTTATTTATTCTATTTTTATTTATTTTTTGGTTTAGATTACTTTCGTATATTTGTAAACATGTTTTTCTCAGGCGACACAGTTTTCAACTATTATTATTAGATTACGAACCTAAGGGGGCATAAATTCAAATTGAGGAAAGACAGATGTAGAATAGATGTGCGGAAATTTGCCTTTAGCCAGCTGGTGGTTAATTGCTGGAACAAACTTCCATCTGTCGTTGTGGAAGTTGATAGGCTAAATAAATTTAAGGAGGAACTGGAGAAACATTTAGAGAGAATGGTTGTGTGAATTTTTTTTTTTTTTTTTTTTTTGGCTGATGTTGCATAAGCTCATACGCTTGCTTTCTTGCATCACATGCCGCTATTACTACTACTACTATTCTCAATTAGCTGATTGGATTTATTAGAATATAGGCCTATACAAACATATTGTTACGACAGTTTTCAGTTACACTACAAATAGAATGCTAGAAATGTCTTAAGCTGAAATTAGCTTCTGTTTATCTTCATCTCGTATACAGTAAAGCCCTCTTATCCGACATGATCGGGACTAGGAGTTCGTCGATTAATCGAAAAACTCGGTTTTAATTATAAATATAGAATTATAAAATTCTGTTTATAGAAATATAAAAAAAATCTATATAATTTTATAATTCGTAGAATTATTATAAAAAAAAAAAGGATTCATTACATATCTGAAAAATTTCATTTTCACTTGAAAACTACATGTACATTCATTTACATAGAATCAGTAAATGATGAAATGTGACGTTTTACAGCGTAGTCCCTCGACCTGTTTTTATAGCCATATCACATCAGCTACGTTGAATCACGCGTTTGTTCAAAATAGGGCAAACTATGCTTAAGTGTTTTTGGCGGCTACATGACAAATTTTTGGCGTAGATTTGATTCACTTTCTTCATATTTAGATTCATATGTGTCCGTCACGATGTACGATTTCTAAATCGTCCATAATTTCTTTTCCCAACAAACATTACGGTCTGATGCCATCGACCACCAAGAAGTGCTCAACAACAAAAAATACAGAAAGGGAATCCTCGCTAAACTGAAAATTTAGAACTGCGCTGTGTCTAAAATAGTCTCGATGTATAATGTAACATGTATGTGTATTACGTAACATGTATGTAGTTCTCATGTGTTTCTCTGGATGTAAATATGTATTGTAAACCCCTGGCACCACTATGCGGTGGCAGGAATAATTGTATGTAGGTTTACAATTATAGATTCCATTTTATTCTATTCTATATTTTAAAGGAGGATTTTAAAGCGTCCTTAAACGGAGGTCCATTGATCTGCGGGTCATATTAGCGAAGGTCGGTTAAAATGGCTTCTATTCTATAAATATTAATAACAGAAAATGCAAGGAAGCAATCTTGTACAGCATGAGGGGAAAAAAAAAAATCTCCATATCCACTCGAACAATTTGTCTAATTCTTCCTTAAATTTATTCAGACCACTTCTACAACACTAGATGGAAATTTGTTCCAACAATCACGCTCTAGCCGAAAGCAAAATTTTGCATTTCTGTCCGACAGCCATCCTTTTTTTCAATTTAAGCTTGTCTCCTTATGTGTGCTTTCTGAGAATGAGTAAGGATGCCTTCACAATTTAATTTACTCAATCCATTTAAAGCTTAAACGCTTCAATCAAGTCTCCTTCCTTGCAGGTTCCTGGTTTCCAAGCGCTGCAATTTGCCGAACTGAAGTCTTTCGTGGTAGAAATACCATTTTGTTGCTTGACTAATGTGGTTGGTCTTCTCTGTGCCCTTTACAGGAGATCCACATCCTTTCAAAAATGAGGCTTTCAGACCTGTATGCGCTACTGAGCAGTGTTTCTCAATCTTTTTACTCTCGTGGCACATTTTCCAAAGAAGAAAAATTTCGCGGCACACCTACGTAGTCATAGAAGAAGAAATTTCTAAATTTCGCGGCACACTTGGAAAATTTTGCGGCACACTAATGTGACGCGGCACACCCTTTGAGAAACACTGCGCTACTCAACATTCGGTCTAACCATTGCATTATACAGCAGAATAATTACCTCCTTATCCTTGCTGGAAAAATTCCTGTATGTCATTGACAAAACCACATGAGCTGTCTGTTTCCACTGCTCAGAAAACTTCATGCCGGAATGTACAATTACCCGTGGATCTCTTTTATTCTCAGCCACGTTGAGTGTGATACCACGTAATTGATAGGTTATTGCTGGATCATTACTACCCATATGCAGTTCCTTGCATTTATCAATGTTAAACCCCAATGCCACTTCTCAGTCCATCTTCCTGATTTTTTATGGCTTGTTGATGTTGTATGCCTTGATTCTTGCCGTTAATCACTCTATCAACCTTTGTATCATCTGAAAACTTAGCAAATAAGCCTCAAATGCGTTCATCAGTGTCGTTAATAAATATTGAAAACAGTAAGGGTCTAGCACTGAACCCTGAGGTACGCCACTAATAACATTAGTCCCAGAAGAGCAGTAACCATCATTACCTCTCTCTCTCTCTCTCTCTCTCTATCCCCCCGAACGCTCAGACATCCTTTTATTCATAGCAGTATTATTATTATTATTAAAATCAGTAACTTGCCTGTAATGCTACACTGCTTCAATTTGTACTGGTTTTTCACGTTGAGCAGTATCAAAAGCTTAACTAAAATCTGTTTGTACCCAGTTCCTTTGTCTGCGTCATAGTAGCTAATCAATCTCTCTCTCTCGAGTAAAAGGAAGCAAGCATGGGACAGTTACAGACACATGATTCCGATTTGTACAAACATTATAAGAGAATATTTAACAAAGACATGTATTGGGTAAGATGAGCGAAAGCTGGTTATGATAAAGCACTAGAAAAGGGAGGTATAAACAGGAATACGGAGTTCTTCTTGTATGCCATTGTTGCTATAGGGTTTAAGGCTCACCAGCGACTTAGACCATGTTTCGCCGTACATATTATGGCTCTAAATTGCGTACGCCCTCTAGCCGATTTACTTGTTTACTGGACGAAAGAACTGAGATTTAAAAAAAAAAAAAAAAAACTTCGCCCGAGCCTGACTATTTAGCCACTTTTTTGTGAAAAAAACTTACATAAAAATTATTTGCGTCATTGTTTTCATATGTGAATACGAGAAAGAAGAGAGTAAATGGTTGCTGTGGAAAGTCCGTGTAAAGCCCAGCAGAAATTGGCAGATGAACAGATATTCTAATGTATATTTTAGTCGAAAGCAAGCTCGAAATTGTGCAGCATGTTAAAGTAAGGATTACTGTAAAATGAGTAATTTAATGATCTCAGACAAGTGTTTGTTAGAAAGCCTACTAATATTAAAGGAGGACAAGTCTCCCAGGGGCGAGTGGAAAAGGTATATATTTAGTTGTAATTAAAAATGGCTGCATATAAGTGTATCAAACCATTGTGAATGCGTTGATGAGCTTGTCATTGAACGCCGCGAAGATTCTTTTGGAACGGAGAAATGCTAATCTCACCCCCAATCCACAAAGAGTGGTGATAAAGAGGTAACTATATGCCAGTCATTTCCCCCCCCCCCCTTTTTTTTTTTTTTTTGATAGGGAAGATCTTGGACTACTTGGTTAAGGTTCCATTCAGAATCATCTCGAAAAGAATGACATCTTGAATAGATCCCAGCATCGGTTCGTTAGGAGACGGTCATGCCTGGCCAATCTGGTAAATTACTGTAATGAAGTCGTTAAGCAGTTGGATGCAAGTAACAAAATTGACATATGTCTGGACTTTATTAAAGCATTCGATACGGCCGGCTCCTTAGGGATGGTTACTACATAAGAAGTTGTAGTTGGGTTGGTTTACAATCCAAGCCAGGCCATGTTGCTTCTAAAAGACTTTGATTGGTTGCATGTGTGCAGTCCGAAAAAGTGCAACTGAACTTAAATTCTTCCAAATGTAAAGTTATGTAATTAGAGTACAGGAATCCTGCAGTCACATGTAAGCTACGGAGGGAGCAAGGAGCTAAAAATGGTTCAAGACGAAAAAGACAGGTGTTGTGTGATTCGATGTGACATGAAATTTTCCATGCAATGTAAACAGGCGGCTAGGGAGGCACACACGGGGCCCTGTTTATGATTTATAGGACCTTTGCTACTAGGAAGAAGGACGTCACTCTCCCTCTTTACAAGGCAATGTTGGGACATTGTATTCAGGTCTTGAGACAACACCTAAGAAAAAGAATTGGACTTCTGGAGAGAATTTCGAGAAGGGCGACCAGGTGGCTAGTGCAGAACAACGCACTTATGAAGAACGGTTTATAACGTGTGGGCTGCACAGTTTGACAACCATACGGTTAAGAGGATATCTAATTGAAGTGCATAAGGCACTGAACGGGTTCAGTAAAATGAATTAGCAAGTTTTGTTTCCTCGAGGGTGAGACATGAACCAGAAAACACAAGCATGAAATCTTGGGGACAAGATGAATGAGCGAACCAAGTGACAGTAATAGACGTAAGGAGAAACAAGATAACTATAATGGATGAAAAGAGAATATAGTACAGAGATAAGTGAATAGGTAGAAAGAAGGCCGAGGAAGAAACCGGTGTGGTTCAACGCAGACAGCATTCACGTAAGATGGAGAATGTGTACAAAAGGAACATGCGGTCAAAGAAAACACAAGCATGAAATCTTGGAGAATAATAGATTGGATGGATCTCATGAAGTTCACTTATGGGCAGCAAGTTGTCGAACATCGAATAAATTACCACCCAACATGGTGGAGGCAGTGAGTCTGACTAATTTTAATGCAGAATTGAATGAATTGTGGGAATATATGAATATTATGATTTACACTGAATGATCACTGAATTATGACCACCTACCTAATACTTCGTAGGCCATCAGTACAGCAGCTCTCCGACGTGGTATTGATTCAGCAAGATGTCGTAAGCGTTCGGGAGGTATGGCCAACCAAGCTCAACCCACAAATGCTCTATGGGATTGATATCGGTGTAGTTCGGAGGCCAATCTATATAATGGAAGTCAGAACTGTGTTCCTCAAACCATTGCTGCGCAACAAGTGCCCGATGGTTCAGCGCATTGTCATCTTGTAAGACACCATCGCTATTCGGGAAAAAGTGTAACATAGCGGGGTGTGCACAAGCAAGCAGTTGACGATAGCGGAGACCAATGATACGTTGTTCCACATGCACCAGGGGTCCAAGTTCCTGCTAGTGAAACATGCCCCACACCATACAACCGCCTCCACTGGCCTGCACTTTTGATACCATGAATGATGGATCAAGAGCCTCATGTTGTTGACGCCAACTCCGTACACGAAAATCCACGGTGTTGAGTAAATAACATGACTCATCCGACCAGCACACCTTCTTCCAGTCTTCTAACGGCCAACTTGCATGCTCTTTGCACCAGGCGAGTCTTTTACGCCGATGAACCTTGGTTAGGAGAGGATGCCGTAGGGGGTCGTCTGCTGGTATAGCCCATAGGCTATAGCAGCAGACGACTGGCATGACCATGCGAGCGTGCGACGCATGGTCATGCCAGATATTGTTCCGGGTTGGCCCATGTTGTATTGGGTAGTCAACTCTTCAACAGTGCTGCACCTGTACGAATCGTCGGACCCGGCGGTCACCTCTAACAGGTTTCTGTGTCCTCCGATAATTTATGATCATCCTACGCATTTTTTTTGTCTGACATGGTCCAGAGGCGGACTGGCATAAGATTTACCGGGGAAATCCCGGAGGCCGGTGAAGGCCGGTGTGATTTTCAATATTATACTCTGACCCACAGAGTAGTACTGCTCTGACTTGGGATTCATTCCATTAGTTTTCCCCGGTAAAATTTTTTGACCCAGTCCTTCTCTGCGCTGGTCTCATCTGACATCCATTTAGTTCTAAACCTCGAAATATATCTTAGTTGGTATAAAAAGCTTAGTAGCTTCAATGATTATTTCCTTGAATTCTTCCCATTTAGAATTTGCAAATCTTAAAATCATCAGTTAGTCCCACTGAAAAGATTTTAAAATCTATCTAAGACCGCTATAGTCACCTTTACGATCATATTAAAAATTATACTCCTTTACAGGACATATTCGTAAAGTCGCCTTTACAAATTACGAATATGTCCTGTAAAGGAGTATAATTTTTAATATGATCATATAACAAAGCCAATTTGGATCGCTGATGTTAATATTAATTTCATTAAATAGGAACGAAATGAGTAGAATGTTAGTATACCCTAATAGTTTTAGGCATTTACGTAATAAAATTCCATTTAATTTTTTAGCGTTATCGTAGAATATGCATGTAGCTGGACTTCATGGCTTGTTGGTTCTGCATAGCATATGTTATATTGCCCCCTGCTCCCATTAAAAAAAAAAAAAAAAAAAAAAAACACCGTAATATGGGACTACTGATTTAATAACAAATACTGTGCCTTTGACCGCATGTTCCTTTTGTACTCATTCTCCATCTTGCGTGATTGACTCTGCGTTACACCATACCGGTTTCTTCCTCGGCCTTCTTTCTACCTATTCACTTATCACTGATCCCCGCTCCCCACCCTGTACTATATTCCCTTTTCGTCCATTATAGTTATCTTGTTTTCTCCTTACGTCTATTACTGTCACTTGGTTCGCTCATTCATCTTGTTTCATTTCGGAACTGACCGTTTATCTTATCTCTTCCCTTCCCCTCTCATTTATTCTCCCTTTCTTCATTTTTCTATCATTCGTTTCCAGGATTGTCTGTTTCTTTCATCTTCAAGCTTCTTTCCTTGATGGACTCTTTTCTTCCACTGTGGATGTTTTTCTTCTGCTTTCGATTGCTTCATCCTCCATACAGAGAGAGAGAGAGACTTCTGATATCTGCAATCTTCCATCCATCTTGTTATGATTCTTTCTCAAATAGCTATAATAAGAACTGTTAATTGGCTTTTTTACTTAATATTATTGAGTCGAGTTAAAATCAAAACAGATTTTATGTAGAATATTATTCATCAATGAAAGCTAGTTGGTACGCTGTTGAAGATGATGTTGTAAAGCTGGGGATAGGGGAGCAGGGAAAATGCCTTTGTTGTTTCTTTGTTTTACGGTAAATACATATTAAATCGACTCGGACTTTTTAAATTTATTTTAAAGTGCTATTTAATTTCCTGGGATACGTGCTTATATACGGGGAAGTTGAAAATTAATTGATATTGGTAGTAAAATTTTTTTTCCAGTTTTTTCACATGATCAACTTGAACTTGATGAAATACAAAAGGGAATTGACCTGTCTCACAAAATTTTCTTTCTTATTAGACATAATAATTTTCCCCAAATATACACTGCTTTATCATTAATATCTGGATACCCCTTCGTTGATAGTTTGTCACGTCGTTCCCAAGAAACACGTGTCAGATATAACTATGTATGCATAAATACGTTCGTAGACCTTCTAGGAGACAGTAGCACACTTGCCAATGCAAGCGCGATCGACTGAGTTAACAAATTGATAACATAATGACAATAAGATGTCACATATGCAGTCAGTCTGCACGTGACATTTCAAGGCACTGAACATCCTTAGGTCGACGATTAGTGATGTGATCCTGCAAATGGAAGCTGATTGGTCACGAAATGACCCCGAAAACTACCGAAGCTAACAGAACGTGACAGAAAAGCTCTGCAAAGAATCGTTCGAGGTCGACGTTGTCGCAGAATACACAATCCCCCCCCCAAGTGAAACCATTGGGTCATATGTCAGCACTATATTGCACAGGACGCAGCATGATTATACGCCACCACAGTTGTGTAGCCGTTCACAAGCCACTAATGATCCCAACCAGGGCTCCCACTCCTGGGTTTTTCCATCCAGATCTGGGTTTTTTTGATTGTCATCTGGGTTGATAGGTTTTTTTCACAAAAATATCTCATTATCTGGGTTTTTTCGGTAATTTTTAATTTTAAGTCAAAATTTATTTTTATTTTTTGTAAATACATTAAAATTTAATACATTTAATAACAGTTTACAATTCTCTTAATTTTATACTCTAACAATACTGATCATAATTTGTAATATCTCAAGTGCTTGTACAAAATACTACAAATGTAAAAGGATTTCAAAGTTTTCGCAGGGTTCTACACTATGAAATTACGCTTACATGTTCATACATGTAAGCATACATGATCGTCTTACTAACATGTATGCGCAGCCTATTGAGCAGGCAGAAGGCGGTCTTTACTGCACAGTCTTTCGTGATCGTTCGTGGTATTATTGCATTATTTGGTGTGATTTTTATATTTATGGGTGTACTACATACAGTGATATAATAAATTTAAATTGTAGTGACTATTTCTATTTTATGTTAATGGATTAGTGATTTATTTTTTATTTTATAGAACATTTTAAATAAGATAACTGCTAATTAGCCATACCCACAAATTGCCCACAATGTCTGAAACTTGTTCCCCACAGAGAAAGATGAGTAAACGGTGGTATACTCAAAATTTTAGAAATGAATGGTTAAAAGATCCGGAATTAAAGGATCGGTTGAAAGAAGACAGTAATGAAAAAGGTGCGTCTTACTGTATTTGTTGTGAAATGAAATTAAAGAATGCCAATAAATCGATGTTACTAGCGCATAAAAAAAAGTGCAAATATTGCTAAGACAAGTTCAACGTTAGACACGTTCTTCACAAAACGTAAACCTACGGAGAATGAAGAAGTAGCAAAGGCAGAGTTAACAATTGCTGCACTCATTTCTGAGCATAATAATCCATTTGCGCAATGTGATCACCATACAGAAGCATGTAAGAAAGAATTTCATGATAGCAATATTGCAAAACAAGTTCAGATGAAGGCGACTAAAGTCTCTTATCTTATACAAGATGGCATAGCCTATCATGAAAAAATATACATTTCTAACATATGCAGAAACAACAAGTTTTCAATGATAATAGATGAAAGTACAGATTTATCTTTATCGCAAGTTCTAGCTGTTAGATATTTTGATATTCAAAAACTTGATGTTGTAGATGTGTTACTTGACACTGTTTGTGTCGAAAATGATACTTCGGAAGGGCTTTATCAAGCTGTAAAAGATCTTTTCATAGAAAAAAAAACATTCAAATAAGTAATCTCGTTGGCTTTGATAGTGATAATTGTGCCACTATGATGGGTACTAAGAGTAGGTTCCAGTCATTGCTAAAAAAGGATGTACCATCAGTATTTATAATGGGATGTGTTTGCCATTCTTTTGCATTATGTGCTGGTCATTCAGTCAAGGTACTACCATCATATCTAGAAATATTTATAAAAGATATCTCTTGTTATTTTTCACGTAGTAGTAAAAGATTAAACGATTTCAAAATGATTCAAGACGTTGTAGATACTGCTAAGCACGAAATCCCCAAATTAGCACAAACACGTTGGTTATCCCTTGGCAATGTAATAAAAATTATTAGTCAGCAGTGGGATGCGTTAGTTCTTTATTTTCAGTCTCAATCAAAAATTGACAAAATCGATGGTGCAGTGAATATTTACAATACTATGATCACCAAAGGAACTAAGCATATGTTGTTGTTTTTAGGATATGTACTGAGAAAATAAACTGCCTGAATATTGAATTTCAATCTGAGCATTTCAGATTGCACTTACTTCATTCAATGGTTTCAATTGAGTATAAAAATATTCTTAGTTTTTTCATAAAAGAAGTCATTACTTCGTGCAAGCTGGTTGAAATTGATCCAAGCAATGCAATAAATCATAAGCCTCTAAATAAAATATATTTGGGAGGCCGTTGTATGGCCTTATTAAATTCAACACCACTTGGTGACAGTGACAGCAGGTTTAAAAATGATTGTTTAAAATTTCTTGTTGAACTTTGTATGGAAATCAGAAAAATATTTCCCCTAAATGATGATGGAATTATCGCCAGTCTCAATGTTCTTGACCCAGCAGTGATACATGATCGTGCCAATTCGCCATCCTCAATTTTCCATTTAGCAATGCAGTTCCCTCACCTTGTTTCTGAAGACAAACTAGATCTTCTAGATGATGAATGGAGATCATTTCGTTTAAATCAAGATTTAGATTTCTCTTACAAAACCATCCCTGAGTTTTGGTATCTGTTACGTAATATAAAAGATGGCTTTAATAATTCTAAATATGAGATTTTATCTAACTTTATGACCAGTCTAACTATTTTACCTCACTCTTCGGCAAGCGTAGAAAGAATCTTCTCCCAAGTAAACCATATAAAAACAAAAGCCACAAACTCCCTTAAACCAGAAACTGTGAAAAATCGACTAATGGCAAAACAGGCGATAAATAGATCTAATCAAAATTGCTATACATGGAAACCTAAATCAGAATTGGTAAAAGAAGTCATACAAGGAACTTGTCATAAAAGATACGAAGAACGTTTGAAAAAATGAAAGAACTTCAAAAAATAAATGTGGAGGGAACTGAATGGGATTAAAATTCTGATTACAATTAAATAAAAGATATTTTTGCATGGTAAGTTTTATCTTATTTGTGTTGCTATACTATATGATGAAAACTAGGTTTTTTTTGGGTTTATTTAAGTTGCAATCTAAGTTTTTTTTAAAATTTGTGAGTGGGAGCCCTGATCCCAACTAATGCCAAATGCTGTCTAGCTTGGTGTAAGACCCGCCGTTCTTGGATGAGACTGCTATGACAGCTTGTTTCAGGACTGATTCCTCATCTGGTTGTAGATGGTCTGTAGTGACAACACACAGGCAAAAGAATCGGAAAGCAATCTTCAAAGTTGTAATATAGCTAAAATTATCTGCTAAAAATAGTGCAGTGCATGGACATCTCTTTACAAAGGCAAGTTTTGTTCTGCTCTGAGAATTATGACAGTTTAAATCCTGCCAAAACAGATGAAAGGGCAAATAATTATTATAAATATAAATAAGTTCAGATGTTTTTGGGTAATATCTATTGAAATGCTCTTTAAAACTGCTCAACCACCGCGTATACCTTTCTAAAATCTGGCATCTTTCAATCCCCAAAGGTTGCAGGATTTTAAAGTCTCTCTCTCTCTCTCTCTCTCTCTCTCTCTCTCTCTCTCTCTCTCTCTCTCTCTCTCTCTCTCCCCCTGAGGAAAAGGATCATTCCTTTTCACATCAGTATTTGATAGAATAGTCTTTAATTACAGTATAAGATATATACAATTAATCCCATTACGGAATGGTGGTGCCAGGGATTTACAAATACCATATACAATATAATTAAATCATTACACTATAAAGTATTTAGGGGCAAAGGCCTCATTGCTAAGAGGCAGAATTTAACCTACATGTTAAATCATTACAGTAAGCTAATACGTCAACACATAAATCAGCATTGAGACATTCT
Organism: Mastigoproctus giganteus; assembly: GCF_048544385.1. NCBI lineage: Eukaryota > Metazoa > Arthropoda > Arachnida > Uropygi > Thelyphonidae > Mastigoproctus > Mastigoproctus giganteus. Next base: position 154,340,192 of record NC_143579.1, on the reverse strand, counting down.
TGTAGTGGCAGAGCTGGACAAGCGTGGTCGACCTGGTTCGCAGGTGCAGGCAGCTAGGCATCTCGAGGACACGTGTGGTTTTTTTTTTTTTTTTTTAATGAAAAAAAAACAGGTAAACCCCAAACACGAGAGGTATTAGAACCTATAGTACTTAGTACCGTGCATGGGTTGAATGTTAAGAAGATGAAAGAAGATATTTGTTGACCTGTAGTTGTTATCACTATCGGTAAATCACTATCGGATCAGTTGGGTGGGATGTTTAAATCAAATAGAAGTCTGCTTTATCGTTGTTTATTATTTCATCCTTCGAATGAATGTACATAAGTCCTCTGTATCGGTATAATGGTCTCGCCAGTTGTCACTCCTTTGGAAAGGCCTGAGTTCGAATCCCGTCCATGACTGGAGGAATTTCTAAAAGTCTTTTCAAATATGGGCTGCAGTTGGCCGACGGAGTAGGTTCCCCAGTGAGTTATTCCGGATTTTTCAGCCCGTACAACACTAAACTTGGGCCCGCGAACACACAGTTATACGGACATAATACACAATGGAGCACAGAGGCGGACTGGTCATAAGACTTAACGGAGAAACCCCGGTGGGCCGGAAACTGTTGTTGTTATTTTGAATTTTAGGAGCATTAGCAACTAAGGCCATATTGCTCCGGGGATATGCGGTGGTCATTCTCTGACCTTTCCGCATCCTCCGTATTTGGTGGATCACGGGCTCGAACCCCAGTCTAATCAAGAAGCGTGTGCTACGCACTGCTGCTCCTGCCCACCTGGCTACGGAGGCGCTGCCAGTGTGATTTTTCAATATTGCACTCTGACCTCCAAAAACATTCTATTTGTTGACAGTAGAATATGAAATTTTAGTTTTTATATGAAAACTAAAATGCACAAAAAATCATAATAACAAAAATATGGATCTTCTTTATCCACAGTAATGTACGAGTCAAGTCGTTTGGATGGTTGGTTGGTGGTTTTAGGATTTTATGGCGTATTCGCGTCTAAGAGTCGTTTAGAAATGTTTTGTTTGCCTGTAGAGTAGTTGGATCAACACTGTTAGAGTTTGTTTGATAAAAGCACCACCACCAGGTTGCCATTGCGGCTACTATACATATTGATACAAGGTAGTGTGACTGTGGCCAGTGTGGTGTGGTTATGACAAGCGCAACTTCTCGGTACAGTATCTGGGAGAGGCGGTGTATAGGTTTTACGGACACCACTAAATTGAAGAATGTTAATCCCTTTAGCTCGTAATTTGTGTTAATTGGACTACATGAATTAAGAGTTAAAGGGATTGATATTCCACAATTCGGTGGAATGTTAATCCCTTTCATTCATTTCAGAATAAAGCTTTATCTTTATGGTTGTGAAGCTATCACCATTTATTTATGTTAAGTATTGTTGAATAAATTAAAAAATATTTTGTTTCTTTTATAAAATAATTAATTGTGATTTTTATTTAAAATTCATTAAAAAAATTAATGATCGGTAATTATTCTAGTTATTTGTAACTCCCACACACCCACTTCCTCACAAGATGGCCGTAGACACTAGTATGAGGCTGCTACAAGTTTTTTCCCGATAAGAATTTTTGACCCAGTCCGCCTCCGATGGAGCAATATGGTCCAAGGTCCAATTCGCTTGATGCTCCTGGAAAAATTAACAACAACGAGTTATAAAGTATCGTTATGCCTATGCATAGGTTATTTATTACATATACACTATGATATCCAGTTTTAGAGTGGCATACCTGTTTTGGCCGTTTGCCGTGATGGAACAATTGCAACTTCACTTAAATCTGTATATGAACATTGTATTCATTTAGTTGCAATAAAGATTTTCTCTTTTAGATGTTCACTTGCGAATACAAGTATATTATGAAAAAAAATTAATAATTTATTGCACCGTTGTTTTAAATACAGAGTAAAAAACAAATCAACACTAAAAATTAAATATAAAGAAGTAACAAAAAAAAAAAAAAAAAAGAAGATATTTACTTATTTTTTCAGTGCTATTGGAGTTGTGACATGGTTCAATGGAACTTTATAGCCAGCCGACATTGCTTGTAACAGTAACTTACTGTACTTCATTTAGCAATGTTCGGCTATGTAAGCACAGTTTATAACTTGCTGTGTTGTTTAGCATATTCTCTTCATGTGCGTTTACAAGTGCATTATGCAGTTTACCGTAGTTATGCAACAAGTTGGGTAGCAATAATATGCACCTTTCAAGCTCATTCGATTTGCAAATAACACGACTAAAGACTTCTTGTACTGCGCTGACGATGTGTTTACTAAACCTCACTATGTAATATTCACAGCATGTTGGGTGGGGTTGGGTTGGGTTGCTATGAGATCAGATAACAGAAAGAGGCAACTACCATCAGGGGTAAAGGGAAGGGTTTTTGCTTTCGTAAAGGTGTGACTACGGCGGTTTGAGACAGTATTTAAATTCTATACGGTGGGACCAACTGATGATGTTACCAACAGCAAATTCAAAATGGAAAGCATTCAAAGAATTAATCTTGGAAGCTACTAGACGTTTCATACCAACTAAGAAATGTTGTTCAAGATTTAGGCCGAAATGGATATCAGATAAACTATTTAGACATGCGGCAGAGAAGAAAAATGCATGGGATACATATAAATTAACAGGTGACATGGAAGCCTATGATAGATATAAGCTGGTCTTTAACCAAGTCACAAAGGAGGTTAGGAATGCAAAGGCAGATTTACGAGAAATCTTTGGCAAAGGATGCAAAGAGTTCTTTACTTATGTAAACTCTAGAAGGAAGGGGATGAATCGGATTGGTCCACTCGATATCGATGGTTCAACTGTTGATGATCCTGCTTAAGTAGCTAACAAACTAAATGAATATTTTGCATCTACATTCACACATCAGGAGTTAATTCAGGGAGGGGAATTCCAGATGTGTATTCAACTCTGGCAGTAAGCTAGATATTATGTAACCACAGAGTAAAGTGGAGAAATTGTTGAAGATAAACATAAGAAAGGCACCTGGGGTGGATGGAATCTATCAAGTTATATTAAAGGAGGCAGCAAAGGAAGTAAGCCAACCCTTAGCCATAATTATGAGAGCTTCCTTGGACTCAAGGGAGGTACCCATGGACTGGAGATGTGCAAATGTGACCTCAGTCCAGAAAGTAGGATCAAAGGGAGACACAGGTAATTACAAACCTGTTAGTTTAACTTCTGTTCCAGGGAAATAAATGGAGGCACTGGTTAAAGAAGCATTGCAGGATCATCTAGGCAAGACTTCAGTTATAACTGGGACACAGCATGGGTTTGTTAAAGGGAAGTCTTGTCTGACCAATTTGATTGGATACTATGATGTGGTCACAAAGGAACTGGATGCAAAGAATAATTTTGATATCATATATTTGGATCTTAGAAAGGCTTTTGATACTGTTACACATGGAAGACTGCTGCACAAATTGGAGCAGTGTGGCATTGGAGGCAAATTGCTGCTATGGATAAAGAGATGGTTGGGTGGGAGAAGAGAGAAAGTGGTAATCGATGGACTCTGCTCTTTGTGGACTAATGTTATTAGTGGAGTCCCCCAAGGTTCAGTGTTGTTTTCTGTATTTATTAATGATATTGATGATGGTAATATTAGGCTTAATGTCCAAGTTTCCAGACGATAAGAAGGTCGGCATGGAGGGTTGTTAAACACTAATGACAGTACGCTGCTGCAACAGGATCTGGAAAAGTTTGAGCAGGTGTGCTGGAGGTAGCAATTGAAGTTTAACATTGACAAATGTAAAGTACTTCATATGGGAAGTAACCCCAGAGTAACGTATCAACTGTGTGGTACTACACTGACAGTGGTAGAGATTGAAAAGGACCTGGGGGTAATTGTGCAGGCAGATATGAAGCTTTCTGGGTAGTGCAGATGATTTGCAAGAGTAGCTCATGTGTATCTTGTCAATGATATACAGGAATTTTTCTAGAAGGGATAAGGAGGTGATTATCCCCTTGTATAAGGTAATGGTAAGGCACACCTTGAGTACTGTATACAGGTCTGGAGGACTCATTTTAAGAAGGATGTAGAGCAGTTGGAACCAGTACAGAGAATGGCAATAAGATTAATAAATGGAACAAAGGGTTGCTCTTACGAAGAAAGGCTTAAGTTTTGCAAATTACACTTTCTGGAGACTAGGCACCTGCGAGGTGATCTGATTGAGGTGTATAAAGCCTTGAATGGTTTGAGCATGCTCAATGCTGATGGGATTCTTCCTCCTTCTCAGAATAATCGCCTGAGAGTGCATAAATTCAAATTGAGGAAAGACAGTTGAAGAATAGATGTGCGGAAGTTTGCCTTTAGCCAGAGAGTGGTTGATTGCTGGAACAAACTTCCATCTGTCGTTGTAGAAGTTGATAGCTTAAACAGGCAGAACTAGACAAACATTTGGTGAAATGAGAAGGGTGTGTGTGGGTTTTTTTTTTTTTTGCTGATGCTATATAAGCTTGCTTTCTTGCATCATGTGCCAATGCTAATGTTAACAATGTTTTTATTTTATTAATACTAGTGATTATTTTATTATTATTATAATTATTAGCCATATGGTGCAAGGAAGCCTGAAGCTTATGCTGCACCAGCCAAAAAAAGGAGAAGAATGATAATATCCAGCTCAGGACCCTAGGTATGCCAAGCCCATACTCACCAGATGTGAGCCCCTGGGGTTAATTACTTTGATAGTACAAAGGGTACTAGGAAAGTTTTGCAATACAGCTTTGTTTATTTAATTTTTTCAAAGTAATTTCCTCTACATTCAATACACCTCTCCATCCTCCGAAACCAATCTTTAAACCAGTTCTGCCAAGTTTCACTAGGGAGTAAAGCACACTTGTTGTCCCAAGCCCGTAGAAGGTCCTCATCACTGGAAAACCGCCTCCCTTTTAGCTTCATTTTCACATGCGGGAACAGTGCAAAGTCGCAGGGAGCGAGGTCTGGACTGTAGGGAGGGTGCTCGAGAAGTTTCAGTCCTGTCGTGGTCAAATATTCGATGCAGGCTTTGGCGCGGTGAGCTGGAGCATTATCGTGATGGAGGTACCAGGTGTCCATTCTTGACTTTGGCCGCAGGTTCTTCATAGATCCAATGACTTTAGGCAGGCATTGTTCAGTATACCACTTAGCTGTGACTGTCTTCTGCGTGTCCAAAACGACACGTTCCACAATTCCACTCGATTTGAAAAATGCAGCTATCATTTTCTTCTTTACAGATCGGGATTTTCTGACAATTACGGGTGTGTCGTCATCATCAAAGACCCAAACTTTGTTTTGAGCCTTGGTCGGCAGATCGTAATAGTACAGCCAAGTCTCGTCACTTGTCACGATGTTGTTCACATACCGAGATTGTCCCTTATCAAACTTTTTTAACATGTCCCGGCACCAAGTCACACGTCGTGTCATCTGCTCTTCAGTCAGTTGATGCGGCACCCAGAGAGAACAAAGTTTCTTCACGTGCAAATGATCTTGCAGAATCGAACGAATTGCTGGTGCATTTAGGCCCAAAGTATCCTCTATCTGTTGGTAGGTCACTCGCCTGTTTTCGTCAAGCATTTTCCTCACAGCAGTAACGTTTTCCTCCGTAACTGACGTTCGTGGCCTTCCCGGCCTCTCAGAATCCTCCAGAGTGAAATTTCCCCTTTGGAATTCTCTATACCACCTGAATATCGTTGTACGATGTGGACAATCATCATCTAGTGCAAGAGTCATTTCTTCTAAGCACTGGTCTATGGTTAAACCACGCACGAAATTATACCGCAAAACTGTCCTTATCTCATTTCGTGACCACGATGCCATCGCAAGCACTTTACACTCTCACTAAAAGTAAAGTAAAGTGCAGCCATTATCAACCCACTGCAGGGTGGAAGCCTCCTCAACAATTCATGCTGAGGGAAAATGGACCATAATCTGCCACGCTGGTCCAGTGCGGGTTGGCAGATCGACCGTATTCAGCAGTCAGGGGCTTGAACCCCGGTCTACTCAAAGAGCGTGTGCTACTGCACTCCCGCTCCTGCCCACTCGGCTACGGAGGCCGTCTACACTCTCACTACTAATGAATAACTGAGCCCATCGACTTAGCGCGGCGGCTACTATGCACGTATGAACATGTCTCAACATGCAGCAACAAGCAGCTTCCTGTGATTCATTGTTGCGTCATATTGCAAAACTTTCCTAGCACCCTTTGTATGTGCCAGAGCTATAATGCTCAATACGTTCTACGTTGATATGAATATTTGTAAAAGAATAAGAGAAGTTTACCTCAGTATAATACGTTGAACACTTCTGTTTAAAAATTTTTTAAAAAATTTCTGTAATGTAAGATTTTCGATTTTTTAATTGTTTTCGTTTTAATTTCTGGAGAGTATCACACGGAAGTATGTTCTACGTATCATATTGAGGTAAACTTCTCTTATTCTTTTACAAATAAAAATAATTACATATCGGTTAGAGAGCCGTTTTAAGAACTCTCGGGCTACTCGGCGAATTTCGAAACGCCCTATTCAGTTAAAATTTTTTTTAAAAATTTTTTGGGTCTCTCTTAGTCGCGTTCCTAACCCTAAGTGAGGCCCATAGCGTCCGCCGGGTGCGCCCATGCGTTAAAACGGCCCAGATCGATTACCGAAAGTATTGGTCTCCGATAACTAAAACAGAATATACAATTTTTACATTGATAAGATTTTAGTTCACCACTAAATACATCATCTATAGTTGTTCCGTTACGTGTAGTATTTATCGAAAGATCTGATGGCATGTCCAAGTTGAAGAATGTTTTCATAAATGTGCAGAACTCTTTTCCAGCCTCAGAGTTTAATTGCAAATAAAAAAAAAAAAAAAATTAAATTCAATCTGAAAACAACCAGGTCACTTGAAACCAGTTACGTTTACGAATTAACTCATTTTTCAGTTTCTCAAAGTTTTTTTTTTTTTTTTTTTTTTTTAATCTTAAAACCTTAACATTTCTGTTTCTAAATACTTTAGCTTTCCAAAGATATACGTTCACATTATTCGGTTTATCACGTGTGAAAATTTCCTTGATCACATGTTCAGATTTTCCACTATCCTGGAAAAACTACTGCAATTTTCAGAGGTTTGAAAGTTTTTCCTCTAGTATAGAGCTAAGATGAAGCTCCGTGCAGAATTTAATTAAATTGGCCGAGTAGAAGATGAATTATTGTTGCCATCAAAGCCCATCATGCAAGTATGATTGCAACAATACGAGTTACAATAATTGGCCTTTGGCGGAAGTTGACGATGACGTCATTTTCGCAACGCTTCTCGCATGACGGTTTTTCGTTACAAAATTTTTGGAATAACGCCAGTAAAAACGTTTTTAACATAGGGGGGGGGGGAAGGCCGAATTGCAATTGGTCCCATTTTAATTAATAAAGTTCAGGATGGTTCAACAAATGTCCCTAAAAGACTGAAATATAAAACTGCATGAAAATCCATCCACTGGGAGTAGAGTTGTTACATGCGGAAAGTTAAGTTAAAATAATAAGCACATTGCGCTTATTGGCTTCAGGTGAAAGTAATTATTAGACACGAATGCTGGTAATTAGGCATAATAATTAATGCTCTGTACTAAGCTGATTTGGTGTGATATAAATTCAATAAAATTTATATTTCATCAAATAAATTTTTGTTTTTTGAAAGGAGAATGAATAATTGTTAATATCACTGTTAGGTTAGGAACTAGCAGAACAAAAACAAGCTAATTTTTTAAGTCTTATATTTGCATTTTGAAAGAATGTTTATTTGATTGTCCTTCTATTATGAATTGCATTCACAGTGTTGTAAAACACACAAAAACATGGCCACGTATTACAGTAAATTTTGGATTATTAAAGGTAAATTTAGTGTTTCGTGTCTGAAGTAAAAATCTTGTAAATGTAAAGGATTTATATAACACGAATTCAGAACTGACCTCTATACTGCATAAATTTTTAAATCATTTTTACAACTTTCAACAATACCTTAACAAAAACTGAATCTAAATGAAAAATAATTTTTAAGGTAATATTAAAGGATTAGCTGGTATTAGAGTCAGTTGATTTTGAGTTTTATGATGTTTTTGCCCCAAAGTTACTTGGATGGTATAAAATTTAAAAAATATATATATAATTATAATAATAATCAGAAGTAACTCAGTTACTTCTGATTATTATTATAAAAAATATTTTTATTATTATAAATTTAAAAAATATATATATAATTATAATAATAATCAGAAGTAACTCGGTTACCTTTCTTGAAATAACTTAAAAGGTTGCTTTTAAGACTTGCTTTTAAGTTGAGATTAAAAACTTTTTCAATTATTACTATTTATTTAAAATGCATGATGCCATCCTAATTTTAAATAAATTATGTACTTCTTTGGATGGCATAAGATTAAAGTAGATACATACAGAATAATAATTGAAAATAATTTTGTTACTTTTGTGAACTTAACTTTACTATAGTAATTAATAGTTTCTACGTGGACTGCACAGATGAAGAAATGTCAAAGAGAAATATACAACTTTGTTTACTAGTTTTAGAATTGAACCAGACCCTGTTTGCTAGGTGAATGTGAAGGATGGGTAATTGTAGCACTTCATCTGGGTTTTTCTTTCTTTAGCTTTAAGACCAAAACCATTTGCTGTTTTCTTCTGCAGTTTTCACTGTTTGAGAGTCGGCAAAGTTTTGCTACAGAATTTATTTAGTGTTTGTGTAGCCCTCAACTATGTGTTCATTGTCATATAAAAAATCTTCATTGTTCCTGTGCAATGTCATATAATCCTGTGGGACAATTACATTAGGGTTGTGAGCTGGTGGAGAAGGGGAAACAAAATTAAAAGAGAAAATTTCATGTTATATTAAAAATTACTTTGCATCAGGGCAATTTTTTGTTGATACACCAATATTCATTAGCATTAACATCAGCATTAGTAGAGGCATTTCATGCAAGAAAGCAAGCTTATGCAGCATCAGCCAAAAAAAAAAAAAAAAACCCACTTCCACTTCACCCCTCTGTTCATTCAAAATACCTGTCCAGCTGAGCCTTAAACTTATTTAGGCTATCAACCTCCACTACAAGGGATGGAAGTCTGTTCCACCAACCAACCACCCGCTGGCTAAAGGCAAATTTCTGCACGTCTATCCTACATCTGTCTTTCCTCAATTTGAATTTATGCCCTCTCAGGTGATTATTCTGAGCTAGAGGAAAAATCCCATCAGCATTGAGCATGCTCAAACCATTCAAGGCTTTATACACCTCTATCAGATCACCTCGCTAGTGCCTAGTCTCCAGACACTGTAATTTGCAAAACTTAAGCCTTTCTTCGTAAGAGCACCCCTTTGTTCCATTCACTAATCTTGTTGCCCTTCTCTGTACTCGTTCCAGCAGCTCTACATCCTTCTTGAAATGCGGCCTCCAGACCTGTATACAGTACTCTAGGTGTGGCCTGACCATCGCCTTATACAATGGAATAATCACCTCCTTATCCCTGCTGGAAAAATTCCTGTATATCATTGACAATACTCCATGAGCTACTCTTGCAGCCCGTCTGCACTGCTCAGAGAACTTCATATCTGCCTGCACAACCACCCCCAAGTCCCTTTCATTCTCTACCACTGTCAGTGTAGTACCACAGAGTTGATACGTTCTCTGGGGTTGCTGTTTCCCATGTGTAGTACTTTACATTTGTCAATGTTAAACTTCATTTGCCATCTCTCAGCCCATCTGCTCAACCTTTCCAGATCCTGTTGCAGCAGCTTAGTGTCAGTAGTGTCCTTGACAACCCTGCCAACCTTTGTATCGTCTGCAAACTTGGACATTAAGCTTGATATACCATCATCAATATCATTTATAAATACAGAAAACAATAATGGACCCAACACTGAGCCCTGAGGGACTCCATTAATAACATTAGTCCACGATGAGCAGTGTCCATTGATTACCACTCTCTGTCTTCTCCCCCTCAACCACCCCTTTATCCATAGCAGCAATTTGCCTCCAATGTCACACTGCTCCAATTTGTGTAGCAGTCTTCCATGTGCAACAGTATCAAAAGCCTTTCTAGGATCCAAGTATATAATATCAAAGCTATTCCCTGCATCCAGTTCTTTTGTGACTGCATCATAGTATCCAATCAAATTGGTCAGGCAAGACTTCCCCTTAACAAAACCATGCTGTGTCCGAGCTATAACTGAAGTCTTGTCTAAATGATCCTGCAGTGCTTCTTTAACCAGTGCCTCCATTAATTTTCCTGGAACATAAGTTAAGCTCACAGGTCTATAATTACTTGTGTCAGCCTTTGATCCTCCTTTGTGAATTGGGGTCACATTTGCACATTTCCAGTCTATGGGTACCTCCCCTGAGTCCAAGGAAGCTCTCATAATTATAGCTAAGGGTTTGCTTACTTCCTTTGCTGCCTCCTTTAATATAATTGGATAGATCCCATCCCGGGTGCCTTTCTTGTGTTTATCTAAAACAGTTTCTCCTCCACTTTACTCCCAGTTATTTCAAGATTCTGTAGCTTACTGCTAGAGTTGAATACACCTCTGGCATTCCCCTCGCTGAACAACTCCTCATGTGTGAATGTCGATGCAAAATATTCATTTAGTTTGTTAGCTACCTGAGCAGGATCATCAACAGTTGACCCATCAATATCAAGTGGACCAATCTGATTCATCCCCTTCCTTCTAGAGTTTACATAAGTAAAGAACTCTTTGCTGTTTTTCTTTCCATCCCTTGCCAAGGATTTCTCGTAATCTGCCTTCGCCTGCCTAACCTCCTTTGTAACTTGGTTGCATATCAACTTGTATCTATCGTAGGCTTCTGTGTCATGTGTTAATTTGTCAGTATCCCATGCATTTTTCTTCTCTGCCATATGCCTCATTAGTTCATCTGACATCCATTTTGGCCTAAACCTTGAACAATATTTCTTAGTTGGTATGTAAAGCCTAGTAGCTTCCAAGATAAGGTCTTTGAATGCTTCCCATTTTGAATTTGCTGTTGGTAACATCATCAGTTGGTCCCACTGTATAGAATTTAAATACCGTCTCAGTCCATCGTAGTCGCCTTTACGGAAGCAATAACCCTTCCCTTTACCCCTAATGGTAGTTACCTATTTGAGTAAATCCCACTTCAGCACACTGTGATCACTGCCACCTAGTGGTTCATTTATCTGCAGATTCTTAATGCATGAAGAATCACTGCTGATAATCAAATCAAGAGTATTACTCCCTCTAGTTGCCTCCCGAACATGCTGATGTAGAAAACAATCATCCAATAAATCCACAAAAGCCCTGTTAGTGTGTGAGTAACCAGCCCCCAAATTCCAGTCAATATCTGGGAAATTAAAATCTCCCATTATAAGACTCTCTGATTTACTGGCCCACTCTATTTCCCTGTACAGTTTCTTATTATACTCATCAGAGTCATTAGGCCTATAGCACACTCCTACTCTCAATTTTGATCTCCCAATGCTTATGTCACACCAAACTGACTCAACACTGCACTGTCCAGGGATGTCGACTGGCTTCACTTCCTTGGTTTTTATGTGTTTCTTAACTAATAGCATAACCCCTCCCCCCTTCCTATCCTGTCTATCCTTTCTGTAGACGTTGTACTCTCCAAATTCCAGTTCTGCATCCCTTATATCTGTGTGACACCACATCTCTGATATCCCAACAATATCTGCCTTTGATGTTTTGAGCAATACCTCAAATTCATCAAATTTATTTACTAAACTCCTAGCATTGGTGTACACACAAGTATACCTGCACCTGTATATTATACATGTGTAATGTATATCAGCTGTGACTATCCTGTTGACTCTGGATGGATTTTTTGATAGACAAATTTGGGACAGCATAATTTTTATTTTGATATCAAAATATTGATTCTTAATATATATATATATATATATATATACACATATATATATATATTGTGTTCTCATTGAAATTATGTTAATGATATCTAGTCAAGTTTACAGAATTAGAAATTTGTCAGTTGTGAAATATTAATGCTATTGTACATAGGTCAATTAGACATTATACGTGCCTGAAATTATATTGGTTGATTTTATTTAATTAAATGTTATTAATCTGTAGGCAATTTAGGTGTATATGCATCAGGCTACCGAGTTAGCAAATGTAGACTAGTAGCCGAGTGGTCAGGAGCGGGAGTGCAGTAGCATATGCTCTTTGAGGAGACCGGGGTTCAAGCCCCTGACTGCTGAATACGGTCAATCTGCCAACCCGCACCGGACCAGTGTGGCAGATTATGGTTCATTTTCCTTCAGCATGAATTGTTGAGGAGGCTTCCATCATGCAGTGGGTTGATAATGGCTGCACTTGACCTTTTTTTTTTAGCCTTGGAGGCCTATAAACCCTTATAAACGCTTATAGGCCTTTCAGGCTAAAGCTAGTCTACATTTGCTAACGTGGTAGTCTGATCCATATACACCTAATTGCCTACAGATTAATAACATTTAATTAAATAAAATCGACCAATATATATATACAGGGTGTCTCAAAAATATACGGCATAACTTCAGGATCAGGAATGAGTTCCTCATATGTAGACAATAAAAATATTTTTTATCAACATAGTTCTGGAAATACTTGCTTCCCGAGTTATTAATCGGAATGTCTTATCTCCTGCAGGTGATTTCCTTCATCACAAGGTACTTTTTTTTTTAATTTATTTATTAACACACAACTGTATATACATTTCCAAGATACATATTAATCAATTTATATACAATATTTATATACATATTTTATATACATACTCTTATATATACTGTAGTCTTTCTGTACATTTGATTGTGTATGTCCTGATATGAAGGGTGGCTCCTAGACATAAGCCCATCTCCACCTTTTACTCCTGTGAAAGCTCAGAACGTCTACAAAACAGGCCTGAAAAAAGAGTGTTACGTCAGGCCATTTCGTCACCAGGGACTAACCAACACCTGGATCAACCATTCTCTGTGTGTGTTGTAATGCACAAATCTCGCACCTACCGGAAGTAGTGCTATACTGGTAGGTGCCAGCAAACCCGCCCCCAAGGCTGCCCAAACTTGGAGGCCAGTGAAAAAAATAAAAAAAAATAATAATAATAAAAAAAAAAAAAAAAAAATTCCAACTAGGAACAATGTATACTTGTTGAAACAAAAGCAACATTATACAATTATTTACATGTAAATAGCAAATACATACACTAGAATGACATTAACTTAACAATAACACTTAGAAACATTAACATTAACACTTAGATTAACATTATCTCCACTTAGAGTCCATCCACAAATGCAAGCTTGCATTTGGGTATTCAGGAGCAGAAGATCATCTCGCACTGTAAACAAGAAACATCCTATAAAGATGACATTACACGAAGTGTTCTGTCGTCAAATGTGTAGCACTTCCCTTAATTAGTATCCTGCAATAGATTTCTTAACTCCTGTCTTCTTTTAATAACTTTGGCCGAGAATTCCTGAAGCAAAGCAAAGATGTCCCACCTCTGAACCAAGAGAGGTAAATTATTCTCCTTGAGGTTTGGTAACCTATTTAGTAATTCCTGCCTGTCTGAAGTATACAGTCCACATTCAGGGATGACATGTCTCCAAGATTCAGCCTCACCGCACGAACAGTAGGGGTCAGGTTCTAATCCTCTTTCAAATAGTTTGGCCCTTAAGCCATGTCCAGTGATTAAGTAACTCGTGATCATGGTGGGAGCAAACCAAGAAGACACCCTCCTGTCCACTGCAAAGCTTACGGCTGGAATGAACCCTCTTGTAATGGTTCCATACTCACTCAAATCCCAACGTTGCTGCCAACAATTCACAAGCTCACCCCAAATTCTACGTTTTTCTCCTTTATGTTGTTCTTTGGATTAGAGGTGATATTCAATATTTGTAACGCCCTTCCCTTCTTTAAGTTATATACAATACCTCGGAAAATAATGTGTAAGGCATTTGTCGACACTGTCCTGGAAGCGCGTATAACTGTAAGCAGCATTGTACGTTGCAGGGACAGAAGCTTGGCTTTAGTTGTGACCTTGGTAGCAGCCGCAAACCAAATACCAGCACCATAAACTACAATGGGAAGAAATATCGTCTTGTAGTACAATACCAGAGTTTTTTTGGATAAACCCCATTCCTTGTGGGAAATTCTAACAACTGCAGCTATGAACTTTTTGATTTTTTCATTGATTTTAGTGACATGTACATGAAACCTGAGACGATCATCTAAAGTTAAACCCAAATACTTGGTGTTCTGTACATATGGAATTTGAGTACCATATAGGGTTACCTTTGGCGGCCTTCCATAATTGAAGTGGTGTTTAAACACCATGAAATTGGTCTTGGTGACAGAAATATTTAGTTTATTCAAACCCACCCATGCCACTAAATTATTCAAAACTGACTGAATTTTTTGTTTGAGAATTTGTCTTGATCCTCCCTGCACTGCTACCACCAAGTCATTTGCATATGCAACTTTGATGAACTCATCGCTATCCTTCGTGAGCCACTGGTCTAGCACTGCATTCCAAAACAGAGGTCCCAAGACTAAACCCTGAAGGCATCCTCTTGAAACAGTAGTCGTGTATGATAAATGCTTTGTACATACTCTAATTTGTTGGTCCTTAAAGTAAGATCTAAGGACTTTGAACAGGTAGTCATCACACTTTGCCAGTTGCAGTGACCTGAGAGCACTCTCCCACCAAAGAGAATCGAAAACGCCCTCAAAGTCAATAAAAACAGCAAGAACATGTTTGCTGTTTGCCTCCTGAATGTAAGTCAGCAAGGTTGAGATTGTGTCCTCAGTCATCACAAGGTACTGACAGAATCTGGTGGTTTTCCATTCCGACCATGTACTCAAATCAGGAGCAAGTGGTCTGACCATTGCCTTATACAATGGAATAATCACCTCCTTATCCCTGCTAGAAAAATTCCTATATATCATCGAAAATACACCATGAGCTACTCTTGCTGCCCATCTGCACTGCTCAGAAAACTTCATATCTGCGTGCACAACCACCCCCAGGTCCCTTTCATTCTCTACCACTGTCAGTGTAGTACCACAGAGTTGATACGTTGCTCTGGGGTTGCTGTTTCCCATATGTAGTACTTTATATTTGTCAATGTTAAACTTCATTTGCCACCTCTCAGCCCATCTGCTCAACCTTTCCAGATCCTGTTGCAGTAGCATAGTGTCAGTAGTGTCCTTGACAACCCTGCCAACCTTCGTATCTTCTGCAAACTTGGACATTAAGCTTGATATACCATCATCAATATCATTTATAAATACAGAAAACAATAATGGACCCAATACTGAACCCTGAGGGACTCCACTAATAACATTAGTCCACGATGAGCAGTGTCCATTGATTACCACTCTGTCTTCTCCCCCTCAACCACCCCCTTATCCATAGCAGCAATTTGCCCCCAATGCCACACTGCTCCAATTTGTGCAGCAGTCTTCCATGTGCATCAGTATCAAAAGCCTTTCTAAGATCCAAGTATATAATATCAAAGTTATTCCCTGCATCCAGTTCTTTTGTGACTGCATCATAGTATCCAATCAAATTGGTCAGGCAAGACTTCCCCTTAACAAAACCATGCTGTGTTTGAGCTATAACTGAAGTCTTGTCTAGATGATCCTGCAGTGCTTCTTTAACCAGTGCCTCCATTAATTTTCCAGGAACAGAAGTTAAACTAACAGGTCTATAATTACTTGTGTTAGCCTTTGATCCTCCTTTGTGAATTGGGGTCACATTTGCATATCTCCAGTCCGTGGGTACCTCCCCTGAGTCCAAGGAAGCTCTCATAATTATGGCTAAGGGTTTGCTTACTTCCTTTGCTGCCTCCTTTAATATAACTGGATAGATCCCATCCACCCCAGGTGCCTTTCTTGTATTTATCTTCAACAACTTCTCCTCCACTTTACTCTCAGTTATTACAAGATTCTCTAGCTTACTGCCAGAGTTGAATACACCTCTGGCATTCCTCTCGCTGAATAACTCCTCATGTGTGAATGTCAATGCAAAATATTCATTCAGTTTGTTAGCTACCTGAGCAGGATCATCAACAGTTGACCCATCGATATCAAGTGGACCAATCTGATTCATCTCCTTCTTGCTAGAGTTTACATAAGTAAAGAACTCTTTGCTGTTTTTCTTTGCATCCCTTGCCAAAGATTTCTCGTAATCTGCCTTTGCCTGCCTAACCTCCTTTGTAACTTGGTTACAGATCAACTTGTATCTATCATAGGCTTCTGTGTTATGTATCCCATGCATTTTTCTTCTCTGCCATATGTGTCATTAGTTCATCTGACATCCACTTAGGCCTAAACCTTGAACAATATTTCTTAGTTGGTATGTAAAGCCTAGTAGCTTCCAAGATAAGTTCTTTGAATGCTTCCCATTTTGAATTTGCCATTGGTAACATCATCAGTTGGTCCCACTGTATAGAATTTAAATACTGTCTCAGTCCATCGTAGTCGCCTTTACGAAAACAATAACCCTTCCCTTTACCCCTAATGGTAGTTACCTCTTTGAGTAAATCCCACTTCAGCACACTGTGATCACTGCCACCTAGTGGTTCATTTACCTGCAGATTCTTAATGCATGAAGAATCACTACTGATAATCAAATCAGGAGTATTACTCCCTCTAGTTGCCTCCCGAACATGCTGATGTAGAAAACAATCATCCAATAAATCCACAAAAGCCTTGCTAGTGTGTGAGTGACCAACCCCCAAATTCCAGTCAATATCTGGGAAATTGAAATCCCCCATTATAAGACTCTCTGATTTGCTGGCCCACTCTATTTCCATGTACAGTTTCTTATTATACTCATCAGAGTCATTAGGCCCATAGCACACTCCTACTCTCAATTTTGATCTCCCAATGCTTATGTCACACCAAACTGACTCGACACTGCACTGTCCACCATGTCGACTGGCTTCACTTCCTTGGATTTTATGTATTTCTTAACTAATAGCATAACCCCTCCTCTCTTCCTACCCTGTCTATCATTTCTGTAGACATTGTACTCCCCAAATTCCAGTTCTACATTCCTTATATCTGTGTGACACCACGTCTCTGAAATCCCCACAATATCTGCCTTTGATGTTTTGAGCAATACCTCAAATTCATCAAATTTATTTACTAAACTCCTAGCATTAGTGTACACGCAAGTATACATGCACCTGTTCTTTTTCTTAGCTACCCTAACACAACCTATGTGTTTATTTGTATCCCAATGATTTCCAGCAGTCTCTGAAATATCCTGCATCTTATTTTCCAGGCTGCGGCTCATTTCAATAGAAGCAGTGCAAGAATCACTTTCACCTCTGCCAGTGGCTACTGTTAATCTATTAGTCCTTGTATCCCCCCAATCTAGCAGTTATCCGACCCACCTAACACTGCCTCGATAGCATCAGCAAACATTCTTGTACCCTTTCTATTTAAGTGTATCCCATCCCTGTAGAAGCAGTCTCTCCTTTTAACAAGTACAGACCAGGCTGAAAAAAATTCTACCCCTTGAGCCTTGCACAATCCTTCCAGGGCCGAATTGATCGACAGGGCTCTCATCATATACTCCCTCCTATCGTGTCTGGGTAGAATTGCAGACACTTTCAAATTCAACCCTAATTCACGGCCTTATTTCAACAGTGACCTGTACTTGTTAAGTAATTGCTCCGGTCTCCTACTCTTAATATCATTAGTGCCAACGTGTACAACTATATCACCTTTTGTGCCCTTAAAAGATGATATCCGCTCTACAACGTCATCAACCTTTGCCCCTGGCAGACATACCCTGGTCCTGTTCCAGCTATCCTTTTTACAAAGCATGTTTCCCGTTTCCCTGACAATAGAGTCACCAACAACTACTAGTTCCTTTGGGACCTGCGCATTCTGCCTTGGGGGCTGCCGCTGTGTTGATATTAAAGGTATTAAAGGAGGCGGCAAAGGAAGTAAGCAAACCCTTAGCCATAATTATGAGAGCTTCCCTGGACCTACACTCAGGGGAGGTACCCATGGACTGGAGATGTGCAAATATGACCCCAATCCACAAAGGAGGATCAAAGGAAGACACAGGTAATTACAGACCTCTTAGTTTAACTTCTGTTCCAGGGAAATTAAGCGGCACTGGTTACAGAAGCATTGCAGGATCATTTATACAAGACTTCAGTTATAGTTGGGACACAGCATGGTTTTGTTAAGGGGAAATCTTGTCTGACTAATTTGATTGGATACTATGATGTAGTCACAAAGGAACTGGATGCAAAGAATAACTTTGATATTATATATTTGGATCTTAGAAAGGCTTTTGATACTGTTACACATGGAAGACTGCTGCACAAATTGGAGCAGTGTGGCATTGGTGGCAAATTGTTGCTATGGATAAAGGGATGGTTGAGTGGCAGAAGACAGAGAGTGGTAATTAATGGACACAGCTCATCGTGGACTAATGATATTAGTGGAGTCCCTCAGGGTTCAGTGTTGGGTCCATTATTGTTTTCTATATTTATAAATAATATTGATGATGGTATATCAAGCTTAATGTCCAAGTTCGCAGACGATACAAAGGTGCGCAGGGTTGTTAAGCACGCTACTGACGCTATGCTGCTGCTGCAACAGGATCTGGAAAAGTTGAGCAGATGGGCTGAGAGGTGGTAAATGAAGTTTAACATTGACAAATGTAAAGTACTACATATGGGAAGCAGTAATCCCAGAGTAACACATCAACTCTGTGGTACCACACTGACAGTGGTAGAGAATGAAAAGGACCTGGGGGTAATTGTGCAAGCAGATATGAAGTTTTCTGAGCAGTGCAGACTGTCTGGAAGAGTAGCTCATGGTGTCTTGTCAATGATATACAGGAATTTTTTTAACAGGCCTAAGGAGGTGATTATCCTCTTGTATAAGGCAATGGTCAGGCCACACCTTGAGTACTATATACAGGTCTGGAGGCGTCATTTTAAGAAGGATGTAGAGCTGTTGGAACGAGTACAGAGAAGGGTAACAAGATTAGTGAATGGAACAAAGGGTTGCTCTTACGAAAAAAGCCTTAAGTTTTGCAAATTACAGTGTCTGGAGACTAGGCACCTGTTAGGTGATCTGATTGAGGTGTATAAAGCCTTGAATGGTTTGAGCATGCTCAATGCTGATGGGATTCTTCCTCTTGCTCAGAATAATCGGCCCAGTGGGCATAAATTCAAATTGAGGAAAGATGGTTGTCAGGAAGGTGTGCGGAAGTTTGCCTTTAGCCAGCTGGTGGTTGATTGCTGGAACAAACTTCCATCTGTCGTTGTAGAAGTTGATAGCTTAAATAGATTCAAGGCAGAACTTGACAAACATTGGGAGCCAGTGGATGGGTGAATAAGGGTTTTTTTTTTTTTTTTTTGGCTAATGGTATATAAGCTTGCTTTTTTGAATCATGTGCCAATGCTAATGGCAACAATCTTGGTATGGGCAGGTCTCAAACAAGCTGTATCAGATAAAGCCTGTAATATGACACTGGAATTCTAGTCTGTGCAGGAACTGCAGAGAGGAAGTTGTTCTAGCTCGCCTCTACATAGGACACAGTCATTTTACACATGCATTTATGTTGAGGGCAGATGACTGTCCTATGTGTGAGAATTGTGGCAACGTTTTAACCATTTATCATATTTTAATCAAGTGTCCATGTTATAGACATGAGCGTGTTTTATATTTTACCACTTTTATTCATCTTTGCCAAAAGATGGCTAAAAGTGGTCTTTTGTTTTTAGTTATTTAAAATCCATTAACCTTTATACTTGTATCTAAAATTTAACCATTTTATTTCTATATCTTTATTGTTATATTTTATCGATTTTTATGCCATTATTGTAATATATATACTGTGACATAGTGACTTAATTCTTTAGGTCACTAAAATTTTAATTGTGTACTTTTATGACCTGTTTTGGTGCATTATAGCCTCAGTAGCTAATGTGCCAATAAAACCCAAACCAAACATGTTTTTTATGGTGGCTGAGGTTCATCTACTGAAGCACTAATTTTAATTTAAGATTAATATCAATTCCCTTACATTCGGAACAAAGAAAATAATGATCAGTTTAGCTAGGATTTCCTACTAACTTGATCCTGGAATATATGCCACCAGTCTATACTGGTGGCAGTGAACTCATGACTGACAAAACTTTGCCTATAGCCATTTCCCATCTGAGTCATAATATCCCCAAATGAAGTATTCAGATTGGATCTTGTAGCAACCATTATTACAGTGAGAATTAAATTTACAAAATATTATATAGAATTAACTTTAGAAAATACTTAATTTTATTTAAGTAAAGTAGTATCAATGATTTTTAATTATGTTCACAGCCTTGCAGGAATTTTTTGATATATTACAAACAGTGCTTCTGGTCCTCTCAGAGGTGAAATTGAATGTATATTGTATTCATTTAGCCTCTGCAGTTCAGATAATTTCAGACTTCCTAAAATATTTTCTTTGAGACTTGTTATTTTTATGTCAAACTGGAATGTATGCCCTTCATAATTTTATAAGCAAATTTAAGTTTATTAAAATGGAAGGCATTTATGGCATTTTTTTTTAATTTGTCTTTTTTTTTTTTTAATATTATTAAAGTTTTTCCTTTGTTATTCTTTTTCAGGGGATATCTCTGGTCTTACTGGTACTAGTCCAGCCCAAGCAAGGTCACCACCAGCTCTCTTGCCACCATCTCATCCAGTCCCAAATGGACCTCTTCACTTTGAACCATCTGCTGCTGTAGCAGCAGTTACAGCAACTTCTAGTGCAACGAACCCTCTAACAGCTGTAATAGCTTCCAGTCCTCAGGCACCTCCAGTCTGTAGCCCTTCACCCGTACCTTCTTCTACATCTCCTCCAGGTGGGGCTCAACTACAGCCTCAATTCCTTCAGAAACGGGAAACCTCGATACCCATTACAGGCCGGGAGACCAGTCATCATGTAAAAGTGGTCAACCACACACCCTTTCCAACTTCCAGTCCCATTGGAAACACCACCAGCAACAACAAGTTTAACGGACCAACATTTGTACCAAACCATTGTGGTCCACCAGTGTCAAGTTATCCCACTTGCAGCAGCAGCAGCAGCCCAAGTGTTACTTGCGGAATCTCAAAACCTGTCTTTGCTTCATCATGTCATCCAAGTTATAATTGCACGCCATCAGTCACTGTCACAAACCAAAAGACATTTGTGCCGTCGAGTCACTTGAATTACAGTAACGCACCCACAGTCACTAGTGCAAGTTCAAAACTGCCATATGTGCCATCCCATCACAGTTATAGCAGTACTGCAGTTACTGCTGCAAATTCAAAGTCGTGTATACCATCTAACCACGTGAACTTCAGCAGTGTGCCCACTGGTGTTACTACCACCACCACCACCACCACCACTAATACTGTAGCCCATAGCAAAGCAACATTTGTTCCTCCAAATCATTTCAACTATAGTAGTATTCCTTCAGCTGCCAGCACAACAAACAGTAAACAGTCTTTTCTGTCATCGGGCCATTTGAACTATAGCAGTGCTCCAACAGTCACCCCTGTGCACTCCAAACCAGCATATGTGTCATCTAACCATCTAAATTATACTAGCGGACCCCCAGTGACACGTGTGAATACTAAACCATCATTCACTTCTAATCCTCGGCATACTGTTATCCCTCGTAATAATCTTTGTAATAATAGTAATAATAATAGTAGTGGCCATCCACCTCCAGACAGCAGAGCATCTGTCTATAATTTTCCATTCTCACCCACTCATCATCCCCATCCTTACACCCGAACACCATCTTCTCCAGTAACAGTACCATCCGTCCCTCTTCTTCCATCTACGTCATTATCATCATCAGTGGTTACTACACTATCAACATCTCATGTTAATGCCAGCACTCGTGCCTCTGTTACATCATCATCATCATTAGCTGTAGTCTCTGTTCCATCTTCGTTAGTGGTTACTTCTGCACCGTCTTCCCAGTGCATTCCCCGTATACAGAGCTCTACTCCAACAGTGGTCAGTACACCACACCCACATACTCCTACTCCCACGTACGGAAGGGACAGTTCTCATAGTAACAGTAGTCTTTCCAGTTTGAGTCAGCTGAGCCAATCACTTCACAGCAATTCAGTTAAGGACACTGCCAGAGAAGGAACTAGTAGCCGTAGCAGAAGCAGTTCCAGGAATACTACCCCCTCCATTAATACAGGGTCCTTGCCAGTGGCTTCCACAGTTGTGCCCTGTTGTACATATAGTAGTGCCACATATGGTGCTAGCAGCACATTAACTAGTCTAGTTTTCTCAAAACCACATAGTTGGTCAAGGTAAGTACTCTATTAAAACATGATTGTGTTACAATACTGCTCTGATTAACACCATAATGACCAGTAACTACCAATTAACGAGTTATTTATCATTACTAAATCTCATAATGAAGGCAGAGTTACTCTGTTTTCTAGCTAATGTTGTGCTGCACATTATCCTTAATTCTGAATTGTCTGAATCACTTCTATACCAGTGATTTATGGGGTTTTAGTGTTTGAACAAGGTTATTTTCTATGAATTGATGTAGTTTCAAATCGCCTGTTACACCACATTAGCTTTTGGCTTCCTTATTCTGGTATGGTATTTATTTGATATTCATATCAGTAGTTGTATTTATATATTGTGCATTTGTGTCTGTTTGCCATTTTGTTTATTTATAAACTGTCAGCTAAATGTTTTTTTTTGACTAGGAGAAATGCTGACTCATGCATCTCTTGCTTTAGGTACTGATTTCATTGATAGGTGAGAAAGTTATATCTTGAGTAAATTTTCTTGTTGTCTTTGGTCTACTATTGTAGCAGTAATCTGAATTGGCTCACAAACTTTTAGGTTCGTGAAATGATGATTAAAGCTATGATTGGAAATCATTAATGTTATGAAGATATTTTGTATAAGTTTCATCAGCAGTGGAAAAGACTGATGCTCTGCTCATTTGCCCAATAGGACAATGTGACAGCAGTCTCATTTGCTTGCAGGAGATGGGGCAGATTGGTAGTTTTTATGGGTCCTCATCTCCTTATTAGTTACAGATATCTCTCTCATCAATAATTATGCAAGTTTATCTCTCTCTCTCTCTCTCTCTCTCTCAATAATATCTCTCTCTCAGTGATATCTCTCTCTCAATAATTATGCAAGTTTTAATTTGCCATTAATCCAGAAAGATCATATCTTTCTTGGTGATTCCCTTGTCTTTCTCTTTCTTTCTTAGGGTAAGTTGGGAATTTTTGTTTTGGCTGGTGCAGCATAAGCCTCAGGCTTCCTTGCACCATATAGCTAATAATAATAATAATAATAATAATAATATAATGCAAAGCCTGACACTAAGAGATAAGTGATTTATTGATGGAAGAGATTTAATGGAGGTTGAAATTAGCTTTAAGAATTATGCAATTGAAAGCTGCCTGCCTTTCTTTTAAATATTTCTGTAGAGTTTATCATAAAGTAATACAAGAGCATTAGGTTTATTGGTCCCCACAGCATGCAAATCAGCCTATTAACACATGTTTATGTGTTAATAGGACAAAGACACTATAAGCCATGTGAACTAATGTATTATGACAAAAATCCCCAAAACAACAACTGCAATGAATGTAATGTTGTTATCAGCATTTTTTCAGATATTTAAAAATGCAAGATACCAAGTAAAAAAAAATTTTTTTTTTTTTTTTTTTTAAATATATACAGGGGGTCCTCATTATTCGAGGATAATTGGTTCCAGAAATTTCCACTTAAAATGAATCCATGTAAAATGGGGACCAAATATTCCTGTGTATTATGTACTGTATGTGTACATAGTAAAAAATGGATTGAGGGAACTGAAAAACGAGACAATTACTTTATTAGATATTTTTTATTATAATATGTTGAACAATGTAAAGTTAATTGAAGTTACACTATTTTTTAAGTTTTTTGAATGAAGAATGAATCCAGAGTTGTTTTTGGTTTTTTTTTGCCATATTTTTTCAGATAAAATTGTGTCATAGAATTAGTCTTCAACTTTGCTCAAAAATATTCAGTGCTTGGTTAATTTTTTCAAGGGCTTTCTTTAATTTTCAAATGCTCGTTACCGGGGATCCCCTGTATATATAAAAATGAAATATACTGGCAAGACCTTTATAGGTCTTGCTACTCAGGGTCCATGGGGGGGGAGACACTGGGAAATTCCCTTATCCTGGTAGACCAATTTGCCCCTAGCAGGAGAGGTGGACACCATGCATGCTTTCAAATTTTGGCTAATAGACTAAGGAGTCATCCACCCCTTATGTAATAGAAATAAAAGTTGAAAAGTAAAAGCTTTTATGATTTTGTAATACTTTCTTTAAATTACTGTCTTTTATTCCTGTATGGGCCATTTATTACTATATTCCCTTGGAGTTGGTCAAATCTGCAAGTTCAGTGCTATGCAGAGTTACACAACACTAGGCCTCTCATTCTTTCCCATTTTCACTGGAGTTTTCAGGCACATTACATTAATTTATATTATTTCTGCTATTTTATAGAATATGGCTTTTGCAGTTTCAGCCAACCAAGTATCATGTCGAAATGATTAATTGGCAAGTGATTTTGGTTAAGTGATTGGAAAAGCAGGATACAATCAATTCTCTAATTGACTTTCATATAATTTAGCCCAGAATTACATACATATTAAATCAGTGTTATGTATTTGTTGATTAAATACACTCTTGAATTGTTATTAACAGTTTAAAAGTATTAATGAGAGGAAAAATCAACTGTGTTATTTTATGTTAAAACTTTTATACTCAGAAATGGACAAGTGTCTGAAAACTAGAAATAAAGATACAAGAAACTGATCATTAAGTTAGATGATAAAGTTTTTTATTATTTATTAGCCATATTATTATTAGCTATATGGAACAAGGAAGCCTGAGGCTTATGCTGCACCAGCCAAAAAAAAAATTCCCAAGTTACCCTGAGAGAGAGTCAGAAGTAGGAAGGAATCGCCTAGAAAGAGAAGGATAATGATAACCAGCTCATGAGCCTGGGTATGCCAAGCTCATACTCACCAGAGGTGAGCCTCTGGGAATAACTCTCCACATGTAAAGAAAATATGATGAGAATTATATAAGATATGGATTTACGTGCAATTGAGATCAAGATCACTTTTTTAACATGTTTGTAAACAACTTCAAACCTTCTCTGATCAGTAAAACTAGGCACTCTGTACAACTTGACACTAGACTTTTTTTTTTTTTTTTTTTTTAAGTGACAATTAGTCAAGTAAAGGTAACATGTTCATACCCCGCAGACACTTTTCTGGTTATTTCAGGAAATAAGTGAATCATATGGTTTTACAGATATTTTACTTTTCTTCTGGATTTTTGTCAACTCTGATTTTGAATATGTTTTTCAAAATGGACTGACTGAACTTATCAGTATGGGCTTCAAACACTGGCTTATTTTTTGTGCAGAGTATAGCATATGATCTGCCATGTGGTTTTGTTTTATTGTTGGTGTCTCCATGTTTTCTGTGAGTTGCACTCTTGTTTTACTAAAATTTTAATATAATTTTCCTGATTAATTACTCTTCAAAAAATATACTGAAAACCTTCAGCCACCTGAGGATATATTTATTTTTTGTAAATACCACTTTATATCCAAAAATATTAGCTATTTTTGGATAAAGTAGCACACACACAGAAAAGATACCCATTCAAGATGGAATAAAAAAAATTCTTCTATTTTTTACATTGAGAAGTCAAGATACTTCACAGAACTTCAAATAGATATTTTTACTATTAACATAAGTAGAAGACAGTGTCATATGAGAGAGGGCAGCTAGTTTTTGACTGCCTAACCAGCAGATGGAATTTTGAAGTATGTCTAAAATTAATTAATGTTTTTGTCCTTATTCATTTTTTCTCACACTAATGCAGAATGTTAGCATATTTTCAGCATCTTATCAGAACAACTGAACAGAATTCAGATCACCTTTATCATCAAATATGAGAGTGAGCCAAATGAAGATAAGATTTCAATAGTCTAAATTTAAATTATATGTTGTCAAGGGTGTAAAATAAGGGAGTGGTACCAGTACTTTCAGATGATCAGCAGAGTACACTGGCTGCATTGTATATGTGGAGAAATGATGTGCAGCAGCAGCAGCAGCATTGTCACAGTGGTATACAGGTCTGTAGGCCTCATTTCAAGAAGGATGTAGAGCTGCTGGAATGAGTACAGAGAAGGGCAACAAGATTAGTGAATGGCACAAAGGGTTGCTCTTACGAAGAAAGGCTTAAGTTTTGCAAATTACAGTATCTGGAGACTAGGCACCGGCGAGGTGATCTGATAGAGGTGTATAAAGCCTTGAATGGTTTGAGCATGCTCAATGCCGATGG
This sequence comes from Mastigoproctus giganteus, assembly GCF_048544385.1. Taxonomy (NCBI): domain Eukaryota; kingdom Metazoa; phylum Arthropoda; class Arachnida; order Uropygi; family Thelyphonidae; genus Mastigoproctus; species Mastigoproctus giganteus. The sequence continues at coordinate 154,313,732 of NC_143579.1, read as the reverse complement.
GATTCTTCCTCTTGATCAGAATAATCACCTGAGAGGGCATAAATTCAGATTGGGGAAAGACAGATGTAGGATAGATGTGCGGAAATTTGCCTTTAGCCAGCGGGTAGTTGGTTGGTGGAACAGACTTCCATCCCTTGTTGTGGAAGTTGATAGCCTTAATAAATTTAAGGCTCAGCTGGACAGGTATTTCGAACGAATGGAGGGGTGAAATGGGAGTGTTTTTTTTTTTTGGCTGATGCTGCATAAGCTTGCTTTCTTGCAACATATGCCTCTACTAATGCTAATGTATTCAGTGATGGATGCATCTGAACTAGTACAACACAGTGTTACTCAGTTTGTTATAGCAGATGGCATCTTTCTATTAGAATTTCATCAACACATAAAAAAAAAAATGTACATTGACAACTATATTCCCCCACAAGTGTAAGAATAAACAAATCATTAATATTGAAGGAAGCAAAGCTGTGCAGGAGAACTTTCATACTAAACAAACTTGCCTGTCAAAATTTGTATTCTTTATTTGCATTCAGTTTCAGTCATGAAGACACCATTGAAGACCAAGCACTGAGTCCCTAGCATTAAGTCTTGGGCTTATGTTCATCATAGAGACAAATACTATTGTCCATAGTTCTGCATAAGTTTTTTTTTTTTTTTTTTTCATTTTAAATTGTATAGTATCACCATAAAAGATAAATTTGCTATATATTTAAAAATCTGAGGTGCTGCTAGGAAAGCTGTTTTGAAAATCACCAGCCTCTCATTAGCTGGCAGGTGGTTTCTATTAGCAAATATTTGCTGAACTGTAAATGAGGTACTTTGTCTAAGTGCCCAGTGGTGTATGGAAGTAAAACTTCCATTTAAAAATGTAATAGCTGTTTATCTTTAAACCCCTAGAATTGGGCCACATTTGCATAGTGCAAATGCATTCCAATTCTAGAGACTTATGTAGGATTGCAGAATAATACACATTTATACAGGATAGCACAGTACTATAGGATTGCAAGGATTTTAATGAAGTAGTTGAAATAAAATCAAAATTTGTATATTTGCCTGTGTTCATTTTTGTGGAATTTCAGCAGATGATGCTGCTGTCAAATTTAAAAAGATATTAGCAACTTAGGGAGAACAACTGTGGACAGAATTCAAAAGATCTCTTAAGTTGAAAACAAGCCTAAGCCTTAGCACAGAGGACTTGTAAGTCAGTCTTCAGTGAAAGCATTTCTCTCTATGATCAAAATAAAATGCAGCTAAAGCTTGCAAATTTTGATTTGATTTCATTTACTGCATTGAAATGTCACTGCAAACTCACATTGTTGTCAAAAAGGAAAATGCCATGTTAGCAGATAATGTTACCAGGGTAGACTGGTGGTGTATGACAGTTTATAATCTAGCCAGTGAGCTAGATATCAGCCATTGGTCTGCCTATACTATCTTTCATAACAAACTGATGTAATGGAAGTTCTGTACAAATTGGATTCCTAAATGTCTCAACAGTGAACAGAAACATTTTACAATAATCATCTGTTTATTTTTTGCCATACATATATGGCAAAGAATTGCATACAGGTTTGGAAACCTCACTTTAGGAAGGATATGGATTTACTGGTCTCTCTCTCTCACTCACAGAGTAATTCAGAAATGTTTTTGGCTGGTGCAGCATAAGCCCCATGGCTAATAATAATAATAATATTCTCTGTAATCTAGGTCTCTGTGTGGTAACAAAAAGCAACACAAAGAAAAGTAGCAATGACTTCTTTACTTATGTAAATACTAGAAGGAAAGGCATAAATTACATTGATACTAGTTGAATGGTATAACTGATCTTGCTCAGGTTGTGGAGAAACTGAATAGATATTTTTGCATCTACCTTCACACATGAGGAATTTTTCAGCGAATGGGGATGCCAGAAGTATATGAAATGGCAGACAGCTAAATGATTTTGATAACTAAGAGGAAAGTTCAGGAGAGATTTCTCTAGCTAAATATAAATGAAGCACCTGCAGCAGATAGGATGTTTAGTTAAGTTAAGAGAGTCAACAAACCTTTAGGCATAATTATGAGAGTATCCTTCGATTCGGTCTTGGTCTCTATGGACTGGTGATGTGAATGTATCGTCATTTGCAAAGGGGAGGATCAAAGGGTGACACAAGTAATTACAGATCAGTTAGATTGGCTTCTGTTAATAGAAAATTACGGAATCACTGGCTGAAGAAGCATAATGAAGGATCAACTAGACAGGAATTCAGTCATACTGCAATCACAGTGTGGATTTGTTAAGGAACGATCTTGTCTGACCAATAAAGAAAAACAGTAAAGAGTTCTTTACTTATGTAAACTCTAGAAGGAAAGTGATGAATCAGATTGGGCCACTTACCAATGGTGAATTCTAAATGGAAGGACTTCAGGGATTTAATCTTGGAGATTACTAGGATTTTCATACCAACTAAGAAATACTGTTCAAGGTTTAGGCCTAAATGGATGTTAGATGAATTAATGAGGCTTGTGACAGAGAAGAAAAATGCATGGGATGCATATAAATTATCAGGCAACACAGAAGCCTACAGCAGATATAAACTAGTCTGTAATCGAGTCACTAAGGAGGTTAGGCAGGCAAAAGTAGAGGACAAGAAATCTGTGGCAAAGGATGCAAAGAAAAACAGTGAAGAGTTCTTTACTTATGTAAACTCTAGAACAGGCCTGGGCAAACCATGGCCCATGGGCCGCATGCGGTCCGCCGCACATTTTTGTGTGGCCCGCGAGCTTTAATTGTATTTTTGAAAAAAGTTTACTTATTTTATGCCTTTTGCGACACCTTTTTGAAAAATAAATTTGTGTATGTAATACATTATAGAATTTGTCGACTCATAAATCGTTTTATCATCTCTGTATTGTTCAAATTGAGATAGAATTTGAAATTGTGAGCAACTGGAGTGCACCAACGGGCGCTTTTATAATGGTATAATTTGCGATCATAAACTAACCGCGCGAAACTGCGGTAAGAAACAACGGTGATGACGACAACGGCTTTGCTGCGGTGGCGGAGTAATAGGATAGGAATGCTGACCGGCTGCAGTTCCAATCTGTTTTCTCTGACGGTCATCCCGCAGTTAGTTTTTTTCCGTTATCTTCGGTTATCATCCTGGTGCCAGCAGCGATAAAAATAATATTTACGCCCTTTTAAAAATGAATAAAAAACGAAACATTCAACAAGAGCATCGTGTCTTCAATGAAGAATGGAACACAAAATATTTTTTTGCTAACATAAATAACAAGCATATTTGTCTCATCTGTCGGGAGAGTGTCTCAGTGTTGAAAGGGTATTAAAAGACATTTCACTACTAAACATTCCAAATATGGTGCCAATTTAACTTCGGAAGCGAGAAAGAAAATTGCTGATGGATTGATTCAAAATTTACTATACAACAAATGTTTACGCGGCTAACTAAGGAACAAGAAGCTACTGTAGATGCAAGTTTTGTTATTTCTCATATAATTGCAAAAAAGCAACGAGCCTTTTTCTGATGGAGACTATATTAAAGAATGTACGACTGAAGCTTGTGGAATTATTTGTCCTGATATTAAACACAAATTTGAGAATATAAGTTTATCTCAGCGAACTGTAGTAAGAAGAATTGAATGTATCGATACAAATTTGAATGAGCAATTATTATCAGTATTAGAATCCATAACATGGTACTCGATAGCTCTTGACAAAAGTAACGATCAAAAGAATACTGCGCAGTTATTAATTTTCATACATGGATGTACCTCTAATTTTGAAATTATTGAAGAGTTTCTTTCAATGGAATCTCTTAAAGACCAAACAACGGGCTGATACATTTGAAAAATGCTTAACAAGGTAAAAATGTTGGAGCGTTAAAGAAAATTCGGGATAAAATTTGTGAAAATTATCCCGATTATAATTTAATTACAATTCATTCTATTATACATCAACAAGTATTTTGTCGATGTATAATATGTCACATCTTGTATTATTAAACTAATAAATTTAATACGATCGAGGGGACCTGAAACACCGACAATTCATTAATTTTCTTCAAGATATTGAATCTGAGTACACAGATATTCCTTATCATAGCCAAATTCGATGGCTTAGCTTAGGAAAAGTTCTTTGACGAGTATGGGATCTTAAAGATGACATCGTTCTATTTTTAAAACTGAAAAATATTATGGACTTTCCCGAATTAACTGATAATAACTGGATTTGTGATTTTGCATTTACCCTGGACATTGTGACACACTTAAATACTTTCAACACCGTGTTACAAGGGAAAAATTATATGCCCATGATATGGTAAAAAGTTTGAATGCATTTAAATTAAAACTCCAGTTTTTTCTTCGACATTTATTAATTAACAAGGTAGACCACTTTCCATCCGTGAAGTTGCTGAAGATTCCAGAAAATAAATTTGAAAAATATTGTGAAATTATCAACGCACTGAATGACGACTTTTCACAAAGATTTGGCGACTTCCGAAAAATTGAGACAAATTTGGCAATAGTGCGTGACCCATTTTCTATAGAAATTGATAATGCACCGAGTGAACTACAACTTCAGATTAGAGATCTGCAGTGTGATACCGATTTAAGGGAATTGCAACGTCGTGAGGAAATCTGTAAATTTTATAATACTCTGAATTTGGACAAATTCGACGAACTTAAAGATTTTGCCCGAAAACAACCTACATATGTGAACAAACATTTTCCATCATGAATCTAAATAAAAATTCTTTACACAAGCATCACTGATAAACATTTACAAGCATTTTTAAGAATCTCAACTACAAAATTAACACCTGAAATAAAAAAAAAAAAATGGTAAAAGATGTAAAACAGTTCCATTCATCTCATTAAATTCTTGGTTGTTAGAGAATAATTTTTTTACGTTATATTTCTTCTTCATGATAACAAATAATATATATATCTAAAAATAGTATTTTACGTGCAGCCCGCCTTCTTTTTGAATTCCTAATGTGGCCCTTCAGCCAAAAAGTTTGCCCAGGCCTGCTCTAGAAGGAAAGGGATGAATCAGATCGGACCGCTTAACATAAATAGTTTGACTATTGATGATCATGCTAGGGTAGCTGATAAACCGAATAAGTATTTTGCATCTACATTCACACATGAGGAGTTATTCAAGGAAAGGAATGCCAGAAGCTTATCAAACTCTAACAGGGAGCTAAGTGATTTTTTAATAACTGAGAGCAAAGTGGAGGAGAAATTGTTGAAATTAAATATAAGGAAGGCACATGGGGGTGGATGGGCTCTATGTAGTTATATTAAAAGAAGTAAGCAAACCCTTAGCCATAATTATGAGAGCTTCCTTAGACTCAGGGGAGGTCCCCATAGACTGGAGGTGTGAAAATGTATCATCAATTCACAAAGGGGGTTCAAAAGGTGACATAAGTAACTACAGATCTATTAGTTTAACTTGTGTTCCGGTGAAAATAATGGAATCACTGGTTAAAGAAATATTGCAGGATCATCTAGACAAGACTGCAGTAATAGTTAAGACACAGCGTGGATTTGTTAAAGGGAGGTCTTGTCTGACCAATTTGGTTGGATACTATGATGTGGTCACAAAGGAACTGAATGCCAAAAATAATTTTGATATCATATACTTGGATTTCGGGAAAGCTTTTGACACTGTTGCACATGGAACGCTGCCATACAAATTGGACCGGTATCGCATTAAGGGCAAGTTGGTACAATGGATAATGGGATGGTTGAGTCGGAGATGACAGAGATTGGGCACGGTTCTTTGTGGATTAATGTTATTAGTGGAGTTCCCCAGGGTTCGGTGCTGGGCCATTTTTGCTTTGTGTATTCATCAATGACATTGATCAGTGTATATCAGGCTTTGCGATGCTGCTTGTATAACAGATGATCAATGCGGTTGGAGGAATTTGTTGGTGGCCACAACAGCTGCTCAGGGAGCTATGTGACTGGAAGAAGAAGATATCAGACTTAATCTCTACAGATGATATAAAGGTTGGCAGGGTTGTTGATGAGAGTCAAGACAGTATTCTACTGCAAATGGATCTAAATAAATTGGGCAAATGGGCTGAGAAGTGGCAACTGAAATTTAACATTGACAAATGCAATCTACTGCATATGGGTAGCAATAACCCAAGAGAAATGTACCAACTGTGTGGTATTATACTTAGGGAAGTGGAGAGTGAAAAAGACCTGGGATAATTGTGCAGTCAAATATGAAGTTCACTGAATAGTGCAGGCAGGTTGCCAGAGCAGGTCATGGAGTCTTGTCAATGATATATAGGAATTTTGCTAGCAAGGACAAACAGGTGATTATCCAAGGCAATGGTCAGACCACACCTTGAATACTGTGTACAGGTCTGGAGGCCTCATTTTAGGAAGAATGTAGAGTCGCTAGAACGAGTACAAAGACGGGTAACAAGGTTGGTGAGAGCGAACAAAGGGGTGCTCTTACCAAGATACACATAAGTTCTGCAAATTGCAGCATCTGGAGACTGGGCACCTGCAAGGTGAACTGATTGAAGTGTATAAGGCCTTGAACAGGTTGAGCAAGCTCAATGCGGACGGGATTCTTCCTCTTGCTGAGATTAAGAACTTGAGGGGGAATTCATTCAAACTGAGGAAAGACAGTTGTAGAATAGATGTGGGGAAATTTGCCTTTCCAGCTTGTCCAGCTGTTTGCCTTGTCCAGCTCAGCCTTAAATAAATTTAAGACCGAGCTGGACAAGCATTTGGATTGAATAGATGAATGAAATGGGAGGATTTTCTTTCTTTTTTTTTTTTTTTTTTTGCTGATGCTTGATAAGCTTGTTTTCTTGCATCATATGCCTCTGCTAATGCTAAAATTGTACACACACTGCTTGAGTCCTCACAAAAGGCTCATACTGAGTTCACTTTTCAATTGTAACTGCACAGTCTTCTTTTCTGAGATTTGCAGGCCATATATCTTAGACCATTCCATGAGATCCCACATAATTCTCGAAGCATGCTCTTCTATGTGTGACCGAGCATTACAGTATATCAAGAAGAGAGAGAAGGCCATCAGCATATGCCAGAACATCAATCCCAACATAGTTCTGCATCAAAAACTCATCAATGGTCATGCACTAGGCTTGTGGACTGATCACAGAGTCCTGAGGACATCCTCTTACAACCTCTCTTTCTATCTCTGTATATACAGTTCTTACAATTACTTTCCTTTTCTCAAAATGCTGTCTAAAGGCAGAAAACATTTTTTTTTTTGAGCATTCTGTAACTCTTAGCCTAGACTGGATCCCCTCCCACCACAGCCTATCGGATGAACCGTAAAAATCAACAAACACACCCCGCACATACTGCCCATTGTACTCTTACATACCTCACCGTCTGTCATATGGCATCTACTGTTGATTTCCCTTTCCTGTAACCAAACTGGTTACAAGAAGACAACATGCTTTGCTCATATCTAATCATAATCCTACTTACACATAGGGGTTCATATGTTTTAGCCAATACCAACAGCAAGGCAATTGAACGGTATGCATCCGCCTCTTCTGGTGTCGTATCCGGACTTTTAACCATCAATGTTTTGATTAATTTGGTGTATTTATTCTTTACTCGGCCTTGTAAAAGTATCGGTAAGGGTTTCCACATGTTCGTAACTACCGTTACCGTTAGTAACTTTCCCGCCATTGTGATACCGTACTAGATAGTGTTAGTTGAACTTCGTTAACAGTTAAATTGTACGTTTAAATAAATACATATAACGACTTAGATTACAAACGTAATATAATTAATAACATAACATAATTAATTAATAAATTAATAGAATCATGACTCAGACCAGAGCAGCAAAGCAAAAGGCTCAAGCTAATGGAAGTGCTGTGGCTCAGAGCAGAACTGAGGGGGGCAGTTGTCCTCTGACTCACAGCCTTATAAAATGCACTGTTTGCTTGATGTTTGCAGAGCAATCGGGTACGGGACATGATACTGCCAAGGGGGATGTCTTTGTGTGTGCGCGATGGATGCAAGGAGTGTATCGATATCAGGCAACAACTCGGCGTTCTTGTGGGCCTATATGAGAGCTTGAAGGACAGGGTGGATGCCCTCGAAGAAACTAAATTGAGGGGCCCATCAAGCTCTCAGCTGCCCACATCAACGCCAGAGCTTGCACTTGGGCATCGCGTGACACAGAGACAACCCCTAAGGCAGAATGCGCTGGTCCCGAAGGAACTAGTAGTTGTTGGTGACTCTATTGTCAGGGAAACGGGGAACATGCTTTGTAAAAAAGATAGGTGGAACAGGACCAGGGTATGTCTGCCAGGGGCAAAGGTTGATGACGTTGTAGAGCGAATATCATCTTTTAAGGGCACAAAAGGTGATATAGTTGTACACGTTGGCACTAATAATATTAAGAGTAGGAGACCGGCAGAATTACTTAACAAGTACAGGTCACTGTTGAACAAAAGCCGAGAATTAGGGTTGAATTTGAAAGTGTCTGCAATTCTGCCCAGACACGATAGGAGGGAGTATATGATGAGAGCCTTGTCGATCAATTCAGCCCTGGAAAGATTGTGCAAGGCTCAAGGGGTAGAATTTTTTTCAGCCTGGACTGTACTTGTTAACAGGAGAGATTGCTTCTACAGGGATGGGATACACTTAAATAGAAAGGGTGCTAGAATATTTGCTGATGCTATCGAGGCAGTGTTAGGTGGGTTGGAAAACTGCTAGCTTGGGGGGAGACAAAGACCAATAGATTGACAGTAGCCACTGGCAGAGGTGAAAGAGATTCTTGCACTGCTTCTATTAGAATGAGCAGAAGCCTGAAAAACAAGATGCATGGTATTTCAGAGACTGCTGGGAGCCATTGCGGTACAAGTAAACACATGGGTTGTGTTAGGGTAGCTAAGAATAGAAACAGGTGCAGGTATACTTGCGTGTACACCAATGCTAGGAGTTTAGTAAATAAATTTGATGAATTTGAGGTATTGCTCAAAACATCGAAGGCAGATATTGTTGGGATATCAGAGACGTGGTGTCACACAGATATAAGGGATGTAGAACTGCAATTTGGGGAGTACAACGTCTACAGAAAGGATAGACAGGATAGGAAGGGAGGAGGGGTTATGTTATTAGTTAAGAAACACATAAAAACCAAGGAAGTGAAGCTAGTTGACATCGCTGGACAGTGCAGTGTGGAGTCAGTTTGGTGTGACATAAACATTGGGAGATCAAAATTGAGAGTAGGAGTGTGCTATAGGCCTAATGACTCTGATGAGTATAATAAGGAACTGTACAGGGAAATAGAGTGGGCCAGTAAATCAGAGTGTCTTATAATGGGAGATTTTAATTTCCCAGATATTGACTGGAATTTGGGGGCTGGTTACTCACACACTAGCAGGGCTTTTGTGGATTTATTGGATGATTGTTTTCTACATCAGCATGTTCGGGAGGCAACTAGAGGGAGTAATACTCTTGATTTGATTATCAGCAGTGATTCTTAATGCATTAAGAATCTGCAGATAAATGAACCACTAGGTGGCAGTGATCACAGTGTGCTGAAGTGGGATTTACTCAAAGAGGTAACTACCATTAGGGGTAAAGGGAAGGGTTATTGCTTCCGTAAAGGCGACTACGATGGACTAAGACAGTATTTAAATTCTATACAGTGGGACCAACTGATGATGTTACCAACAGCAAATTCAAAATGGGAAGCATTCAAAGAACTTATCTTGGAAGCTACTAGGCTTTACATACCAACTAAGAAATATTGTTCAAGGTTTAGGCCAAAATGGATGTCAGATGAACTAATGAGGCATATGGCAGAGAAGAAAAATGCATGGGTACATACAAATTAACACATGACACAGAAGCCTATGATAGATACAAGTTGATATGCAACCAAGTTAAAAAGGAGGTTAGGCAGGCGAAGGCAGATTACGAGAAATCCTTGGCAAGGGATGCAAAGAAAAACAGCAAAGAGTTCTTTACTTATGTAAACTCTAGAAGGAAGGGGATGAATCAGATTGGTCCACTTGATATTGATGGGTCAAGTGTTGATGATCCTGCTCAGGTAGCTAACAAACTAAATGAATATTTTGCATCGACATTCACACATGAGGAGTTATTCAGCGAGGGGAATGCCAGAGGTGTATTCAACTCTAGCAGTAAGCTACAGAATCTTGAAATAACTGGGAGTAAAGTGGAGGAGAAACTGTTGAAGATAAACACAAGAAAGGCACCCGGGGTGGATGGGATCTATCCAGTTATATTAAAGGAGGCAGCAAAGGAAGTAAGCAAACCCTTAGCCATAATTATGAGAGCTTCCTTGGACTCAGGGGAGGTACCCATAGACTGGAAATGTGCAAATGTGACCCCAATTCACAAAGGAGGATCAAAGGCTGACACAAGTAATTATAGACCTGTGAGCTTAACTTCTGTTCCAGGAAAATTAATGGAGGCACTGGTTAAAGAAGCACTGCAGGATCATTTAGACAAGACTTCAGTTATAGCTCAGACACAGCATGGTTTTGTTAAGGGGAAGTCTTGCCTGACCAACTTGATTGGATACTATGATGCAGTCACAAAAGAACTGGATGCAGGGAATAACTTTGATATTATATACTTGGATCTTAGAAAGGCTTTTGATACTGTTGCACATGGAAGACTGCTACACAAATTGGAGCAGTGTGACATTGGAGGCAAATTGCTGCTATGGATAAAGGGGTGGTTGAGGGGGAGAAGACAGAGAGTGGTAATCAATGGACACTGCTCATCGTGGACTGATGTTATTAGTGGAGTCCCTCAGGGCTCAGTGTTGGGTCCATTATTGTTTTCTGTATTTATAAATGATATTGATGATGGTATATCGGGCTTAATGTCCAAGTTTGCAGACGATACAAAGGTTGGCAGGGTTGTCAAGGACACTACTAACACTATGCTGCTGCAACAGGATCTGGAAAGGTTGAGCAGATGGGCTGAGAGGTGGCAAATGAAGTTTAACATTGATAAATGTAAAGTACTACACATGGGAAACAGCAACCCCAGAGCAACGTATCAACTCTGTGGTACTACACTGACAGTGGTAGAGAATGAAAGGGACTTGGGGGTGGTTGTGCAGGCAGATATGAAGTTCTCTGAGCAGTGCAGACGGACTGCAAGAGTAGCTCATGGAGTATTGTCAATGATATACAGGAATTTTTCCAGCAGGGATAAGGAGGTGATTATTCCATTGTATAAGGCGATGGTCAGGCCACACCTAGAGTACTGTATACAGGTCTGGAGACCTCATTTCAAGAAGGATGTAGAGCTGCTGGAACGAGTACAGAGAAGGGCAACAAGATTAATGAATGGAACAAAGGGGTGCTCTTACGAAGAAAGGCTTAAGTTTTGCAAATTACAGTGTCTGGAGACTAGGCACCAGCGAGATGATCTGATAGAGGTGTATAAAGCCTTGAATGGTTTAAGCATGCTCAATGCTGATGGGATTCTTCCTCTAGCTCAGAAAAATCACCTGAGAGGGCATAAATTCAAATTGAGGAAAGACAGATGTAGGATAGACGTGCGGAAATTTGCCTTTAGCCAGCGGGTGGGTGGTTGGTGGAACAGACTTCCATCCCTTGTGGTGGAGGTTGATAGCCTAAATAAGTTTAAGGCTCAGCTGGACAGGTATTTTGAACGAACAGAGGGGTGAAGTGGAAGTGGGTTTTTTTTTTTTTTTTTTGGCTGATGCTGCATAAGCTTGCTTTCTTGCATCAAATGCCTCTACTAATGCTAATGCTAATGCTAATTTAAATACCACAGTAGTCCAGGCCAGGAGAAAGGAACCCTATCCAGACATGTACAAACAGCACTGGTTTCATTAAAAATGCTCTTTTCATAACTTTTACTTCAGTGAGGCGAAGGCGTGGCGATAGGTCATCCTTTGCCTGTGCAATTGCTTGCGAGACTTCCTCCTGCATAAACATTTCCTCCTCCTCCTGCCGAGACCAATACTCAGCATTGCCTCTGACCATTTCTCATTGAATCTCAGTATGCTCCATCTCCAAGTATTATTACCATCTCTATTTATTGTATAGCTTACTTCATTAAAATATACCTTTTCTGTAACTATCTTAAAAATAGAACCCCCCCCCCCTGGGTCTCTTGATCCTCTTTCACTCACAAAGTTTCTCCAAGAGTTTTCTTTAACAGTTTTCATACTTTTCGCATATTCCCTTCTTAACCTCTTATATTCCAATTTATACACATTAGCCAAATTTAAATCGCCTAGACGTCGATAGTTCTGAAATTGTTTTCTCACAGTTGTTGTGTACTTTTTTTTGAAGTTCTAAGAGACCACTCCACCTCACTGGTCGCCTTCGAAACTTCTTCCTCTTCATACTACACTTAGATGACAAAAACAATATATTTTGTAATTCTTTAACACGTTCAGCATCAGTCAATTTATCCCAATTTACATTATAAGACTGAGCACGGAAAGCCAGATCGAATTTTGTCCAGTTTGTAGTCCGAACTGCAAATCTTTCCATTTCCTTCTCAATTTCTTCTGCTACAACACTACCAATCTCAAAAAGAATAGCATTGTGATCACCGGTCGTCAATTCTTCTATAACTCTCCAGTTATGTAAAAAAAAAAAAAGGTTAGGGAAATGGACCATAATCTGCCACGCTGGTCCAATGCGGGTTGGCAGATCGACCGTATTCAGCAGTCAGGGGCTTGAACCCCGGTCAACTCAAAGAGCATGTGCTACTGCACTCTTGCTCCTGACCACTCGGCAACGGAGGCCAGTTATGTACTGAACTATAAATAGAGATTGTACTCATAGCAAGATCTATGAAAGTCTCCCCATGTATAGTTGAGTATGTAGGCTGGTGTCCTGGCATATTCATAACAATCAGCATGGAGCAGAAAAAAATCCTCAAAAATTTCACCTCTCTCATCAGACTCCCTTCCACCCCAGATTGGGGATTTCAAATTTGAGTCAAGAGCAACAATCAAATTATCAGGCAAAACAACATGGCAGACCCTCTCTAATTGGAAAAAAAAAAAAAAAGTTTAAATGTACTTCTATATCCTCAGAGGGTATAAGGACACAAAATATATTACTCCAAAACTCCCAATATAACCTCACAACAAACAATACTATCATCAGAAAGACGAATCGACTTAGTAACTACTAGTCTTACATTTCTTACTATGATTGAAGTCTTTGGGTGTTTCCCTTCCAATATCACACGATAACATCGAGTTGTGTGACCATCAGTTGATCCCATTGTACAGAATTTAAAAACTGTCTGAGACTACTGTAGTCACCTTTACGAAAGCAAAAACCCTTCCCTTTACCCTTGATGATAGTTACATCTTTTAAGTAAATCCCACATCAGTAAACTGTGATCACTGTCACCCAGTGTTTCCTTTATCTGCAAATTCTTAATGCATGAGTAATCACTGCTGACTCCCTCTATTTGCCTCTTGAACATGTTGCTATAGAAAACAATTATCCAATAAATCCACAAACGTCTTGCTAGTGTGTGAATGACCAATCCAAAAGTTCCACTGAATATCTGGAAAGTTAAAATCCTCCATTATAAGACATTGCAATTTACTGGCTCACTCTATTTCTGTGCACAGTTGCTCATTGTACACAGATTCATTAGGCCTATAACACACACACACCTACTCTCATTTTCCCTTTCCCAGTTATGTCACATCATACTGACTCAACATTGCATTGTCCACCATTGTCAAGTGGATGCACTTCCTTAGATTTTGTGTTTCTTAACTAACAGCATAACCGCTCCTCCCTTTCTATAGATATTGTACACCCCAAATTCCAATTCTGCCCTGCTTATTATCTGTGTGACACCACGTCTCTGATATCCCAACAATATCTGCCTTTGATGTCTTCACCAGTATTTAAAACTCATCAAATTTATTAACTATACTTCTAGCATTGGCATTAGAAGAGGCATACAATGCAAGAAAGCAAGCTTATGCAGCATCATCCAAAAAAAGCACTCCCATTTCATCCTTCCATTCGTTCCAAATGCCTATCAGCTCAGCCTTAAATTTATTTAGGCAATTAGCTTCCACAACAAAATATGGAAGCCTGTTCCACCAATCAACTACCTGCTGGCTAAAGGAAAATTTCTGCACATCTATTCTACAACTGTCTTTCCTCAATTTGAATCTGTGCCCCCTCAGGTTCTTAATCTGAACAAGCGTAAGTATCGCATCAGCATTGAGCATGCTGAAACCATTCAAGGCCTTATACACCTCAATCAGATCACCTTGCAGGTGCCTACTCTCCAGACACTGCAATTTGCAGAACTTAAGCCATTCATGGTAAGACCACCCCTTTGTTCCCCTCACCAACCTTGCTGCCCTTCTTTGTACTTCTTCTAGTAACTCCACCATCCTTCCTAAAATGAGGCATCCCAACCTGTACACAGTACTCAGACCGCACATACAGTACTGTACACAGTACTCTATGTGCGGTCTGACCATTGCATTGTATAATGGGATAATCACCTCCCCCTTCCCTGCTAGCAAAATTCCTATATATCATTGACAAGACTCCATGACCTGCCCTGGCAGCCCATCTGCACTGCTCAGCAAACTTCATATTTGACACAATTACCCCCAGGTCTTTTTCACTTTCCACTTCCCTGAGTGTAGTAACACAAAGTTGGTACGTTTCTCTTCGGTTATCACTACAAATATGCAGTACTTTGCATTTATCAATCTTAATTAGATTGGGGTTCGGACCCGTGCCCACCAAATGTGGAGGATGCGGAAAGGTCAGGGAATGATCACCGCATATCCCCGGAGCAATATGGCCTTAGTTGCTAATGCTCCTAAATAACCAAATAACAAACAAACAAGCATTTATCAATTTTAAACTTCAGTTGACACTTCTCAGTCTATTTTCCCAACTTATCTAGATCCAGTTGGAGTAGCATACTGTCTTTACTGTCGTTAACAACCTTGCCAATCTTTGTATCATCTGCAGACTTGGACATTAAACCTGATATACCTTCATCAATAACATTGATAAATATACAAAACAACAATGGGCCGATCACTGACCCCTGGGGTACTCCACTAACAACATTTGTCCACGAAGAGCAGTGTCCATTGATTACCACTCTCTGTTGTCTCCCACTCAACCATCCCTTTATCCATTGTAGCAACATACCCTTAATGCCATACCTCTCCAATTTGTCCTCTCCAGCAGTCTTCCATGTGCAACAGTATCAAAAGCTATCCTGAAATCCAAGTATATGATATCAAAATTATTTTTGGCATTCAGTTCCTTTGTGACCTACTTCATAGTATCCAACCAAATTGGTCAGACAAGACCTCCTTTAACAAATCCATGCTGTGTCTTAACTGTTACTGCAGTCTTGTCTAGATGATCCTGCAATATTTCTTTAACCAGTGATTCCATTATATTCACCGGAATGCAAGTTAAACTAATAGGTCTGTAGTTACTTGTGTCACCTTTTGAACCCTCTTTGTGAATTGATGATACATTTGCACACCTCCAGTCTATGGGGACCTCCCCTGAGTCTAAGGAAGCTCTCATAATTATGGCTAAGGGTTTGCTTACTTCCTTTGCTGCCTCTTTTAATATAACTGGATAGATCCCATGGACCCCAGGTGCCTTCCTTATGTTTAACTTCAACAATTTCTCCTCCACTTTGCTCCCAGTTATTACAAAATCACTTAGCCCCCTGTTAGCATTTGATAAACTTCTGGCACTCCCCCCCGGGCGCCTCCGTAGCCAGGTGGGAAGGAGCAACAGTGCGTAGCACACAATTTTTGATTAGACCGGGGTTCGAGCCTGTTACCACTAAATACAGAGGATGTGGAAAGTTCAGGGAATGGCCACCGCATATTCCCCAAGCAATATGGCCTTAGTTGCTAATGCTCCTAAAAAAAAACTAAAACTCTGGAACTCCCCTCATTTAGTGACTCATGTGTGAATGTAGATGCAGAATACCCATTCAGTTTATCAGCTACCTGAGCATGATCATGAATAGTCAACCCTTCTATGTTAAGTGGTCCAATCTGATTGATCGCTTTACTTCTACAGTTTACTTAAGTAAAGAACTCTTTGCTGTTTTTTTTTTTTTTGCATCCTTTGCCAAAGATTTCTCGCAATCTGATTTCACCTACCTAACCTCCTTTTTGACTTGATTACAGACTAGTTTATACCTGCCATAGGCTTCTGTGTCACCTGATACTTTATATGCATCCCATACATTCTTTTTCTCTGCCACGAGCCTCATCCATTTTGGCTTAAACCTTGAATAGTATTTCTTAGTTGGAATAAAAAGCCTAGTAGCCTCCAAAATTAAGTCCCTGAAGGCATTCCTATTTAGAATGCAACATTGGTAACATCATCAGTTGATCCCACTGTACAGAATTTAAAGCAAATTAAAAACAAACATGCAAGTATATATGCACCTATTCCTACTGTTAGTTACCCTAACAAAGCCAAACTAACAGTAGGAATAGGTGTTATATTTATTACTTGTTTCACTATGACTCCCAACAGTCATGGAAATCCCCAGCAGCTTTCTTTCCAGACTGCTGCTCATTACAGTAGAAGCAGTGCAAGAATCACTTTTGCCTCTGCCTGTGGCCACTATTAATCTTTTAGTCTGTGAATCCCCCCTCAAGCTAGCAGTTTTCCCACCCCTCCTAACATTGCCTCGATAACATCAGCAAATATTCTTGCACCCTTTCTATTTAAGTGTACTCTCTCCCTGTAGAAGCAGTCTCTCCGGTTAACAAGCACAGGCCATGCTGAAAAAAATTAATTCTACCCCCATGAGCCTTGTACAGTCTCTCCAGGGCTGAATTGATTGACAAGGCTCTCATCATATACTCCCTCCTTTCGTGTCTGGGCAGAAATGCAGACACTTTGACATTCAACCCTAACTCGCAACTTTTTTTTCCACACTGACCTGTACTTGCTAATTAAATCTGCAGATCTCTTACTCTTAATGTCATTAGTGCCAACGTGCACAACAATATCACCTTTTGTACCCTTAAAAGATATCTGCTCTACAACGTCATCAACTTTTGCCCCTGGCAGACATACCCTGGTCCTGTTCCACCTATTCTTTTTGCATAATATATTCCCCATCTCCCTGACAGTAGTCACCAACAATAACTAGTTCTTGTGGGACCAGTGCATTCTGTCTTGGAGATTGTCTCTGGGTTGCCTGCTGCACAGGAGTGAGCTCTGGTTTTGAGTTAGGCAGCTGAGAGCTTGATGTGCCCCTCATATTAATTTCTTCAAACTCTTCAGACTCTCATAGATGCCCATCAGAATGCTGAGTTGACTCCTAATTCCTTGGCACTCTAGACATCTAGCACACACAAAGACATCCTTCTTGGCTAGATTATGTCCCCAAAATGTGCACAAACATTTTACATTTTGCAAATTTTTTGAGATTGTGATGCTTTGGAGAATCTTTCCCTTCGATTCTCCCTTGAGCCACAGCACTCCTGCTACTCTGTGATCTTTGCTTTGCAGCTCTAGTCTGGGTCATGATTTCTGTTTAAATGCAATTTAATTAACAATGAAATTTAATAAGATTAATAAATTTTATTGATTAATTGATCATACTATACTAAGCTAACAGATTCCTAATACAGTGCTACTTATTACACTATCTAGTTTTACGTTATACCTTACACTATCAGTTCGAGATATACGTTATGCTATTTAGTATCGATCTTTACAATGACAGCAAATTCAACAGTGTTGTTGCCAACACCGGTACGAACGGAAAGTCTTAAATTATAAAAATCACTAGTTAAATTTTAAAAAATAACCGAACAATAACCTAAAAATAACCTAATGCTACAAAGCTCATTTTATACCTTTGTAGAACAGAATGTAATATGTTAAATCATGAAGAATACAGTAAAAATAACAAAACTACTTATCGTTTTCAGCAGCCAAAAATCCACCGACTGTTCACCTCCATGATACCAGCGCCCTCCTCATAACATCTAATATGTAACCTCTGTTAGGTAGCTTGGGGTCATGATAGGAGAGCGAATGAATTTTGTCCCTTATGCTAAATGAATAAAAGAGAAAATTAAAATATTATATGCCAAGTTAAACAGTCATTACAGTTTACTGGGGTATCAAAAGTCGTGCATTAAACTTTCCGTATGATTTTTAATTTATACCTATAGACACATATGCCTTGGCAGCTTGGCTACATAGGATGACTAAATCATTGATAAAGAAGCATATATTGCAGGCCCAAAGATTCACCCTCCTATCTATCACTAGAGTGTGCAAGACAGTCTACAGATGCTCTCTTGCCGACCGGGCTAGCCGAGTGGGTAAAGTACCTGCCCGGCAATCCAAAGGTCGCGGGTTCGATTCCCGCCTCGGGCTTGGATCAAAGTACTGCAAAAACCTTGGGAGGTGCAATATGGCCACAGAAGCCGATGCGCCAATAACTACCAAATCAAAAAAAAACAAAAAAAAAAAAACAGATGCTCTCCCGGTGATTTCAGTTAGATTATATGCTGATCTGTAGATAATTTTATCTGCATTGGTATATTATACAAGGCATAATGTAAGGAGGAAGATTGTTTTGGGTGTGAGTTCATGTCCGGAGGAGGGGAAGCTGTATACTGGACAGAATATTAAAGTGGAGAAAAAGAGAATATTAACATTAGAATTAGTGGAGGCACATGATGCAAGAAAACAAGCTTATGCAGCATCAGCCAAAAAAAAAAACCCGCTCCCATTTCACTCCTCAGTTCATTTAAAATACCTGTTCAACTCAGCCCTAAATTCGACACTGCACTGTCCAACTATGTTGATGGCTTCACTTCCTTCGATTTTATGTTTCTTAACTAATAGCATAACCCCTCCTCCCTTCCTATCCTGTCTATTCTTCCTGTACACATTGTACTCCTCAAATTCCAGTCCTGCATTCCTTATATCTGTGTTACACCACGTCTCTGATATCCCAACAATATCTGCCTTTAATGTTTTGAGCAATAACTCATATTCATCAAATTTATTTACCAAACTTTGGTGTACATGCAAGTATACGTGCACATGTCCCTAACACAAGCCATGTGTTTACTTGTACAGTCAGTCCTCGAATAACACGTGTTTACACTACACAAATTCGATCATACACGATTTATAAATAGGGGAACGATATCTTATATAACACGAACCGAATTCGCTTATGCACGATTCGCCTTTGAGTTTACAAGAAATGGCAGTCGAATGCAGAATCACCCCAACCGAATGCAACACGATAGGAATGAAGAGAAGATTCTGAAAATGTATTTATGTTTTTTATATCAGTGAAGGGAAAACACATTTCACCATAATAACGTAAAAACCAACACAATTCCAGCTATCGGTATAATCGCAAATGCAATTAGATCGAGTTTACTACCTGTTTTTAACAGATTCCACTAGCAGAAACGCAACTGGAAATTGTTTTTATGGTTTTATGGTAGTAACCCCTAGAAATGTGCTTTAGTAAAATTTGAGGTGTTAATAGTGTATCTCAGCCTTTACAGTGTTGTTTATTCAGTTGCTACACACGCACAGCCTTGTTTATGTGTATCAAGCGTGCCTCCTTGTTTTGTGATTGTGCTTTGTTTCCTAAAAATGAGTAAAATACCTAAAAGATGTGAAAAGGAAGCGTCCTGGTGAAGATACTGCAGATTCAGAGAGAAAAAGAAAAGCAATATCGATAAACAGAGGTGGACTGGGTCAAAAATTCTTACCCAGGAAAATTTATAGTGGCCTCATACTATGGTTTATGGCCAAAATCACACCGGCCTCTGGCCCACCGGTAAGGCTTATGGCCTGTCCGTTTCTGTCGATAGAGAAAAAATATGAAATTGTGAAATGCTTTGAGCGAAATGAAAGACCATGTGATATTGCACGTGCTACAGACCTAAATGAGCGAACCCCAAGAATTAGAAAGAATGCAAAGAAAACAAAAACAACTTTCATAGCAGGAACAACTCAAAGTGTAATTAAAATCCATTAGATTAAGACACAAAGAAATGGAAGAGATGGAACGGCTGTCATCTGTTTGTGTAGAAAATCAAACAAAAAACAAGTTTGCTTACGTAGAAGTAAAAGCATTAGCAATATTTTATTACGATTATTTATTGTGTTTGGTAATGTTTTGGTTACAAATGTGTGTTCAATCTTGGGTGGTCGGCACCTAACCCCATTTTCCCCATAGGGCATGTTGTTTTTATTGCACGATTTTGCATTGCACGAGGGTTTCTAGGAACGCAACTATCGTGCTATACGAGGACTGACTGTACTGCAATGACTCCCAGCAGTCTCTCAAATACTCTGCATCTTGTTTTTTCAGGCTGCTGCACATTCCAATAGAAGCAGTGCAAGAATCACTTTCACCTCTGCCAGTGGTTACTGCTATTCTATTTGTTCTTGTATCCTCCCAATCTAGCAGTTTTCCGACCCACCTAACACTGCCTTGATAGCATCAGCAAATATTCTTGCACCCTTTTTATTTAAGTGTATCCCATCCCTGTAGAAGCAGTCTCTCCTGTTGACAAGTACAGACCAGGCTGAAAAAAATTCTAACCCTTGAGCCTTGTACAGTCTTTCCAGGTCTGAATTGATTGACAAGGCTCTCATCATATACTCCCTCCTATTGTGTCTGGGCAGAATTGCAGACGCTTTCAAATTCAACCGTAATTCACGGCTTTTTTTTCAACAGTGACCTGTTCATGTTAAGTAATTCCGCTGGTCTCCTACTCTTAATATCATTAGTGCCAATGTGTACAACAATATTACCCTTTGTGCCCTTAAAGGATGATATATGTGCCCTACAACGCATCAACCTTTGCCCCTGGCAGACATAAACTGGCCGTATTCCCTCTATCCTTTTTGCACAATGTGTTCCCTGTTTCCCTGACAATAGAGTCACCTACAACAACTAGTTCTTGTTGGACCAGCGCATTCTGCCTTTGGGGTTGCCGCTGTGTTGCGTGATGATCAATTGCAACCTCTGGCATTGATGTGGACAGCTGAGAGTTTGATGGGCCCCTCGATTTAGATCCTTCGAGTGCATCCACCGTTTCCTTCAAACTCTCATATAGGCCCATAACAACGCTGAGTTGTCCCCTGATTTCCTTACATCGTGCACACACAAAGACATCCCCTCTTCGTAATATCATGTCCCGTACCTGATTGCTCCAGAAACATCAACAAGCAGTGCATCTTAAAAGGCTGTGATTCAGAGGGAAATGCTCCCCCCCCTCAGTTCTCCCCTGAGCCACAGCACTCCATTTAGCTTGAGCCTTTTGCTTTGCTGCTCTGGTCTGAGTCATGATTTCGATTCAATTTCGATTTCAGTACAAAATTATAACCCTAATCTTGTATCCCAACGCAGTTGTAACACTATATATCTATATATAAATTTTTTCAGTATTGAGTATTATCTTTGCGTTTCGTTATATAACTTCTGTATTAATCAATTATGTTATGTTTGTAAAATCTAATTCGTTATATGTATTTAGTTAAAAAATATAATTTATTTGACAATGAAGTTTAACAAGATTAATAAATTTTACTGATCGTTTGATACTATACTATACTATACTAAGCTAACGCCGTCTAATTCGGTATATGACGTATCGTATAACAATGGCGGAAGTTACGAACGGTAAATCTAAGGACACTTAAGTATTAATTAACTTCCAAAATTTCGCAGTCTCAATTCAGAATAAACCAAGGATTTTGACTATATCTATAAGCTACTTATAGAAAATAATTTAATATAACAATTAATCAATAAAGCAGCTAAATATACCTAAAAAAATTCCCGTTTGCCGGCTCTGCAAAATTTGCAAAACACGTGGATTGGATACCCTTACTGTTACTAAGTAATAACCTACAAAATCTCTATCTAAGTTAAAATTTAATCTAAATATTGTAACTAGGAATATAAGGCTACTCTAGAAAATAAGTTAATATGCTAATTTAAGTTAATAAAACAGAAAAAACTTCTGTTTTCTGGAGCAGCAAAAACTTCCCATTTATTGTCAGAACTGATGGAAGTATGGCAGATGAGTTGGGAAACATCTCAAAAGGGAGTGTTACTTATATGCTTCTACCTAAAGCAAATATTATAGAAGAAAGAAAGTCTGGCAACAGTTTGTAGTATATGCGGCCTTCCTTCTTACTGGGCATGGGCTTGCAAAGAGACTATATGAGTTGGGTCTGGTGAGAGATCAGAACTGCTCTTGTGGAGAGCATGAAACATCAGAACATATTCCGTTTTATTGCAGACAGTATGTTGATCTTAGGAATCAACTAGAATTATTATTGGGTGGACTTGAGCAGAGTATGTTATGGACCATGTTTGTGGAGAAGTACAGATTTTTTTTTATTTTAACAAGTTTACATGCTGTGTTTAAAAGAAGAGAGTGTATTAAAGCTGGATAGTAGAGCCCACCCCCGGTGGCAGGGATGAAAACCAGGTCCACAGGGATAGGCGAGGTTAGCAATGAACTTCACGTCTGTCTCAGTTAGCTTGGACTAAATGACTAAATGGCATAAGAGCTCTTGTAGTTTATAATTTGAGTTATTTTAGTTGTGTTGAATTGTTAAATTGAAAGTTTAGGCCAAGTTTAAGTGACGTTAAGCACTATGGGCAGAAAAAACTGAGACCCAAGTAGGTGCTGCAGTAATATTCCCATCATTTACTTCTGTTTCATTACCAACAGAATGCAGTATCTTTACTGTTGAGCTTTATGCTATAAACTTAGCTCTGGATCACATTATTGAACATCTAATTCCGTCGGCTTTAATATACAGTCACTCATTTAGTGCTGTCTCTGCTATTAATAGTAATACCAACTCCTCTCACCCAGTTATAAAGCAAATCCATTCTAAACTACTTGCGTGTAATGAGTCAAACTGAACTGTGACATTCTGCTGGATCCCTTGGCATTCTGGGATAGCAGGAAATGAAAAAAAAAAAAGCAGATCTTGCTCCCAAACAACCAGATACTTCTATTTTACAGACTTTATCAGGTTCCATATACTGATTTCAAATCCATCATCCTTAAAGCATGTTACAATAGCTGGTCAATAATCTGGAGAGGTTATGCAGGAAACTAACTTTACCAAATAAAACCAGGTCCAAAGCTGTGGCTGTCCAGTTTCTGGAAAAGCAAACAAGAAGAAGTAATTCTAGGAAGGCTAAGGATTGGGCATACTTGCCTCACACACCTTTATCTATTAATGAATGACAGCGCTCCTCGATACACATCATTTCAAGTACAACTGACCATTTGCCATTTGTTAGTGGACTGTCCTCACCTTTTGAATATCCACTCAAATAGCTTTAAATCATGTGCTAATGCACAGTCATCACTGTCATTATTGCAGATTCTTGGAGATGACCCTAATAAGAAAGAACTGTTTACCTTCCTAAACCATAGGAATATACCATAAAATATAACAGATATTGCATTAATGTTAGCATTTCCTATTAACCATTAGAAAGACCTTCGTAAAGTCTTTCTCTAGCAGCCTATGTGTCGTTAAATCCAAATACAACTACAACATCCTATCAAAATAAAAGACAAAAAACAGATCTATGTGAACAAGATCACCCAGTCTTTCTCCTTATTCATTTCTCTATCAGATTTTTCTGTGAGTAAATTATCCCCATTTCTAATCTAGAAACGCTTGGAAAATGCTGCATAATCACCGAAGATGGTAAAGCGATTACAGTCTGGAGATCTGCTGGTAGAAACAATGAAGCCAAAACGCTCAGAAATATTATTGAAACTGACCACATTTGGTGGAATTCCTGTGAAAATAAGGCCCCATGCCACTCTGAATACTTCCAAAGGAGTTATATCAGAGTGGGACATCGTTAACATCAGATCAAAGAGTAATACACACAAAAAGAATATTAATCTGGAAAGATGGAGAATTAAAGCTAACACGGAACATAATATTGACCTTTAGTACCCAAAAACTTACCAACAATGGTTAAAGCAGGGTATCTGAATTGTTGTATATGTCAATATATATACACCAAATCCCATCAGGTGTTATAAGCCGGAAATATGGACACTCTCAGGTAGCATGCCATGGCACTATGATTTGCCCAAACTGTGTTTCAACAGAACACACTCAAGCTGATTGTACTGTAACCTCCTTCACCTGTCCCAATTGCAAAGGTAACCATTCAGCATATTCAAAAAATTGTGAAATGTGGAAAGTGGGGAAAGAAATACAAAAATACAAAACAGAAAACAAAGTAATGTATCAGGATGCCAAAAAAGCATATTATGCAGTTTATGCTGAAACGCACATATGCACAAGCAACCCAACACAGTCATTCCATTGCTACTCAAACTGACATTACAGTCCCTCCAAACATTTCTTTTTCTGATTGGGCCAGGTCTGTGCTTAATGCAAAGCCACAACCTGCCAAACACAAGCAACTGGAACAAGGAATTAATACTCCAATTTCGGTACTGCCCAACATTCCTGAAACTATGAAAAAAGCAGACAAAACAGTACTAACAGATCATGCTCAGACCAAAAAAACAATTCCCTATACATATGGATGTTGACAACAAAACTAACCCAGAAGAAACTATATTAGAACTTCATGCGGAAGAATACATGGATACAGAGCGACCGGTTTTGCCCCAAAAAAGACAGAAATAAAACAGATCTTTACAAACTGCACCAAAAAAAAAAACCAGACAGATCAAAACATAACTCATAAAAACAAGTAATGCAGCACATACTTCTATGGAACTGCAGAGGCATACAGTACTGATGATCTATATGACCTGATCAGTAAGTACAATCCATTGAGTGTTTGCCTGCAAGAAACAAATTTAACACCACTGGTAACTCTCTCAGTTAAAAACTTCACAATGTACAGAAAAGACTGGAATACTTCAAAATCCGCAGATGGAGCGGTAGCAATACTAGTAAACTCTAAAATCCCCGCTTGACATATCTTTCTACAGACTGACTTAGAAGCTGTTGCTGTACATATTGCACTTGGAATAACACTTAACTCTTGTTTCAATATACCTCACACCAAATTGACCTTTCATGCTAAAAGAACTAGAAGATCTTATAGTACAATTGCCAACACCTTTCTTTCTCTTTGGAGATTTCAATGGGCATCGCCCATTGTGGGGATCGTCACTCATGGATAAAAGAGGACATCTGATTGAGACATTACTGAATCAACAGCAGTTAACCTTACTAAATACTGGCCATCACACTTATGTCCATCTACCTACAGGATCCACTTCAGCAATTGATCTGTCAATCTGTTCTCCAGTATGGAGTGGTCAATCTTATATGAACTGTGCACAACAGTGATCATTTTCCAATTATACGTAAAATACAAACAAAACAATCCCACTGTTCAGATTACAGAGTAAAATGGAAATTAACAAAAACAAATTGGACAAAATATTCAGTCTGTTTATTTTGATGATGAATTTATTAAAACAACCAATAGAAAAAGTCACCGAGCACATTACCACACAAATTTTGGCAGCAGCTTCTGAGGCAATTCATCAGTCCTCTGCAAACCAAAAAAGACATGCAAAACACTGGTGGAATGAGGCTTGTAACAGTGCAAAACGAGAAAAAAAATAAAGCTTGGAACCTATTTCATAGGTTTCCACAACAGCCAACCTCATTTAATATAAAAAACAAAAGGCGAGGGCACGACAAATCAGAAGACAAGCCAAAAAAGAATCCTGGATGAGATTTGCCAGTACCTTCAAGAAGGACACCAGCAGTCGGCTAATATGGAAGGAAATCCAATAATTAAATAATGAATGCATTCCCTTTTCTGCTCAAATTTTGATTAAGAATGGATGAGAACTGTCTTCCCCAAAGGAAATAGGTGATTTCCTTGGAGAGGCTTTCAGTCAAATATCAGGAGCATCTGCATACGACAATTCTTTCCTGAAAATCAAAACCTCGGCAGAAAAATATAAAATAAATTTCAACACCACTCAATCCTTTCCTTATAATCAGCCATTCATCCTAGCTGAACTCCAAGAAGCTCTGAACAGAACAGCAAATGGCACAGCAGGACCTAACGGGATCTACTATATAATGCTTAAACACCTAAATAATACAGCTTTAAGCTTATTACTAGTTTTGTACAACTGGATATTTCTTGAATGTGTTTATCGTTTCTTGTGGAATAATCCTGTAATTCTTGCCTTTCCAAAACCAGAAAAGGATCAGTCACTTCCACAAAACTACCAACCAATTTCCCTAACCAGCTGTTTAAGTAAAACACTAGAAAAAATGATACATAGCAGATTAAAATGGATCCTTGAAAGGAAAATGCTGCTAAATATCAACCAATATGATTTCCAACAAAAGCGATCCATCCTACTTGGACCTTATGGTAAGAGCCAAAACTAACATTCACAATGCATATGTTAAAAATGAACATCTAGTAATGGTGAGTGTAGATATTTAAAATGCATTTGATACCACATGGAGGTATGGCATTCTTTGAGAGCTGTATTCTGCTGAGAGGACACACACTTCAATTCATCCAGAACTTTCTTAAGTGCAGAACCTTTCAAGTTTGTCACCAGAATATACTTTTACAATATTTTATTCAAGAAGAAGGGGTGTCCCAAGGGTCTGAACTTAGTTCTACCCTCTTTACAATTAGGCTAAACACTATGATGCAGAATATTCCCAGAACTGTAGAAATATACTGTATATGTATGCTGACAATCTTGCTATATCGTGCCATTGACCAAGAATTAACAGCATAGAGAGACAGTTCTAACTTTCCATAAGTAAGTTAGAGACATGACCTTACAAAATTGTTATTGCCTATCAAAACAAAAGACAAATGCAATTCATTTCTGTAAAAAGTGCAGATTACATCCAGAGCCTGAACTTAAATTAAAAAACCAACCAATCCCTTTTGCCAGCAATATCTGGGTGCAGACAGATACACTCTCCTGCATTTGTAACGTTTGCTCATCAGGTCATGTCTAGATTATGGTGCAATAGTCTGTACTTACAAGACTGAATACCATACAGCACGGTGCTCTTCGCACTGTTCTTGGGGCGTTTCAAACATCCCCGGTCCAAAGTCTATATAGAGGCAAACAAACCACAACTCCATCTCAGAAGGAAAATGTTACTCCTCACCTATGCAGCCAGACTTAAAAGACTTCCAGGTCATTCGAATCAACTGCTACTTTTCAATCCTGAAAGGATAACATTCGATAACAATAAACTCACTGAAAATAGACCAACTGGTATTAGACTACAAGAGTTGATGCATTGTGGAACGTTCATTTTGAAAACACGCTGAAAAAACCAAAATACCTGATCTGCCTTGGTCCTCAAACCCACCCTACTTTGACACCTATTTCCAACAATGGGGGATAAAAAGTCCCTGGAAAACTTACATCAAACAACTGCACGAAGGACATGCTGCTAGCAATGTGCAGAGCTGCTTAATATATACTGATGGCTCAAAATCAGATGCTGCCGTAGGTGCTGCAGCAGTCTTTCCCTCATTCACAGTATCTCTATCTCTCCCTGCTGAATGTAGCAGTTATACTGCAGAACAGTATGCAATTCATCTAGCTATAGACAATATCAATATCTGTCTCAACACTAATAGTTTAATATATACAGATTCCATGAGTGCGCTGTCTGCAATAAGTAACAATTTCGCAATCCCCCACATCCCATGGTAAAAGAAATCCTGTCTTAACTAAATCATTTGAGGAATAGGAATCATACTGTAAGTTTCTGTTGGATTCCAGGTCATGGTGGCATCACAGATAACGAAACAGCAGACCAGGCAGCCAAGCACCCAAACAGCAGCACACCTCCATCTTACAAGTACCCTATATAGATTTCCTGAAACACCTAACATACCTGTGGGACCAGTGGTTAAATATTTGGAAGACACATGTGAACAATAAATTATTTGAAAATAAAAATGAACCACAAATATGGAGCTCCAGATTGAGGAAAAACAGGCATGAAAAAGTAATACTGGTAAGATTGTGCCTAGGGCACACACACACACACCTGACCCACCTGTTCCTGCTCGTGGGCAATGACCCTCCTATATGCATACATTGTTCATCACAACTTACAGTTCGACATATTCTGTTGGACTGTTCGTATTATTCCCATATCAGAAATACTACCTTCCTCTCTCTGACACAAATGCAAGCACCTTTATCACTAACCTACCTTTTGAGAAACAATGCCAATCTGGATGAGCTTTTCGCTTATTTTAAACAAATTAGACTTTATATCTAATATCAAATAAGGCAAACTCTGGTACTATTCCAAATATTTCAATAGGCACATTTTGGCCACAGTTGCCCTTGTGCCACTAAACCTCTACACCACCACCATCTTGTACTTCCTTCTATTTTAGCATAATTCCATCATTGAAAACAATCTCACCTATTAACAACTACAGACTTAGGTTCATTAAATGGCAGTCTATTTTGATTTTAAAATCAGGAAACTAGTCTTTGGTACAAACTTTTAGTGAATATTTTTTGAAAAATTCAGAAAAATCAAAAAGTAGGCTGTGTTATTTCCTTAATGTGTTTTACTCAAAGACAGTAAATGAAAAACATCTTATATTTTGTCCAAGATGTTTTTTAAACGATGCAAGAAAGCGAACTTATATGGTATCAGTAAAAAAAAAACAACAAACAAAAAAAAACAAAAAAAAAAAACACTTCCGATTCACTTGTTCATCCTCTGTAACACTTTATCTACTTCTTCCTTGAATTTATTCAGGATCTGTCCACGTCCACAATACCAAATGGGAGTTTTTCCAACAACAAACCACTCTTTCTGGCTGATGGAAAATTTTTGCACATTTTATCTGCAGCAACCATCCTTTCTCAATTTGAATTTATGCCCTCCCCTCATGTGTGTATCATTAGTAGTGGCAAATTATGCAAGAAAGCAAGCTTATACAGCATCCAAAAAAAAAAAAAAAAGTCTTAGTAAGAGGAAAAATTCCATCAGAATTGAGCTTACTCAATCAATTCAAGGCCCGACACTCCTCAGTCAGATCTCATCACTGGTGCCTACTCTCTAGATGCTATAGTTATCAAAACTAAAGCCTTTCCTGTTAAAAGTACCCTTTTGCTCTCCTCACCAATCTTGGTGCTCTTCTCTGCACTTGTTCCAACAGATCCATATCCTTCCTAAAATGAGGCTTCCGGACCTGTATGCTGTATTCAAGATGTGATCTAACCATTGCCTTATACAAAGGGATAATCACCTCCTTATCCCTGCAGGCAAAATTCTTGTATATCATTGACAAACCCCCCATAAGATGCCTTGGTAACCTGTTCACACTGATCCTATCCGACTGCATAATTACCCCCAGGTTTTTTCATTCTCCACTGCCCTGAGTGTGGTCCCACCGAGCTGGTGCGTTAATCTTGGATTACTGCTCTCCCTATGAAGTTCCTTGCATTTATAAATATTAACCTTCAATTACCACTTCCCAGCACATCTGCTTAAGTTTTATTTTGACATATACGTAATGTATAATATGTTGGACTTATTTAAAAATATTTCAGTTTCAAATTTTAATTTCAGTATTTGTTTTTTAAAGAAACACTATATAGTTTTGTTATTTTTCCACACTGTGTGTGCATCTCCACCACCACCAAAAAAAAAAAAAATTCATACAATGTGCAAATAACCAATGCTATATAGATGGAAGGGAAATCAATTAAAGTATGATAATAAACATGAGCACCAAGAATGGTGATCTTTAACATTTTGAAAGCTAAAAAGAAATAAAATTATTGTATTAAGTTTGAGACCCTCATTTATGTATCTTATGTTTTTTTTTTTAATAAAATAAAATATAAGAGAGTATGCATTAAATATATGCTTTTCAAATGCATTCATTTGAAAAGAAAGGGGACAGTTACGGTCAACTTTCATTAATTCTCTCATTTGGCAAAGGTAAAGAAAGCCTGCACGAGAAGTATGCAAAAGTTCTAAGAAATTTACCGGTAAAAGTACTTTGCCGCAACGGCATTTGTATTGTTGCTCGCTCGGTAAACAGACAGTGGGTGTTATCAGTCACGAGTAGAAATTGAATCCCATGGGAGATTGAAACCCTCCCGAAGTGGAGGGGGTAACCTGACCTTTTTTCTTTAGAATCACTGGTGGACTAGTGGATAAATTATTAAGGGGGGAAAAAAAAAAAAAAAAAAAAAAGGCAGAAGAAGCCCACATGAGAAGCACGGCAAATGTCGAAAAAGTTTACCGGTGAAACTACGTTGCGAACATTTTTTACGATGCCAGAACTTCCAGTATGACTCTGTTCAGGATTCAATTAGTTAATTCAATTAGTGATTCTAAAGAAAAAAGGTCAGGTTACTCCCCCTCCACTTCAGGAGGGTTTCAAGCTCCCGTGGGATTCAACTTCTACTCCAGACCGATAACATCCACCGTCTCTTTACCGAGCGATCAACAATACAAATGCCGTTGAGGCAAAGTACTTTTACCAGTAAATTTCATCGAACTTTTGCGTGCTTCTCGTGCAGGCTTTCTTTACCTTAGCCATTCTCTCATTTTATTATACATTATCAAAACTGCCCACGAATATATCTGTTTATTCATGATGTTGGCCTTCTTTTGCATCTAAAAAGGTAAATCGTACATCATTTGAAAAGAATCAATCTGGAATCATATTTATGACTTTATTTATTTCATGAACTAATTTTTAAATACAAAATTAAGTAATTGATGTATATGCATCATGACTAACTGCCATTGCGAATGAGGATGGGGATGTTATAAGCTACATGATAACATTTGAATGAGAGGTGTG
This sequence comes from Mastigoproctus giganteus, assembly GCF_048544385.1. Lineage (NCBI taxonomy): Eukaryota > Metazoa > Arthropoda > Arachnida > Uropygi > Thelyphonidae > Mastigoproctus > Mastigoproctus giganteus. The sequence goes on along the minus strand of NC_143579.1, from coordinate 154,282,802 downwards.
ATGAATAAAACAGTTTCATGTATGTCAGTATATGTTATCAAATCCAGACTTAGGCATTTTTTATTTTTTTAATTTATTCCTTTGACAAAAAAATCAAATGAAGCGATATAATGAAGGATATAAATAAATAAAAAAAGCATGTCACAAGGAAGAGAATTTATTGATTGAATAAATTACCCACTGAAGGTTAAATTTTGATTATTTTATTTTTCCTATCTTTAATTCAGTAATAAAATATTTTGGAAAATTTTACTTCATTGAGATTACTTTAGAAAGTGTGGTGGTAAATGTTAGGAGCACTTTAAATCTTATGTGGGCAGTACATTAGTTTAGATCAGGGGTGGCCAACAAGTCGATCGCGGATTTAATTTAGGTTGATCATGACGAATTTTAAATATAAAGTCATCCCTCGATTTGTGCAATGAAATTTTTGAGATGGTAGATCGCAGCGCATTTTGAAGGAAAAAAGTAGATCGCATCACATATTAAGTTGGCCACTCCTGGTTTAGATCAACTAAGTAGTTAATGTTAAGGCACTGTGATATTTTTTTAATATACATGTAAGTAGTCCTTTTGATGTAGCTGAGTGTCAGGAGTGAGAGTGCAATAGCACGCACTCTTTGAGTGGACTGGAGTTCAAGCCCATGACTGCTAAATACAATTAATGTTTGTATTGATGATTTATTGTAAACTCCACTGACTGGTGGTCATGCCGGAGTATAAACAAGAACTTTTTTTTTTTTTTTTTTTTTTAAAAGGAATTGTTGGTATTTTTCGAATAATATAATGCCTCCTGCCTGTGTATCTCAGTTTGAGTGAAAAAAAATAAATAGTGTGGACAAATTTCTTGAAAAATGTAAACTGATTATTCAAATAATTGTTCATTCAAATAGCTGCCATTCACATTTTATTCATTTATTTATATATTTTTTGTAATTTCCCATTGATAGAAAGTATTATTTTCAGGCATGAATTAAATTCACATTACTCTGAGCTTGGGGGGGGGGATCCCTCGGATAACTTTAATATATAGTTTATCGCATTTTACAATGGCGCTGAATATACTCATTGCATCTTATGATGCCCATTAATTATAAATTTTGAGGAAACATTTCAGTGTGTCAGAAATCAAACATTCAAGTTTTACAGATTTTGATTTATTTAAAATTGCAGGTATGTACATCCATTCTCATATCTAAAGCATATAATGAGAATGATAATGCACAGGAAAAAATAAAAGCCTTTTCTCATCGCCTGTCCAACTCCTGTAATAATTTGTCTAGTTCCTCCTTAAATTTATTCAAACTACCCACTTCCACAGCACCAGATGGAAGTTTTTTTTTTTTTTTCTTTCAAAAAGTCAATTACCTGCTGGCTGAAAGCAAATTTCCACACATCTGTTTTCCGACCATCTTTCCTCAATTTAAATTTATGTCCCCCATATGTGTGTTACCTAAGCAAGAGAAAGGGTGCCATCAGTATTTAGTGTACTCAAATCATCCAAAACCTTAAACACCGCAATCAAATCTCCTTTCAGATACCTAGTCTTCAGACAATTTGCATATCTGAAGCCTTTCATAATAAGAGTACCTTTTTTGTTCTCCTCATTAATCTTGTTGTCTACACTCATTCCAACAGATCAACGCCCTTCCCAAAATGAAGCCTTCAGATGTATATGTAGTTAACCCCAGGGGCTGACACCTGGTGAGTATGGGCTTGGCACACCCAGGGTCCTGAACTGGATATTATCATTCTTCTCTTTCCCAATCACCAATCAATTGGTGAAGGGAATCACCAATCTCTTGGTGATTCCCTTCTATTTTCTCTCTCTCTCTCTCTCTCTCTCTCTCTCTCTCTCTCAGGGTAACTCAGGAATTTTTTTTTTGGCTGGTGTAGCATAAGCCTCAGGCTTCCTTGCACCATATAGTTAATAATAATAATAACAAAATATTCAAGATGTGGCTTAACCTTTGCCTTATACAATGGGATAATCATCTCTGTATCCCTGCATATTATTAACAAAACCCCATGAGCCATCCTGACAGCATGTTGGCACACTGTTCAGGAAATTTCGTGTCTGACTGCACAATTACCCATTATATTTTTTTGTTCTCCGCTACCCTAAGTGTGGCACACACAGCTGGTATGTCATTCTGATATTACTGTTACCCATATCCAGCTCCTTGCAGTTATCAGTGTTAAACATCTGTTGCACTTCTCTGTTCATCTGTCTAATTTTTCTAGACCTTGTTGCAGTAGCATATTATGATTATTAATCACCCTCCATCCTTTGTATCATTTGCAAACTTAGACATTAAACTTAATATGCCTTCCATCAATATCATTAATAAATATTGAAAACAATAATTAGCACAGCACTGAACCCCTTGGGACTTCAATAATAACATTAGTCCAGTAAGAGAAGTACCCATTGAAAACTTTAAGCACCTCAAACAGATCTCTTTGCAGTTGCCTAATTTCTAGATACTGCAGTTTGCAAAACTGAAGTTTTTCTTGGAGAGGAAACAAAAGGGTACTTTTGAGTATTACATAAAGGTCTGGAAGTCTCATTGTAACTCTTTCATTATGTGGATCAACACCCTTCTTAAAATGAGGCTTCCAGACCTTTATGTAATACTGAAGATGTGGTCTAACCATTTCCCTTATACAATGGGTAATCACCACCTTATTCTTGCCAGCAAAATTCTGGTAAGTCATTGATATTAAATAGAAGCTACACATCTCTTTCCAAACGAATGTGAACATAAATTTGGTTTATAAAAATATGAAACAGAAGAACATCTGTAACTTTTGAGTTTTCATAATCTTCAGTTAACATCAGGATTAAAAATGGGCAGAAAAAAAAGATTGAAAGAATGTGTAGCTGGATAAGGGAGTTGGATTTTTGTTTGGAGGACTGTGTTTAACATATTAATTGTTTTTATCGTAGTGCACTAGTTCTTATATCTTGTCTATACATTATGAGCAGGGCAAACAAAGGGCACTTGCCCATGGTGCAACAGAGTCAAGAGCATGATGGTCCATGGTGCATGCAGCTAGGGGACATACTATAATTGTAGTTAGGGGTGCATATTTAATATTTTTCCCTAAGCACAAAAATACCTAGTTGTAGCATAAGTAACTGCATATGTGTGTGGTGTTCATGGGCTACTTTGTATGTTCTGCTAGTTGAAAAACCAAGAACAGTTTATGGAGAAAACCCCTACTACTTCTGCCTGAATTTAGCCTAATTGAGATTATACCCCCTGATTGAGGTCTTTAAAAATTCCTCCATTCTCTGAAGGGGATTTAAACCCAGCCTTCTCCAAATAAGTAACAAATATCAAATTTACTATATTGTCAAAGAGAACAATTGGATATCTTCAGTTCCACTAAATAGATTGATCTCCTTGCTATTGTATTTGTAACTCAAACTAAATTATGTTTCATCAACTGTTTCTTGCACTTATTGTAGCACTTGTAAAGACCTTCAGGCAGTAAAATACATACCTGATGGAAGTGTTGTACACTGCACTGAATCAGTGGTGAGTCCAGGAGGGGAGATTGAAAGTGTCTTCAAAATAAATTGGAACAGATACAAAGGGATTTGGAAATGTAAACTGGAACAAGTAGAGATATTAAGTTTTATGATATCTGTTTGTGTTGTAGGTACATTATATAAAAGCTTGTTAAAAATTCAAACTAAATTTGAGGTTAATATTCAGTTGTTTGTCGGTCACATACAGTCTGTCATCATTGTTCTGTCATCCCTCCTCACTCATAAAAACAGTTCTGAACCACCCTTTCAGTAAATTTAATAACTTTCAGTGCAAAACTGAAAGTTATTAAATAGTGAATTCCATAAAATCAAGGCCAAATTCCAGAAAATTTAAAGCGCTTTTGAAGAAACAGGTGGTGTGCAGAATTGCCCATTGATATATACCAAGTTTAGATGGCTCTCATGTAACATAATTGTTTTCCTATGTGTCTATACTTAAATAATTTTGGCTGCAGAATCTATCTTATTTACATTTATTTGAAGATTAGTGAATTCCGTTTAACACTTAAACATGCAATACCAGTTGAACTATGGCATGACAAAGTTTTTCATTTCTAGAAAGATTTTTGGAAAACAGCTAGTCCAGGCTAAATATTTCAGTACTCATCATGAATTTCTAGAAGAAAATGAATTTTGAATAGATCAGTGTACCAAAACCAATATAACTGAAATCCTAAAATGTATGTACAATATTCAGAGAATGTTTCGTGATGATGATGATACAGATTCTCATTGCAGATATTGAATAGATAAAAAGGAAATATTGATTCAGATCTTTTGTTGATTTTGATTTAAAAATTAGTTTGAAAAGTTATCAATTGATCAACTTTTGGCTGAAAGAACAAAATTGATGTTTAAGAAATGAATACAGTTTACTGGTGGACAAAGTTTTTGTTATCATGTTCTACAATATACTTATATGGGGAAATAAACATAATCTAAAAACCAAACACAGAAAGTGTTGAACTCAGTGTCAAAAAAGAAACAAGACTTCTTCAGTGATTCTGTACTTCTAAGAATTATGCAGATTAAAACAAATGAATTCTTTGCATTGAATATATCCTGATACCTCAAGATTTCTCAAACAGTTTTTTCCCTCCTTTTAAAAATTAAACTACTGTTAGTTTGAAAATTAAGATGAATAAATTTAATAATGTAGTGATAAATAAAATAATTAATTACCGATAAAGGCATCATAGACAAAAACAAAATTTATAATTTAATAGCCAAAATAACTGATTTTGTAATTTATACTAAAATAAAGGAATAAAATTTTTGGAATACAGTATATTGATTTTTGTGGGAGTTTATGGTATTTAGAATTTTCATGGAAGAGATTGTTGTATGCTGAAGTTTGAGAATAAACTAGTACAGCAGACTCTCGATTTTCTGGGATAGATGGTAAAAAACAAATTCCGGATAATCGATTTCCCAGTTAATCCAAAAATACAGAAGTCCCTGACATACGTAAGATATATGTTCCAGGACTTCTTACTTCGTCGGTTTTACGTGACTCAGGAATGACTAATAACATATTGCTACTATATTATTATTGACAAATCTGAATCAGTGTGACACTTGTTAATGTTTGACCATTTTCATACATCCTTATTTATTTTAATTTTCTGATCCAAATCGATTGCTCCCCTTTTGTTGGTAAATTTACTAGTACCACTGTCACTTAAGGCAGAAACACACTATTATCACATCACGGACCTCTCGTCATGTCACTGCTTAGTATAAATTGTGAAGTCGGTAGGAGAAGCGTCACTGTAACGTAGGGTGACCAGATCTGATCTCGGGATACTCATGCTTATGTTTGGGGTATTCATTCCTCGTTTTGGGGTACTCGAATTATATCTAAAAAAAAAAAATAATAATAATAAAAATTTAATAACAAATATTTTATTTCTATATTTTGTTGATTTTTACAAGAGTTCATGGAATGCAAAATTAGTAAAATTTTAATAAAATTAACCAAATTATAGCCCTTGCTTTAATTCGGAAAATTTTATTGCAAGAGTTATAAACACTAAAGGAAACTTTTATAAATATTAACATCAAATGTTTTACATAACTGTTAACAATACACATTCAATAAACCTGATTTATTTAATCAAAAATAAAATATTTACCTCACAATACTTTTCATTTGAGCAAATTTTCTTTAGCAGTTTTTCATTTTTTAGGGGCTCACATCTCGTGAGTATGGACTTGGCACACCCAGTGTCCTGAGCTGGATATCATTATTCTTCTCTTTCTTGGTGATTCCCCTCTCTCTCTCTCTCTCTCTCTCTCTCTCTCTCTCTCTCTCTCTCTCTCTCTCTCTCTCTCTCAGGGTAACTCGGAAATTTTTTTTTTTTTTTTTTTGACTGTTGCAGCATAAGCCTCAGGCTTCCTTGCACCATATGGCTAATAATAATAACATGTGTAAAATTCTTTGCATGACATATTATGATTGGTTTTCACCAAAAGTTCTCCTTCAGCATTCTTTAGGGCTAATTTATTTCTATCCTTTTTCCATGCATTAAATATTGAGCTAAATACTCGTTCACTAATTGCATTTGAGTGAGGCAAAGCAAAAACAAAATTTATATTTTTTTCTGTATTACATACTTCTTATACATTTAAAAATTTTATCCAAATACCTGTGGTATTTTTGAGGTCTTTTGTCTCAATATTTTTATGGATTGATTTCAACAGAACATATTCTTCATATAGCAAATCGATATTCACACTCTGAATTTTAAATTAAAAAAAAAAGTTTGTTGCCTGAACCTTACAACATTACAATGCAATAAAAAAGAAATCAAATAGAATGTAAAAGGTTACAAAGTAAACATAATATAAATATTCTATAACCCTCTTTGTAAATAGGATAGAATGTTGTTTTTTGAGTCTTTAAGGGTGCATTTCAACAACTTTATCGTCATTTAATTCTTTCTTCCTAAATAATCATTTCAACAGGGTGTTTTACGATTTCTGCTTTTTTCAAATTCCCCATTTCAAATTTTAAAAAAGGGATATTTGGCAATTTTATTACAATTTCAAAGGGCAACCCTACTGTAACGCTGTATATGTGTCGTTCTCTTTAAGGAAAGCTGAAGCGAAATGAATTTCCACAGTTCATCCTCCTCTTCAGATTTTGAAGAAGATTTAGAAAGTGCATGCGCTTTCCTTATAGCCGAGAAAACAAAAAGAGAGTACGCAATGGATACATGAAATAAACTGGAAGAGAACAAAAAAGGACAAATTCCATCATTTATTGCAGGACTTAGAAGATGAAAATCGTTTCAAGATGTACTTACGGATGAATCAAAAAGAATTTAATTTCCTTATAATCCAATTGAGGATGACGTTATTATTATTATTAGCTATATGGTGCAAGGAAGCCTGAGGCTTATGCTGCACCAGCCAAAAAAAAAATAAAAAAAAAAATAAAATGAATTACCCAGAGAGAGAGAAAAGCAAAAAGGAATCACCAAGAAAGAAAGAGAAGAATGATGATATCCAGCTCAAGACCCTGGGTGTGCCAAGCCCATACTAACCAGATGTTCAAGGACAAAATATGCAATTTCGAAATTCAACCAGCACTAAGGAAAATTAGTTAAGGAAAGTTGAAATACTGCAAGTTTAATTTTGAATAAGGATTTATTCTGTCAAAATACCAAACAAATTTTTAATGAAATTTAATAACAACAAAAAACTACTTCTCAACCCTAAAAATTGAACTTGTAAGAATTGTTATGAATTGTGCAAATTGAAATGATCGACTTGTTCGTCCTCTAAATTTGTTAATTGTAATACTGCTGCTCTATTTTCCTCCTTTGATCATTTTTGAGCGTCTCTGTGACCGGACATTTGCGGTCAGTACGCCGAGTAGCTGGTCGAAGTGGAGGGTGCTTCAGAATTATTATTATTATTATTATCTGTTTATTTCCATAAGGAAACAACCCCGGGACGGCAAAGTGCCAGGAGGATGTAGGCACAGGAGCAACGTTCTTGATGTTGTTGTTATTTGTTTTTGGATATTCTTATTTGTGCTCTCAAAACAGCATTATTTACTTAAAATTTAATTTTCTATTAGCATTTCCTCCATTTCCCTCTTGTCACGCAGTCACACCTAATCAAATTTCTGTTCGAACAGAAAAATCTGAGCTCCTGACAATGTCATTCGGTCTTGAAGCCCGACGTGTTATCTTGTGAATACAGCCAATCACAACACTGCATAAGTGTGTTAAACTAATCAGTAAATATAGCTCCCACACATTTAACGTTTGATATGTAAAACAGCAAAACAGCGCAGAAAGAAGAAATATAGGAAATTTTGGAATTGGTGAAAGAAATAAAAGAGGTGAAAGACTTGTGGAATTTGCAGAATCTCAAGGACTTGTCAGTAATGAACTTTTTTTCAAGAAAAGGGTGAACAGAAAGTGGACATGGAAGAGTCCAAATGGATTAACAACTAATGAAATCGACTTCATCATCACTAACAGAAGATATATTGTGAATGATGTTACCATCCTGAATAAGGTAAATGTTGAAAGTGATCACAGAATGGTAAGATGTACACTTGATATAGATGTAGGAAAGGAAAAAACTGACTCGAGTAAATAATACAAAGGTCTTTGAGATAACAGAGGAGGAGAAAAAGCAGTATGTACTGGAACTTAAGAACAAGTTTGAGCTTCTGCAGCCTGCTCAGGACTAAGATATCGACGAGGAATATTACAACTTTCTGAAAGTGATAAAGCCCAAGAAATCCAAAGAAGAAAAAATTAGTCAAGAAACACTTGTCATGATGAACCGAAGACGACAAATGAAGAGCAAGAAAAACACTGACAGGGAGAAAATTGAGTATACTGAGTTATGCAAAGCCATTAGAAAGAGACTCAGAGAGGACATAAGAAGATTTAACACAAGAAAAGTAGAACAAGCATTAAGGGAAAACAAAGGATTTAAATCAGCAGCCATGAGCAGTAATACAGAAAGACAAATGATACTGAAACTGAAGAATAGCGATGGTGTACTTATAAACTGCAGAGAAGGCATAATTCAAATAGCAGAAGACTACTATAGAGAATTATACAAGGAGCAAGGGAATGATACCAGCAGTGGGGAAGATGGATTGCAAAGTAGCAACTCATACGACATACCCGATATTCTTCCTGATGATGTAGAACATGCATTGAAGAAAATGAAGAATCGCAAAGCCCCAGGGAAAGATGAAGTTACCGTAGAGTTGATAAACTTGGGAGGAAGAGACATAACACAAAAACTGGCAAGACTCTTCACAAAGTGCATTAGAAAAGGTGTGATGCCTAAGCAGTGGAATAATGCAATCATAGTTTTGTTGCATAAGAAAGGAGATAAATCAGAAATTGGAAATTATAGACCAATTAGCTTGTTATCCCACATCTACAAGTTTTTCACAAGGGTAATTACTAACAGATTAGAAAGAATACTTGATGAGGATCAACCGAAAGAGCAAGCTGGCTTTAGGACAGGATTCTCAATTATGGATCACCTTCACGTAATATCACAGCTAATGGAGAAAGCAAATGAATATAAAACACCATTATGCCTGGCATTTGTGGATTATGAAAAGGCATTTGACTCCATACAGCATAAGGCAATGTTTCGGGCACTGGAAAGACAAGGCATAGATACCCCATATATTATGATTTTGAAGAAAATATATGAGAGTGCTACCTCCTTTATTAGACTAGACAAAGATAGTAGGAAATTTAAAATCGAGAAAGGAGACACAATATCTCCGAAGCTGTTTACTGCTGCCCTTGAGGAAGCTTTCAAAAGATTAGACTGGTCGCAGAAAGAAGTCAATGTGAACGGAGAGTACCTAAACCATTTACGATTTGCAGATGACATTGTGGTCATAAGCCACGATCCCAAAGAATTAGAGGACAATCTTAATCAGTTATGCACAGTTAGTAAGGATTTTGAACTAAAGATGGATATGGCTAAAACAAAAGTAATGATAAACACGTATGCCACGGAAAGGGAAATAATGATTGAAGGAGCAGTAATTGAAAAGGTGGAGTCGTATACTTATCTGGGACAAGTTATTAGCTGTAATAATAAATGGCTGGAAGTCAAGAGAAGAATAAATTTTGGATGGATAGCATTCAGGAAATATAGTCACATACTGAAGAGCAATATCCCAGTTTGTCTGAAACGTAAAATAATGAATCAATGTATACTCCCCACCATGACTTATGGAAGTGAAACTTGGGCACTCACCAAAAGAATGGAAGAGGAGCTGAGAACTACACAGCGAAGAATGGAACGAATTATACTGGGAATCAGACTGTTAGATAAGAAGAGAAACACATGGATTAGGCAGCAAACTCAAGTAAAGGACATTCTTATCAAAACTAAAGAACTAAAATGGTCTTGGGCAGGACACATAGCTCGAAGACATGATGACAGATGGACTAAGAAAATAACAGAATGGTACCCAAGAGGAGCTAGAAGAAAACCTGGAAGACAAAGGCGGAGATGGATAGATGAAATTCATGAGTTTGTGGGTAGGTAAATGGATGGCCAGTGCTCAAAACAGAAGGAACTGGAAAGTTGCTGGAGAGGCCTTCATCCTGCAGTGGATTGAAAATGGCTGATGATGATGTATACAAGTGAAGTCTCGTGAAGTGATAGTAGTGTGTTTCTGGCCTTATTCTCTTAGTCGGGACCATGATAACGGTCAAAAAGAAATTTTCTGTAAAGAACTTCACAGGGTTAAACTCAAACTCACTATATCACCCCCGCATGAGCTCACATTTTACTAAAGCACATTTCTGGAGGTTGCTACCATAAAACAATAAAACCAATTTGCATTTTCCGTGTTATTGGGCTTTTCTGTTCGCGCATCTAATTATAAACGGGTAGTAAACTCGATCCTGTTGCATTTGCGATAACACCAATAGTTGGAATTCTATGGGTTTTTACGTTATTATAGTGAAATGTGTGTCCTTTCACTGAAATGTTGAGTTACATAAAACAAAAACAACAAATAAATTGTAAGAATCTTCTTTCCTATATTTTTGCTTGTCACTCCGTATCTCACTTGTGCAATGTGTGTGTGCCGTGAGCGTCGTTATTGATTGCTTCCTATTATTATTTTTTGTCGTTGTTTTAAATTTTACAATCCTAAAAAAAAAAAAAAAAAAAAAAATTGAGTGAAAAAAAATTTATGTAAATCCGTAGTTGCGTAAGTCGGGGACTTACTGTTGATAGGACTATCGAAAAATGTTCAGCAACCTACATAAAAAAATATGGCAATAGATAAAAACTTGCCACATATTACTTGCGTGTCTGATATGATGCTTCCCCTTTATCCTTGGCTATGTCGATTTTAAATATAATAGCTTCCCTTTATTTTTTACATGTTGCATATGGTTTGGTCACCAACCATATGCAACATGTAAAAAACATTATAATGGTTCATTAAAGATTTAACGGATGCACCCTTTTCAAAATTTTGAATAATTTCAAGTGTTTGTTTAACTGAAAGAGCAACACTTTTGCATTTACCCATCATTTTTGCTATTTCTAAAAAAAAATAAAATAAATATATATATATATATATATATAGGGTATCTCAAAAATACGTGGCATAACTTCAGGATTGAGTTCCTCATACATAGAAATGATGAAGAAAATGACAAATCATGTGGTCTGGGTAGAGATGCAAATAAATGACTTGGAGGCCTCAGGAGATCTGCTGTTGGTTTGGCAGCAGCAGCTGCTGCAGCTACAGCTGCTACAGAAGGAGGGCCTCCAGGTTTGTGAACTTCAGCTTGCTGCTGTTTCTGCTGATGGTGATATATTTCCCAAGCTATTCGTACATGCATTGCACACCAACGACCAGATTTCTTAGAAAAAGAAAAAATTTCAAAATTTAAGAGATGAAACTAAAATTTATAGCAAATATATATATTATTATTTTATAATAATTTATACAAGGTGTCTCAAAAATACACGGCATAACTTCAGGAATGAGTTCCTCATACATAGAAAATAAAAATATTTTATATCAACATAGTTCCAGAAATGCTTGGTTTCCGAGTTTTGAAGGTCTGTCTATAACACTTAACTGTTCACATCATGTTATAGTAATTGTTCAAAATGTCCACCTTCTGCCTGAATACAGGCCTCACATCGATGTCTCATGGACTCGCGAAGACGATGCCAAATTCCTGGCATGTTTCGTATTGTCTCACAACCTGCCACAATTCGATTGCAGAGTTTCCACATCAGCTACCGGAGTCGAATACACCAATGACTTTAAATGACCCCACAAGAAGAAATCTAGTGGGTTTAAATCAGGGAGCGTGGAGGCCAGGCAGTTGTTCCACCCCCCTCTACTTCAGGAGTCATAGATCTTGGTCATCCTCTGTCAGCAACACGAGGTGTAAGGGTCCCAAGTTCACAAAGGTGGCAATGGATACCTTCAAACGTTTTCCTGTCTGGACATCTTCATTCTGGGAACCTTTTGTGGTACAAACAATGAGCCTCCAGAGCATTGCCGTCCGCCAAACCGTATATCCGCTTGCTCCTGATTTGAGTACATGGTCGGAATGGAAAACCACGAGATTCTGCCAGTACCTTGTGATCACCTGCGGGAGATAAGACATTCCGGTTAATAACTCAGGAACCAAGCATTTCCGGAACTATGTTGATATAAAATATTTTTATTGTCTACATATGAGGAACTCATTCCTGAAGTTATGCTGTGTATTTTTGAGACACCCTGTGTATATATATTTACTATAAAAGAATTTTCGACATGCCTGATATAAATAAAACAAAATTTGTCTTTTTGCAGTGCAACAGAATGCAACAATCGACGCGACGCACTAAAACAAGCTAAACTTTTTTTTTTTTTTTTTTGAGTAGCGGGTATGAAGACAGCAGGAGTTTCAAGGTTATTGGTACATTAATCTCCCAGTGATGACTTATAAAGCTGCCGCTTATTTACGACTTGCAAAACATCTGTTTATACCTATTCTAGTTATTACTTGAATTTTATGATTTTTGGTTGTTTTTTTTTTTTTTTTTTTTCTTTTCTTTTTAATTCGGAGTCTTGAAGTGTCTCGGTTAATCCGCTTCTAGATTAAACTGATCCCAGTAAATCGAGAGTCTGCTGTACTTAGCAGGCATAGAAGCTTTGAGATGATGATGATAATTTAAATTTAGATATGGCACTAGCAAATTATGCTTTCCTTATATCAGAGAAGGTTTATACAGCTCAGTCAGATCACCTTGCAGGTGCTTAGTCTCTAGCTACTGCAATTTGCAGAACTTATAATCTAAATCTATTAATCTGAATTTAATTAATCAGTTTTTACACCTTTTGTCTCTCATCTTGTAAATTAAACCATCACTAATGTCAAATGCTGTACTGATTAGGTGGGTCCTACCAGTAAGGATCAAAACAGCTATTTGGAGAGAGAGAGAGAGAGGGTGAAATAATATTAAGTAACATATTATACTTCTCTTTTTAGAGACATTATTTTCTACAGGGATGGGATACACTTAAAATAGAAAGGGTGCAAGAATATTTGCTGATGCTATCAAGGCAGCATTAGGTGGGTCGGGAAACTACTAGCTTCCCAGACTAGAAGCAGTAGTAGGTAATGGAGGCTTGTGATGCAAGGAAGCAAGTGTATGAGCTAATGTAGCATCAGCAGAGCCTCCGTAGCCAGGTGGGAAGGAGCAGCAGTGCATAGCACACGCTTCTTGATTAGACAGGGGTTCGAGCCCGTCACCACCAAATACGGAGGATGCGGAAAGGTCAAGAAATGACCATCGCATATCCTGGAGCAATATGGTCTTAGTTGCTAATGCTCCTAAAAATCAAATCACACACAATGTAGCATCAGCCAAAATCATTAACAATTTCGCACATCAATTCCCTCTAAAAGTTTGTCCTGTTCCTCCTTGAATTTATTTAAGCTATCAATTTCCACAATGACAGATGGAAGCTTGTTCCAGCAATTAACCACCTGCTGGCTAAAGGCAAATTTCCGCACATCTATTCTATAACTGTCTTTCCTCAATTCGAATTTACACCCCCATCAGGTTCATAATCTGAGCAATCTGTGCTCAACCCATTCAAGGCCTTATATACCTGAATCCGATCACCTCACAGGTGCTTAGTCTCTAGCTGCTGCAATTTGTGGAACTTAAGCCTTTCTTGGAAGGAGGACCCCTTTGCTCCCCTCACTAATCTTGTTGCCCTTCTCTGTACATGCTCAAGCAGCTCTACATCCTTCCTAAAATGAGGCCTCCAGATCTGTACACAATATTCAAGGTGTGGCCTGACCATTGCCTTATACAAAGGGATAATCAATCACCTCCTTTTCTCTACTAGCAAAATTTCTGTATGTCATTGACAATACCCCTTGACTTGCTCTGGCAGCCTGTCTGCATTGTTCAGAAAACTTCATATCTGACTGCACAATTACTCCCAGCACTTTTTCATTTTTTACCATCCTAAGTGTAGCGTCACACAGTTGGTATGTTTTCCTCTGGTTATTTCTACCCATATGCAGTACATTGCATTTGCCAATGTTAAACTTCAGTTGCCACTTCTCAGCGCTTCTGCCCAAATTTTCTAGATCCTGTTTCAGTAGCGCGTTGCCATTACTGTCATTAACAAATCTGCCGACCTTTGTATCATCCATAGACTTCGACATTAAGCCTGATATACCTTCATCAATATCATTGATAAATATACAAAACAACAGTGGGCCCAACACCGAACCCTGGGGGACCCATGCTGTGACTGAATTATTGTAGTCTTGTCTAGATGATCCCTCAATGCATCTTTATCCAGTGATTAATAGTAGCCACATCAGGAATGAGTAGTTCTTGCACTGTTTCTATTGGAATGAGTAGCAGCCTGGAAAGCAAGGTGCTGAGAATTTCAAGAAATGCTGGGAGTCATCATGGAAGAAGAAAATACATGGGCTGTGTTAGGGTGACTAAGAGTAAGAACTGGGGTGACTAAGAGTATAAAAAATGTATACTTCCACGTACACCAATGCTAAGAGTATAGTAAATAAATTTGATGAATTTGAAGTGCTGGTCAGGACATCAAGGACCAGATATTGTTGGGATATCAGAGGCATGGTGTCACACAGATGTAAGAAATGCAGAACTAGAATTTGGGAAGTATGATGTTAAAGAAAGGATAGGAAGGGGGGGCGGGGTTCTGGCGTTAGTAAAGAAACACAACAGCTAAGGAAGTGCATCCAATTTACATGGGTGAACAGTGTAATGTTGAATCAGTTTGGTGTGACCTAAGCACTGGGAAACCAAAAATGAGAGTAGAAGTGTTTTATTATTATTATTATCATCAGCCATATGGTGTAAGGAAGTCTGAGGCTTATGTTGCACCAGCCAAAAAAAAAAAAATCTGAGTTACCCTGAGAGAGAGAAAAACAGAAGGGAATCACCAAGAAAGAGAAGAATGATGATATCCAGCTCAAGACCCTGGGTGTGCCAAGCCCATACTCACCAGATATGAGTCCCTGGGTTATAGCCCTAATGACTGTGATGAGTACAACGAACAAGTGTTCAGAGAAATATAGTGGACCAATAAATCATAATGTCTTATAATGGGAGGATTTTAACTTCCCAGATATTGACTGTAACTTGTGGGTTGGTCACTTACACACTAAGCAAGACTTTTGTGGATTTATTGGATATTATCCCCAGGGGCTCACATGTGGTGAGTATGGGCTCGATGTGTTACCAACAGCAAATTCTAAATGGGAATCATTCAAGGAATTAATCTTGGAAGCTACTAGTCTTTTCATATTAACTAAAGAACACTGTTCAAGGTTTAGGCCTAAATGGATGTCAGATTAACTAATGAGACTCGTGGCAGAGAAGAAAAATGCATGGGAAGCTTATAAATTATCAGGCAACACAGAAGCCTATAGTAGATATAAGCTAGTTCGTAATCAAATCATAAAGGAGGTTAGGCAAGCAAAGGCAGATTATGAGAAATCTTTGGCAAAGGATGCAAAGACTTCTTTACTTATATAAATTCTAGAAGGAAGGGGATGAATCACATTGGTTCGACTGTTGATGATTCTGCTCAGGTAGTTGCAGTAGCACCGCGTTCCTATGTGCTGCCAGTAAGCAAAATAAAATTTGCCGCCCTATATGTTGAGTACTAATAAAGCGTTAACCAATCAGAAAACAATAACAAAAGAAATTTTGGCGCCCTCTTGAACTGCTGCCCGTAAGTGACACTTACCTCACCTATCCACTTGCGGTGGCCCTGGGTAGCTGATTAACCAAATGATTTTTTTTTCTTGTTCAGACATGAAGAATTCTGTAGAGAAGTGTAGGCCAGAAGCTTATTGCACTCTAGGGAGCTAAATGATTTTGTAATAACTTAGAGCAAAGTGGTGGAGAAATTGTTGATGTTAAACAAGAAAGGCACCTGGGATGAATGGGATCTATCCAGTTATATTAAAAGAAGTAAGCAAACCCTTAGCCATAATTATGAGAGCATGCTTAGATTGAGGAGAGATCCCCATAGACCGAAGATGTGCAAATGTATCTCCAATTCACACAGGAGGGATCAAAGGGGGACACAATTAAATACAGACATGTTTATTGATCTTCTATTTGGGGGGGGGGATAATAGATTTACTGGTGAAGAAGCATTGCAGGGTCATCTAGACAAGACTGCAGTTATAGTTCGGACACACCATGAGTTTGTTAAGGGGAAACCTTGTCCGTCATTTTGATTGCATACTGTGTTGTGGTCACAAAAGAACTAGTTGCAAAAAATTATTTTGATATCATATTATTTATTATTATTAGATATGTGGTGCAAGGAAGCCTGAGGCTTTTGCTGCACCAGCATAAAAAAAAAAAAAAATTCTGAGTTGCTGAGAGAGAGAGAGAGAGGGAGGAGGAGGAGGAGTGGGGAATCACCGAAAAAGAGAATATACTTGGATTTCATGAACTTTTAATAGTATTGCATATGGTTCTATACAAAGACTACTATGCAAATTGGAGCAATATGGCATTAAAGGTAAGTTGCTGCTATGACTAAATGGATGGTTGAGTGGGAGAAGACAGAGTGGTGATCAATGGACATTGCTGTCTGTGGACTAATGTTATTAGTGGAGTTCCCCCAGGGTTTGTTTTTAGGCCTATTGTTATTTTCTGTATTTATCAATGATATTGATGAAGGTATATCAGGCTTAATGTCCAAGTTTGCAGATGATATGAAGGTTGGCAGGGTTGCCACCTCTCAGTCAGGTGGCCTGAGAGGTGGCAACTGCAGTTTAACATTGAAAAATGCTAAGTACAAGTAGTTATCGACTTTACGTGTTAATTCGTTCCTAGCGCACGCTCGTAAAGCGGGAATTTATTTCCCATAAACACAATGCTAAAAATAGGGGTTATGTTATCAACAATGAAATTAGTTAGCTAATTAGTTTATGTTTAAACATAGTTTTATGTCCAATGATTGATTTATCCAAAGAAATGAAATCATAGCCTGTAAAATCAAGCAAATTATAATAATAAAGAAATTATTTATGACTTACAAATATTAAAGAATGTTTATTCTTTATCATTGACTAGCACACTCGTTGATCACTCATTATTGGCTCGGCACTCGTTGGTTTGTTCTACGAGTCATCTTCAGAAATGCTTCAAGAGACGTTTATTTCCAAGATAATCTTCTCTTTTCTCCATAAATTTCAGTAGCATACATAAGCATTTTTTAACAGAATGCACATTTTGTAACTAACATGATTTGCATGGAGTAACAAGTTTACAAAGCTTAAAAAAAAAAAAATGAAGAGAAGATTCTAAAAATTTATTTGTTTTTCTTACGATTGAAGATTTCAGTAAAGGGCAAACACATTTCACCATAATAACGTAAAAACCCACACAATTTCAGCTATTGGTATTTTTACAAATGCAGTAACAAAAAAGCCCAATAAACCGGAAAGTGCAAATTGTTTTTATTGTTTTATGGTCTTGACTTCCAGAAATGTGCTTTAGAAAAATATCACAAAGCTGTTCATAATTGGTTCTTATAACATATTATAATGATGAAAGTGTAGTGTGTTTGATTTTTGAAGTTGGTTACAATTTATCTATAAAAACAACCTTTTAGGGAGTTGTAAGCAAAACTTTCAACTTCCAAAGTCGTGGAATGAATTACCGAACAGCGTGTTATTAGGTTCACATTACGATATTTTCGCGATGTGATGGTAATGGATTAATATCGTAAAGTGGGGTATACTGTATTGTATAGCTACGCGGGTGGTTTGAAATGCGGTATTTATGAATGTTTAACATTCATTTTTTGCAATTAACGTTCATATTTTCGATTTTGTTGATACTTGGGGGAAAAAGGAAAAAAAAAACCGTAAACCCGGGAACTCGTAAAGCGAGAACTGCCTGTGCTGCATATGAGTAGCGGTAACCTCAGAGTGACATAACAACTGTGCAGTACTACTCTTAGGGTAGCACAGAATGAAATAGACCTGGTGGTAATTATGCAGCCAGATATGAAGTTTTCTGAACAGTGCAGATAGTCTGCCAGAACAACTCATGGGGTCTTGTCAATGATGTATACAAATTTTGCAATCAAAAATAAGGAGGTGATTATCCCTTTTTTATAAGGCAGTAGTCAGGCCACACCTTGAGTACTGCACTTGAGTCTGGAGACCTCATTTTATGAAGGATGTAGAGCTCTGCAATAAGTATACTGAAGGGCAACAAGATTGGTGAGAGAACAAATGGTTGCTCTTACCAAGAAAGACTTAAGTGCTGCAAATTGCAGCATCGGAGACTAGGAACCTGTGAGGTGATCTGATTGAGGAGTTTAAGGCCAGGCCTTGAATGGTTTGAGCAAGCTCAATGCTGATGGAATTCTTTCTCTTGTTTAGATTATGCACCTGAGGGGGGAAAAATTGAAATTGAGGAAAGATAGTTGTAAGAATAGATAGTGCAGAAATTTGCCTTTAGCCAGCAGAATGTTGATTGTTGGAACAAACTTACATCTTTTGTCATGGAAGTTGATAGCTTAAATATATTCAAGGAAGAACTGGACAAAACCTTTGGAGCAAATGGATAGGTGAATTGGGAAATTTTTTTTTTTTTTTTTTTTGGCTGATGATATATAAGCTTGTTCTCTTACATCATATGCCTCAACTAGTGATAATGCTATTAATAGGCAGTATGGAACAACTCATAAAGTAGTTCCACAGTATGGATCTATTGAAATTGTCTTTTTTGGAAATTTTGGTTTCAAATTTTCTCCGACCATGTGAACAAAAAGTCACGCACAACCTGTTATAACAGGTTATGCATAACTTTTTTTTTTCTTCTGGGAACTGCAAATTAGTTTTTTTTTTTGGTAATTTCAGCATTTCGCATTTATCATATGACTATTTCAACATCGCCATCATTGTGACCAAACTAAACTAACTTTACAAAAAGAAATGTCACAAAGACACATTTGAATGATTATTTGAGACAGAGATGAAGAAATAGAATAGTGCCAGACAAAGTGAAGCTAAAGAGGTATTATGGTTGTATCTGGCTCTCAGCATTATGAGCATATTGTGGAAACTATTCCAAAAAATTCAACTCTCTCTCAAGGACTTATCCAAGGAAGGTCTTTGAGAGTCAGAATGGATCTATCCTTGTGTCATTTTTGTACAAGATTTCTATCAGGCCCTAACTGTGAGTTTCTGTAAAGACTTCTCGGTATGGAAAATTGTTTCAAAGCTTTCTGGAGTGGCAGGAAGGTTTGTGTCTGCACTATAGATGGCTTTGGAAATATGTGAAATAATGAGCATTTAAAACCTACATGGAGTGTAATCTGCTTATTATAGAATTGCAGATTATTCTCAGACATTTCATGGTACTTTTGTAACACTTCTTCAGTGTATAGGAAGTACCATGAAACATATGAGAATAATATATAATTCTTTAAGGAATTAAAGTCAGATTACACTTCACACAGGTTTAAAGTTTTCTGTTCTATTCTTGATGTGCTTTTATCTAGAAAAAAAGAAAACCAGATTCCATCCTGGCAACATTGCAAACAGAGATACATTTGGTTTAAAAACATAGTGATGGTTTAATGGTGTGTGTGCTGAATCACTCAGTAGCCACACAGATCCCCATGTGTTCCCAAAAGGAATGTGCATAACTGTCCTTGGCCCTAATTGCTCTTTTTGTAGGGACAGTTTGTCCAGACATATACCAACAAATGATATTGCAATCCTTGTAGAGTTATCCTAGCGAACCAGTACTTTCAGAGGGAGAATGTAATTTTAGGATACCAACTGATCCCCAGAACTCAATCCAATAGACATACCTGGGATATTCTAGGCAGGAAGATTGTCAGTAACCCTGGTTCCATTTGTTAATTCCCTATTTTTGGAACTGGCTCCAAGTTGTAAGAGTGGGAAATTAACACCTCCAGCACTAATTAAAGTCTCATTTTCAACATGACAAGGCCTGATATTGACTTCTCATGCCTGTATACCATGGTGATCACAGACCTTATTATGTTATGTTGCCATTTTTTGGCCATTCATAACCTCATTTGTATAACTCTGGTTTTAGATCAAAGTTGGTCCAGTTTGTATGCATTACTGACACACATAAAATGAATGTCTCACTAATGCTTTGTAATAATCTAATAAAAGGTTTTCAGTTTATTTACATGTCATGTTTATTCCATAACTTTTGGGTACCATTTTAGTTCAGTGGAACCTTTGTGACTGTGTTTGTTTGAACTTTAGCATCACAAAAATAAATAATAATAATAATAATAATAATTCATTCCTGCATTGGCTCTATTATTAGCATACTACATAAAATAAACTTTAATCAAAATAAAAAAAAAAGTTTAGGGCAGATTAACAGGTAAATAGGAATTTAGAATTTGGAGGCCTTCATAAAAATGGATAAAATGTGTATGTATGTTAATATGCACATAGAGGTAAATGGTTAATCACTGCTGAATGTTATATCATACTTTCATTATATACATCTGAAGTGGCATTTTGTTTTCATGGTGAAGTAACCCAAAGTCAGTTACTGATGAAATTTGGTTTTTATTCTATATTTAGTGGACTGTAGTTTCAAGTGCAACTGTATATAAGAAAAGATGTACATTATAATTCCCCCCACCACACACATTTTTATGCTGTATGTTGCAATTTCATAATGTCTGTATACCAATTTTTATATATCAGTGACCATTTATATTAATTATAGTAAATTTATATTAATTATTAATATGTACAGTAGTAATAACTATATTTTAATTATTTCATTTTATTTTTTTTCAGTTCCAACTCAAATTCATTACTTACAACAGCAAACGGACCACATCTGACACCACCACTCCCACCGAGGCCCACCCCTCCATCCCCCAATCCTACTGCACTGCCTCTTCCACCTTCTTTACATAATAGTCATCATAGCTCCCCTTTTGTTCCTCACCCTGCTCCCCCAGCAGCCTTACATCCTGGTGCACCCCACCCCGGGATGTTTGCATCCCCCATCCCACCTCCAGGGCCACTGACTTCATCAAGTCTCTCTCTAGGGGGGGGTGCAGGTCCTTCTCCCTTTGGAGGCGACTCATTATTTACTCCACCTAGTAAGTGAGAAATATTAATTTCATTCTGAATTCAAATTATAATTACTCTGTGTTGTTAAGTATGAAAAACAAGCCTATCTATTAAATGGTACATTTTAAGTTTTTTAATTTTGTATGTTTTTGCTTAAGTATTAATGGTGTTTTAAGATAATTTAATTGTTATATAGTATAGTGAAAATAGCATTTAAACAAGAGTAATTTGTAATATTATGTGCACTGCTAGCAAAAAAGTATTCAACTTTTCTAAAAAGGAGTTAAATAAGTTAATTTTGAAAGAAATGAAGGACCCTTCTTGCATAGAAAATAAGAGAGGGAAGTTAGTTAGCTCAATAACCCAGAATCAGAGTATATGGTGCCATTAGAAAGTACCATACCAGTAGATACATGAAAACTGTAGCAACTCAGTTAAGGTGCTTTCTCGTCTATATTTTTGGAATGGGGCAAGTGTTTGAGTAAGATTTACTCCAAAACAGAAAGTTTGCTTACTGATACAATGGAAATACATGTTGTGTTGGATACTGGGAAAAAGCTACAATTAAAATTCTCTGATGATAACAGCTGTATGATATATTTCTGAGGAAAGAATAGAAATCCTGAGCAGTGGATACTCTTGAGCAACAAAAGTGATTATACCCAATTTCAAAGTAATACTTAAGTATGTATATGGTGAGGACCACAATAAGAAGTAATAAAATATTTTGGGAGGCTATGATAATAGACAAGTGGTGTTCAACCTGTTTTGTTGAAAATACCCATTAAAACATTTTAAAAGACATTTGTATCCTGATACACCATACTCTATAATGCTTACATTCTCCCACGGACATCCATGACTACTGATGCCATTTTCAAAGTTCTTGTACCATGTGGTAAATCTTAAAATTCAAACTTGAACACTGTAGATGTCAGGGATTCTCAGTATGTGTATGTGCATAGGCTCACACACACACAGACACACATGAATTTTATATTGAAAAATTCTGTTGAAAAAATGCAAAATTCTAGTCTGGTACAAATAACCCTTAAATTATGTAAGTTTCAAAGTAGACAATTTTGCATATGTGTGAATTGCAGTCTTAATAATATTTATCAAATTTTGCAAACATTTTGAGTTAACTTTTTTTTTGGGAGGGATTTTTAGAGCTGTGTGAAGTATTCTGTATTCAGAGTGAATGAATGATTTTTAAGTAGTCAAGAAATTACTATAGGTATTAAAATAAAGAATTTTTTGAACTGCAAGAATATTTTTAGAACTGCATACTGGGGAGAAAAAGAAAATTTTCTAGAAGGAAACCTCATATGATCAGCTAATCTTTCAAAGTGTAGCCTGCACAGTGTATGTTTAAGCATCAGTCAAGTTTCACTGTCAAGGATTGCCCAAAACTGATTTTATCCCCTTTTTTTATCATTTATTCTTAAACTTTTAACAAGTGCATTCTCCAAATTGTATGGTCTCCTATAGTGAGTTTTGAATTTCTCTAAAAATAGTTTTTTTTCTTTATTTTATTTTTTAAATAAAAATAAACATTTAAATGCTCTTAAATGTTTTATTTTTACCTTGACTTGATTGCTAAAGCAATAAACCAGTAAATTTCTCCTCTCTAAGTTTACATGGTCACAATAGCTGAATATCCGTGTGATTCCGACATTTTGCACAGAATTCAAAGAACTAGTGAGAATACCAACATAGAAGGGGGGGGGGGGATTGAGGCAACTAACATATATTATACAAACTTTTCGAAGATGTTGGCAGATTTTGAAACTTTGTCGATTCTTTCACTGTGTAGAAAATGTTCTAAAATATAATGGCATACAGACAATAATAAAAATAAAAAAAAACTATCACCAATCTCCAAAAAACTAGCGCGAATTAAGGATGATTGCTAAAGAACTTGATGTGGAAACTATAAAGATTGGTCGTATGTTCGGACCATGATGAGCAGCTTGTAGCTTGCAATTGTGGGTTGGAGAAATTATGCTGCTTTGTGCAAACATTTTGAATCAGAAGTTAAATATTCCGGATTATTAAATCGACTTTTAAATTTGAAATTTCTTAACCATTTAGCACTATGATCGACATCCTGCAGGAGCTCTCTTACCTTTCAGAAGCTTTACAGATTCACTATAGTTAAAGCATATAAATTAATTATCTGAACTATAAATGCTATTGCTAATTTGAAAAATTCTAAAGGAAATTACGAAGCTAAAATTGAGAGCATGTTGAGGTGGAAAGAATTTGAAGGAATCAAAATCGAAAGTAAAAAAATCACCTCGTGACAAGTTATTAAATGCACTGTTTTTTCCTTAAAGGATAAGTTATTAATGCAACAGTGATTTTAAATTAAATAAAGAAAATAACGATACCGCTGAAAAAAATTTTAAACATATACTACCCTTTACTACTAACATATACTACTATTTTGGGTAGTATATGTTTAAAAATTTTTTCAGCGGTATCGTTATTTTCTTTATTTAATTTAAAATCACTGTTGCATTAATAACTTCTGTTCCAGGTAAATTAATGGAGGCACTGGTTAAAGAAGCACTGCAGGATCATCTAGACAAGAATTCAGTTATAGATGCAGCATGGTTTTGTTAAGGGCAGGTCTTGCCTGACCAATTTGATTGGATACTATGATGTAGTCACAAAAGAACTGGATGCAGGGAATAACTTTGATATTATATATTTGGATCTTAGAAAGGCTTTTGATACTGTTGCACATGGAAGACTGCTGCACAAATTGGAGCAGCATGGCATTGGAGGCAAATTGCTGCTATGGATAAGGGGATGGTTGAGTGGCAGAAGACAGAGAGTGGTAATCAATGGACACTGCTCAACGTGGACTAATGTTATTAGTGGAGTTCCTCAGGGTTCAGTGTTGGGTCCGTTGTTGTTTTCGGTGTTTATGAATGATATTGATGATGGGATATCAAGTTTAATGTCCAAGTTTGCAGATGATACAAAGGTTGGCAGGGTTGTTAAGGACACTACTGACGCTATGCTGCTGCTGCAACAGGATCTGGAAAGGTTGAACAGATGGGCTGAGAGGTGGCAAATGAAGTTTAACATTGACAAATGTAAAGTACTACATATGGGAAACAGTAACCCCAGAGCAACGTATCAACTCTGCGGTACTACACTGACAGTGGTGGAGAATGAAAAGGACCTGGAGGTAATTGTGCAGGCAGATATGAAGTTCTCTGAGCAGTGCAGATGAGCTGCAAGAGTAGCTCATGGTGTCTTGTCAATGATATACAGGAATTTTTCTAGCAGGGATAAGGAGGTGATTATTCCCTTGTATAAGGCAATGGTTAGGCCACATCTTGAGTACTGTATACAGGTCTGGAGGCCTCGTTTCAAGAAGGATGTAGAGCTGCTGGAACGGGTACAGAGAAGGGCAACAAGATTAGTGAATGGAACAAAGGGTTGCTCTTACGAAGAAAGGCTTAAGTTTTGCAAATTACAGAGTCTGGAGACTAGGCACCGGCAAGGTGATCTGATAGAGGTGTATAAGGCTTTGAATGGTTTGAGCATGCTCAATGCCAATGGGATTCTTCATCTTGCTCAGAATAATCACCTCAGAGGGCATAAATTCAAATTGAGGAAGGACGGATGTCGGATAGATGTGCGGAAATTTGCCTTTGGCCAGCGGGTGGTTGGTTGGTGGAACCGACTTCCATCACTTGTTGTTGAAGTTGATAGCCTAAACAAATTTAAAGCTCAACTGGACAGGTATTTCGAACGAACGGAGGGGTGAAATGGGAGTGGTGTGTGTTTTTTTTTTTTTTTTTTTGGCTGATGCTGAATAAGCTTGCTTTCTTGCATCATATGCCTCTACTAATGCTAATGCTAAAATTGTTGAATGTGAAAGAACTTTCGTCTCAGTTACAAGACAGTGAAAACCGAATAAGAAATTTAAGTTTTCTAATAAAATATGAAACAAAAATTAATGATTTTAGAGATTTTTTCGAAGACAGTTTATCTTTAAAATCGACTGAAATTCCCTTTTCAATTAAGAAAGCCAGAAAATATATTTGAAACCATCGTGATTAGCAGTGCTGAAGCTGAGTTCAGCTTTCAGCGTAATGAATAATATTGTGACAATTAAACACGTTGCATATTATGATGACCATACATCTAAATGGAAAACCATTGATCCAGATCGTTACATCAAATCATTCCTCCGTAATCATCGCTCAGCTATTGAACAAAGCAGAAGATCGACAACAAATATTAATAAAGTAAATTGTATATGGAAATTTTTAGAATAAATTTTTCTTGAATATTTGTGAAATAATTTTCTTTCATGTAAACTTTGATATTTTTGTGTACTTTTTCTAGAAAGTGAGTTTTTATGTAATATTTGTTTTTATATTGTGGAATGCTTTGTGATAGATTTTATGTTATTTGTGATATGGGAAATATTTCATGTTATTTTT
Organism: Mastigoproctus giganteus; assembly: GCF_048544385.1. Taxonomy (NCBI): domain Eukaryota; kingdom Metazoa; phylum Arthropoda; class Arachnida; order Uropygi; family Thelyphonidae; genus Mastigoproctus; species Mastigoproctus giganteus. Next base: position 154,257,117 of record NC_143579.1, on the reverse strand, counting down.
TATTTGCAATATTAAAATTTTATCGTGAAAAAAATCTATCCATTATATTTCTCCAGTTGTTAAAAAAAAAGACGAATAAAAAAGTTTCGCGTTTGCTGAGTACACACACGCAGTAGATGGTTTATGTGAAACATCCTTCGCGTTTCTTTTAGGTACTTTGATTTGTATACAGCAGACCCCGTTATAACGCGGTTTGCTTTACGCTGATTCGCTATAACGCTGTTCTTATATTATAACCCATATCTGACTATAACGCTGTCAAAGATCAATATAACGCTCTTTTACAGATTGCATTTTTGGGATATTTAACGAAATCGTTTCATTTGATGGAGTAAAATGAATAGCAAAACAGCATTAAAACGTTTCCCACGCCGACTTGAGAAATTTTCCCACGCTCAGTGAAATTTTCTCGCACGCTAATTTAATTGCAGTACAGTCACTTGTTACGTAGTTCCGAGATCAACATTTTAAAAAATGATCCAAGTGTATTGCTTGTAATATTTGCGTTATATGCATTTATCCGAAGTCTAGTCATCACTCAGTACAGTATTAGACATCGTGCGTAACGGACAGTTTGCTTGAACATTGTATCGTAATTAATGGAACCAACGCAGTTACATTTTCGAAGAGTTAATAATGGCCGATAAGAATGAAAAACCAACGTCTGAGCGCAGTACGAAGACTATAAATATAAGAAAAAGACTGAATTTGAAAATTAAATTAGACGTTTTGAAGCGAATCGATTCCCGTCAACGACAAGCGGATGTGTGCCACAATTTAAGACTTGCAAGTTTAACTGTAAGAACAATTATAAAAAAAATAAAGAATTAATTTTAGTAGGGGAAAGATAGCTGTTTCACTGCAAGCAACTAGGGCTAGGCCGGCTATTAGGATTGAAATGGAAAGACTTTAACTAATTTTATTGAAGTATCTCCAATGCAGAATTCAGTTAAGTTAAATATTATAAAAAAAGAAAGAGAGAGAGAGAGATTAGCCAATATGATGATCTGAAGAAATCTAACCTAAAAAAAAAAAAAAAAAAAAGTGGAACCATTTAAAACTGGTAAGGGCTGGTTGAATAGATTTAAAATCTAGGGAGAAGCAGGAAGTGCAGATCTAGGAGCCAAAACTTTCAAAAAAGAACTTGTTAAAATTATTGAAGAGGGGTATTGTGTGTTATACTTCTCAACAAGTTTATAACATAGATGAAGCAGGACTTTTGTGGAAACGAATGCCTAAAAGAAGTTTCATATTCTAAGAAGCCAAAAATATGCCAGGTTTGAAAGTGGTGAAGGATCGGGTGACTTTATTGTGGGTGGTAATGCTGCGGGGGATTTAAAATTAATACTCCTTTTAGTTTATTTAGAAGAGGGCCAGAATTCAACCCAAAATCGACACATTTTTCATGATTAAATTCATCAATTGAATTAAATCAATTAAAATCAATTTAGATCAATTAAATTCATGATTTTAATTGGAATTTTAAGTTTAATTTTGATACGTAAATAGTTACCACATAATTATATACGTATGGAATGCAGAATATTTTATATGTACAAATATTTGAATATTAAATATTTTGACTGACATTTGTGCATTTTTTCACTACCGTTTATTATTGATTAGGAAATATCCTATTGCACTGACCGCAACTTACAAATACATATGTTACCTTATGGGAATGTGGAGCTCGCTTAGCGTGGATTGAATTAGCGCTCTGTTTTTCCAGAACAAATTATCAGCGTTAAGCGGTTGTCACCTGTATATCGATTACGAAATAAAAGAATCAAAATATCTCTATAAAACAGCACCGATTGATGTACCAATGTTGTAGTTGAAGCGACATACGCAGGTGTTAGGGGCACCTAACAATGGAATGGAATGAAAATGGAAGACGGAAAAAGAAATCGTTGACAAATATTTGTAGTGTTGCAATCATACTTACTACAGTAGTAACTTCACGAAGCATGATTGTGACTTCATCCTATTGAAAAATTCTAAAAAGTTAGAACTCCAAACACTGTCGTATCCAGTTATCACAAGGCGAGGCATGACGACCAGGTTTTTAATTTTTTTTTTTAGATAGGTGTAGGAACGTTTTACACATTCATTTATACACATGGTTAAGGGAGCAATAAGCCGCATCCGCCCCAGTCTCGAGATATTATACTGGTCACGAAAAATGCATCACGCGCTCTAATCACACTACTAGTAGTGAGAGTGTGGGAAGTGCCTCTAGTGAAATCCGCTGATGACGTCACTTCTGTGACCGATGAAATTTACTCGGTAGAAAGTCAGAAAAACTGCGAGCCCATTGTTAAAATATTCACAGCTCACCACTGGAGAAGACAGAGTGGTAATCAGTGAACACTGCTCTTCGTGGACCAGTGTTATTGGTGTTGGGCTCATCGTTGTTTTCTGTATTTATCAGTGATATTGACAAAGGTATATCAAGGTTAATGTCCAAGTTTGCAGATGATAAGAAGGTTGGCAGGGTTGTTAATGACAGTAATGACAGTAGACTACTGCCACAGGATCTATAAAAGTTGAGCAGATGGGCTGAGAACTGGCAACTGACATAACATTGACAAATTTAAAGTACTGCATAATGAAAGCAGTAACTCCAGAGTAATGTACGAACTGTGTGGTACTATTACACTGAGGGCAGTGGGGAATGAAAAAGACCTGTGGGTCTTTTTCATTCCGCAGTCAGATGTGAAGTTTTCTGAGCAGTGCAGACAAGCTGAAAGAGTAACCCATGATGTGTTGTCTGTGATATAGAGGAATTTTGCTAGCAGGGATAAGGAGGTGATTATACCCTTGTATAAGGCAATGGTCAGGCCACACCTTGAGTACTGCCTACAGGTCTGGAGGCCTTATTTTAGGAAGGATGTCGAGCTGCTAGAATTAGTACGGAGAAGGGCAATGAGATTGGTGAATGGAACAAAGGATTGCTGTTACCAAGAAAGGCTTAAGTTCTGCAGTTTGCAGCATCTGGAGACTAAGCACCTTTGAGGTGATCCGATTGAGGTGTATAAGGCCTTGAATGGTTTGAGCAAGTTCAATGCTGATGGGATCTTGCTCAGATTTTTAAAAATTTTTGGAACTTCTGTTACTGTTTCACCATGTTTCCCTGAACACATTGTGAGGTGCCGTGACCAAATGGGTCCTCATTAATCTGTCAGATAAAAAACTGAAACGAGACCTACAAGATGGAGTCATCAATGTAAGGCAAATTCTGTCAAAGAAGGATGATGTACTAGTTCCCACTTGGAATATAATTCTTATATTGGACAATCCGCAACCACCAACAATTATCAAAGCAGGTTACCTCAACTGTGAAAGTAAACGTCACATCCCAAACACGTTGAGTTGCTACAAGTCCCAGAAAAGTTTAGCTACTGACAGACAGTGCACAGAGGAACAGCTGCATGTGCTATATATGGATCCTCTGCACACACACACACACACACACACACACACACACACACACACACACACACACACACACACACACTAGTACTGACTGCACAGCCACGACGCCAAACTGTCCTAACTGCAATGAAGCACATATAGTGTCTTCCAAGGAGTGGCTGTTTTGGAAACGTGAAAAAAGGATACTGCAGTTCAAAACTGAACACGTATCCTACTGACAGGCAAAAAATTCCTTATCAGCCCTGAATATTAACCAGCAAATTTATGCCCAAATAACCACAAAGCACACATCAATTGTTACTCGAACCGAGGTAACTATACCATCAAGCAAATCACTAGCCAAATAGGCAAGATCAGTATTGTCCAGAGTACCAACACACCAAACAATTAGCAAATAGCAGGTGGTAGATGACTCATCAACCCGTGCAATACCACCACTTTGCTTATTGGAGGCTTGAAGTGGTGAAACCCATGTTTAGTCTCTAGAGCAAAGTTTCCGGCAACCCCCCTCCCCCCCATACTTCTCTTTCAACCCATGCACAGTACTAAGTACTATAGGTTTTGATACCTTTCATGTTTGGGGGTTTCATTAAAAAAAAAAAAAAATAATAAAAAAAAATAAAGGAAAGTTATAAATACACCAATTACAGTACATATGGATACCATACAGCAGAATACTACAATATCTACCACTCCTGACTCAAACCAGACTACATGGACCCAGAAGGTAGTTTACACCACAATGAACAGATTTTAGAACTATTCACCAACAAGGAGATGGATACAGGGAAATCTTATTTTCCAAAGAAGGGGAAAGGTAAACTTGAGTGATATGAACCTTCAGTCCCTAGAAAACAAATCGAGGGTTCCACTAAATCCAAATAAAATTTATCTTCTTTCAGTGGGATTGTACTGGCTATTGTAGTAATTTGACTGACATTCAAGATCTCCTTTCACAGAGTGACCCAATCATCTTCTGTCTACAGGAAACCAATTTAACACCAAATATAACTGTTTCCTTTCAGAACTACAACTGTGTTGCACACAGTCTGAACAACTTTGCACATGGGGGCGGGTAGCGTAGATACCCTGGCACATCCATAGCCAGGTGGGCAGGAGCACACGCTTCTTGATTAGACCGGGGTTCGAGCCAGTGACCACCAAATACGGAGGATGTGGAAAGGTCAGGGAATGACCACTGCATATCATATCCCCAGAGCAATATGGCCTTAGTTGCTAATGCTCCTAAAAAAACAAATAACAAACAAACAAAACAAAGCAGATACCCTCGAAACCAATCCCATTAAAAACAAACCTTGAAGCAGTTACTACATGATTCAATGGTAACTTTGATTTAACCTTAGGCTAATTATACTTGCCCTCTAACCAAATTAAAAGCTATGCTGACTTAGAAGAAGTAGTGGTAAAACTTCCCAAACCATACTGCATCCCAGGGGACCTCAACAGTCACCACCCATTATGGGAAATCAAAACCTGGACAAGCTTGAACAAACTATCGGAAAGTTACTTGATCAACACAATCTGATAACTGGCAGTAATGGAGCTCACACTTATACTATGCATCTTTCAACAGGATCTACTTCAGCTTTTGATATCTCTCTATGCTCATCAACCATATGTCCTCTATTTGGATAGACTATTGATGTCTCTCCATTCACAGCAATCCACTGGGCAATGATCATTACCCTGTGATATGATACATTGATACAAGCATTCCCATCTTTCTTACCAAATCTTACCAACAAAGAAACTTTTCCAAAGCTGATTGGGACTTATACAAGCAGCTAGCAACACTAGAAGAAAAGCAAGTTTAACAAACACCTATAAATCTGGCAGTAGAATATATATTTAATACTGTAGGAAGCAGACAAAGTAATTCCAGCCCACTCAAAAGCGTGGTGGAATGATAAATTCAGTGCAGCTAACAGCAAATCTCTTTCGCTTTAAACAGGCAAGAGAGAACGAAGGCAAAATGTTTTAGGCAGACCAGCAAAAGAGAAGCATGGAGGCATTTTGCTTCCACAATTACAAGAACATCAAAAACCCAAACAATATGGGCCAAAATAGAGCGAATGCATGCAAAACACCTATGCATCAACTGTCCCATGCTCACCATCAGTGGCCATGATATTACAGAACCAGAGGAAATTGCAAACACTCTGGTTAGACTGTTCATGGAAATCTCAGCTACGACAAAAAACAAGACAAAAAACACACTCAATTTTGAATCAGCATCCACTACTCTAGCCTCCACCAAACTCAGTGCATCAGGGTCAGATGGAATACATTATATCATAGTAGCACAAGTTACTGAACCAACACTCAAGGCACTGTTAACTTATCTACAACAGAATATTTAAGGAAAACACTTTTCCAGACAAATGGCACTATGCTTGTGTTTTGGAATTTCCAAAACTAGGAAAAGATCCTACAAATCCACAACATTATCAACTTATTGCACTCACCAGCTATATGAGCAAGGTCATAGAAAAAATTATCAATGCCCAGCAATTCTGGTTGCTAGCTCGAAATGACTTCCTAAATCCAGTGCAGTGTGACTTCCTGGAAGGGCAGATCCACTCTCGATCTTTTGATTAGGACAGAAATAAACATCCATGACGCCTTTCTATGGAAAGAACACCTTGCCATGGTCCTCTTTGACATGGCTTGGGAGAACAGTATAATGTAAAACCTGTATGATCTGGGATTATGTGGACTTCTGCTACAGTTTATCAGAAACTTCCTATACCACCGCTCATCTCAAATTAGAGTTCACAACCACTTATCTTCAAATTTTGTCCATGAAGAAGAAGGGGTCTCACAGTGATCAGTGCTAAGTGGCACATTCTTTAATATAATAATGAACTCAATAACATGAGAATTCAATAACACCAGTGACTTCAGTATCGATTGCAAGGTGCCATCAACAAAATAGCTAAATGATTCTAAAACAATGGATTTTGCCTCTCACAACAAAAAAACAACTGGGATACAGTTCTGTAGGCAAGGTAACCTACATCCACACATGGAAATATAACTAGAAAATCAAGTAATACCAGTGGTCCCTAGTGTTTTCATTCTTGGTGTGATGTTTTATAAAAACTCATCTTCCTTGAACTTATTAAAACTCTCCAGATTACTTGTCTTAAAAAACTAAACTTCTTAAGTGTTCTGTCAGGCACAACATGGGGTACTACATTTGTACCACGCATTAATACAGTCACATGTAGACTACAGTTCTGTAGCCTGTAGCTCTGCTGGACCAAGCACTATATGATGACTTGATCCTGTGCACTACAGTGCTCTTCTCCTTGCACTGGGGATATACCATACACCACCGGTTCAGAGCCTATAGGCACGAAACCTCCTTGTATCTTTGCAGACAAATGCTTTTATTAAACTATGCAGCAAAACTCAAAGGGCAACCAAAGTAACACACATGGAACATACTTTTTTCTCCTAAATGGGAAAACCTTTACAGAGCATATCTACTATAAACCCAACAACTGGGATACATCTTCACTCACTGCAGGCTGACTGGCAACTTAACCTAGTAAGATACAGCCTATTATATCTTGTACAACCCCACTTTGGACATATCATGTACTGCTGTGCTACTTTTGAAAACACATCTTAAGGTGTGTTTTGGGGAAAAACACACCTTATTTCAACAGAACATAGCTCAAATACATGCTGCATTGGAAACTCGGTATGGTGTACATACCAATCTGCATGGCTTCGTCTAAAACTGACAATCATGTTGGTGCAGCAGCATTATTTCCCAATATTATCATAGCCAAGTGAAGTATAGTTACTATATTCAGTATTTCCCTACTTAATATAGCAGCTATACTGCAGAACTCTGTTTGCTATCCACATACTTTAACTTGCACACTCTCAACAACCATATTGCACAGTGTCTGTTAGCATTATTCAAGCTATGCAACAGAAGAATCAAAATGCCTTACTTAGACAGATCTGGATTATTCTGACTAAGTTAAAGCATAAGAAACAAGTCTTTTTTTTTTTCCTTTTTTGGATCATGCTGGAAATGAACATGCTAACCTAGCTGCCAAAACTGCCATCGATCCATTTACTCAGTAGCGTAGCCACCCTTTTTTGGGCCTGGAGGCGAAGAACACGTTTGGGCACCTACTTAATTAATAAAAATTGGAAAAAGAGGAGACAGCCAAAGACGCCGGGCCCCTAAAGGATACGGGCCGAGGCAATTGCCTTGCCTGCCTACATGGTAGCTACGCCACTGCCTTTACTACACCTGCATCTCACTACAAGTTCATTATAAAGAAATATCTCTTGAACAATGGCAACACATCTGGCAGAGTCAACCCAATAACAAGCTACTCAGTATAAAAAAAAAAAATTCAAACTATAGAAATCCAGTATGTGTGAGAACCGACATGAAGTCATATTAGCCCTATTACGGGTAGGTCACACACAGCTGACACATCTTTATCTGCTTGCAGCCACTGACCCACCATAGTGCAAGACCCATCTTACTGACCAGCATATACTCATTGATTGCCCAATTTACAACACTAAATGGCAAACTCTCTTTGCCTCATTTTCAGCAGCGAACACTCTAAGTATTGCTCATCTCCTAGCATATACACCACACGAGGACAAAATCTTTTACTTTCCTTAAACAGAAAAAACTCTATAATGCACTCTAAACTTCAATCACAATTCATAGTGATAAAAATAGTGTATTGAACTTTACCATAGTTAGGAAAATTATTGCCCTTGTGCCATAAAGCTTACACAAACAAACAAAGCTCCTTCCACAGACATTAGTTAGCATTATCAAAGGCACATGATGCAAGAAAGCAAGCTTATATAGCATCAGCCAAAAAAAAAAAAAAAAAATCCCTTATTTCACCCATCCACTCGCTCCAAATGTTTGCCAGTTCTGCCTTGAATCTGTTTAAGCTATCGACTTCTACGACAGATGGAAGTTTGTTCCATTAGCATTAGTAGAGGCATATGATGCAAGAAAGCAAGCTTATGTAGCATCAGCCAAAAAAAAAAAAAAAAAAAACACTCCCATTTCACCCCTCCGTTCATTCGAAATACCTGTCCAGCTGAGCTTCAGATTTATTTAGGCTATCAACTTCCACAACAAGGGATGGAAATCTGTTCCACCAACCGACTATCCGCTGGCAAAAGGCAAATTTCCGCATGTCTCTCCTACATCTGTCTCTCCTCAATATGAATTTATGCCCTCTCAGATGATTATTCTGAGCAAGAGGAAGAATCCCATCGGCATTGAGCATGGTCAAACCATTCAAGGTTTTATTCACCTCTATCTGATCACCTCGCCGGTGCCTAGTCTCCAGACTGTAATTTGCAAAATTTAAGCCTTTCTTCGTAAGAGCACCCCTTTGTTCCATTCACTAATCTTGTTGCCCTTCTTTGTACTCGTTCCAGCAGTACTACATCCTTCTTGAAATGAGGCCTCCTGATCTGTATACAGTACTCAACGTGTGGCCCAACCATTGCCTTATACAAGGGAATAATCAGCTCCTTATCCCTGCTAGAAAAATTCCTGTATATCATTGACAAGACACCATGAGCTACTCTTGCAGCTCGTCTGCACTGCTCAGAGAACTTCATATCTGCCTGCACAATTACCCCCAGGTCCTTTTCATTCTCTACCATTGTCAGTGTAGTACCACAGAGTTGATACGTTGCTCTGGGGTTGCTGTTTCCCATATGTAGTAATTTACATTTGTCAGTGTTAAACGTCATTTGCCACCTCTCAGCCCATCTGCTCAACCTTTCTAGATCCTGTTGCATCAGTAGTGTCCTTAACAACCCTGCCAACCTTTGTATCATCTGCAAACTTGGACATTAAGCTTGATATACCATCATCAATATATTATTTATAAATACAGAAAACAATAATGGACCCAACACTGAACCCTGAGGGACTCCACCAATAACGTTAGTCCACGATGCGCAGTGTCCATTGATTACCACTCTCTGTCTTCTCCCCCTCAACCACCCTTTTATCCATAGCAGCAATTTGCCTCCAATGCCACACTGCTCCCATTTGTGCAGCAGCCTTCCATGTGCAACAGTATCAAAAGCCCTTCTAAGATCCAAATATATGATATCAAAGTTATTCCCTGCATCCAGTTCCTTTGTTACCATATCATAGTATCCAATCAAATTGGTCAGACAAGACTTCCCCTTAAAAAAACCATGCTGTGTCCAAGCTATAACTGAAGTCTTGTCTGGATGATCCTGCAGTGCTTCTTTAACCAGTGCCTCCATTGATTTCCTGGAACAGAAGTTAAACTAACAGGTCTATAATTACTTGTGTTGCCCTTTGATTCTCCTTTGTAAATTGGGGTCACCTTTGCACATCTCCAGTCTATACCTCCCCTGAGTCCAAAAAAGCTCTCATAATTATGGCTAAGGGTTTGCTTACTTCCTTTGCTGCCTCCTTTAATATAACTGGATAGATCCCATCCATCCCAGGTGCCTTTTTTGTCTTCAGCAATTTCTTCTACACTTTCCTCTCATTTATTACAAAATCATCTAGCTCACTGCCAGAGTTTAATTCACCTCTGGAATTCTCCTCCCTGAATAACCCCTCATGTGTGAATGTAGATGCAAAATACTCATTTAGTTTGTTAGCCACCTGAGCAGGATCATCAACAGTTGAACCAGCAATATCTAGTGGACCAATCTGATTCAACCCTTTCCTTCTAGAGTTTACATAGGTAAAGAGCTCTTTGCTGTTTTTCTTTGCATCCTTTGCCAAAGATTTCTCATAATCTGCCTTTGCCTGCCTAAATCTCCTTTGTGACTTCGTTACAGACCAGCATATATCTATCATAGGATTCCATATCACCCATTAATTTATTTATATGTATCCCATGCATTTTTATTCTCTGACACATGTCTCATTAGTTCATCTGACATCCATTTAGGCCTAAACCTTGAACAGTATTTCTTAGTTGGTATGTGAAGCCTAGTAGCTTTCAAGATTAATTCTTTGAATGCTTCCCATTTTGAATTTGCTGTTGGTAACATCATCAGTTGGTCCCACCATATAGAATTTAAATACTGTCTCAGACCACCATAGTTGCCTTTACGAAAGCAAAAACCCTTCCCTTTGCCCCTGATGGTAGTTACCTCTTTGAGTAAATCCACTTCCGCACACTGTGATCACTGCCACCTAATGGTTCCTTTATCTGCAGATTCTTAATGCATGAAGAATCAATACTGATAATCAGATCAAGAGTATTACTCCCTCTAGTTGCCTTACGAACATGGTGATGTAGAAAACAGTCATCCAATAAATCCACAAAAGCCTTGCTAGTGTGTGTGAGTGACCAACCCACAAATTCAAGTCAGTATCTGGGAAATTAAAATCCCCCATTATAAGACTCTCTGATTTTCTGGCCTACTCTATTTCCCTGTACAGTTTTTTTTTTTTATGCTCATCAGAGTCATTATGCCTATAGCACACTCCTACTCTCAATGTTTATCTCCCAATGCTTATGTCACACCAAACTGACTCGACACTGCTGTCCAGCAATGTCAACTGGCTTCACTTGGATTTTATGTGTTTCTTAACTAATAGCATTACCCCTCCTCCCTTCCTATCCTGTCTATCCTTTCTGTACACATTGTACTCCCCAAATTCCAGTTCTGCATTCCTTATATCTGTGTGACACTATGTCTCTGATATCTGAACGATATCTGCCTTTGATGTTTTGAGCAATACCTCAAATTCATCAAATTTATTTACCAAACTCCTAGCACTGGGGGTACATGCAAATATACATGCACCTGTTCCTATTCTCAGCTACCCTAACACAACCCATGTGTTTACTTGTTCTACAATGACTCCCAGCAGTCTCACTTTCACCTCTGCCCGTGGCTACTGTTAATCTATTAGTCCTTGTATCTCCCCAAGCTAGCAGTTTTCGGAACCACCTAACACTGCCTCGATAGCATCAGCAAATATTCTTGCACCCTTTCTATTTAAGTGTATCCCATCCCTGTAGAAGCAGTCTCTCCTGTTAACAGGAGAGAATTGCAAAAGGAAGTTTGCGAAAGAGATGTACAGAAATTTGAATTCAATCAAAGAGTAATTGATTGTTAGAATGAACTTCTGTCTAGTGTTATGGAAGTGGGTAGTTCAAATAAATTTAAAGTTTGGACAAATTATTAGCAGGAATGGGCAAAAGAAATATGTGATTTTTGTTATATATTTTTTATTTATGTATTATTTTATATATATATTTTTGGTTGGCCTTCTATAAGCTTTGTTTCCTTGCATCGTGTTACTAATAGTAGTAATAATTACAGACACAATATACTGATTCCTTGTGGCCATAGTTGTTTTGCTTCTTAACATACACTTATTTTGTGTATCTTCTCTCTTGTTTTGTTTTGGTGCTTAACATATTTTGTGTATCTTCTCTCTTCTGATGGTTAAGTGCAGTTGAAGAGTGTAAGAATTTTTAAAATAAAAAATAAAATAATGAATAAAATAAAATGAAACACTAAGGAACATTTAACCTTTGAGCCAGCCTCTGAAGTGTGCACACTGGTGGAATGTAGAGATTTGAAATGCTGTTTGTTTTCCTTTTATTCACTGAGGATTTGTGGTTCTTGATAAGTTGGCAGCTCTGGTAATTTTCCACAGAGCCCTTATATAAATTCTCAGAAAAATCCTAATATTTTCCACAGCAATAGTAATTAAGTTATTTGTTAAAATTTATATTTTTATAAATTAACAATTACTTATATAATGAATTAATAATGCACGTACAAATTAAATGAAAAAATGAGTGATAAAAATTTGCAGAGAACTTCTGTCCTTCTGAATCTTGGATATTTCTTAATTTGTGTTAAAATATTGTATACTTAACTGAAAACCCTCATGCCATATTTCTTCCTACATTTTCCATTCTTCTTTCATTAAGAAACAAATGAAAATATAAAAAGTTGAAATTTACAGAACCCCCAGCCTTTCTTGGTAAGAATATCCTTTTGTGTTCCTAAGTAATCTTGTTGAGCATCTCTGCACCCTTTCTAATAGAAATTTGAACCCTTCTCTGTGCCCTTTCTATTTTCTAATAGAAAAAGTGCAGAGAAGAGCAACAAGCATTTCCAGTTCTTGGTCCTTTTCTAAAATGAGGTTTTTTTCATAGGTTTCATAGCCATTTCTTTATACTATGCATATTAAACTAGCAGACTTTTAAGTTTTGTCATATTTTACAGGTTAACAGTGTATGTCCATATAGAGGTATTAGTAAATAATTATCATTAGGTTCTTAGAGTTTAAAACTTAACCCAGCAGTCATGGCACACAAAATGTTTCAAAAACAGGCAGGTCACCTGACAGGTGCCAAACTTTGTCTTTAATTTTTTCATGATATTTTGGGTTTTTTCAAATTGTTTTACTTCAAACAAATACAACATTAAAATGTGTCCAGTATCACACTATTCTTCAAGCAAAAAGCCAAATAGTTGAAAAGACAGTGGCAAGTAACCTGATTCTTGAATGTAATTTCTGTACAAAAACCATAAAAAAAAATTACTTCAAAAATTACTGCATTAAAAGTTTGATTATATTTAGGAATGAAAAGAATTTGATTTTTAATTATTGATTAACACAGGAACATTGTTTTCCAGGACCGCCTGTCAGGTTACCCACCCCTACTGCTGAGTTAAAGGAGATAGATATACTAATATAAAATTTAAATAAAGTTCATAACTTATACTTATCCTCATAAATGTTAATAATCGTGAAATTGCACACTTTTGTGAAATTTATGAAAATATTTAATACAGTAGACTCTCGATTTTCCGGGATAGATGGTAAAAAAAAAAAAAATCCCGGATAATCGATTTTCCGGTTAATCCAAAAATATAGAAGTCCCTGACATGCGTAAGAAATACATTACAGAACTTCTTACTTCGTCAAGTTTTATGTAACTCGGGAATGACTAATAACATATTGCTGCTATATTATTATTGACAATATCTGAATTCAGTGCGATACTTGTTAATGTTTGACCATTTTCATTTTAATTATTAGTTTAATTTTCTGATTCAACTGGATCACTTTCCTTTTCTTGGTAGATTTACTAGCACTGCTGTCACTTATTCTCTTAGTCGGCACCATGATAACGGTCAAAATGAAATTTTCTGTAAAGAACTTCAAAGGGTTAAGGCGAAAACTCACTATTATCATTCCATGTGAGCTCACATTTTACTAAAGCACATTTCTGGAGGTCACTACCATAAAACAATAAAAACAATTTGCACTTTCCGGTTTATTGGGCTTTTCTGTTAGTTCAATTCATTAAAAATGGGTAGTAAACTCGATCTTATTGCATTTGCGATAAGATCGAGTTTTTACGTTATTATAGTGAAGTGTGTGTGTGTGTGTGTGTGTGTGTGTGTGTGTGTGTGTGTGTGTGTGTGTGTGTGTGTGTGTGTGTGTGTGTGTGTGTGTGTGTGTCCCGTTTACTGAAATCTTCTGTCATATAACTGCCATATAAAAAAAAAAAAAAAAAAAAACCATAAATAATTGTAAGAATCTTCTCTTCTTACCTATTTTTTTGCTTGTTACTCTGTATCTCACTTGTGCAATTTGTGTGTGCCGTGATCATCAATATTGATTGCTTATTATTTTATTATTATTTTTTTTTGTTTTAAATTTTACAATCCTAAAAAAAACAAAAAAAAACTGAGTGATAAAAAAAATTAAGTAAATCTGTAGCTGCGTAAGTCAGGGACTGACTGTATCGAAAAATGTCCAGTAACCTACTTAAAAAATATGGCGATAGATAAGATAAAACTTACCACATACTACTGTTGTGTCCAATACGATGCTTCCCTTTATTTTTTGCAATGTTAATTTTAAATCTAATAGCTTCCCTTTATTTTTTACGTGTTGCGTATGGTTTGGTCACCAACGTTATAATGGTTCTTTAAAGATTTAACGGATGCACCGTTTTCAAACTTTTGAAGTTCAAGTTTTTGTTTAAACTGAAAGCGCAATTCTTTTGCGTCTACCCATCATTTTCACGATTTCAAAACAAAAAAAATATATATATATATTTACTTTAAAAAATTTTCAAAATCCCTGACATAAATAACAAAATAAAATTTGTTTTTTTGCAGTGCAATGGAACACAACAATTGACACGACACACTAAAACAAACTAAGCATTTGTTCTTTTTTTTTTTTTTTTTTTTTTTTTTTTGAGTGGCCGGGGTTTGCAAGATAATAGGTACATTATATTCCAATGATGACTTATAACGTCACTTATTTACGACTTGCAAAACATCTGTTTATATCTATTCTAGTAGTTACTTGAATTTTGTGATTTCTGGTAGTTTTTTTTTTTTTTTTTTTTTTTTAATTTGAAGTCTTGAAGTATCCCGGTTAATCCAATTCCCAGTAAATCGAGCGCCTGCTATATATTTCTCTCATTAATGCCAATGTTACACTGTTGAACACTAATGTGGCCTGCAAGCCCCTGAGGATTGTCTTTGCAGTCCATGAGCACTTCTGAGTTTGAGATCCCTACTTTATAAAATGGGATAGTCACCTCCTTTGTTTCTGCTTTGCATAGTTCTTATATGCCATTGTTAGAATCCCATCAACTGCTCTAGCAGCTGTATGCACAGAGAACTTTGTTATGGAAAATTTTGTGCAATTAACCTAGATATTTTTTCCGATCAGATACCTAAGTGTATGTTATTCTGGAATAACTCTTACCACATGCAATACCTTGCATTTATCTATGCTAAACTTCAGTTTCAAATTTTCAGCCTGTCTACCTATTTATCTAGATCTTCTTAAGTAGCATACTCTGATTAACCACTCTACACACCTTTGTTTCCAAAGGTGAGCAGGGTGATTTATCAGAATATTCTAGTGATTAATCACCAGCAAACTTAGTTATTAAATTTGAAATACATGTACTACCTACATCAATATTGTTAAAAAATATATTAGAAATAGCAATGGGGCTCTACACCAAGTGCTCCACTCATAACTTTAGTCTGTAAAGAGCAGTGGCCATTTATAACTCTTTTTGTCTCCTATCCTTTAAACCAGCCTTTTATCTATAGAATTTATTGGTTTTAATGTGAGGAATGAAAATTCAAAACATAAGGCTTGTACATCATTGAGGTTGTACTCTTTTATAAATTCTTGAGATGTCTCTGATTTGCTGACAGCAATATTGAACGAGCTGTTGTAATTCTTCCACCATGTTGGCAGGTGTTGAATACACCAGAGCTTTCAAATAGCTCTAGATACAAAAATACATGTGATTTAGGTCTGGTGTCTTGGGAGGCTTGGTCACAGATTTGCCTAATCCTATTCATTGTGCACTGTATCTTTCACTCAGATGTTCTCTCACAAGTAAAGAAAAATTTGCTGGTGTACTATCATGCATAAACCAGATTGTTTGTTGCTGCTTAAGAGGAATGCCCCCAGCAGCTCTGGTAGATCATTTTACAGAATGTGGAGATTAGAAACTCCCATTGAATGCAGCAGAACTCTGTGCTATCTTCATAGCATTAAATTTCACCTAATCAACACCTTATCACCTTATATTGAACAGTGTGATCTATACAGACTCCATTAGTGCTATCCAAACTATACAGCAGAATAAAAATCATGATAATCCCTTATTCATACAGATTTGGAATACCATGACTAAGCTAAATAGGAAGAAACAAAAAATCATCTTTTGTTGGATCCCTGGTCATGTGGGAATTTCCAGAAATGAATGTGCTGATCAAGCTGCGAAAACTGCTACAGATCCTACAGATGAACCATTTAGTATACCAATCACAGACTACAAGTCAATTATAAAGAAGCAGTGTCTTGAAAAATGGCAAAACATCTGGCAAAGTCAAGTTGGGAACAAACTACTCCATATAAAAAAAAACATCTCCAACCTTGGAAATCCAGTATACATGAAAACAGGCATGAAGTCTTATTAGCCCGACTATGGATAGGCCATACACATCTGGCACGTCTTTATCTTCTTGCAGGTACTGATCCACCACTGTGTACAAATTGCAGCACTCAGCTCACTGTTCAACATGTACATGTACTCATTGATTGCCCCAAATACAATAGTGAACGACAAGCTATGTTTACCTCTTTTTCCAGGACGAACACTTCTTTTAGCATTGCTGACCTCCTGGCAGATACCCCACATGTGGTCAAAATTTTTTCATTCCTTAAACAGATACAACTGTACAAAGCAGTGTGAACTTCAACATTTATATACATAAACTGTGTATTTAACATCACCATAGTTTGGTGCATTATGGCCTTGCTGCCCTTGCACTGTAAAGCCCATAAACAAACAAACAAACATATCCTAGCTGCGGTAATCTGTTTTTCCTTGTAGTGTTCACTATTTGTTCTGCTATTTCACTGTAAACATTTTCCCCTGGCATGTCTCTTCAATTCTACTGCTACTCGACAGTCGTCATCATACCATTCCTCATTTCTCAGCCTTGAGGTCTTACCCAAGGTTATGAAGGATATTGCTTATTTTAAATTCTTGTTTTTCAACACAAGATAATTAATATGCATGAATAGGTTTTAAAATGCCTTGATTTTTATTATTTTATGGCCAAACTTATTCAATAACAAAACAGTTAATAATGCAATCAGAAATACAATAATCAAGGAATTTATAATATTGGCATTGATGTTACTTGTATAGATTTTGTTGAAATTAGAAAAAAAGGCTCTGATTACTTTATCCAAGATGCTCCTGTCAGAGGGTTAACCAAAGGATCCAAATGTATTACACTGTTACATCAACAGATGTTATAGTGTTATAAAAATGCTTCCCTACTGTACACTCAGTGATCACTGAATTATGACAACCCTATCCGTAATGGACTATACCAGCTCTCAGTATAAAAAGCTAAACAGCTTCGTACACTAGATCGGTGGTAATTTGCACCTAGTTAAGAAGCCAAAGTGATAAAGTAGCAGTTATGGAACATAATAAAGATATCACAGAGTTTCAACAGGGCACAATTGTGAGAATGTGTGTTGGGTGCTTCCATGGCGAAACAGCACATCTTTTTGGTTGCTCGTAGGCCACCGTGGTTAAGGTGATAAAGAATGGTGTCAAACAGGTCAAACCACCACTTGCCAACAGAACTAAAAAGGATTATGCAAGGTGGATGTTTGTGGTGAGTGAAGGGTGCAGCATGTACAGGCTCAACAGCAGGTCAATATGTGACAGTTGGCATCACAATACAATATGGGGAATGCAAGAACAATATCCCAAATGATAATGGCTGCACACTTAAATGTATGAGGTTCTACAGCAGATGATCCACGAGACACACTCTCATGACTCCTGATTGACTGTTGAAAACATGCTGGTTGGACACTGGAGGACTGGAAATGGGTATGCTGGTTGGATGAGTCCAGATACCTGCCGACAGATGCCTTTGTGTGTGGCACAAGCAACACAGTGCATTAATCCATTATGCATGGTGCCCATTATGCAGACAGGTGGTGGTGGTTGCTTAATATGGGGCATATTTTACTAGCAAGAACTAGGATTCTAGGTGCATATGGACCAATGTTTCACTGGTGAGGTCTATCAGCAACTCTTAGGAGACCATGTGCACCCTGCCATGTTGCATTTTTTTCCACAGACAGAAACAGGATTGTCCAAGATGATAAATAATGCACTGTGTAATTAGGTCTGCATTCTGCACCAGTGGTTCAACGAACACAACAAAGATATTACCCACATTGATTGGAATCCAAATTCAGCTGACCTCAGTCCAGTTGAATGCCAGTGGGATGTTTTCGAATGGGAAGTGAAGTGTATGGACTCACAACCATTATCTATTTTGACACTGTGGAAAGCCTTGCAGTTCCCCTACAAATGTCTTCAGACCTCTAGTTGAGTCAGTGCCTAGACAAATAGCAGCTGTAATCCATAGGAACATTGGCCCAACATGGTATTAGGTAGATGGTTATAATTAGGGATCACTCAGTGTATATTTCTATCTTGCTCTATTATGGAATTCCTTCCAGTGATGGCATTATTCTTGAATTTTTGCTTACTTTAAAAATGAGTCACATGATTAAGATTTTTCATGAGTCACATGATAAGAATATTCAACATCATTAGAAATTTTAGATTGACATGAATAATGACATTTCTTCTAAAATGAGCAAAGAAGTCTGTCACTGTTAAGAACATTTTTCATGCCGTACTAAGACAGAAAAATATAATGCAGCAAAGCATGCTTTATCAGTGATTCCTTTGCTTTAAGGTCTGACATAGCCGAGTGGCTGGGGGCGTGAGTGCAGTAGCACGTGCTCTTTGAGTGGACCTGGGTTCAAGCCAGTGACTGCCAAATACGATTAACATTTGTATCGATGATTTATTGTAAACTCCACTGACCTGGTGGTCGTGCCAGAGTATAAAAAAGAACATTTTTGAAATTGAATATTTTTTGTGTCCTTTAAAGCACATTAATCACTATTCCATTCTTTGTGGATTATATTTGCAACACTATCAAATGTTATGATCAATTTGAGCAAGAAGGGATCATCATCAATTTGAGACTGGGTAACTTTTGTTCATTATTCAAATAGTGAATGAATGATAAATGATATGTCTATTTTCTGGTTGTCCAAATATTTTTTCAGAATTGGACAAATTATTTCTCTGTTAGTATGAAGTTGTTCTTCCATCATTCAAAGATTCATCCAGTGATTAAATGCAATCAGTGTGTTAACCCTCTTCAGTAGTTTCTGTGGTTCGAAGCATTGTTGGACATCCCTAGTACTCATTTGCCAGTGCCTCACTGCCATCACAAACTCTTGCAGGTCAGTGAGAAATATATGATAAATGTGAGATCATTTTTTAGCTAGAGCATCGTCACTATACATGTGTTTTACTAATTTGTATATTTCAGCAAAATAATTCCCCAACTTGAAACAGAATTTAATGTTTGTGCTTTGTTCCATTGCTTAACATGCTGACAACATCTTGAATAATGCATAGCACAACAACTCTGATATGGTTGCAAGAAAATGTTGTATGAATACAACTTATTTGTAGGGCAGGTTTTTCAACCAATGTTATGCAGACAGAATCTGCGAAGTGTTATGTGAAATGTTCCAACAATAATGAGCAGTTATCTACATTCTGATAGTTTGATGCACTTTATAAACAAAGGAAAAGTATACTCAATATATATATATATATATATATATATATATATATATATATATATATATATATATATATATTGAGTATACTTTTCCTTTGGCCTTATATATATATATATATATGTATTAGGCCTGACAAAGCTGAGTGGTCAGGAGAAGGAGTGCGGTAGTATGTGCTCTTTGAGTAGACCAGGGTTTAAGCCCTTGACTGCTAAATACGATTAAGGTTTGTTTATATTGATGATTTATAGCAAACTCCACTGACCTGGTGGTCGTGTCGTATGTATATATACATACATATATATATATATATAAAAAAAGTAAAGTGCAGCCATTATCAACCCACTGCAGGATGGAAGCCTCCTCAACAATTCATGCTGAGGGAAATGGACCATAATCTGCCACGCTGGTCCAGTGCGGGTTGGCAGATCGACCGTATTCAGCAGCCAGGGGCTTGAACCCAGGTCTACTCAAAGAGCGTGTGCTACTGCACTCCCGCTCCTGCCCACTTGGCTACGGAGGCCATTATACACACACACACACACACACACACACACACACACACACACACACACACACACACACACACACACACACACACACACACTAAAAATAAGATTTCATAATGTGATTAACTTACAATTCATTTTGAATTATTTTAGAAAAAAAAAAAAAAGAGAGACTTTGAACATTGGGAAATATATTAAAAATCATTCTTGTGTCAACCAACTTGCATACATATTAAACAAAATTTGAATAAAATCAGACATAAAAGGAACAGAAAATGAATATACATAAAATTTTAAAATAGTAAATGAGACTAAGAACTAATGAAATAAAATTAAATAACAAAGCACTAAAATTCATATAAACTTTTACATACTCACATATTTTCCTGTGTAAAATTTCCTGTGTAAAATCCGCTGTAGAAAGAGTAGCTTTCAAGGTGAAGAGCCTTTTTATCCACTTAATGTAGGCACACAACAGCCTTAACTTGGAAGTAATGGCAAAGCACCACACAGGGGCCCCTCAAAAATGCTATTCTCATGTTAACTGCTGATTAGTGATTAAAAATCTAAAATTTTTTCTGCCTTACAACAATAGTTTCAGAACTGATTTTCTTATGGTCTTCTTATAGAACTTGTGTGCAAGAATCTGTGAGGTGTCCCACCATCATTTTTGCAATTATTTGGATAGTTACTTGAAGAGTGGAATGGTATCAGACAAGTGCCAATACTGTGTTTGTTTAAAGTTTCAAGTTGTGTTTTGTCTTCTCTCCAACTAAGTTAATAAACATCTATCAGTTTACTAGTTGTTTTTGAAAGATTTAAAATTGTTTTCACAGCATCAAGATGATAATACTAAACCCAGTATCCTCTCAAAATAGCCACTACTTCATGGGAAGCAATATACATAAGTGAAAACTTCATGTGATGTGCAGGATGCCAAGTTTGAAATAAATTTTGAAGAAAATGGAAGTAACTAATAGCATTAAATGTACACAATAATTTTTTTTAATATTTTGATATTTATATACATAATAAGTAGAGATATATGCACATGGGCAATTCATGCACTTAATGATCTTTTAAATTGGAAAATTGAACAGACTGAGAGACTTCTATTTTATGTGTATTCTTCTTTTTTATGTTTTTTTGTCATTTTTATCAAAATAAATTTTTTTTAAAATAAAAGGTGTAAAATATATAGCTTGTTTAAAATTTTTTAATGTTTTTTAACACTTAACTTAACAGAATAAACATAAGTATTGCAGTCTATTTAGAAATATTGATGTTATTCAAGCAGAATATATATTTAAAAAAAAAAAAAAAAAAGGAAGAAAAGCTATGTTGTGAAAATGAAATACATATTCACTTTACACTGTATACTAGAAATACTTAAGATAGCAGACACTTCAGTCATTTCACTAACTATTAATAAGCTTTGAACAACAAAGAAAACCGAATGAAAAATAAAATCAAACAGTGCAGCCTCTTAGTTTTTAGTTAGTGCATCTTAAATATATACATATTGTATATGATTACTAGTTTATGTAGTTTTTATGCTTTAATTTTTATTAAATTTGCAGCCTATAAATTTGTGAGTAATAGCCTTTCAGTCTGCATCCTCAGTTAAATGGTGATAAAACAATTGCATTCACCCAACCACCATATCATTATAAGCATAGCACATTATGCCTGGCAACCCAAAGGTCTCGGGTTCAAATCCCGCCTCAGGCTTGTATCAAAGTACTACCAAAAAAGCCTTGGAAGGTGCATTATGGCCATAGAAGCTGATGCACCAACAACTACAACAAAAAAAAAAAAAAAAAATAGCACATTATATTTATCCAATATAAGGATATTTGATAAATATTAGATCAGTATTATAGTTATGATGGATACATATTGGATCAGTATTATAATTATGTTGGATATATATTGCAATTGAGTTATAATTCTTGAAGCATTAATGAGTATTCAAAGCCTGTATTAATTCATAAGTTTGTGATATTAGAGGGGATTTTCAATGGTGAGAAAATTTAGGTATTTTAGAACTGTACATATTCTTCTGCTAATTCACCTTTATCACCTAAATCGCAATAGTAAATTGAAGAAAGTTGAAGGCATTCACTTTTATTTAATGGTTGAAAGAAATATTTCAATGCAGATTTTAATAGTTAATGAGTAAAACTATTATTATTATTAGCCATACAGTGCAAGGAAGTCTGAGGCTTATGCTGCATCAGCCAAAAAAAAATTTCTGCATTATCCCGAGAGAGAGAGAGAGAGAGTCAGAAGTTGAAGGGAATCACCAAGAAAGAGAAGAATGATGATATCCAGCTCAGGACCCTATGTGTGCCAAGCCCATACTCACCAGACGTGAGCCCCTGGGGTTGCTTCTATGCATTCTAGACTATATGATTTTATTTGCTGATTTAGAATGAAACTAATTTATATACCAGGGTCATTCCAGGGTCTGATTCAACCATCTCCTCAATGGAAAAAAAATTTTAAAACATCTGACAAATTAATTAAAATTAAAAATTTAACTTTAAGAGAATACAGCATTAACTTGAAATAATCAAATAATACAAATATTTTCTGTTATGAGTATTTGAGACTGGCTTTCTGGTATAGTAAGGATATCAAGCTTTTGATTTTAGCCATTCTGGAGCCATCCACTTAACTACAGTTTACTTGTATTGGTCGAATAATACATTCACCATATCACTTTAATTTATTTGTGGTATTTGTTCATTTCAGGATAATCTAATAATTGGTTTTAATTAGTATTCGCTAAGGTAAAGAAAGCCAACATGAGAACCATGGCAAGCTACAGGAACCTTGCCGGACAAACTGGTTTGCCACTACCGTAGTTTTCCCTGCATTCTTGGTAAACAGATAGTGTATGTTATCACTATTGGCAGTAGAAGTCAAGAACAATATACTGATTGATGCATAGCTTGATAGACAATGTAATGATTACTGTTTTCTCATTATTAAAAGCAGATTATTGGAGGTTAGGAAAAAAGGAAAAGGTTTAGATTTTGGCTAAACTTCAGAAGTGGATGTGTACTCCAGGCTATCAGTATTTTTTAATTGTGTTGGTTGTTTTTAGTGTGGGTTTTTTAATAGACTCATTTTTGGCTAGTGAAAAAAGGTTAAGTTAGTTCATGCCACTAATTTGGGATGGATTCAAACAGGCTAGCGAAAAAAGGTTATGTTATGTTACGTTGGAGTGCACACCCTGTTTTGAAGTTTTACCAAGATTTATTTATTTTTCATTATATTTCATAACTGACCTTAAATGTTACTTTAGGAAATAATAGGAAAAGAAATAAAAATTCTTTATATATATGCTTATCGTTCATCACATCAGTATATCGTTCTTGACTTCTACTGCCACTACCGATAACACACACCGTCTGTTTACCAAGAATGAAGGAAGGAACTGTGGTAGCGAACAAACCCATTTGTCCTGTAAGTTTCCTGTGGTTCTCTTGTTGGCTTCTTTTCCTTCACCTTAGTTTTCATGTTTTAATTAATATTGTAGATGTTTTAACCATTTTTTTACCACTGAGTATGGAGCTGAAGCTGACTCTAGAATTTCTGACTTGTCAGTTAGTTTCATCCCAAATTAAATTAATTTTATTGCCTAGGACATAAGAAATGTTTTACTCATTAAGCATTTGCTTTTAATTTCTTCATTAGTATACCAAGACGATTTTCAGGATTAATAATAGTTTAAATGACCATCAGTCTTGAAGGATGGTCAGAATCTCTCTTAACCTACCTCTTTTCTGCTTGATCAAATTGTTATTACTCAGAGGATGGCAGAGCTTGTAGATTGTTCAGTTGATTACACAGGCTTATGATTGCTGTATTACCTGAGCATTTGAAACTGATGTATATTTTTATTATAGTTCATTGGCTGCAGTGGTGTACCCAGCTTCAAATAAATTTTTAACTTGTTTAAGCTGGATACATTTTAGTCGGGGACCTGCAGTAGGGTACATTACTACAGAAGACATTACTACCAGCTGGATTTTCTCCTCCTCCTTCACCAACATAAAATCATCTTTGCTCGTTTTCCTTACTAACAGTGTTTGTATTAGTTTTTTTTTTTTTTAAGATTATATTCAGTACATTCAAAAAGTTCTTGCAGTGATCCTTTTTGTAAAAATGAGTGAATTTATATTGCACACCTTTAAACAGTGTTTACTTTGAAGTAATGTCCATGAGCTTCAACAGCACATTTTTTTTTTTTTTTTTTTTCCAGCAGTTGTAAAATTATTGGAAACAATCAAAATAAACAATTTTGTACCTCTATCATTTAGCAGCTTGTGCTTTCACCACTTCATTGTGTTTCATTAAATCATTACAACATGCTGATATAACAAGATAAGTTTAATTTTAAATTTATCTTGTTTAGATTTAAAGACTTTTTAAATAGCAAAAAAACACTGTACTTTACAATTTGAGCAAAGTTCTTTATGCATTTTGTTCAAATTTTTAGGCACCCATCAACTTCTAAACGTGTCAGAACTACTTTCTGATAAGAATATTAGACATGATCATCAGTTTCACACCTATATCTCAGAGGTAGAGGATTTATAATGATGTTATTTTGGAAACTTTATGAAAGTACCTTGTAATTAATTATTTTCATAATATTGATAATAAAAACAATATTGTTTAGGTTATTTAAATCCTTTATTAATGCTTAGAGCAGCTACATTTTTTAAAAACTGATCTTCAAAGAAGTATGAAAAAAAATTATTGATTTTTCAGATCAAGATTTACTTCGAAGAGAACTTGACACACGATTTCTAGCATCACAGGATCGTTCAATCAACATTCCTCCTCCTCCGTATATGAGGACGGAGATGCACCAGCATCAACACCAACATCAACATACACATATGCATCAACACAGTCCATTTCTACCTCCGCCACTTGGTGGCACTCTGGTTCCACAACCATCACCCCATTTGGTGAGTGCTAAATATACTGAAAAGTGATAATTCTTACTGATAATCCAAATAAGTATATAGATTATTGGTTATACACAGTGTGGCAATTGGAAAACAAGACTGATGTTATGAGACAAGTGCTGGTGCTGCCATTTGCCAGAAGTAAACATGAAATGAAAGAGGGATATCGCCACCATTTCAGAAAGTAGTGTGAGCTGAACTACTTGGTTCTCTTGTGTCCGTGTTGTGGAGGTACAATGGAACAAAGAGCAAACATCATTTTGTGTTTGACTGGGCAAAAGTTCCACAGAAACATTTCAAATGATGAAGCAATTTACAGAGAGAATTTTCTGACTTGTGTTCGAGTGGCATAAACATTTTGCCCATGGAAGAGAATCACTGGACGACGAATAACATCCAGACCCAGCAAAAATGGTTTGAGCACAGGAATTGATTGAAAAGGTATGGGAAATCATTACTAATGACTGATGTGTAATGCTCCAAATGATTTTGGAAGATCTGGGCATTAATAAGGAAAACATTCGACAAATAATAACCAAGTTTTTGAAGAAAATTAAGGTCTATGCGCAGTTTGTTCCACAGTCGTTAACAGATGGTTTGTGATAGGCACAACTTGAACACTGCAGAGAACTCATTGAGGCCACTGAAAACAAACCCAACTTCTTGAATTTGATTTTTATGTTTAACAAGACTTAGACAAATTCTCACAAAGCCAATAAAGTTTGTCAAGGAAAGTCAAAAATCGAAACCATGTTCACCACTTTCTACTATAGCAAAGGAAATGTGCACAAAGAATTTGTGCTCAATGGCCAAACTTGTTACTGCTGCCTACTATCTGGAAGGTTTGAAGCATTTGTTGTCTGTCATGTGTGGCATCAACTGCTGTCTTATCCATCAGTATGGATAAGACAGCAGTTGGTTCCTGTTGCGTGACAATGTACTAAGCCACAAGGCTCTCGTTGTTAAAGTGTTTTAGGCTAGCAAAAAATCTGTGTACTGCTGAATTCACTATATTTACCTGACTTAGCCCTGTACAACTTTTTTTTTTTTTTTTTTTGTTTTCAAAGCTCATGGCACCACTGAAAGGCTGTTTGGTGACATTGACACCATTCAAAAAGCTGTAACAAGAACATTGAATAGTATACCAGCCATAGTCTTCCACTAGTCATTCCAGTCACTTTGTGATCATTGAATCCAGTGTGTGAACATGGGAGAAAGTTACTTTGAACAAAAGTTAGTTTACTCATACATGAGATTATTATTTTTTTCTAGCATCAGTCTCATTTTCCAATTGCTGCACTGTGTATATTTTAAATATATGTGGAGACACATAAATATCAGCTTTAATATCATGCCAGTAGAATTGAATGAAGCCAGTTTTTTTAAAAATCTGTTAATTTTTCCTGACTACAAATTATAGGAAAAGTTAATCACATATATTGTTTTTTACCAAGTATCATTTAATAGGATTTTATTCCCTTTCAGCTGGAGCAGTTGTAGAATATAGAAAATTATACTGAATACAGATCTGTTTACTATTTTTTATTGTGAGGGCTAGTATAGTATAATAAGCACATTTATTGGAAGTCTCTGGTTGAAATCACAAGAATGCTGAGCAAGTTAATAAAATGTCTATCATAAATAGTATTATGAGTTGATGAATTGCAAATGATGCAAGAAAGCAAGTTTATACAGCAGCAAAAAAAAAAAAAATTACATTCCAATTCATCTATCCATCCCCTTTAATAATTTGTCTAAATTTTTCTTTAAATTTATTTGGACAACTACCCACTTAAATGTCAACAGATGGCAGGTTGTTAAATTTTTATACTTATGTCCTGCAGCCATCCTTTTTCAGTTTGCATCCCATTATATATATTTTATGAGAAAGAGTAAGGATATCATCAGCATTTAGTTTATCTAATCCCCCAAAAGCCAGAACTAAAAGTTTTTAAAAACTTTTGTTTCAAATTTTGAAAATAAGACAATTACAGTAGAGCGTCAGTTATTTGGAATAATTAATGTTAGCCCTCTTCTGGATAGCAAAATTTTCTGGATAATTGAACTTAAGGCAAAATTAAATAAATTCTGTTATAATGTATTAAAGTAAAAAAAAAACTTTTAAATAGCATGAAAAAAAAAAATAATAACTTATACATAAAAATTTGCACATTTACATATGGCCCAATTAACTGGTGGCCCAAATAAAAGGAATCTGCTATACTACTTTTGGGAAACAGCAACCCCAGAGCAACGTATCAACTCTGTGGTACTACACGGACAGTGGTAGAAAATGAAAATGACCTGGGGGTAATTGTGCAGGCAGATATGAAGTTCTCTGAGCAGTGCAGACGGGCTGCAAAAGTAGCTCATGGTGTCTTGTCAATGATATACAGGAATTTTTCTAGCAGGGATAAGGAGGTGATTATTCCCTTGTATAAGGCAATGGTCAGGCCACACCTTGAGTACGGTATACAGGTCTGGAGGCCTCATTTCAAGAAGGATGTAGAGCTGCTGGAACGAGTACACAGAAGGGCAACAAGATTAGTGAATGGAACAAAGGGTTGCTCTTACGAAGAAAGGCTTAAGTTTTGCAAATTACAGTGTCTGGAGACTAGGCACCGGCGATGTGATCTGATAGAGGTGTATAAAGCCTTGAATGGTTTGAGCATGCTCAATGCTGATGGGATTCTTCCTCTTGCTCAGAATAATCACCTGAGAGGGCATAAATTCAGATCGAGGAAAGACAGATGTAGGATAGATGTGTGGAAATTTACCTTTAACCAGCGGGTAGTTGGTTGGTGGAACAGACTTCCATCCCTTGTTATGGCAGTTGATAGCCTAAATAAATTTAAGGCTCAGCTGGACAGGTATTTTGAATGAACAGACGAGTGAAATGGAAGTGGGGGTCTTTTTTTTTTTTTTTTTTTTGGCTGATGCTGCATAAGCTTGCTTTCTTGCATCATATGCCTCTACTAATGCTAATGCTAAATGGACAGCAACCTCTAAACTGCACCAATTATTATTATTGTTGTTGTTATTATCATTAGCTATATGGTGCAAGGAAGCCAGAGGCTTTTGCTGCACCAGCCAGAAAAAAGAAAAAAAAAAAAAATTCTGAGTTACCCAGAGAGAGAAGGGAATCACGAAGAAAGAGAATGATTATATCCACCTCAGGACCCTGGGTGTTCCAAGCCCCTACTCACCAGATGTGAGCCTTGTTCGTCAGTAGTGAGATTTTCACTTAGTATCATATAAAAATCATATTTTATATGTATCATCATATTTCATCATATAAACAAATCAACTTGTTTCCAAAAGCCTTTCTGATGTGTCCAGTAGACACACTTAGCTGGTGGTGTTTTAAAAACATAAGCAATCTATTTATCTTAATACCTTTTCACAAATATAATGGAAATATATATAAATACAATACTTGCAAACTACTGAAAGATTATATAAAGGCTCACAAAAAAAAAAAATTATTTTCAAAAGTGATAACAGCATAAATTTTCTGAAGTGTCTGAGAGAAACAACCTGGATGAGGCCTTCACAATGTCATATGGAAATTTGCTTCAATATTCAATCACTCTCTAGCTCATTTTACATGTCTGTGTTGCAAACATCCTTTTGCAATTTAAATTCATGTTCTCTTTTGTCCTTGTAAGACTCAGGATGCCATCAACATTTAATTTATTAAATCCGTTTATAGTCTAAAACACTACAATGAGGTCTATTTCTCAGTTCCCAGACGCTGAAATTTGGAGAACTTCCTATTTGGAGACTGTTACCAACAAGTCATTCTTGGTAATAGTCCCCAAAATCACTTATCCTTTTGGTATTCTCTGCACCCATTCCAGCATATCCACATCTCTCCTAAAAAGGGGCTCACATCTGGTGAGTATGGACTTGGCACACCCAGGGCCCTGAGCTGGATATCATCATTCTTCTCTTTTGTGGTGATTCCCTCCTACTTTTCTCTCTCTTTCAGGGTACTCAAATTTTTTTTGGCTGGTGCAGCATAAGCCTCAGACTTCTTTGCATCTTATGGCTAATAATAATAATAAAATGAGGCTTCCAATGGAATAATCACTTCGTTGTCTCCTCCAACTAAATTCTTATATATCATTGATGAAACTTCATGAGATGTCATAGCAGCCATGGGACATGTGAAAACATCTCATCAGATTGTAAAATTATTATTATTGTTATGTATTAAGCAAATTATTATTATTGTATAAAGTAAGCTTATACAGCTTCAGCAAAAAAAAAAGCCAGCACTTCTCATGTCACCTGTCCATCCTTTGTGACAGTTTATCTAGTTCTTTCTTGAATTTTATTCAAACTACCAGCCTCTATAACACCAGATCGGAGTTTGTTCCAACAATCAATCACCCTCTGGTTGAAGGAAAATTTCTGCACATCCAACCTGTAACCATCCTTCCTCAGTTTTAATTTATGCTTTCTTATGTGTATAGTCTGAGCAATTGAACCAATGAACTTACTCAATCCATAAGCCCTTAAATATCTCAATTGGATCTCCTCACAGGTGTCTTGTCTCCAGACAATGCGATTTGCAAAACTGAATCCTTTCCTGGTAAGAGCAGCTTTTTGCTCCTCTCACCAACCTCATTGCTCTTCTCTGCACCCATTCCAACAGATCCACATCCTTCCTAAAATGAGGCTTCCAAACATGTATGTAGTATACTCAAAATGTGAACTAACCATTGCCTTATCAATAGGATAATCATCTCCTTATCCTTGCTGGCAAAATTTGTGTATATCATTGACAAAACTGTGTCCTGAGCTGTTTGCACTACTTGGAGAACTTCAAATCTGAATGCACAGTTACAGGTCTTTTTCATTCTGCATTGCCCCAAGTGTGGTACAACTTAGCTGGTACTTTAATCTGGGATTAAAGTACCAGCTAAGTTGTTAATCTGGGATTAAAGTACCAGCTAAGTTGTTAATCTGGGATTAAAGTACCCCATATGATGAAGTACCTTGCATTTGTCAATACAACCCATTCTCAACCCATCTGCCGAATTTGTCTTGATTTTGTTGTAGTAGCATACCCTGAGGCCTCCATAGCTTGAGTGGTCAGGAGCGGGAGTGCAGTAGTACACACTCTTTGAGTAGACTGGGGTTCAAGCCCCTGACTACTAAATACGGTCGATCTGCCAATCTGCACTGGACCAGTGTGGCAGATTATGGTCCATTTCCCTCAACATAAAATTGTTGAGGAGGCTTCTATCCTGCAGTGGATTGATAATGGCTGCAGTTTGCTTTTTTTTTTTTTACCCTGATTACTATGATTAACTACCCTTCCAACCTTCGTATCATCTGCAAATTTAGACATAGAGCCCAATATCATTAATAAATAGAAAAACGACCCCATCAATGAACCCTTTGGTTCTCCACTAATAATATTAGTCCAAGAAGAGCAGTGCCCATTGATAACTAGTCTGCCTTTTCCCACTCAACCCCTTTATTTATAGCAGTAAGTTTGCCCTTAATTCTGCACACTCCAATTTGTGTAGCAGTGTCTTTTATGTTGTTGTTATTTGGTTTTTAGGAGCATTGGCAACCAAGGCCATATTGCTCCGGGAATATGTGGTGGTCATTCCCTGACCTTTCCGCATCCTCCGTATTTGGTGGTCACGGGCTCGAACCCCGGTCTAATCAAGAAGCGTGTGCTACACACTGCTGCTCCTTTCCACCTGGCTACGGAGGCGCTAGTGTCTTTTATGTGCAGCAGTATCAAAAGCTTTTCTGAAATCTAAGTGTATGATGTCAAAATTATTTTTTCATCCAGTTCTTTGTTACTTTATCATAGTATCAAATCAGATTGGTCAGACAAGTTCATCCCTTAACAAATCCATGCTGTGATGGCAGTCCTGTATAGATGGTTGTGCATTACTTCTTTAACCAGTGACGCCATTATTTTCTGAAAGTCAGGAATAGAAGTCAAGCTAACAGGTCTGTAATTACTCATGTCTCCCTTTGATCCCCATCTCCCTTTGGTGATACATTTGCACATCTCCAGTCATAGGGACCTACCCCGAATCCATGGATCCTCTCATAATTATGGCTAAAGGCTTGATTATCTCTTTTACTGCCTTCTTTAATATAATTGGATAGGTTCCATCCACCCCAGGTACCAGTTTTACATTTAATTTCAACAATTTTCCCTCTTAATCTTAGATATCACAAAATCATTTGGCTCTCTTCCAGAATCTGATGCATTTCTGGCATCCCCATCCCAAAAAAAATTCCTCATTTGTGAATGTAGATGCAAAATACCTATTCAGTATTTTTGCAACCCAGATAGGATCATCAACAGTTAATCCATTCATATTATTGGACCAGTCTGATTCAGCTCCTTTCTTATACTGTTTACATAAGTAAAGAAGTCTTTGTTGCTTTTTTTTTGCAGTCTTTGTCAGAGACTTCTCTTAATCTGCCTTAGCTTCCTTAGTGACTTGATTGTAGACTAGTTTATATCCACTGTAGGCCTCTGTATCACCTGATAATTTATATGATTCATCTGATATCCATTTAGGTCTAGGTCTTGAATTGTGTTTCTTAGTCCATAAAAAAAAAAAGCCTAGTAGCCTCAGTGATAACATTTCTGAATGCTTCCCATTTAAAATTTCCTATTGGTAGCTTCATTAATTGGTCCTACTGCATAGAATTTAAAAACTGAGACCACGGTAGTCACCTTTATAGATGCAAAAGCCCTTTCCCTTGCCTTTTACAGTAATTATGTCTTTAAGTAAATCCTGCATTGGTGCATTGTGATCACTGTAACCTAATCAGCCTTTTATCTGAAGATTCTTAACTGTGAAGGGTCACTGCTGATAATCAGATCAAGAGTATTGCTTTCTCATGTTGCATCTCTAACATGCTGATGTAGGAAACAATCATCCAATGAATAATCCACAAACCTCTTGCTACTGTGTGAGTGACCAACCCAAAGTCCAGTCAATATCTGAAAAGTTAATATAAATCAGAATGTCTTTTTTAAGACATTCTGATTTACTGGCCCACTCTATATGTCTGTACAGTTGTTCATTATATTCGTCATAGTCGTAGGCCTATAACACTCTCCTACCCTCTTTTTTGTTTTCCTAGTGTTTGTCACACCAAACTGACTCATCAGTGCACTTGGCCACCCATGTCTACCCTAGATCTTTTTCATTCTCCACTGCCTTGAGTGTGATGCCATCTAATTGATATGTGTATTTATCAGCTTAATTAATAAATATTAAAGACAAAAAGGGCCCCACACTGAACCATGAGGAACTCTACTAATAACATTAATCCTAGAAAAGCAGTGTCCATGAATAATCACTTTCAAGTCATCTGCCACTCACTTATCCAGAGCAGTGATGCTCCTAATATTAGCAAAAAAGGCCATGTGTGTTGGGAATAAGCATAATGAAACAAATTTTGGCATTGCCAAAGAAACGTAAAAGTATAAAATAAATCTTTATTAAAAATAAGTAAAAATACAATTTGCAGAAACTTTGCATTAGTAGAGGCATATGATGCAAGAAAGCAAGCTTATGCAGCATCAGCCAAAAAAAAAAAAAAACAACTTCCACTTTACCCCCTCCGTTCATTCGAAATACCTGTCCAGCTGAGCCTTAAATTTATTTAGGCTATCAACTTCCACAACAAGGGATGGAAGTCTGTTCCACCAACCAACTGCCCACTGGCTAAAGGCAAATTTCCGCACATCTATCCTACATCTGTCTTTCCTCAATTTGAATTTATGCCCTCTCAGGTGATTATTCTGAGCAAGAGGTAGAATCCCATCAGCATTGAGCATGCTCAAACCATTCAAGGCTTTATACACCTCTGTCAGATCACCTCGCCTCTGCCTAGTCTCCAGACACTGTAATTTGCAAAACTTAAGCCTTTCTTCGTAAGAGCAACCCTTCGTTTCATTCACTAATCTTGTTGCCCTTCTTTGTATACTTGTTCCAGCAGCTCTACATCCTTCTTGAAATGAGGCCTCCAGACCTGTATACAGTATTCAAGGTATGGCCTGACCATTGCCTTATACAAGGGAATAATCACCTCCTTATCCCTGCTAGAAAAATTCCTGTATGTCATTGACAAGACACAATGAGTTACTCTTGCAGCCTGTCTGCACTGATCAGAGAACCTCATAACTGCCTGCACAATTACCCCTTGTTCCTTTTCATTCTCTACCACTGTCAGTGTAGTACCACAGAGTTATTACGTTGCTCTCAGGTTGCTATTTCCCATATGTAGTACTTTACATTTGTCAATGTTAAACTTCATTTGCCACCTCTCAGCCCATCTGCTTAACCTTTCCAGATGCTGTTGTAGCAGCATAGCATCAGTAGTGTCCTTAACAACCCTGCCAACCTTTGTATTGTCTGAAAACTTGGACATTAAGCTTGATATATCATCATCAATATTATTTATAAATACAGAAAACAATAATGGACCCAACACTGAACCCTGAGGGACTCCACTAATAACTTTAGTCCACGATGAGCAGTGTCTATTGATTACCACTCTCTGTCTTCTTCCCCTCAACCACCCCTTTATCCATAGCAGCAATTTGCCTCCAATGCCACACTGCTCCTATTTGTGCAGCAATCTTCCATGTTCAACAGTATCAAAAGCCTTTCTAAGATCCAAATATATAATATCAAAGTTATTCCCTGCATCCAGTTCTTTTGTGACTGCATCATAGTATCCAATCACATTGGTCAGGCAAGACTTCCCCTTAACAAAACCATGCTGTGTCCGAGCTATAACTGAAGTCTTGTCTAGATGATCCTGCAGTGCTTCTTTAACCAGTGCCTCCATTAATTTTCCTGGAACAGAAGTTAGACTCACAGGTCTATAATTACTTGTGTCAGCCTTTGATCCTCCTTTGTGAATTGGGGTCACATTTGCACATCTCCAGTCTATGGGTACTTCCCCTGAGTCCAAGGAAGCTCTCATAATTATGGCTAAAGGTTTGCTTACTTCCTTTGCTGCCTCCTTTAATATAACTGGATAGATCCCATCCACCCCAAGTGCCTTTCTTGTGTTTATATTCAACAATTTCTCTTCCACTTTACTCTCAGTTATTACAAGATTATCTAGCTTACTGCCAGAGTTGAATACACCTCTGGCATTCCTCTTGCTGAATAATTCCTCATGTGTGAATGTCAATGCAAAATATTCATTTAGTTTGTTAGCTACCTGAGCAGGATCATCAACAGTTGAACCATAGATATCAAGTGGACCAATCTGATTCATCCCCTTCCTTCTAGAGTTTACATAAGTAAAGAACTCTTTGCTGTTTTTCTTTGCATCCTTTGCCAAAGATTTCTCATAATCTGCCTTTGCCTGCCTAACCTCCTTTGTGTCTTGGTTACAGACCAGCTTATATCTGTCATAGGCTTCTGTGTCACATGTTAATTTATATGTATCCCATGCGTTTTTTCTTCTCTGCCATGTGTCTCATTAGTTCATCTGACATCCATTTAGGCATTGGACAATATTTCTTAGTTGGTACGTAAAGCTTAGTTTCCAAGATAAGTCCTTTGAATGCTTCCTATTTTGAGTTTGCTGTTGGTAACATCATCAGTTGGTCCCACTGTATAGAATTTAAATACTATCTCAGACCATCGTAGTCACCTTTACGAAAGCCATAACCCTTCCCTTTACCCTTGATGGTAGTTACCTGTTTGAGTAAATCCCACTTGATCACATTGTGATCACTACCACCTAGTGGTTCCTTTATCTGCAGATTCTTAATGCATGAAGAATCACTACCGATAGTCAAATCAAGAATATTACTCCCTCTAGTTGCCTCCCGAACATGCTGATGTAGAAAACAATCATCCAATAAATCCACAGAAGCCTTGCTAGTGTGTGAGTGACCAATCCACAAATTCCACTCAATATCTGAGAAATTAAAGTCCCCCATTATAAGACTCTCTGATTTACTGGCCCACTCTATTTCCCTGTACAGTTTCTTATTATACTCATCAGAGTCATTAGGCCTATAGCACACTCCTACTCTCAATTTTGATCTCCCAATGCTTATGTCACACCAAACTGACTCGACACTGCACTGTCCAGCAATGTCGACTGGGTTCACTTCCTTGGATTTTATGTTTCTTAACTAATAGCATAACCACTCGTCCCTTCCTATCCTGTCTATCCTTTCTGTAGACGTTGTACTCCCCAAATTCCAGTTCTGCATTCCTTATATCTGTGTGACAACAATAACTTAAGAATAGAAATAAAAATATATACAGATAAATGCTATAAGCGATAAAAGTACTAAAAGCAATAAGAACAAAAACAAAATATACATGAAGAAGCTTTCGGAGCAACTTTTATAATAAGTTTATATAAGGCACATCGCTCCAAAAGCTTCTTAATGTATTAATTTTTTCTGTTCTTATCACTTAGCATTTATCTGTGTGTATTTTATTTCTATTCTTAATAAGAATCTGTACATTGTATTTTATTTTTACTGTATTTTTAATAAATATTTATTTTGTACTTTTACTTTTCATCGGTAGTGACAAGATTTGTTTCAGTATGCTCTTAATGTCACACTGCTCCAATTTTACTGAAAGCTTTTCTGAAATTTAATTATATGATGTCAAGTTATTTTTTGCATCCAGTTCCTTTGTTATAGTACCATAGTAGCCAGTCAGGTTGGTTAGACAAGATATTCCTTTAATGAATATGTGATATGATTTCTATATAACTTCATTCCTATCAAAATAATCCTACAAGTCTTTGATCACAGACTCCATTATTTTCCCTGAAATATAACTCAAGCTTTATTTACTTACTTCCCCTTTGATCCTTATTGATGAATCAAAGAGACATTTTCACATCTTCAATCCTCCTATGAGTCCAGGGAGGCTCTCATAATTGTGGCAATAGGTTTGCTTACCTCTTTCACTGCTTCTTTTAATATTATGGTTAGATTTCATTAGCCCTGGGTTCCTTATTTACTTTTAATTCCAATACAGGCACTCCCCTGTGATGTCATCATTCCGCGGAACTCTGTGTAACTGAATTTCCCTAAAAGCTTATGCAGCACTTGCAACTATGTTTGCTGAATTTGATTGAAGCAAAAAAGAAATGTTCGACAAACATGTAAATAGAATTATTTATTCAATTTTTTTTATCTCATGCATAGGAAAAATGACAAAAGTATGCAATTAGAAAAATTTCAAAATTATAAAATTGCAAAAAATGGGGAGGAGACAGGCGAGTTTTACCTTTTGAGCATTGTTGCCGGAATCAACGTCTCCGGCTGATAAGTACGCCACTGCAGAGGCTGAGGGCTGTGGAAATTTAGAATGTTTTTTTTTTTTTTGAACTCATCACAAAATTTCTCTGCTGCTGTAGGATCGGCACTGGCAACTTACTGCATACTTTAACGTTGTGGAAACCAGCACGATGCTTGAACCTATTAAACCAACCATTGCTTGCCATGAACGTAATGTGACTTGGGATTCACCGTACTTATCCTTAAATATCTTCATAAATACTTCTTGCTTTTGCTTGAATGGCCATTAGACTCTTGGCATTCGCTTCTGAATCTGATTTTCCATCCATATTATTAATAACTTTTCCATCTTCTCTATAGCATCTGAACGTTGCTTTGTGATCACTTTTGACCTTAAACGTGTAATACTCTCAAGGGTAAGGGAAGGAATTTTGTTTTCATAAAGTTTACTTCTTAGACAGTTTTCAGATCTTTTCAGTTGGGCTAATTGATAACGTTACCAACTGCAAATTCTAAACAGGAAGCATTCAAGGAAGTAATTATAGAAGCTATTAAACTTTTCATAACAACAGATAACTGTTCATCGTTTAGACTTAAATGGATGACAAATGAACTGATCAGACCAGTGACAGAAAAAAAAAAAAAAAATGCATGGGATGATTATAAATTAACATGGGACACAACAACTTAAATAAAACATGGTCTGCATTCAAGTCACAAAGACAAGCAGGCAAAGGCAAATTACAAGCAGTCTCTGGCAAACAATACAGAAAAAAAAGCAGTGGAGTGTTCTTAACTTATGTTAGCACTAGAGAAAAAAGAATGAACCATATTGGCCCACTGGATGTAAATGGCATGACTACTGATGATCACGTTTTGGTTGCTGACAAATTGGATAAATATTCTGCATTGCATCTATATTCAAGCATGATATTTTTAGTAATGGGAATACAGAGTTATAATAGAAGAAATTTAAAGAGAGACTACAGGCACTCCACGACTTACGTAAATTTGACTCTACATAAGTTTTTTCCGGCCAGTGTAAACTTAAAAAAAAATGGAAACGCATTTTGCATCCCATCGGAATAAATGTAGGTATTGTGAAAACATTGCAATGTGAACCCAATAACACATTGTTATTTTGGTAATTCATTCCAAGACCTCGGAAGTCGAAATTTTCACTATATAACTAAGCTATTTATCTCTCTAAAAGGTCACTTTTATAATGGTTTGCTACCCTTTCATCATTATCATATGTTCCATTATAGTAATCAACTTTGAACGGCTTTGTCAATATTTTTCTAAAGAACATTTCTGGATGTCATGACCATAAAAAAATAAAAACAATTTGCACTTTCTGGTTTGTTGGGCTTTTCTGTTAGTGCATCTAATTATAAATGTGTAGTAAACTCGATCTTATTGCATTTGCGATAATCCTGATAACTGGAATTGTGTGGGTTTTTACATTATTATGGTGAAATGTGTTTCCCTTAACATTGAAATCTTCAGTCATATAAGAAACATAAATAAGTTTTCAGAGTCTTCTCTTCATTCCTATTTACTTATTTACAGTGGTGAAGGGGGAAAGTGACCAATGGAAAGTGCAAGTGGTGGCAGTGCTAGGAAACCAAACAAAATTGATTTAGAAATGAAGATGAAAATGATTAAGAAGTAAGAAGCAGGACAAAGTTTGCCATCTATTGCATGGGAATTAAGTCTTGCTGCTTCAAAAGTGAATGCTATTTCAAAGGATGATGTGTGTATAAAAGAACATATTAAAGGATAAATGCAATTAAGTAAATCCTACTTAATCCCACTAGGTGTCAGTGATCAGAGTATACTGTGATTACTGCCACCTAGTAGTTTTTTTTTGTAGATTCTTAATGCACAAAGAAGCTCTGGTGATAATCAGATCAAGAGAATTGCTTAACCAAGAGCACAACCCACCCACAATCTTACTGCTCTGCCCTTCCTTCTGTAAACCTTATACTCTCTGTATTCAAATGGTGCATGCCCAATGTGTGAGTAGCCCATATTTCTGATATCCCTGTAATGTCTGCATTTCATGATCTAATGAGACTTCAGCTTTTTCAAATTTATTCACTATTCTTCTAGCATTAGTGTATAAGCAAGTATATGTGCACCTGTTTTTGTTCTTGTAACCCTGACACACTCCATGTAATTGGTTTTCCTGTGAGAGTTATCAGCTGGCCTTGTAATTCCAATTGTTTTATTTTCCTGGCTACAGCATATCAGTAGAAGCAGTGCTGTACTATGATCCACATATATGGTCATTCTTAAGAAGTTAACAAACGAATACTGTAAGAGTAAAGATTTATGAAATTATCAATTGTGCAAGATTAGTAGATGGATGGAACTCTGTACAATTTGCAGCAGTTTTTTTTTTTTTTTTATCATTAACCATATTCTGTTAAGACGTGATATACAGCATTATTTGTTGTTTGCTTGTTTTGCGGTTAGTTCATGTACATGGAATAAAGTTTTGATAATCTGAAACCTTAGAATATATTTACCAAACGTTTATTTTATGTACACGAACTAATGTCAAAACAAGAGCAAAGAACAAATAAAACTATGCACTCCGTTTTTACAGCACATAGCTAACAATAAAAAAAAAAAAAAAAGAAAGAAAAAAAAAAGTGTTGCCACAAATAGCACCAAGTTTAGTCAATGTGCTGATTAAACAGTTGTTAATTTTATGTGATTTTACTTCTGCAGCACTCGCTCATGAATGTGTGAATACCACCAGGTAAGTGACTTTTACTTCTTTTTGGCATTAAAATTTTCCATCTTATGAATTCTTTGATTTAAATAATTTTGTTTTAACAAAGGTCATGATGTTTAAGTATAATATTAAGAATTGTATGGTTAATACATGTATATGTTTGTATACTTATTCAGATAAATTTTATTTTCCTATAGTATGACAAGTTTCCGAAACTCGATTCATCATTTTATGGTAGAAATGCAGTAAGTTGTCTTGTATTTCAATTAATATTTTAAATTTAGAATTTGTTTAGTATAATAAGACCTCACTGATTTTTTTTTTTTTTTTTTTAAATAAAAACTCAAACATAAAAGGTATAGAACCTAGTAGTTATACTTGGTACTGTGTGTGTATGGGGGTGAAGGTTGAGAAGGTACCAGTTGACATTAGACCTGAATTTTTTGATTGTAAATTTTGTAATTTTTAGAAAATGAATGATTGCAATTTTCAGAAAATGTGTGTGAAGGGAGGTTTTCCAAAAAATGGAAATTGGAGGAATAAATGAGGAAGAATAAAAGTTGGACAGGAAAAGGATGCTGACTGTTGCAGCATCCTTGACTGTTGTGGTTGGACTGGTTTGGAAGAGAGGGGGGGGCGGGATTACAGAAGTCAGTTCAGTATAGAACATTGGCAGTGTTTTATAGAAATATTTGTTTCTACCGGACGACTTTTCTATAGAAATATCTCTAGAAAAGGCATGCAGCAGGAAACGGAACATCTGTGAGACAGAGAATAGAGAGACTTATTAAGACATGGTTAATTAATTAACCTAACTGCCCTCTTTTGAATGGAATCTAGAAGCATGAGAGAGGTTATGGGGGCATTGCCCCAGATGTCAAAACAATATTCCACGGTAGAGGAGATTTGAAAATTGTATGGAGTAAATAGCTGTTTAGAAGAAAAGTAACACTCAGGGCGAAAGAGAAAACACAGTTTTTTAGATGTAGAGGAAGCAGTATTTGTGATGTGCTTATGCCATGAGAGATTAGAAGTCAAGATAATCCCTAATAGAGATGTATGACCTTGTCTAGAAATCTGAGCATTATCAAAGTTAAGCATAGGAGCAAGAATCCTTTATACGATTTAAGATAGATATAAGATAGGCTTGAGTTTTAGAAAGATTGAAATTAACTGAGTTATCTTGGCTCCAGTAGGGAGTTACCTGGATATCAGCATTTAAGGAATTGTCAGTGGATATTCGAGATGTTGAAGCTGTTTGTGCAGAGCATGG
Organism: Mastigoproctus giganteus; assembly: GCF_048544385.1. Taxonomy (NCBI): domain Eukaryota; kingdom Metazoa; phylum Arthropoda; class Arachnida; order Uropygi; family Thelyphonidae; genus Mastigoproctus; species Mastigoproctus giganteus. The sequence continues at coordinate 154,216,618 of NC_143579.1, read as the reverse complement.
TTTCTCAACCTGGAAGGTGGAATGCAATGCGCCATCATCAGCAAAACTGTGGATAGGATTTCCAGTCAATGAAAGAAGATCATTAATATACGAGAGAAAAAGAGTAGGAGAAAGAACTTAACCTTGGGGAATTCCAGCATTAGTGGAGAAATTAAAAGACATTGTCTGCTTGGTTTGGTTTGGTTTGGGTTTGGGTTTTTTTGGTGCATTAGCTACTAAGGCTATAATGCGCCAAGACCAGGTCATTTATAAAAAATTTTTTTTTTTTTTTTTTTTTTTAAATTTTCAGTGACCTAATTAGTTAGGTCACTATGTCAAAAGGTATAACAAATATATAAAAGCACAATGTAAAAATTTTATATAAGAGTAAAAATATTTATTGTTTTTAAAAAGCTAAAAACAGCAGACACATTGTCATTGTCAGATAAAATCTGACTGAGTGTATACGGCTCAGTCAGATGGATAAAAGCGGTAAAACGGATATTGGTAAAATCTGGACATTCAACTAAAATGTGTCTAATTGTTAAAATTGTGCCACAGGACTCACACATAGGAGGGTCATCCGCCCTCAGCAAAAATGAATGAGTCAAATGACTATGTCCTATGCGGGTCCGACATTGTCTGCAGTGAACAGTCAGAGAGAAAACTGAATACTCAATTACAAAAAAATGTTAAGTGCAACTACTTGAATTTCACAAAACATTTTCATTGAATTTGTCCATGGATAACATAAGCCAATATATTACTAGTGCCAATATGGATTCAATCAGTGTTGACCCCACTGGTATATCACCAGGAATCTATATTGGTGATCACTGATCAGATGGATGGTTCCTAGATAGTTTAGGAGTTGGTGGTTAATGGATTTCTCCATTACTTTAGAATGAATAAAACTAAGTGCAATAGCATAATAATAATTGGATGGCAGGGATTTGTTATCCTTTTTAGTAACTGGCTGGATATGAGCAAATTTCCAGGCAGAAGCAAATAAGAAAAGGTGACAAAGAACAGAAGCTCAGAAGCACAGGTTTTGAGAACAAGTAGAGAAATACCATCAAGATTCTGGAGCTTTCTTGGCATCAATATTGTTCAAAATTCTTCTGACATCCTTTTAACAGTAGACCACAGAAGGTATTGAATGGAGCATACTGGGAATGGTAGAAGGTGGTTTACCAAGATCATGAATATAAGAATTAGAAGAAAAGTAGGATGCCAGTAATCTGGTTTCATCTTTAGCTGATGTGGCAATACAACCATCAGATTTTAAAAGAGGTGGAAGTAGAGATGAGCAAAAGTTGTAGCCAATAGGCAAGAGCCCAGAATGCTTGTATACCATTTGGATAAGAAGCAAGTTTTCTACTCTCAGCCTGTTCAAATTCTAATTTAGACTCATGCTTTACAGGAGTCTAAATTAGACTCGTGTAAAGCATGAGTACGTGCTTTACAATTTTTGCAAGCTTTGGTGTATGCAGGAAGTGAACCTGGATTTGGATGCAAGCAAATTCCGATATGCAACATTGTTATGTTGAACAGGCTTAGCACATTTATTGGAAAACCAAAGTTTAGATAAAGGATGAGATTTTAAGATAAAGTGCAGAATAAAGAATTTCATCCCTACAAAAAATAAATAATTTCCCTGACAAGAACTGAGCAGACACTGGCATCAGAAAATTCAAAACAGTAATCTAACCAAGGGAATAATAGATATTGCTGAGATCATCCCATTCATACTTTTGTAATGCCAAACAACACTAGGTTGAGATTGGCCAAAAGAGAAAGTCTCTAATGGAGAAGAGACTACCACCATGTTGGGATCTGATACTCACCTCAACTGTGTACTTGGAAGGGTTGTTCGTAGAAAAATATCAAGAGTGTTGGATGTGGGGTTAGGATTGTCTGGTATTCATATCACATTGTTCAATGCCTACGGTCAAGCACAGGGGTGTTTCCATCATGATCTACAGTTGCTTCTGTATTGGGTGACATCATCCTTCAAATTTTCTTGAAATTCCTTCAAAATTGAAGGAATTTCAAGAAAAGAAGCTATAAAAGCATTCTTGAACATAATGCTATATCCACTGGACTTTGTATAAGAAATTTTATATTACAAAACAATGACTCAAAGCACAGCTTAGATCTAAGCTATGCAAGGACTTGATAGCAACATCGGGGGTATGTCTAGTTCGGCCTTGAATTTATTTAAGCTATCAACTTCCACAACAACAGATGGAAATTTGTTCCAGCAATCAACTATTTGCTGACTAAAGGCAAAATTCTGCACATCAATTCTACAACTGTCTTTCCTCATTTGGAATCTATGCGCCCTCAGGTTTGTAATTGGAGAAAGAGGAATAATCCCATGAGCATTGAGCCTACTCAATCCATTCAAGGTGTTATACACCTCAATCAGATTGCCTCACAGATGCCTAGTCTCCAGAAGCTGCAATTTGCAGAACTTAAGCCTTTCTTCATAAGAGCACCCCTTTGTTCCCTTCACCAGTCTTGTTGCCCTTCTCTGTACTCGTTCTAGCAAATCTACATCCTTCCTAAAATGAGGCTTCCAGACCTGTACTCAAGTTGTGGTCTGGCCATTGTCTTATACAAAGGGGATAATCACATCCTTATCCCTACTTGCAAAATTCATTCCTATATATCATTGACAAGATTCCATGAACTACTCTGGCAGCTTGTCTGCACTGCTCAGAAAACTTCATATCTGACTGCACAGTTACCCCCAGGTTTTGCATTTGTCAATGTTAAACTTCAGTTGCCACTTCTCAGCTCATCTACCCAACTTTTTCAGATCCTGTTGCAGCAGCATACTGTCATTACTGTTATTAACAACTCTGCCAACCTTTGTATCATCTGCAAACATCGACTTTAAGCTTGATATACCTTCATCAATATCATTGATAAATATACAAAACAACAATGGCCCCAACAGCGAACTCTGAGGGATACCACTAATAACATTAGGCCACATAGAGCAGTATCCATTGATTACCATTCTCTGTCTTCTACCACTCAACCATCCTTTTATCCTTTGTAGAAACTTGCCCTTAATGCCATACTGCTCCAATTTGTACAGTAGTCTTCCATGTACAACAGTATCAAAAGCTTTCCTGAAATCCAAGTATATATCAAAATTATTTTTTGCATCACAGTTCCTTTGTGATCACATCATAGTATCCAATCAAATTGCTCAGACAAGATTTCCCCTTGATAAACCTATGCTGTGTCTGAATTATTACTGCTGTCTTGTCTGATGATCCTGCAATGCTTCTTTAACAAGTGACTCCATTATTTTCCCTGGATCAGAAGTCAAACTAATAGGTCTGTAATTACTCTTGTCACCCTTTGATCTCCCTTTGTGAATTGGAGGTACATTTGCACATCTCCAGTCCGTGGGGGACTTCCCGAGTCCATGTATGCTTTCATAATTATGATTAAGTGTTTGCTTACTTCCTTTACCACCTCCTTTAATATAACTGGATAGATCCCATCTACCCCAGGTGCCTGTATTATTATTAGCATTAGTAGAGGCATATATGATGCAAGAAAGCAAGCTTATGCAGTATCAGCCAAAAAAAAAAAAAAAAACCCTTCCACTTCACCCCTCTGTTCATTCGAAATATCTGTTCAGCTGAGCCTTAAATTTATTTAGGCTATCAACTTCCACAACAAGGGATGGAAGTCTTTTCCACCAACCAACTACCCGCTGGCTAAAGGCAAATTTCCGCACATCTATCCTACGTCTGTCTTTCCTCAATTTGAATTTATACCCTCTCAGGTGATTATTCTGAGCAAGAGGCAGTATCCCATCAGCATTGAGCATGCTCAAACTATTCAAGGCTTTATACACCTCTATCAGATCACCTCGCAGATGCCTAGTCTCCAGACACTGTAATTTGCAAAACTTAAGCCTTTCTTCGTAGAGAAACAACCCTTCATTCTGTTCACTAACCTTGTTGCCCTTCTCTGAACTCGTTCCAGCAGCTCTACATCCTTCTTGAAATGAGGCCTCCAGACCTGTATACAGTACTCAAGGTGCGGCCTGACCATTGCCTTATACAAGGGAATAATCACCTCCCTATCCCGGCTAGAAAAATTCCTGTATATCATTGATAACACACCATGAGCTACTCTTGCAGCCCATCTGCACTGCTCAGAGAACATTATATCTGCCTGCACAATTACCTCCAGGTCCTTTTCATTCTCCATCACTGTCAGTGTAGTACCACAGAGTTGATACGTTGCTCTGGGGTTGCTTTTTCCCATGTGTAGTACTTTACATTTGTCAATGTTAAACTTCATTTACCACCTCTCAGCCCATCTGCTCAACTTTTCCAGATCCTGTTGCAGCAGCATAGCGTCAGTAGCATGCTTAACAACCCTGCGAACCTTTGTATCGTCTGCGAACTTGGACATTACGCTTGATATACCATCATCAATATTATTTATAAATATAGAAAACAACAATGGACCCAACACTGAACCCTGAGGGACTCCACTAATAACATTAGTCCACGATGAGCTGTGTCCATTAATTACCACTCTCTGTCTTCTGCCACTCAACCATCCCTTTATCCATAGCAACAATTTGCCACCAGTGCCACACTGCTCCAATTTGTGCAGCAGTCTTCCATGTGCAACAGTATCAAAAGCCTTTCTAAGATCCAAATATATAATATCAAAGTTATTCCCTGCATCCAATTCTTTTGTGACTACGTCATAGTATCCAATCAAAATGGTCAGGCAAGACCTTTCCTTAACAAAACCATGCTGTGTCTGAGCTATAACTGAATTCTTGTCAAGATGATACTGCAGTGCTTCCATTAATTTTCCTGGAACAGAAGTTAAACTCACAGGTCTATAATTACTTGTGTCAGCCTTTGATCCTCCTTTGTGAATTGGGGTCACATTTGCACATCTTCAGTCTGTGGGCACCTCCCCCGAGTCCAAGGAAGCTCTCATAATTATGGCTAACGGATTGCTTACTTCCTTTGCTGCCTCCTTTAATATAACTGGATAGATCCCATCCACTCCAGGTGCCTTTCTTGTATTTATCTTCAACAATTTCTCCTCCACTTAACTCTCAATTATTACAAGATCATCTAGCTCACTGCCAGTGTTTATTTCATCTATGGCATTCCTCTTCCTGAATAACTCCTCATGTGTGAATGTAGATGCAAAATATTTATTTAGTTTGTTAGCTACCTAAGCAGGATCATGAACAGTTGAACCATCGATATCAAATGGACCAATCTGATGCATCCCCTTCCTTCTAGAGTTTACATAAGTAAAGAACTCCTTGCTGTTTTTTTTTTTTTTTTTTTTCATCCCTTGCCAAAGATTTCTCGTAACCTGCCTTCGCCTGCCTAACCTCCTTTGTAACTTGGTTACAGATCAACTTATATCTATCATAGGCCTCTTTGTCACATGTTAATTTATATGTATCCCATGCATTTTTCTTCTCTGCCATATGTCTCATTAGTTCATCTGACATCCATTTAGGCCCGAACCTTGAACAATATTTTTTAGTTGGTATGTAAAGCCTAGTAGCTGCCCATTTTAAGTTTGCTGTTGGGACCATCATCAGTTGGTCCCACTTTATAGAATTTAAATACTGTCTCAGACCGTCGTAGTCGCCTTTACGAAAGCAATAACCCTTCCCTTTACCCCTGATGGTAGTTACCTCCTTGAGCAAATCCCACTTCAGCACACTGTGATCACTGCCACCTAGTGGTTCCTGTATCTGCAGATTCTTAATGCATGAAGAATCACTACTGATAATCAAATCAAATCAAGGGTATTGCTCCCTCTAGTTGCCTCCCGAATATGCTGATTTCTCCTCCACTTTGCTCTCAGTTATTACAAAATCATTTAACTCCCTGTTAGAGTACTGTATACAGGCCTGGAGGCCTCATTTTAAGAAGGATGGAGAGCTGCTGGAATGAGTACAGAGAAGGGCAACAAGATTAGTAAATGGAACAAAGGGTTGCTCTTACAAAGAAGGCTTAAGTTTTGCAGTTTACAGTATCTGGAGACTAGACACCTGCGAGGTGATCTGATTGAGGTGTATAAAGCCTTGAATAAAGCCTCCCATCAGCATTGAGCATGCTCAATGCTGATGGGATTCTTGCAGAAGGGCATAAATTTAAATTGAGAATTCAAAATCATCTATCCTACAACTGAAAGACAGATGTAGGACAGATGTGCAGAAGTTTGCCTTTAGCCAGCAGGTGGTGGATTGGTCGAACAGACTTCCATCTTTTGTTGTGGAAGTTGATAGCCTAAATAAGTTTAAGGCTGAGCTGGACAGGTATTTGGAACGAAAGGAGGGGTGAAATGGGAGCGGTTTTTTTTTTTTGGCTGATACTGCATAAGCTTGCTTTTTTGTGTTGTATGCCTCTGCTAATGCTAATGCTAAACCAACAACTCGTTAAATTAGACTTTATTAAAATAATATAAAATATATACATAAATAAAGCATTAATTTTAACCCCATTTTATTTAGACTATAAAGCATTAAGACGTAAGCCTCAAGCTGTGGAAAAGTCTAGACTATGTATAAGTATAGTGCGAAAGCATTAATAATACATAGCCAAATCTGAATGAACAGAATATTAGCAAAGCGGCATCGTTTTAAGTTATATCTCATATTGTGACTACCTTCACAACGAGTTGCCATGATATTGCACTACTTCGAATAAGTAATGCTTCACCTGAGGAGAAGACTAATGTTACTTATTCTTAGATGGATACCACCACCCATTTATTGTATTTTAATATTTGTTGCATGGATACCCCCCTTTTATTGTATTTTAACATTTTAGTGTTTTTATTTTACATCTGTTTTAGTGTTTTATTTATGTATATATTTTATATTGTATTTTTTTTTTAATAAAGTCTAATTTAACGATTTTATCGAATTTTCTAAAGCTGTTTTCTTGTTTGGATAGCAATTTTTTTAAATATTGATAGAATTGGATAACTGCCATTAGATGATATTGACAAGCATTGTTTCAAGAGTTGTATATTTATTACAATTTTTATTTTTTTTTATTAACAAATAAAGTTTTATATATAATATTTGCGTTTGCACCTGTTTTCTTCACAGTTGGGCCTTCCAGGATATCCAGGTTTGTCTCCTCTACTAGCTCCAGGAGCTGCAACAACAGCAGCCACACCTTTTGCTCCACCAGGTCATTTAGCAGCATTCCAACCTAAAGTAAGTATTAATAGTTGGACAGTTTTTGAGTTAAGTAATAGTGAGTTGTTGGTTGTGTATTGTTTAAGTTAGTTCACTTACTGCACTCATTTGCTGTTGAATGATCTTTTATGTAAAGCACTAAAATACACAGCTGTATTTTAGAATGTGTTTTGTATCATATAAATTTACTCTGGCTATGTGCCTTTTCTGGTGTCAAAATGGAAAAAATTTTGAAAGCTGAGTGCTTGTTAGTAAAATATCTTATTTTTTATTAAAGAAGTGTACTTCTTTAATGATTCTCATTATTGATTCTCATGACAAAGCAGTGCAGCATTCCAGTGCACTTAGCTCCATTCTCGACCCTAGGCTATTGGGACTTTAAGGTCAAGTCATAGAGATAAAATATGTTTTGGAAGGTTGTTATGATATGATTTTCTAATGTGATAATTTGGCTTTAATCAAACAGATCCAAGAGTGTTATTTTTGTCGTTTTTTTTTTCAGAATGTCCACAGCATTAAAATAAATATTGCAGGGTGTTTCACTTGTTAGACAATTCCAATTTTTATGTTATTGCTTTGGTTAAAATATGATTTTGTGGATGGTCAGAATTTCGTTTCTAGAGTTTGTGGTTAAGAATTAAATTGTTCAGACAGAATGATATTGAAATCGTGGCTTTAAAGATTTATAAGCATTCGGGGATTTTATTTTTAGGATTTTTTTAATTTTAAAGTTTTTGTATCTTTATTGATAAGGGTGATAATGTTCTTATAATTAGTAATTTGAGCTTGATTTTACTTTTGCCTGTTACCTTGTGTGAAAAGGTGGCCCTAGATTTTAGTGTGTGTGCGTGTGTGTGTGTGCATGCGTGGCACATGCTGCTTGATCGGATTTTTGTCCATGTTGTAGATTCTCTATTTTGTTCTGAGCTTATAATATTAAGGTCAAAGTCCCATTTCCAAAATATAAGCTAAGAAAAAGTTTTTTTTCTTCCAAATTTAGGATCAGGTGTTGTCATTGATGTTATGTTAATATTTCCTTGGAATATTTTGTATTCCAAGCAAACAACATAAATTCTGCAGCCATGCTGCTTGCAGGACGAACCGCAAGTATATCATTGAACAACAACTGCACAATCTGTGCCAAAAGAAATCACTTTCTTCACACTGGCTGGTGCAACGATGATACACGTTGCAAGGTGGCATGTTCAATACAGTGGTTTACGAGTGTGTAAAGGGGCACGAACAGCAGCTGGTTTTTGTCGCACGTAACTGACATCAATGGACTTTGCATCATCCCACCGACCAGCAACAAGAGATTCTACCCCGGCCTGAGAAACGTTACATCTACCATTGATCTACAAAATGAATTTGCTAAGACTAATAGATTACAAAGAAGACAGGACAGCTTGCTCGAATTCATCCACAATAGGAAAGAACTCTCAGTTCTCTCACTCAACTTCCAGAGCCTACGGGTGCACCACACTGACTCGGACCGCTGCTGAGACTCGGATGGACAATAACGAGGGTGTCAGCATCCCAAACTTCTATTGCATGGTTCAATTCAAGAATGAAACCAAATGGGCAGCTGAAGGGGCGTGTTATACCCTCATGGGGCCCAAGGCAAAATGGAATTTGGGGCCCCATATAAAGAAAAAGCTGATAAAGAACATTTTCAGTTTCATTTTATTGTGACAACAAAACAAATTATATGACATAAGAAAAATATCTAATCCAGAAGAATAATTCAGAAATAATACATACACTTAAACTAATAAGTATTTTTATACTACTTTATATGGACTTTTCATGCTTTTTAGACTAAGAAATTGTACATCAGTTCATTGTAATCAATTCTGTTTGTAATATCATTCTCAATACAAATTATTGCCAATTTACTTAATTTTTCTTGTCCAAGTGAATTTCTTATATAATTCTTAACTCTTTTAAGCACAGAGAACGATTGTTCTGCTGATGCGTTCAAAACAGGAATTGACAAAAATATTTTTAAAATTATGTCCACATTAGGAAAAGTTGATATTAGTCCTCCCTGAATTGCTTCGTACATTAAAGAAGGTGAAGATAAATTTTAATTTTTTGCAAAATGTATAAAATGCGTTAATTCTTCTTTAAATTTCTACTAGCAATTTATTGCAAATAATATTCAAGCAATTTCCAACAAATGCTTGTTTGCCTGTCAACGGCACACCCCGATCTCTTTTTTCATCAAAGTTATCTCTTTTTTAATCAAAGTGTAATTTTCTCTGTCAACTTCTAACTTTATCGGATTTATAATATTTATTGCCAGTTAATGCATAAACTTCAGCTTCTATAGCATCAAGAAATTCATTGTTACCTCGAATGTCTGATATATATAATGACAATGATTTTAAAAGATTTACAGCATGTTGTAAATTTGAATCTTTATTTCGAAGATTTTCATTTATGGAATTTAATCGCTGTAGAACTGAATGTCATGTGAAAAGAAAAAGAGTTGTTTTGAAATCTTCAAAGAAATCATACAGCTTTTTTGCTTCTAATTTTGTCAAAGGTTTTTCATTTGAATCATTAGAGAATGTAAATAAAGCTTCTTTTATGGCAAAAAAATTCATCTTAACAGCTAGAATTGCATCTGCCCTTGCGGACCATCTAGTATCACTAATTCTTTTTAATGTCTTGTTTCTTTCTGAGTTTGTCTTTATTAAAAGATCCCATCATTTTGTTGATGAAGAAAAAAATACAAATAAATTTTGAATAAAATCAAAAAAATGACTTGCTTCTGAACAAGATTCTGCAGCTGAATTTCCAACTAAATTTAAGGTATGAGCTGTATATGGAATAAAAAATGCATTTTTACTATGACTCTTAATCTTTACCTGTAATCCGCTGTATATACCAGACATATTTGCCGCATTGTCATAAGATTAGCCGCGTCAGTTTTGAATATCTAGACCATACTCCGTTAAATATTATAATATTTTCTAAATAACTAGCGTCATGTTTTTCAACATGAATGAAAGGCAAGAAATGTTTCTGTATTTGGTTTTGTTTATCTATGATAAAAGATAACTGATCTGCATGACTTAAATCGGGAGTTCAGTCAATAATAAGTGAAAAATATTTAGCTTGTTTGATATTGTTAATAATTGTATTTCTTACGTTTGTGGTCATTAAACCAATGAATTTGTCAAACAGTATTTGAGAGATAATTTACATGTCCTTTCCCAAATTTGCTAAACGTTTCTAAATGAGTTTTTAAAAAGTTATCACATTCTGCTAAGTACTCTAAGCAACTCATAAAATTTACTGAACTGTCATGCCCTCGAAATCCCAATCCTAATGTAGCTAAAAGGGGCTCACATCTGGTGAGTATGGGCTTGGCACACCCAGGGTCCTCAGCTGGATATCATCATTCTTCTCTTTCTTGGTGATTTCCTTCTACTTCTCTTTCTCTCTTTCTCTCACGCACACACACACAGGGTAACTCAGAAATTTTTTTTGCCTGTTGCAGCATAAGCTTAATAATAATAATAATAAAAAATTTTCACAGTAGCGACAACCCTTTTTAAAACCTTATGCCAATAGTTTGTTTGTTTGTTTTTCATATGCTTTTATCATCTCAGAATCAATTCTTCCTACATTTTTCGAGTGCTTTATGTACACACACAGGGCCGGTTCTAGTAGATGTGCAGTGCGTGCATGCATGCAGGCGGCCAAATCCCTAAGGCAGCCGATAGTGCACTTTAAAGAATAAAATTAAAATGTAATTTAATATCATTTTAATATAGTGGTCGGTGATGAAATAGCAAACATTGCATTGTTAATAAATAATATTGTATTCTCTAAAGGCCCATTCACAATGAAAATTAAACATATAAATAACGTAACAAACGTTACCCTAAAATTAAGAAGTCATACCAACATTCACACGACCGTAAAATATAATTGATGTTTGCATGATGAGGGATGATATAGCTGTGCAGTTTATGGTTATAAATAATGCCGGAGCATACATGTTAGGTGTTTTGCATCAGAAAACATAGAAGTGCAAGCACAGGCGATGGTGGGTTCATCTGTTGAACCAGAGAAGGATTCAACAATGGGACATCCATAACCTCTACGACTGTGTCTTGTTTTAAACCACTTAAACAAAATCATAAAAGCTTGGAGTTTGCAAACTTTCATGTTAACGTCTTATGATTAAGTTTAAGGTTACACTTACGTAAATCATTGTGAATGGTTTCATTAAATAACATAGGTAGTACGTACAAGGTTTTATGCTTATGTTATGTTTAATTTTCATTGTGAATGGGCCGTTATTACGTTATACCGTTAATCTTAAAGCGATACTTACATCATTGTTTTAATTGTTGAAGGAAATTTAAATAAAGACAGAAATGCGCACGAACGTTATTAATTTAAATATTCACCCAACAATCAATTCTCTTGTCGACCATTTTCAACATTTTCACAGCAAAAAATTCATTACTAACGAGTGAGCATTGATAGGGGCAGCCAAATATCGTTACTACAGATTGGCATTGATAGGGGCGGCCAAATATCTCTAGCACGCAGGTGAATAACAGTCCAAAACCAGCCCTGTACACACACACACACACACACACACATTCCTTATGTTCTTTAGACTCACCATGCCTTTTTAAAATATCACTGATATTTTTCCAATCACTACGTCCAGTAACTAATGCATTTGATTTGGTTGAAAACAATTTGCAAATAAAACAGTATATAAGTAGTTCTCAACTTTACGAGTTAATTTGTTCCTAGCGCGTGCTCGTAAAGCAGGAATTTATTTCCCATAGACAATGCTAAAAATAGGGGTTAAGTTCTCAACAATGAAATTAGTTAGCTAGTTAGTTTATGTTTAAACAATGATTGATTTATCCAAATAAATTAAAACGTAGCCTATAAAATCAAGCAAATTATAATAATAAAGAAATTATTTATGACTTACAAATTTTAATGAATGTTTATTCTTCATCATCGACTAAATGCACACTCGTTGATCACTTATTATTTGCTCAGCCCTCATTAGTTTGTTGCACAATGAATTGTCTTCTTCAGAAATTGTCCAAGAGGCGTTTGTTTCCAAGGTAATCTTCTATTTTCTCTATATATATTTCAATAGATGCATAAGCATTTTTTAATGGAATGCACAAATTACAACTAACACGTTTTGTGCAGAGTAACAAGTTTATGAAGCTTTAAAAAAAAGGAATGAAGAGAAGATTCTGAAAATTTATTTATGTTTTTTTATACGATTGAAGATTTCAGTAAAGGGGAAACACATTTCACCATAATAACGTAAAAAACTACACAATTCCAGCTATCGGTATTTTCACAAATGCAATAACATAGAGTTTACTACCCATTTATAATTGCTTGCAGTAACAGAAAAGCCCAATAAACTGGAAAGTGCAAATTCTTTTTATTGTTTTATTGTCATGACCTCCAAGAAATGTGCGTTAAAAAAATGTCACAAAGGCGTTTGAAATTGGTTCTTATAACAGAACATGATAACGATGAAAATGTAGTGCATTTTAATGATTTGAATTGGTAACTGATACAATTTGCACTATAAAAACGATCTTTTAGAGAGTTATATAGTGAAAATTTCAACTTCCGAGGTTGTGGAACAAATTACCAAAAAACAATGTGTTATTGGGTTCACATTACGATGTTTTCACGATTCGATGGTGTCTCTGGAACAGATTAATATTGTAAAGCTGGGTACACTGTATTGTATAGCTATGCGCGTGATTTGAAATGTGGTATTTATGAATGTTTAACATTCATTTTTTGCAATTAATTTTCATATTTTTGATTTTGTTGATACTTTGAAAAAAAAAAAACTCGTAAAGCGAGAACTGCCTGTACTGATTTTTTTTTTTTGTTTCTTAAAATATTAACCATTCTCTCTTTTCCTGAATACCTCGTTAGCTCTAGTTAAATATAAATGTAATTCGTTTAGTTTTCTTGTAACTATTTTTCCCCCTTCAATAAAATCAATTTTTGAATTTTTTTATGTTGCCTACCTTTTGCGATTTTTCGCGAAGGCAAAATTCAAGGAAGTCATTCGTGATGGGTTTTGGCCATAGAGCAATATCTTTGTTTAATGTTTGATCGTATCCGGAGTATCATTAATAGTATCAGAGAGTGCTGTAGTTTTTCCCTTATTGGTATCATCTTCCTGTGTGATGCCAAAAGAGTTATTGTCAATAACATTGTCTGGGGATAATAAAGAGGTAGAACTACGCCTGCTCTGTTTTCTTTTGTTGTAATGATGTGGGTGCCATTTTGAGACTTCTCGATTTTTTATTGAAATAAAATGTTGTAATAAGTTTCACTGTTTTTTTTTTAATTCCGCTTCTCTAATTTTTAACTTTTTCCTTCTATGCACACCACATTTGTATATTCTTTTCATTGCCTTAAAATTTTTTGTACTTTTAATCAGTTTTTTTTATAGTTAAGTAATTAAATTTTTTAATAAAGTAATAGACAATGGAAACCCAATATAACGCAACAACTGCATTATAAGAGGAACTGAGGAATCGATTGATCCTACACTATCACGAAAAATCGTTGACAAACATAACTGACCGACACATTAATATATCAAGTTGATATACAAGCGGGGTTGCCAGACATGCCGATTTGAGCGAAGAATTCCCGAATTATATGAAATAAAATTAAAGTAATGCGTGTGTTGTTTGTAAATTAAAGTAATCCATCTATTGTTTGAACATTCATTTTTACTTTGTTTAATATAAAACAAAGTAAAAATGAATGTTCTGAAACAAAATAAAATATACCTACGATATTTAAGTTAAAATCTTCTTATCGAAAAAGTTCAGTTGTCAGTGTTCTTCTGTCACTCAATATTTAATGTTCGTACATTTGTTTTTTTAAGTTAATTACACATTAAAATCAAAAACTGCTGAATTATTCCACTGCACCCTCAGTTCTGCTTGGACGTTCACTCAAGACTGGTTGATAAGATCGTGGCTACCTTCTCCCTGCTACTTAGGGTGTTCACACGAAGAACACAGGTGACCGCTTACCTGGAACTAGCAGCGACATGCAGCTAAAGCTTCTCACAAGCCACAGAAAAGTAAGATATGTTACTACTCTGTGTCACAGGCTATGAACACAAACAGGTGACCAGAGCAATTTCTCCGTATGAACACATAGAAAACAGTTCCACTGAATTGTGGAATGTTAATCCCTTTAGCTCTCGGGTAAACTAAAATTGACCACTAAATTGCCAATCAGCCCCACCTGCAATTCAGCGGGTGGCCTCCTTCCTCCTTAATTTTATATCAAGAGATAAATAATTATGGAGGAAGGAGGGGGAGTGGGTGGTTTACTAATGCCCATCGCAGGACATTTGGATATTCATTGTCTTAACAATAAATACTATTTTAAGGAACAGTGCGCATATAAAAGAACAAGTCAAAGGATCAATGCACTTAAGATCAACAGTGATCACAAAACAGTGTTCAGGTGCTATATCGAATGTGGAACAGCTGTTAATAATATGGATGGAAAATTAGATTCAGAAGTGAGTGCCCTTGAGTCTAATGACCATTCAAGCAAAAGCAACAAGTATTTATAAAGATATTAAGGATAAGTATGGCGAACTCCAACCCAAGTTCGTGGCAAGCAACGGGTGATTTTATAGGTTCAAGCATCGTGCTGGTTTCCGCAACGTTAAAGTATGTGGTGAAGTCGCCAGTGCCGATTTTGCAGCTACAGAGAAATTTTGTGATGTGTTGGAAAAAATTATTGTGAAGGTGGCTATTCAATGCAGCAAATTTCTAACGTTGATTAAACTGCTTTGTATTGGAAAAAAAATGCCAAATCGAACATACATTGCCAAAGAGGAAAATACAATGCCAGGTTTCAAGGGTGTCAAAAGATAATGCCACGCTCTGTCTTGGGGATAATGCAGTGGGAGATTACAGATATAAAACCACTGCTTGTGTACTATTCTGGAAATCCTCGTGCATTTAAGGGCATCAATAAAGCCACCATACCCATGCATTTCCAATCGAACCAGAGAGCATGGATAACAATATCTCTCTTTGAGGATTGGTTTAAATGCTGCTTCATTCCTGAGGTTGAAAAATATTGTAAAGACAACGATGTTCCTTTCAAGATTTTGCTTCTATTAGATAATGCTCCTGGACATCCGACGCATCTAGATGATTTTGATTCAAATGTGAGAGTCATATTTCTACCGCCAAACAAGACTTCACTCATCCAACCTATGGATCAGGTTGTTATTTCGAATTTAAAAGCATACTATTTACACACAACATTTTCTCAGGCATTGTCTGCAGTAGACGATGAGAAAAATTTTACATTAAGAGACTTTTGGAAATCTTACAATATTTACCGCACCGTCTTAAACATTAATAAGGCCTGAGTGGAAATTACTAAAAGTTATTTAAATGGTGCATGGAAGAAAATATGCCCACGGCACGTGAAAGGCTTCGAAGGATTTGAAAAAGACGAATCATATGAAGAGGTTACAGATAAGATTGTAAAGGTTGTAGAGCTACTTCAATTGGAGGTTGATGCCAAAGATGTGGAGGAGTTAATAGAGGAAGAAGAGAAGGAATTATCTAATAAAGAACTTATCGACTTGCAGGCTGCAATAGTGAAAAAAGAAAATGCTGAAAAAGCTCAAGATGAACCAAATGAGGAGCCGAGACGCTTCATCACCAGAGAGATGGTAGTGGCATTTCATGAAATTACATCGACAATGGTTAGGTTTGAGAAGATGGATCCTGACATCGAAAAATTCTTAAAAGTTAACAGAGGGGTGAATGATATGCTTTCTCTACAAATAAATCTACGATGAAAAGAAAAAAAGTGGATGTCAGTTTCCCATAAAGAAATGGAAAAGGTATGTTGATGATACCTTTACCGTGGTCCAGAAGGGGAGAGAGGATGATGCACTCCATTGGCTTAATAGCTTCTCCCAATTTATACAATTTACCTCAGAGGTGGAAACAGGAGGTACCCTTCCTTTCTTGGATGTACTGGTCTCTAGGGTAGGCCCTAGGCTAAAAACTTCTGTGTTTAAAAAACCTATGTGCAGAGGCCAGTACACCCATTATAGTTCAGCACAAGCTGGGCAGCATAAGAATAGTGTAGTGAAAGCTCTACTAGATAGAGCAGGGTCACACTGCACCACCTCTGAGGACAAAGAATGTGAAATTAGACGGGTCACAGCAGACCTTAGAAAATGCGGATACCCCCAGAGGATCATAGACAGATTTAGTAGAGGAATAGAGTCTAACCGTCAGGAAACGTTTGTTCCTGTCGCTACCGCATACATTCCTTACTATCCGGGCGTTACTGAGCATCTCGCTAGAATTTTGCGGGGCTATAAAACACGCTGTGTGCAGCTTCCCGGGCGGAGGTTGCACACAGTGTTGTCTCAGGTAAAAGACCCAATAGCAAAGGACCTGAGTAGTGGAGTAGTATACAGGATAAAATGCCCGGATTGTGGGGAATGTTATGTGGGCGAGACAAAACGACGGCTCAAGGATCGTCTGGGGGAGCATGCAAATGCTATAAAAACTGCTGATTACAATAAGTCTGCTGTGGCCGAACATTTTTGGGAGAAGCAGTATCAAATTTCCCCAGAGGATGCGGTTATCATGGATCGAGCGCATGGGTTCTGGAACCGTAAATGGCTCGAGAGCCTACGAATCTGTTCATCCGACCACAATATTATGAATAGGGACAGAGGTATGCGTATGCATCCTCTGTTTGAAACTATTATCCTAAGTACGGATGAACGGTTTTGCTTAAGACGTTCCCGAGCTATTTCCGCTTCCAGTTCAGACCATGCGCCGACTGCACCACGTGTATAGGTACCGTGAGCCTGTTATATATGGACGTGCTGCAGGAAGTTTTGTTACTGCTGAGGAAGGGAGCGCAAGCTTCCGAAAGCTCCAGAGATTTTTATCGTTTTTATCGCTTTTAATCCGGTTTATTTTAGTGTATTTTATCTCAAGGATTTTATCACAGTTTTAATGTTTTTTACATGTATATTTAATATAATAGCAGTTTTTGTAAATATTTATTTTATTTTAATATGTAAATAAATATTCTAGTTACAGTAAATACCTATTCTTATGGTTGGTGTGAGCTGATTTAATACTAAAATATGAATTTTCCCAACCTCAGAGGCCTTTTTCAGGATATTGGATGTCAGATTAACTAATGACACATATGGCAGAGAAGAAAAATGCATGGGATACATATAAATTAACATGTGACACGGAAGCCTATGATAGATATAAGATGATCTGTAACCAAGTTACAAAGGAGGTTAGGCAGGCGAAGGCAGATTACGAGAAATCTTTGGCAAAGGATGAAAAGAAAAACAGCAAACAGTTCTTTACTTATGTAAACTCTAGAAGGAAGGGATTGAATCAGATTGGTCCACTTGATATTGATGGTTCAACTGTTGATGATCCTGCTCAGGTAGCTAACAAACTAAATGAATATTTTGCATCGACATTCACACATGAGGAGTTATTCAGCAAGGGGAATGCCAGAGGTGTATTCAACTCTAGCAGTAAGCTGCAGAATCTTGAAATAACTGGGAGTAAAGTGGAGGAGAAACTGTTGAAGATAGACACAAGAAAGGCACCCGGGGTGGATGGGATCTATCCAGTTATATTAAAGGAGGCAGCAAAGGAAGTAAGCAAACCCTTAGCTATAATTATGAGAGCTTCCTTGGACTCAGGGGAGGTACCGATAGACTGGAAATGTGCAAATGTGACCCCAATTCACAAAGGAGGATCAAAGGCTGACACAAGTAATTATAGACCTGTGAGCTTAACTTCTGTTCCAGGAAAATTAATGGAGGCACTGGTTAAAGAAGCACTGCAGGATCATTTAGACAAGACTTCAGTTATAGCTCAGACACAGCATGGTTTTGTTAAGGGGAAGTCTTGCCTGACCAACTTGATTGGATACTATGATGCAGTCACAAAAGAACTGGATGCAGGGAATAACTTTGATATTATATACTTGGATCTTAGAAAGGCTTTTGATACTGTTGCACATGGAAGACTGCTACACAAATTGGAGCAGTGTGACATTGGAGGCAAATTGCTGCTATGGATAAAGGGGTGGTTGAGGGGGAGAAGACAGAGAGTGGTAATCAATGGACACTGCTCATCATGGACTAATGTTATTAGTGGAGTCCCTCAGGGCTCAGTGTTGGGTCCATTATTGTTTTCTGTATTTATAAATGATATTGATGATGGTATATCAAGCTTAATGTCCAAGTTTGCAGATGATACAAAGGTTGGCAGGGTTGTCAAGGACACTACTGACACTATGCTGCTGCAACAGGATCTGGAAAGGTTGAGCAGATGGGCTGAGAGGTGGCAAATGAAGTTTAACATTGACAAATGTAAAGTACTACACATGGGAAACAGCAACCCCAGAGCAACGTATCAACTCTGTGGTACTACACTGACAGTGGTAGAGAATGAAAGGGACTTGGGGGTGGTTGTGCAGGCAGATATGAAGTTCTCTGAGCAGTGCAGACGGGCTGCAAGAGTAGCTCATGGAGTATTGTCAATGATATACAGGAATTTTTCCAGCAGGGATAAGGAGGTGATTATTCCATTGTATAAGGCAATGGTCAGGCCACACCTAGAGTACTGTATACAGGTCTGGAGGCCTCATTTCAAGAAGGATGTAGAGCTGCTGGAACGAGTACAGAGAAGGGCAACAAGATTAGTGAATGGAACAAAGGGGTGCTCTTACGAAGAAAGGCTTAAGTTTTGCAAATTACAGTGTCTGGAGACTAGGCACCAGCGAGGTGATCTGATAGAGGTGTATAAAGCCTTGAATGGTTTAAGCATGCTCAATGCTGATGGGATTCTTCCTCTAGCTCAGAAAAATCACCTGAGAGGGCATAAATTCAAATTGAGGAAAGACAGATGTAGGATAGATGTGCGGAAATTTGCCTTTAGCCAGCGGGTGGTTGGTTGGTGGAACAGACTTCCATCCCTTGTGGTGGAGGTTGATAGCCTAAATAAGTTTAAGGCTCAGCTGGACAGGTATTTTGAACGAACAGAGGGGTGAAGTGGAAGTGGGTTTTTTTTTTTTTTTTTTTGGCTGATGCTGCATAAGCTTGCTTTCTTGCATCAAATGCCTCTACTAATGCTAATGTGATAAAAAATTGAATAAATACAATAAATAATTCTATTTACATGTTTGTTGAACATTTCTTTTTTGATTCAATCAATTCAGTAACCACAGTTGTGAGTGCTGCCCAAGCATGGGGGAAAATGTGTGTGTGTGTGTGTGTGTGTGTGTGTGTGTGTGTGTGTGTGTGTGTGTGTGTGTGTGTGTGTGTGAGGTTTAAGTAATGAAGCAAGAGAATAAAGGCTAGAAAAAAGCTAACCAATGGAAGTGTAAAGAACACAAGGTGCCAAAACTAGTAGAAGGATAGAAAGAAAGAGAAAAATTGAAGGTAGATGATAGGGAAAGAATTTGAAAAAACCTAAATGGTACATTGAATTATAAGAAATTAAAGGCTGAATTTATAAGCCAATTAGAAGGAATGAAACTGGGGGGAGGGTGATGAATTAATTGCAAAAAGCATCAAATATAGGGTGGGAAAATAATCGGCATCCCCGAGTGCCAAGCATTATGATGATCAAGCGATTTCCTGAGTGATTTCTAGAGCGTTTTCTCAAAGGTATAGTTTTGTTTCAGTTATAAAGGTTTTCTCACTTTTCTATTATTAGGCAACTTAGTCTTACAAATCGTAAGCATGTTTATGAAAGAAAAAACACCTTTCTTCTTTTTTCCTTAAATTAACATACTAACTTTTATACTGCTTGGTCACTGGAGCGGCACTGCTCCTGCCTCCGCGTGGCGGGGCCAGTAACTTGAGAGAAGAAATCCACTCTCCCAGGGGCTGAAAGGAGCAAAGATGGACAACAATATGTATCCATCTTTAGAGTCATTGAGCTCAAGACGAGACACAAATGACAATGAAAATGACCTCTCTCAAACCAAGAGGTTGAAAACAACTCTTTAAGAGGAGATATCATCATTCCTCATTCTGCACTCTCTCTCTCTCTCTCAGACCAGCCTCTGAGTAAGTTATCACCATTCTTTTTTCAGAAATGTACTGAGTCCGCTGCAGGCTCACCGAAAATGGTAAGGTGACTGCAGTCTGGGGATATTCTGGTACTGACCATGAAATCCCAACATTCTGCAAAGTTATTAAAGCTGACTACCTTTGGTGGACAACCAATAAAAGTTACTCCCCATGCCACCCTAAACTCCTTGAAGGAAGTAATTGCAGAATGGGACTTATTAAATGTATCAGAGGAGGAAATAGTGCAAGAACTTGGTTAACAAAAAGCAATCCAAGCAAGGAGAATCCTGACTCGGAAAGATGGTATTCTTGTACCCACAAGGAGTATAATCCTCACTTTTAGCTCTCCTATCCTACCAACATCTGTTAAAGCAGGCTATCTTCATTGCCATGTCTGTCCTTGCATCCCGAACCCAATTAAGTGCTATAAATGCCAAAAATATGGACATTCCCAAACTGCATGTAGAGGTGAGGCAGTATGTCCTAATTGTGGATCAATGGAGCATAATCAATCTGAATGTACTGCACACGGCTTTTTACAAAATATGCAAATTATGGAAAAAAGGGAAAAACATCCAAAAATATAAAGTCGAGAATAAAGTCACATACTCAGAGGCCAGAAGCCAAATACTCAAAACAGAACTAAAGCGTACATATGCCAGTGCTGCTAAACAATTTCAGTCAGTAGATGCCCAAAAAGATGTTACAATTCCTCCAAATATATCCATCACTGATTGGGCATGTTCCATGCTCTCTGCTTCCAAACAGTGTCCTTCACAACAAACAACTGAACAAGCCAGTAACACCCCAATCACCATTCCAGCCAACGTGGCTCCAACAGCAAAACCAAAAGTGGCAGAATCTAAGGTACCAAACCCACCAGTTTCAATGGGAATGGATGTTGACCAACACAATGAATCAGATGAGGGTATATTATAACTTCATGCGACCGATGAGATGGACGTCACACATCCCTACTTTCCAAAGAAAGACAGTGAAATTGCAAGCAATGCAAGTCTCAACTAAAAAGCAGTCAGAAACAAAAAAATAAACAACAAAACTACGTAATGGAAAGATTCCTTCAATGGAATTGTAGAGGCTTTCGCAATACAAAAGATGATTTATATGATCTCATCGACCGCTATGAACCAGCAGGCATATCCCTACAAGAAACTTACTTAAATGCACAAGTGTGTCCTACCATTAAAAATTACACCATCTTCAGACGAAATAGGAGCATTGACTTGCCAGCCTGTGGAGGGGTGGCGATTCTTGTTAGAAACAACGTTGTGTCGAAACATATTGCTCTTTAGACTCCTTTTGAAGCAGTGGCAGTGCGCATTGTAATCAGCATCACTTACAATAGCATCAATATATATCCCTCCTAATTTCTCATTCTCCTCAGATGACCTAGAAAATCTAATAGACCAGTTACCACTTCCTTTCTGCTTGCTCAGAGACTTCAATGCACATCATTTGCTGTGGGGATCTCCAACAATTGACAAGAGAGGTAAGCTAATAGAATCCTTTCTTGATGCTTATCAACTCACTCTTTTGATACTGGTGAGCCTACTTATATCCATTTTTCGACAGGATCCATCAGTGCTATAGACCTGTCAATCTGTTCTCCCTCCATACACTCAATTATGGAGTGGTCTGTTCTTGAAAACCCACTGATTATTTTGTCATCTAACTGTCCAATTAGATGACAAAATAATCCAATTCC
Organism: Mastigoproctus giganteus; assembly: GCF_048544385.1. NCBI lineage: Eukaryota > Metazoa > Arthropoda > Arachnida > Uropygi > Thelyphonidae > Mastigoproctus > Mastigoproctus giganteus. Next base: position 154,194,511 of record NC_143579.1, on the reverse strand, counting down.
AGCCCATAGGCAATGTCACAGAACATATAACTGATCAAATATTACAAGCTGCTACCATTGCAATACCAAAATCTTTACCAGGAAAACGTAAACACAATAATTACTGGTGGAATCAAGGTTGTATACATGCCAAACATGAGAAAAATAGAGCCTGGAATTTATTTTGAAAATTCTGCACAACTAGTAACCTAATTAACTTCAAAAGACAGAAAGCCAAGTTCCGCGAAATAGATGAAAATCAAAGAAAGATGCCTGGATTAAATTTTCCTCAAGTATAAACAAGGACACAGGCAGCAGAATCATCTGGAGAAAAATACAGATGCTTAATGGCAAATATGTTCAGTCCCCAGCTACAATACTGAATTGGGAAGGGAAGGAGTTGTCATCACCAGGAGAAATAGCAAATGCCTTAGCGAAAACATTTGCCCATGTATCAGCAATATCCACCTATAACCTAACCTTTAAGTGAATTAAAGAATCTGCAGAGCAGCCTAAGATTAATTTTTGTACAATAATTTCACATGCCTACAACCAGCCATTCACATTAACAGAACTTTTAGGAGCACTCAATAAAACATCCAGTAGTGCTGGATGTTTTATGGTCCTGATGGAATCTACTACATAATATTAAAACAGCTTAACAGCAGTGCAAAAGGAACATTGTTAAACTACTACAACCGAATATTCTTAGAAAATGCTTACTCAACCTCCTGGCATCACTCAATAGTTCTAGCCTTCCCAAAGCCCTGAAAAGATCGTACCTTTCCACATAACTACGGCCAATTTCACTATCTAGTCATTTAGGCAAAGTCCTGGAAAAAATGGTTCTCAGACGGCTAACATGGTTTCTAGAAACTAACAACTTGCTAAATAATAATCAGTACGGGTTTCGAAAGAACCGTTCCACATTAGATGTAATGATAAAAGAAGCAAATATCTGTAATGCCTTCATAAGGGGACAACGTCTAGTCATGATTAATCTTGATATTGAGAAAGCCTTCGATACCACCTGGCGATATGGTGTACATCAAGATCTTCATTCTTTCTGCTTGAGAGGTCATCTACTGCAATTTATATAAAACTTTCTACGCCACAGAACGTTTCAGGTCAGATACATGAATAATCTATCCAAAACATTTGAACAGGAGGAGGGTGTACTGCAGGGTTCCATCCTCAGTGCAACATTATTTGCAATTAGAATTACAAACATGACATGGGATGTACCTAATACAGTAGAACTGTACATGTTTGCCTATGACCTCATTACCTCTTGTTAATCCCAAACTATGAACATCATAGAAAAGCAGCTTCAGACCTCCATTGATAAAGATATGGGCATTATGAAATGGTTACTCCCTAGCAGAAAAGAAATCCGTGGCAATTCATTTTTGTAAAAAATTAAAAACTACACCCAGATCCAGAAATATTTTAAAAAAAAGAGCCTGATACCTGTCACCAACGATTTTCATCTTTTGGGGTTATATTTAGATAACATACTAAATTTTGCTTCCCATATAGCTTGCCTTCGAACTACTTATCTTAAAAAACTAAACATCCTAAGAGCTGTCTCTGCCATGTCATGGGGTGCTGACAGAAGCTCCCTCTTACACCTCTACAGAACCTTATTCTGGTCATGTTTGGATTACGATGCACCCATCTATGACTCTGCAAGGAAAAGCTCCCTATTACATCTGAACAGCATAGTGCCTCAGGATAGCTTTGGGAGCCTTCAGAACATCTCCAGTCCACAGCCTGTATATTGAGGCAAATGAAACCCCCTCTGGAACTCAGGAGGAAAACTCTATTGTGTGTAATTATGCAGCAAAAATTATAAGCATACCATCCCACCCCAGCTGGCAATACCTGTTTGATCCTCAATATGCCAAATTATATCACAATAAACTTAATGAAAACCGGCCCACAGGGTTTTTACTGCAAGAACTCATGATCAGTTGGGATATTAAATTTCAGAACATATTCCAAGGCCTTGATACTCCTGAACCTCCCTGGACTGAATGCTTACCTCTCTATGACAATTTCTTTTTAAGATGGGGAAAATCCTCTCTAGCAAACATCAACTTTCAACAGCTCTATAAAACTCATTCGTTGGAAAACTCAGATAAAATACCTATCTATACTGCTGGCTCCAAAACAGATGCAGCCGTAGGTGCTGCAGCAGTTTCTTCCACCTGCTCAGTTGCTGCGTCTCTTCCTACGGAAATCAGTATCTGTACTCCAGAATTATTTGCAATAAAACTAGCTCTAGATAAAATACACAACAGCCATATCAAGCAATCTCTGATATACACAGACTCCTTAAGCGCAATCACTGCCATTCAATCTACCATTTCGCCCTCTCATCCCATTCTTAAAGAGGTACAATCTAAGTTATTTTACTATCAAACAGCCAACCAGAAGGTTACCTTCTGCTGGATACCTGGTCATATAGGTATCCCTGGTAATGAACAAGCGGACGCCACCGCTAAACACCCTGACTCAGGCTCTTCCAGGCAAAAGTGTCCTACACCAACTACAAATCCATCATTAAAACAACATGTAAGAAACAATGGTCTCACCTCCAGAAAGCTCAAATAAATAATAAACTGCTGCAGATAAAAAAAAAGAGCCAAAACTGTGGACATCTAGTATCAGGAAAAGCAGGCGACAAGAAGTAATTCTAGCAAGGCTCTGCATCAGTCATTCACATCCAACTCATCTCTATTTGCTTATGGGAGAGAATCCTCCTCAGTGTTTCTTTTGCCAGTTGCAGCTAGCAATAAAACATATTCTCATTGAATGTCCCCAACTTTCAACTACCAGAAAATCAAGCTTTATCGCCCTATCCCTTGCAGGAACCATTAACCTTATTATATATTCTTGGCAATGAATCAAATTTTGAGGAACTGTTTACTTATTTGAAAAACAGATAAATCTTTATAATATTGTGATAAGCAAAAATTGAACAGGCACAATATGGCCCAAGAGGCCCTTGTGCCAAAAAATCCAAATACAACTACAAAATAATTGGATGTAATAAAAATCTAAATATAAGGAAAAGAAAAATGAAAGTTAAAATATTTGATGCATGCTATAAAAGATTGATACATAATGCAACTGTTTCATCAGGGAACGACACCTGATCAATTTATGTATCAATAAACCACATTTCTATGCTTTCGAATAGTTATAGAAGAAAAATATTAAAAGGAAACTCTAAATAGAGTGCATGCAAAAAAAAAAAAAAAGAAAGAAGAAGAAGAAAAGGTTGTTTAATGAAAAAGAGGATGAAAGCAGTAAAATCTTCCATAAAAATAGGTAGGGGAGTTCTAACGCAGTGTTCGTAATAAAATTAAGGTAATACTGTATAAGATAAAAATAAAGTTAAAATAAATCAATATGTGCAGAGAGAGTTAAATCTGGAGTAATAGTAGGTTGGTGATATAGATAAAATTTTGCATGTAAAAATTAGACAGAGAAGCAATTTTGTAAGTAAAATTAGATAAAGGAGGAGGCAAATGGTTTTTGCCTGCCATTAGAAAAAATTATATAGAAACAATTTTGCATCTAAAAATTAGACAAATGGGGTTTGCCTGCTTCTTTATCTAATTTCATTTACAAAATTGCTTTGTTGTCTAATTTTTACATCCAAAAGTTTTTCTTTATCATCAGCCTACTATTACTCCAGATTTAACTTTCTCTGCACACATTGATTTATTTATTTTAACTTTATTTTTTACCTTATTTCTTATTTCATTGCCTTAATTTTATTATGAACGTTGCATTGGGACTACCCTACCTATTTTTATAGAAGATTTTACTGCTTTCACCCTCCTTTTTATGGAACAACTTTTTTTTTTTTTTTGCATGTGGCCTATTTATAGTTTCCTTTTAATATTTTTCTTCCATAACTATACATAAGCATAGAAACACAATTTATTGATACTTGAGCAAGGGGTAGACCCCCCCCACCATGAACCTGCATTATATATCAATCTTTTATAGCATACGTCAAATTTTTCAACTTTCATTTTTCTTTTCCTTCCTTATATTTAGGTTTTTATTACATCAAATTATTTTCCCACTTTCTATTTGATGCTTGCTATTAATTAATATTTTTTTTTTTTTAGTTTCATTCCTTCTAATTAGCTTATTAATCCAGCCTTTAATTTCTTATAATTCAATGTATCATTTAAGTTTTTTTCACATTCTTTCTCTATCATATACCTCTAATTCTTCTCTTACTAGTTTTGTCACCTTGTGTTCTTTACTCTTCCATCTTTTTGCTCTTTTTCTGGTATTTTTTCTCTCACTTTATTACTTCAACCTTAAATATATACTTTTTTGTATTCTTTGCCGCTGCTTAGTGCAATTAGGTGCATTTGCCCTAAAACTTTTATAGCATAATTAGCCTATATCTCCATTACAGGCCAATTATGCTATATTATTATCTCCTGTTACCATATATAGCATAATTATACTAATTATGCTATATATGTTAACAGGAGAGACGGCTTCTACAGGGATGGGATACACTTAAATAGAAAGGGTGCAAGAATATTTGCTGATGCTATCGAGGCAGAGTTTGGTTGGAAAACTGCTAGCTTTGGGGGATACATGGACTAATAGATTTAGAGTAGCCACTGGCAGAGGTGGAAATGATTCTTGCACTGTTTTATTGGAATGAGCAACAGCCTGGAAAACAAGGCGCAGGGGATTTCATTGTGGAACAAGTAAATACATGGGCTGTGTTAGGGTAGCTAAGGATAGGAACAGGTGCATGTATACTTGCTTGTACACCAATGCTAGGAGTTTGGTAAATAAATTTGATGAATTTGAGGTGCTGGTCAAAACATCAAAGGCAGATATTGTTGGGATATCAGAGATGTGGTATCACACAGATATAAGGAATGCAGAACTGGAATTTGGGGAGTACAATGTGTACAGAAAGGATAGACAGGATAGGAAGGGAGGAGGGGTTATGCTATTAGTTAAGGATCACATAAAATCCAAGGAAGTACAGCCAGTCGACATGGCTGGACAGTACAGTGTTGAGTCAGTTTGGAGTGCCATAAGCACTGGGAAAGCAAAATTGAGAGTAGGAGTGTGTTATAAGCCTGATGACTTTGATGAGTGTAATAAACAACTGTAAAGAGAAATAGAGTGGGCTAGTAAATCAGAGTGTCTTATAATGAGGGATTTTAATTTCCCAGATATTGACTGGAATTTGGGGACTGGTCACTCACACACTAGCAAGGCATTTGTGGATTTATTGGATGATTGTTTTCTACAGCAGCATGTTCGGGAGGCAACTAGAGGGAGCAATACTCTTGATTTGATTTGATTATCAGTAGTGATTCTTCATGCATTAAGAATCTGCAGCTAAAGGAAACACTAGATGGCAGTGATCACAGTCTGCTGAAGTGGGATTTACTCAAAGAAGTAAGTATCATCAGGGGTAAAGGGAAGGGTTATTGCCTTTATAAAGGCGACTACGATGGTCTGAGACAGTATTTAAATTCTATACAGTGGGACCAACTGATGATGTTACCAACAGCAAATTCAAAATGGAAAGCATTCAAAGAATTTATCTTGGAAGTTACTAGGCTTTTCATACCGAGTAAGAAATATTATTCAAGGATTAGGCTTCAATGGATGTCAGATAAACTGAAACATGTCACAGAGAAGAAAAATGTATGGAATACATATAAATTAACAGGTGACATGGAAGTCTATGTTAGATATAAGTTGGTATGTAACCAAGTCACAAAGGAAGTTAGGCAGGCAAAGGCAGATTACGAGAAATCTTTGACAATAGGTGCTAAGAAAAACAGCAAAGAGTTCTTTACTTATGTGAACTCTAGAAGGAAGGGGATGAATCAGATTGGTCCACATGATATCAGTGGTTCAACTGTTGATGATCCTGCTCAGGTAACTAACAAACGAAATGAGTATTTTGTATCTACATTCACACATGAGGAGTTATTCAGGGAGGGGGATGCCAGAGGTGAATTAAACTCTAGCAGCGAGCTAGATGATTGTGTAATAACTGAGAGCAAACTGGAGGAGAAATTGTTGAAGATAAACATAAAAAAAGGCACCTGAGGTGGATGGGTTCTATCCAGTTATATTAACGGAGGCAGCAAAGGAAGTAGCAAACCCTTAGCCCTAATTATGAGAGCTTCCTTGGACTCAGGGGAGGCACCCATGGACACTGTTCTTCGTGGACTAATGTTATTAGTGGAGTCCCCCAGTGTTCTGTGTTGAGTCCATTGTTGTTTTCTTTATTTATTAATAATATTGATGATAGTATCTCAGGCTTAATGTCCTAGTTTGCAGATGATACAAAGTTCGGCAGGGTTGTTAATGACACTAATGACAGTACACTTCTGCAACAGGATCTAGAAAAGTTGAGCAGATGGGCTGAGAGGTGACAACTGAAGTTTTTAATATTGAGAAATGTAAAGTACTGCATATGGGAAGCAGTAACCCCAGAGTAACATATCAACTCTATGGTACTCCACTGATGGTGGTAGAGAATGAAAAGAACCTGGGGGTAATTGTGCAGGAAGATAAGAAGTTTTTTGAGCAGTGCAGATGGTCTGCAAGAGTAGCTCATGGTGTCTTGTCAATGATATACAGGAATTTTTCCAGAAGGGATAAGCCGACCAGGCCAGCCGGGTAGGTAAAGTGCCTTCCCGGCAAACCAAAGGTCGCGGGTTCGATTCCCGCCTTGGGCTTGGATCAAAGTAGTGCAAAAACCTTGGGAGGTGCATTATGGCCACAGAAGCCTATGCGCCAACAACTACCAAAAAAAAAAGGGGGGGGGGATAAGGAGGTGATTATCCCTTTGTATAAGACAATGGTCAGGTCACACCTTGAGTACTGTATACATGTCTGCAGGCCTCATTTTAAGAAAGATGTAGAGCTGCTGGAATGAGTACAGAGAAGGGCAACAAGATTAGTGAATGGAACAAAGGGTTGCTCTTATAAAGAAAGGCTTAAGTTTTGCAAATTATAGTGTCTGGAGACTAGGCACCTGCGAGGTGATCTGATTGAGGTGTATATAGCTTGAATGGTTTGAGGATTCTCAATGCTGATGGGATTCTTCCTCAGAATAATCACCTGAGAGGGCATAAATTCAGATTGAGGAAAGACAGATGTAGAATAAATGAGCAGAACATTAAAATCACAAGGTCAAGTTGCAAAGAGAGGAAGTCAAAGAGCTCCAAGTGATTAGTGGAGTTGGGAGAACGGTAGAGACAACAGATGAATTTGACACAATGAGGTAGAGAGATTTTAAGCCAGAGAAGATCAAAGAGAGGAGATTCCAAATTGCCAAGGCTCTGACAGGGAATATCAGAATGGACATATGCACAAGTACCACCTTTGAGGCGAATAATTTGGGCATCTGAGATGAGCAGTAGTTGAATTAACCGATAAATGAGATTCTGTCAGAAAAAGTACATGGAGTTTGGCAGACTGCAAGTGGAAATGGACATCGTTGAGATTAGAATTGAGACCATGTATATTTGTGAAATGAATTAGGAAGTGCTTGGGATGTTTAGATCTTTTCACAGATAAGCTTGCTTTATTAGTTTGACAATTCATGGTGTATTCAATAGTAAGAAAAAGTGAGTGGGACATGCTGTAAGAATTAAGGAAATTTTTGGATATGGCGTACACATGGTAAGAATATACCCATTTCCTTGACATAATGTGGCCTCGACAATGCTCCCCGCATACACACTACTCTGACTCCCTCCAGTCACTATCTGGCAGAGTAGAGGTAACAAGATTATACACTAGCTGATCCGGAAGCCTCCTAGAGAGTTACCAATAGGTTCAGTCCGGTGTACTAACTAGCGGCCGGCCTGCGAACACCGTTTTAGAGCTGTACCCTCGAAATGTAAGGAATATTGGATCTCGCCACGACGTTCATCATAACCTCAAAAGTCATCAATCATACTGCATGATGGAAGAGATAGGGAAGGGTTGACCAGAACTTAGCTCTAGAGACTAAACATGGGTTCCACCACTTCAAGCCTCCAATAGCAAAGTGGTGGTATTACACCGGTTGATTGAGAGTCATCTACCACCTAGTACTGCCTGGTAACATAGAGAGGCAGCGTTCCTCCAGATGGGCACCACATCTCGACCCCTGCTTACATTGGTTCACATCTGGGTGGTCACCCACCATGTACTTGTGCATGGAGGTTATACCCAGGATTACTCACAGTCCCACCATCATGAAGGTGGAAGCAGAGGATTTCACTGTCTGGACTTCACCGAAATTGGGTCCACTTGACTTGAGTGTCACCCGAATATCAGTTCCATCAGCATTTTAGACTCCCAGGTAGCAAGTACAGCTTGTCTGGCATATCTGAGAGAATGTCTGTGACAACCTCAAGGACCAAGGATATTGCCAATTTATGATTTCCAATCAACAAATGGCACATTTTTTAATTTTGTCAGCATTCACATGAATCAACATCATTACCACAGCGTTTGACCTATGTTTACCTTATTTTCACTTGCATCAGTTATTTTAATCCTTCTAATTTCTCAAGTAAAGAGATTGCTTTCTGTGATTTCCCCCTTACATTGCACATGTAGCAATGCTATTAGCTATTTCCTAGACATAGTTACGGGTTTGGATGATTTCACAATGATTTTTAGATTGTTATTGTCTCAAAGTGTAACACACTATCATAGAATTGATGTAAAATTACTCCATATGTGCTGCTGCTGACAAACCAGTGCACTCTGACTTCCTGTGCAGAGAAAAATAATTCAGATACCTTTTTCAGTTTTCATTTGTCATCATACTGAAACTTTTCAACTTATATGGAAAGCTATGTTGCAAAATATTGATGTCATTGTAGAAAAACAATATAAACAGAAATGTAAATAGAGGATTACATGTATTTATATTTCAAGTAATTATTTTTCTATTATTTTTGTACGAGGACAAAATATTAAAAAAAAATTAGTTCTTTCCTAATATATGGTAACAACCTACAGTTGTTAAAATGCTTTTGTATTTCATATAATTTTTATTAATAATAGAGTGAAATTCACTTAATCTTATTTCTGTTTACAGATGAATACTCTTGTGAAGAGTAAGAATATGGTAAGTTCTTAATGAGTCATCTATTGTTGCAGTTTGTAACAACAGTAATTGATTTAAAATTTATGTATGCATTTGCTCTGATGTACATTTGGAAGATCATTATACAAGTATAAGACTATACTTGGGGGAAGACTATTCAAGGAACATGAATTTTATATACAGTTGAACCCTTCTAATGAAGTGCCTAAATCACGCCAAAATTTTTGTTATATTGTTATACAGAAATTTTGCTATAAAGGAACTGGCTATTCCCTGAATAGTGCACCTTCAGATGGGCTTGTCAAAAAGATTGTGACTGGAAGGACTAGACACAAAGCTTGCACACTATTCTTGAAATAAGTGGGAAAGTTCAAACTAAAAAAGTTTGGTAGGGCTATAGCCTCAACCTATGTAAAGATTTCACTTAACGAAAAAGTTAGTGCATTGCATCATGTCTTTTTGTAAGTGAAATTGGTAAAATGGCATAGTTTTTATCATATCTCATATTGTGAGTACCTTCACAAGTTGCCTGGTATTGCACTACCTCAAATAAGTAATGCCTCACCAATGGAGATGACTGATTACTTATTCTTGGTGGATACCACCACCCAGGTTGTTTCAAGGCTATTTGGCCTATAATCAGTGGGTGGGTAGTATGATAGGCCAAATAGCCTTCAAACAGCCATCTGGGTGATGATATCCACCGAGAATAAGTAACAATGGTCTTCTCCATTGGAAAAGCGTTACTTATTATGGTATGTTAGTTGGTACGTTAGCGTTACTTATTATGGTTGATTGATTGATTTGGTAGTTGTTGGCGCATCGGCTTTTGTGGCCATATTGCACCTCCCAAGGTTTTTGCAGTACTTTGATCCAAGCCCGAGGAGGGAATCGAACCCGCGACCTTTGGGTTGCCGGGCAGGTACTTTACCCACTCGGCTAGCCCGGTCGGCCACTTATTATGGTACCTGGTATGAGTTACCAGGCGACTCATTGTGAAGGTATTCACAATATGAGATATAATAAAAACAATGCTATTTTACAAGTTTGGTACTTCACTTACAAAAATACATGATGCAATGCACTAACTTTTTCGCGGGAAAGTTCATTAAAATTCTGCACTTTGTAACTACAAATAATATTATATAATATACAAAATATAATGAATAATATAGGCTCAAAATTTTGAATATCAAATAATTAAACATGTTGGAAAACTATAATTTTAAATAGTTTAAAAAGTGAAATTGCAAGCCAAAACACACCAGCAGGAGTGAAAAGGTTGCATAAGTGAGAATACTAATAAGCTTATAAATGAGTATATCAACAATGACAGCATTATGGTAATTTGATTTTCTATTTCTTTTGTTTTAATCCATATAAAAACTGAAAATGATACTATGACATCACCCAAAATATACAATGCTGTACTTTAATTACTGCATGTGTTTTTTTATTACTTTGCACATAGGCTTGCCTATTCATGGTAAGAATTCTCTAATTCACCCCTTAGTGAGTTGGAGTTGTGTGTTTATTTATTTATTTTTATTACGAATTTAATGATGGATCCTGAAAAATTAAATTAAATTTTCATAGTTTAATTGATGTTCTCCTAAGGCCAAACTTTTAAGACCAATTTTAATCATTCTTCACTTATGGCATATTGGTTACTTCAAGGCTTTTTTTTTATTAAAAGTGTGTTGCACCTTATATGGTAAGATGCAATGTGCAACACACACTTAAAACAACCCTATTCTTTCCGTTCATGGTTTTTAGCAACCAGCATGATATAAACTGATATGTGGTAATAATGTTTACAACAAAGACCAACTCTACCTTCACAGCAAGTTTCCATGTTATTGCATGATTTTCAAACATGTCATCGGTGAAAGGTTAATTTGAAAGATTAATAAAAGTTAAAACAAGAGACACTACTATTGTTTCATTATATAACAGCAGATGTCTCCTTATCTTAATACTCATAGCAGAACAAATTGCCTTTACGAGTTGCCTAGATATGGGGGGATTTAAAAGTTTTTTTCCCCAACATAGATCAAAAAGGTTTTTTTTTGAAAGGCAGTATTGCCAATCTGTCCTGCGATTGTGTGTTCACTTAAAATTTCAGGTTATTCTTCTTTATAGAAGGTGTTGAGGTGTGGAAGGTGAAATGAAGTTGGCAACTGTTGAGAGAATCAAGCACTGTGCAGTCATTGAGTACCTTAATTTAAAGGGAATGTTGCTGAAAGAAATTCATGTTGACATGGCAGCAAATATTAGTGGAATCTTGTCCTTAAAAACTGGGTTGCAGAATTTAAGCATGGATGAGACAGTGTTGAAGATACACCTTGCAGTGGGAGGCCTGTTACCAACCAAATGTGGATCCATTCATGAGTTCATCATGCAAGACCACAGAATAACATTTAAGCACATTGAGGCAACATTCAACATCTCCCACGAGCGAGCTTACAATATTGCGGCGATTGTTTTAGGAATAAAGAGGATTTCTTCAAGGTGGGTTCCTAAAGCACTGAATGCAGATCAGAAGCGAGAGTGCTGTCATGAGATTGGGTATCATTTTGTAGCTAATGAAGCTCTGTTTTGGGTGTGGTATGTCATTTTCATTGAAACGTGAGTGCACCTCTTTGACCCTTGAAACAAAAGAACAATTGAAACAGTGGAAGCATCCCCCTTCCTTGCCACCCCCCTCCCTCAAAAGTTCCGAATGAAGACATAGGCTGAGAAAGTCATGGCATCCATCTTCTGTGATGCAAAACGAGTGATCATGGTTGATTTCCCAGAACTAGATGCCAAGTACTATTCCAACCTCTTAAGTTGTTTCTGCAAGGAATTGAAGATCAAGAGGTGATTGGTCAAAGTAGTCATCTTGCATCAAGACAGTGCCCCAATACAGCAGCATTTGTGACTCGGGCAACACTGTGTGACTGTTGGTGTGAGCTACCACAGCATTTACCCTGCTCACAGTTTTAGCCCCATCAGACTATTTTCTATTTCCAGACAGAAATTTGATAGTGACAATGTTGTGATAGATGCAGTCAACAATTGGTTTGAGTCAAAATCTTCTGAATTTTGAATGGGTTACAAAAGCTAGCAGATCATGCCAGAAGGTATGGTGGCTCAAGGGAGGACTTACATTGAAAAATAAATGGGTTTTCACAACTTTCCAGCATTCCTTATGTGAGAGCATAGGGAGTGGGAAGAAAAAAAAAAGTTGTTTCCACCTTGATGCCAGCTTTATATGAAATCTATTATGAACGTAGATGCAAATAAATCATTTTTTAAATTATTTCTTTTTTTTTTAAATACTCCTTCCTTTGCCATGGGCCCCTGAGTTCCAAGCAATATTAGTGACCACAGTGCCTTTTCATAGTTAAATATTTTTCTCCTGAATTTTGCAAGTCTATTAACTCATGAGTATCAGAATTAAATAGATCTATGCAAATAATATAACCTAGAAAGGAAAGTACCTTTCTTTAACCTCCTTTTTTATTTTTAGTTAATACCTTCTCTTCGCTTGAGTCACTAGGTGGCACCACTCTTTTTTTCTTTTTTTATGTGAACCCCAAACACGAGAGGTATTAGAACCTATAGTACTTAGTACTGTGCTTGGGTTTGAGGTTAAGAAGACGAAAGAAGATATTTGCTGACATTGGACTTGAACTTCTGTAGATTGTAATTTTCAGGAAATACGTATGAAGGAAGGTTGTTCCAGAAAACGGCAGTTGAATGAATAAATGAGGAAGATGAAAAGTTGGTTCTGTGGGTTTGAAGTTGGACAGTAAATGGATGTTGGCTGGTGGCGGCACGTGTTCGTACTGTTCTGAAAGAGAGAGAAGGAATTATAGAAGCCAATTCAGAAGAACAGTGCCCATGGAAGTATCTGTAGAAGAGGCATGCAGCAGAAACAGTGCGTCTATGAGAAAGCGAGTGGAGAGACTCTGTTAGAGATGAATCATTAATTAACCTAACTGCCCCTTCTGAATGGAATCAAGAAGCCTGAGAGAGGTTTTGGGTGGGGCACCACCCCAGATGTGGGAACAATATTCCATGGCAGGGCGAATTTGCGATTTATACAGAGCTGTTTGGAAGAAAAGTAACGCTGAGAGCAAAAGAGAAAACCAAGTTTTTTAGATGCAGAGGAAGCAATATTTGTAATGTGCTTGTGCCAAGAGAGATTAGAAGTCAGGGTAATCCCCAAAAGAGATATATCATTTTGCCTAGAAATCGGAGTGTCACTAAAGATAAGCATAGGAGTAGAAGAATCCTTTTTGCGAGATATAAGACAAGACTGAGTTTTAGAAGGGTTGAAATCAACTAAGTTGTCTTTGCCCCACTGGAGAATTACCTGAAGATCGGCATTTAAGGAATTGGTAGCAGATTTTCAAGAAGTTGAAGCTGATTGAGCAGGACAAGGTTTCTCAAAATGGAAAGTTGAATGCAATGTGCTATCATCGTCAAAACTATGGATAGGATTTCCAGTCAATGGAAGAAGGTCATTGATATACAAGAGGAAAAGAGTGGGGGAAATAACTGAACCTTGGGGGACACCGGCATTAGCGGAGAAGTTAGAAGACAGAGAGCCATCTACCATCACCCTCAGTGAGCGATCAAAGAGAAAACTGGATAACCAATTACTAAAAACAGTTGGCAAACCATAAGATGGAAGCTTGTTTAGAAGACCTTTATGCCAAACACGATCAAAAGCCTTTGAGATGTCAAGAGCAACTACTTGTGTTTCACCGAACCTTTCCATTGAATTAGTCCATAAATGGGTAACATAAGCCACAATATCCCCAGTGGATCGACACTGACGGAATCCATACTGGCGATCATTGATCAGACAGAAGGTTTCTAGATAGTTTAAGAGTTGGCGGTTAATTGATTTCTCCATTACTTTAGAAAGAGTAGAAGTAATTGCAGTGGGACGATAACTGGATGGGAGGGATTTGTCACCCTTTTTAGGAACTGGCTGGATATGAGCAAATTTCCAAGCAGAAGGAAAAACACCTTTGGAATAAGAAAGTGAAAAAAGGCGGCAAAGAATAGGAGTAAGTTCAGGAGCACAGGTTTTGAGAACAATGGAGAAATACCATCAGGACCTGGAGCTTTCTTAGCATCAAGATTCATCAAAATCCTTCTGATATCCTTTTGACGGAAGACCACAGGAGGCATTGAATGGAGCGTGTTTTGAATTGTGGGAGGTATTTTACCAAGATCATTAATACATGAGCTGGAAGAAAAATGGGATGCTAGCAGGTCAGCTTTATCCTTGGCTGAAGTGGCAACAGAACCATCTGGTTTGGACAAAGGTGGGAGCAAAGATGGGCAAAAGTTGCGGCCAATAGCTTTGACAAGAGACCAGAATGCTTGGCTACCATTAGGGCAAGAAGCAAGTTTTCTACTCTTAGCCTGTTCAAACTCTAGTTTGGACTGATTAATAACTGCTTTACAACTGTTGCGAGCTTTGGTGTAGGCAGAAAATGAAACTGAAGAATTAGAAACAAGCCAATTACTATATGCAACATTCTTCTCTTGGACAGCCTTAGCACATTTATTGGAAAACCAAGGTTTAGATAAAGGACGAGATTTTAAAGTGGAGTGTGGGATAAGGGATTCCATTCCTGCAAGAATAATTTCACTGACACGATCTGAGCAAACGTTGACATCAGAAGTTTTGAAACAGTAATCCGACCAAGGAAAAGAAGAAAAGAAGTCTCGCAGGTCATCCCATTTTGCATTCTTGTAATGCCAAACAACACGTGGTTGGGAATAGCCATGAGATAAAGGTTCCATTGGAGAAGAGACAATCACCAAGTTGTGATCTGAAGTGCCTAAAGGACCTCTCACTTCGACCGTGTACTTAGAAGGGTTGTTTGTGAGAAAAAGATCAAGTGTATTGGCTGTATGATTAGGATTGTCCGGTATTCTTGTAGGTAAATGAACAATCTGTGCTAGGTCATTAGCAATTGCAAAAGCCTCAGCATCTCGACCTGCTGGGTCGGTGTGACTAGAAAACGGAAGCCAGCTGGAGTTGTGAAAATTAAAATCACTAAGGAAAATTACTTCACTGTTAGGAAAGTTGGATTGGAGAAAGTCAAGTTGCAAAGAGAGGAAGTCAAAGAGCTCCAAGTGATTAGTGGAGTTAGGAGAACGGTAGAGACAACAGAAGAATTTGACACAATGAGGTAGAGAGATTTTAAGCCAGAGAAGATCAAAGAGAGGAGATTCCAAATTGCCAAGTCTCTGACAGGGAATATCGGCGCACCTTTTTTCGAAAAATTTGGGGTCAAAAAACTGGATGCATCTTATACAGTGGTTGTAGATTTTTTTTTACTTGCATTTTCCACTTTTTCGCGCTTGTTGTCTTTGCGCTCATTGTTTCACACTTGTTACCGGTATATTAGGTTATGTTTTGCCACATTCTGCCCAGAAATGGCTCAGAAAAGATTTTCGTACAGTGCTGAATTCAAGTTAGGAGGAGTTGTATGAATTTTATGATGAATAAAACTTGAATTCAATAACTTTATGTAATACATTTTTTTTTCAAATTTCGGGCCCCAAAATTAAGGTGCGTCTTTTACATGGGGAAATACAGTATATCAGGCTTAATTTATAAGTTTGCAGATGATACAAAGTTTGTAAGGGTGGTTAATCACAGTAATCAGGGTATGCTACTGCAACAAGATCTAGACAAATTAAGCAGATAGGCTGAGATTTGGTAAATGAAGTTTAACATCAACAAATGCAACCCTATTCATCATGTGGAAAGCAATAATTCTACATTAACTTGCCAACTGTATGGTACTACATTGAGGTTAATGGAAAATGAAAAAGACTTGGGGGTAATTGTACAGTCGGATATGAATTTCTCTGTGCAGTGCAGACAGGCTGCCAAGACAGTTCATGGGGGTTTTGTCAAGGATATGCAGGAATTTTGACAACAGGAATAAGGAGGTGATTATCCCATTGTATAAGGCAGTGGTTAGGCCATATCTTGAGTTGTGCATAGATGTCTGGAGGCCTCATTTTAGAAAGGATGTGGATCTGGCCCATTAGTGGAATGTGGAAATGGAATTTTAGAAAGGATATGGCCCATTAGTGGAAACTATGTGCCACAGAAACTGAAAAACATGCTGACTCTGCTGGGATTCCTATTAAGGTGTTTCCTCACAACCCCTAAATACTTCTAATGGTATTATCTCTAGCTGGGATCTGTTCAGTGTCACTGAGAAAGAAATAATTAATTTACTTCAGAAACAAAAATAATACCAGCTACAAATTATTATTAAAAAAGATAATAAACTTACACCTATCAGAAATATTATTCATACCTTGTATACACCTAACTTACCCTGGTAGGTAAAAGCAGGTTATCTATTCTGTTGCATCCACTCCTACATTCCCAATACTGTGAGAAGTTGCAAGTGCCTAAAGTATGGCTGTGAAATGGTGTGCAGAGGACACACAATCCTTCTTGCTATGACCAGGCTTGGCAGCCTGGTCATAGCAAGGCCTGTACCCATTGCTATGACCTTCCAGACCTAGTTCAAAGTGATTATTTGGTAGTGGAAATGACCTATTCCAACTGTTTATTATATAGTAGTTTATTACATTTGGTCTAGTACTCCAGATGCCTCCCTCACTTCCAATTACTACCTTACACATTATTAATTTTTTAATGCAACTTAATTGCTTTTAAATTATTTAGCTCTGTTTATTAAAATCATACATATGTCACTGGTGCTATGTCTTAGGTTAATCGTGCTTAGCTATTATCTGATACTTTGCCTGTTTCAGTTTAATCTTTTTATCTTTTCCTTGGTTTACATTTGGCCATTTAAAGATAAAGCTCTTTCTGTCGTCCCCATCCCCAGATTTGAATTTTAAAGCTTATGTTATAAAACCCATAAATTTCAAGCTAAATATTTATTGAGAAGACAAGTTAATAGTTGTATCATCAGATCTTTTTTACGTATACATATTAGTTATGTTATATACCGGGTGTCTCAAAAATACACAGCATAACTTCAGGAATGAGTTCCTCATATGTAGAAAATGAAAATATTTTATATCAACATAGTTCCAGAAATGCTTGGTTCCCGAGTTATTAACCGGAATGTCTTATCTCCCGCAGGTGATTTCCTTCATCACAAGGTACTGACAGGATCTGGTGGTTTCCATTCTGACCATGTACTCAAATCAGGAGCAAGCAGATATGCACTTTATGTACGGTTTGGCAGACAGCACGTACCACGAAAGGTTCCTAGAACAAAGTTGTCCAGACAGGAAAACATTTGAAAGTATCTCGCCGCCTTTGTGAACATGGGACCTTTACACCTCATGCTGCCGATAGAGGACAACCAAGATCTACGACTCCTGAAGTAGAGGAGGTGATTTCGGATATTGTGCATGCCACTCCTGGAATCAGCACACGCAGAATAGCAATGCAACTGGCTGTTCAACGTTCGACTATTTGGAGAGTGTTGCGAGAACACCAACCGTATTCTTACCATCTGCAATGGGTACAGGCCTTGTCACCAGCAGATTACCCTGCGCAAGTAATGTTCTGCTAGTGGTTCTTGCAGCAGTGTGGTACAACTCCTCACTTTCCTGCCTTAGCGATATTCACAGATGAAGCACAGTTCACACGAGATGGAATCCAAAACTTTCACAATCAGCATGTATGGGCTGAGGAAACCCACATCAAATCTTCCATCACATCACCAACTGCGGTTCAGCCTCAACATCTGGGCGGGTGTTTTTGGTAATAAGTTATTTGGGCCCCACATACTTCAAAGCAAACTCACAGGGTAGGCGTACAGAAACTTTCTGGAAAACAACATGCCTGATTTCTTGGACGCCACGCCACTGATCATTCGTCAAGAAACACACTTCATGGACGATGGCGCTCCTGCACATTTCAGCCATCTAGCCCGCAATTACCTGAGTCGAAGGTTTCCTGGTCGGTGGATAGGTAGAGGTGGACCAACTGCTTGGCCTCCATGCTCACCTAATTTAAACCCACTAGATTTCTTCTTGTGGGGGTCATTTAAAGTCTTTAGTGTATTCGACTCTGGTAGCTGATGTGGAAACTCTGTGCAATCAAATTGTGGCAGGTTGTGAGACAATACGGAACATGCCAGGAATTTGGCATCGTCTTTGCTAGTCCATGAGACGTCGATGTGAGGCCTGTATTCAGGCAGGTGGACATTTTGAACAAGTACTATAAGATGATGTGAACAGTTAAGTGTCATAGACAGACCTTCAAAACTCGGAAACCAAGCATTTCCGGAACTATGTTGATATAAAATATTTTTATTTTCTATGTATGAGGAACTCATTCCTGAAGTTATGCCGTGTATTTTTGAGACACCTTGTATAAATTATTATAAAATAATAATATATATATATTTACTATAAATTTTAGTTTCATCTCTTAAATTTTGAAATTTTTTCTTTTTCTAAGAAATCTGGTCGTTGGTGTGCAATGCATGTACGAATAGCTTGGGAAATATATCACCATCAGCAGAAACAGCAGCAAGCTGAAGTTCACAAACCTGGAGGCCCTCCTTCTGTAGCAGCTGTAGCTGCAGCAGCTGCTGCTGCCAAACCAACAGCAGATCTCCTGAGGCCTCCAAGTCATTTATTTGCATCTCTACCCAGACCACATGATTTGTCGTTTTCTTCATCATTTCTCGGAGCTGCAGGTAGGATATTTCTTTTGTAATATATACTTTCATTCATTCATGTATTCATAAATTCTTTCAGCTTTTTTAGAAAGTTAAGGTTAGTATTGTTATTATTTCACTGAAAATGCAAAAATAATATACGAGGGGTATCAAAAAAGTTTGTACCCTGATCTGGATAAAACATCAGTAGGAAGATGCCGTTTTTAATATAAGTTATCTACATATTCAGTAACTAATATGTGAAATTTCATTCCTGGAATACGATTGACAAAGTGGAGTATTTTGCAGTGATCAAGTTCCTGCATTTGCAGAGCAAGAAAATTGACGAAGAAATGAAAGCTTTGTCTGGACAGAATTGTCCATCCTATGACACTCTAAAAAAGTGGAAATGGGAGTTCCAGTGAGGTCGTACAAGTGTCTTTGACGAGCCAAGAAAAAGGAAAGCTATCAACATCCACAGACAGTGAAACGGTTGCAAAGGTTGAGCAGCTGGTGCTGAGTGACAGACGTGTGACAATTCATTTCAGCGCAAATGCAGTGGGAATTAGTTAAGGTCTGCCCACAGCATTTTATATGACCATCTTCACATGTGTAAGATCTCCGCATGATGGGTTTCATGATTGCTGACGCCATTGCAGAAGCAATGTCAAATGCAATTTTCTCACCAACTGTTGGATTTGTGTGCAGCTTCTAACTACTGCAGTACCCTTCCTATTCTCCTGACCTAGCACCATCAGACTTCTTGTTTCAAGAAATGAAGAAAGCATTAGCATTAGTAGAGGCATTTGATGCAAGAAAGCAAGCTTATGCAGCATCAGCCAAAAAAAAAAATAAAGTAAAATAAATAAATAAAAAATAACCACTTCCACTTCACCCTTCTGTTCGTTCGAAATACCTGTCCAGCTGAGCCTTAAACTTATTTAGGCTATCAACTTCCGTGTGTGAACTCCGCTTGGATTTGTCTCAGGAAGTCATCAATGAAGTAGAATCATGGTTTCAGGCAAAAAGTGCGGATCAAGGCATTAAACAACTGATCCATAGATGGGGGAAAAGTGTTATTATACGTGGAGAGTACATAGAAAAGGATGAAGGTTCTTGTGAGGTTTCACCTTTCTAGGGGTATTATTTCTACTTAAGGGTATGAACTTTTTGATACTCCCCCTCGTATTACCTAGTTATAAATAGCAAGAATTTTGTTTTTAATTTGTTATATTTTAAACTTGCTCCAAGAATAAAATTATATTGACCTCCTCTGTTTACCTTTATATAATTTTATGGGTTGGTTCTCTACAGTCCACCTGCATTTTGAAGGTAGTTTCAAATAGTGTGTCCATTAATATACAAATTAAGTGTATGAATTGTCTTCACTATTTTTGCAGAATGTGATGCTTTCCTTATCTGGGTTCCCAACTAATATTCATTTTAATAGATGGTAATATAAAAATAGCTTTGAAAACTTGAGGAAGAAATTACCTTTGGCTTCACTTGTCTGATTTGGATTTACAGAAGTAAAATTGAATAAATTCTTGGAATTTAGATCTAAAATGAAATTGATTCAAGTAATGCATAAACATATGTGGAAAATATTATTTTATTAGAAGAAAAGTAATAGGCTTTACTGATTTTTAAGTCGTGATTTGATTTTTTTACAATAACACCATAATAAAAAAAAAAAAAAATGCCTGTTTATATTTAACTGTTTCTTATATGTATTACTTATGTTGAATTCTACAATGTTGGGTTTTTTCTGTGGTGGCAGTGATGATTTTATATTTTTGCCAAATATATATGTATTACATAATTGAGTGCCATTCCAGTACTATAGTATGAATTTTGTTTTTAATTTGTTATATTTTAAACTTGCTCCAAGAATAAAATTATATGGATCTCCTCTGTTTACCTTTATGTAATAGGCTTTTCTGATTTTTAAGTCGTGATTTGATTTTTTTACAATAACACCATAATAAAAAAAAATGCCTGTTTATATTTAACTGTTTCTTATATGTATTACATATGTTGAATTCTACAATGTTGGGTTTTTCTGTGGTGGCAGTGATGATTTTATATCTTTGCCAAATTTATATGTATTGCATAATTGAGTGCCATTCCAGTACTATGGTACGAATAAGCTTTAAGTGCCCCCTTTTCCTTCCCAGTTTGCTATGTTTGTCAAAATAAGGTGTAGGTTATATCTAGACTCTTTTTGCTTTTGTGGATATTATATAGGTCCAAAGCAGGTATTAGTATTGCCATTGCTCATAGTTCAAGGAAGCCACAGGCTTTTGTGATACCAGCCAGATAAGAAAATACAATTTCTTATCTGGCTGGTATCAGTTTCTTCAAACTGTCAGCCTCCACTACTTGCAGAGGCAATTCCAGTAATCAGATACATATTGCACTCCATTGCAATATGTATTTGGGCCTCAGAGCCTAAGATTACCAAACAAATGATTCTATCCATGCCGTTACCTTTCATCTTTTCCCTTATAGCCAGCGAGTTGCTGATTACTGGAATTGCCTCCGCAAGTAGTTGAGGCTGACAGTTTGAAGAAACTGATACCAGTCAGATAATAAATGGATAGAATCATTTGTTTGGTAATCTTAGGCTCTGAGGCCCAAATACATATTGCAGTCCATTGCAATATGTATTTCAGATTGAGATTTCTTTTGAAAGATCCCGTGACAACTTACTGTTAGGGTTAAGTGTGTGTGGATATGTGGGTTTTTTTTTTTTTGTATATTAGCATCCCTAGCCATAGGCTGTCCCCTGCATGATATATATATTGTACAAGGGACATTGTATGATAAATTTAAAACAGTACTATTCAATAAATGTGGATAAGATTTATTTTGGGGTGAATAGATTACATGGAGTAGATGGATTAGGTTGGTAAGATCAGCTTTCTCCTCTCTCCCTTCTCCCCCTGAAAAAATTAGGATATTTTTCTTTTAAAAAGTGTCTATAATTAGTATTATTTTAAAAGTTTTCTCCTGTTTTCAATTAATAGATGTAAAATGGCTTTGTAGAATTTGAAACTCCAGTTACTTGCAGAAACAGGCCATTCATCTGAAAATGCCACCTTTTGAGTGGGTGAAATCTCTCTCTCTCTTGACAGACCCACAACAGTGAAAGTCAGATCAGGTTAATGATAATCATTCCAATCCGCTTCTTCATCTCAAAAAACAGCAACACAGACAATTGAATTCTTTTTTTTAAAAAAAAAAAATCCTCCTACACAGATGAACATTGATAATACACCTAATCAAGATAGATGAGCTGTTTGATATATATGCTGAACATTATTTTTATTAATTTTATTATTAAAATCTGCTTTATTACCTTATTGGTGCATCCCCTGAACATCCTGCAAGCTAGACGGGTATGCACTATCAACAGATCAAATTACAAAAGTACATACAGAACACGGCTGGATTTCCCATTAGGTACAGTGCCTAGAACCTACGAAAGAAGGGGAAAAAAAATAGGGAAGAAAATGTTTTCAGACGTAAAAATAATGTAACTATAAAACTTCAACATTATATTTGAAATTAAAAAGAAACGAAATTTACAATATCATCAATATTGTAGATTACTTGTAACATTTCTTAGCATTACAAAAGGTTTTTGCTTCTGATTTTCATTGTAGAAAAGTCTTTAATAACGTCTTCTGTGTATTGAGAACAAGTAATATCATTCTTGATACACAGAAGTACCAACGATGATAAGCAATCTTGGCTCATAGTTGAGCATACACAGTTCTTGATCTGCTTAAGTTTCGAAAATGAGCACCTTCCTTCAACATTTGATCCAGCTATGGATAGATAAATTCTTAAAGCTATATGTACATTTGGGAAACTAGTAATCAGTTTATCTTTTATTTATGCCTTTATTAATTCTGCCACAGACGTTTTGTCCTTGTATAGTGCTGAAAACAATAAGAATTCATCAAGAAGTCTACTTCTAAGTTGGAGGAGTAGGTGTTGACTAATGCTGTGGCATTGGATTCAATTCCTTCTTTTGACATAGATTTATGTATAAGAAAACTGAAGGTATCATGCAATGTTACTGTATGCAGCATGTAGTTTTGTAACTTCTACAATATGATCAAAAACTTGATCATATTGTAGTATGTCTACAATATGATCAAAAACTTGAATTTGAAATGTATCTTTTGTACTTAGTTCTGCTGGTAGCAATTCCTCTGGTGTTTCATGAAACAGTTCCTTCTTTTTCCACTTTCATATTCTGTAATCAGAATTTGAAATGAATTCTTTAGCTATTTTTTCTAAATCATCAAATTTGTCTTTGACTCGAACATCAATCAAATATTCCAGAAGAGCATCATATAATTTCACAATTATGCATAACTCAAATCCAGGCTTGAATTGCTTGATTCACTGTTTTTTAGATCTTCCCAAATGATAGTCATCATCATCAGCCATTTTCAATCCACTGCAGGATGAAAGCCTCTCCAGCAACTTTCCAGTTCCTTCTGTTTTAAGCACTGGCCATCCATTTACTACCCACAAACTCATGAATTTCATCTATCCATCTCCGCCTTTGTCTTCCAGGTTTTCTTCTAACTCCTCTTGGGTACCATTCTGTTATTTTCTTAGTCCATCTGTCATCATGTCTTCGAGCTATGTGTCCTGCCCAAGACCATTTTAGTTCTTTAATTTTGATAAGAATGTCCTTTACTTGATTTTGCTGCCTAAATCATGTGTTTCTCTTCTTATCTAACAGTCTGATTCCCAATATAATTCGTTCCATTCTTTGCTGTGTAGTTCTCAGCTTCTCTTCCATTCTTTTGGTGAGTGCCCAAGTTTCACTTCCATAAGTCATGGTGGGGAGTATACATTGGTTCATTATTTTACGTTTCAGACAAACTGGGATATTGCTCTTTAGTATGTGACTATATTTCCTGAATGCTATCCATCCAAAATTTATTCTTCTCTTGACTTCCAGCCATTTATCATTATTACAGCTAATAACTTGTCCTAGATAAGTATATGACTCCACCTTTTCAATTACTGCATCTTCAATCATTATTTCTCTTTCTGTGGCATACTTGTTCATCATTACTTTTGTTTTAGCCATATTCATCTTTAGTCCAAAATCCTCACTAACTGTGCATAACTGATTAATATTTTCCTCTAATTCTTTGGGATCGTGGCTTATGACCACAATTTCATCTACAAATCGTCAATTTGTATGGGCACTCTCCATTCACATTGACTCCTTTCTGCGACCAGTCTAATCTTCTGAAAGCTTCCTCAAGGGCAGCAGTAAACAGCTTCGGAGATATTGTGTCTCCTTGTCGAACTCCTTTCTCAATTTTAAATTTCCTACTGTGTTTGTCTAGTCTAATAAAGGAGGTAGCACTCTCATATATTTTCTTCAAAATCATAATATGCGGGGTATCTATGCCTTGTCTTTCCAGTGCCCGAAACATTGCCTTATACTGTATGGAGTCAAATGCCTTTTCATAATCCACAAATGCCAGGCATAATGGTGTTTTATATTCATTTGCTTTCTCCATTAGATGTGATATTACGTGAAGGTGATCCATAGTTGAGAATCCTGTCCTAAAGCCAGTTTGCTCTTTCGATTGATTCTCATCAAGTATTCTTTCTAATCTGTTAATAATGACCCCTGTGAACAACTTGTAGATGTGTGATAACAAGCTAATCGGTCTATAATTTCCAATTTCTGATTTATCTCCTTTCTTATGCAGCAAAACTATGATTGCATTAGTCCACTGCTTAGGCATCACACCTTTTCTAATGCACTTTGTGAAGAGCCTTGCCAGTTTTTGTGTTGTCTCTTCCTCCAAATTTTAACAATTCTACAGTAACTTCATCTTCCCCCGGGGCTTTCTGATTCTTCATTTTCTTCAATGCATGTTCTACCTCATCAGAAAGAATATTCGGTATGTCGTATGTGTTGCTACTTTGCAATCCATCTTCCCCACTGCTGGCATCATTCCCTCGCTTCTTGTATAATTCCCTATAGTAGTCTTCTGCTATTTGAATTATGCCTTCTCTGCTGTTTATAAGTACACCATCACTATTCTTCAGTTTCAGTATCATTTGTCTTTCTGTATTACTGCTCATGGCTGCTGATTTATATCCTTTGTTTTCCCTTAATGCTTGTTCTACTTTTCTTGTGTTAAATCTTCTTATGTCCTCTCTGAGTCTCTTTCTAATGGCTTTGCATAACTCAGTATACTCAATTTTCTCCCTGTCAGTGTTTTTCTTGCTCTTCATTTGTCGTCTTCAATTCATCATGACAAGTGTTTCTTGACTAATTTTTTCTTCTTTGGATTTCTTTTTCCCTATAGGTTTCTTGGGCTTTATCACTTCCAAAAAGTTGTAATATTCCTCATCGATATCTTGGTCCTAAGCAGTCTGCAGAAGCTCAAACTTGTTCTTAAGTACCAGTACATACTGCTTTTTCTCCTCCTCTGTTATCTCAAAGACCTTTGTATTATTTTACTCGAGTCAGTTTTTTCCTTTCCTACATCTATATCGTGTACATCTTACCATTCTGTGATCACTTCCAACATTTACCTTATTCAGGATGGTAACATCATTCACAATATATCTTCTATTAGTGAGGATGAAGTCGATTTCATTAGTTGTTAATCCATTTGGACTCTTCCATGTCCACTTTCTGTTCATTACTGACAGTGCTTGAGATTCTGCAAATTCCACAAGTCTTTCACCTCTTTCAAAATTTCCTATAGTTCCCCTTTCTGCAATGTTTTGTCTTTTTCCTACCTTAGCATTGAAGTCCCCCATAATAATAGTGTAGTGGATTTTCTGCTCATCTAGAAGACTCAATGTCGGTGTACATTTCTTCAACCTCTTCATCATCATCATGGCTTGATGTTGGTGCATAAATCAATGATAGTCATTAACACTATTTCTAACCTGTTTGGTTTATTTATCGAAGCCTTCGAATTCTGAGATATCAACAAGTTCTGCACGAATTTTAATGTAATATTTTTCAGTGATCTCGCAGCTTCGTAACATGATGATCATCTTGTGCTGGATAGATTTTTGATCGAGATTGTATCCTCCATCATACTCAATTAATATCATCTTTATGGTGAAGCTGGAAAGAATGTGTAGAGCGACTGTAAAATGCCAAAAAAATTAATGGCAGCCAAACAGTTTTCTGCAGATGTGGTTCCTACTAGGGCTTCTTTCCCAGGAATCTAAGTTCCCACATGTTTTTATTGGTTTTTTAATTCCCAGAAAGTTCCTGGGAACTTTAAATTGTCTTAAATTTATTTTTTTAATATAATGATATGAGATATTGGTTATGGATTATGATAAAGTAATTGCAATTCCAGGCATTTCATCCATCTTCAAGTAACACTTGGCAACTTGCACCATGGTTGCCAAGTCTCTTGCTTGGTGTATTACCAAATCTACCAAGAATTATTATCAAATTCTCAATTTTATTACCAATTACTTGGGGGGGGGGAAGATATATATAAATTGAATTGAATTCACTGTGCTAGCCGCAGTCCACACCGCATGCAAAACTGTACACATAGTACGTTCTAGTACGTATTGCGGTATCCTATGATACATAAGCAAACAGGAATGCTAAATGTTAATCAGTCTTACTAATAGAATAAGATTATTTAAATGAATTTGACTTTTTGTAGGATTTAAAATCTCATACTTGTTATATAGCATTAGCAAAGGCACATGATGCAAGAAAGCAAGCTTTTATAGCATCAGCCAAAAAAAAAAAAAAAAACCCCCTTATTTCACCCATCCACTAGCTCCAAATGTTTGTCAAGTTTTGCCTTGAGTCTATTTTAGCTATTAACTTCTACAACGGCAGATGGAAGTTTGTTCCAGCAGTCAACCACCCGCTGGCTAAAGCACATCTATCCTACAACCGTCTTTCTTCAATTTGAATTTATGCCCTCTCAGGCGATTCTGAGCAAGAGGAAGAATCCCATCAGCATTGAGCATGCTCAAACCATTCAAGGCTTTATACACCTCAGTCAGATCACCTCGCAGGTGCCTAGTCTCCAGACACTGTAATTTTCAAAACTTAAGCCTTTCTTTTCATAAGAGGAACCCTTTGTTCCATTCACTAATCTTGTTGCCCTTTTCTGTACTTGTTCCAACAGCTCTAAATCCTTCTTAAAATGAGGCCTCCAGACCTGTATACAGTACTCAAGGTGTGGTCTGACCACTGCCTTATACAAGGGGATAATTATCTCCTTATCTCTGCTAGAAAAATTCCTGTATATCATTGACAAGACACCATGAGTTACTCTTCCAGACCGTCTGCACTGCTCAGAATCAGAATATTACTTTATTATTACCAAATATCGCCATTTTCATTACTAGAATACCAAGTGATTTATCTTTATTACCAAACAAATTTTTAATTACTAAATTCCTACCAATTTGGTAATTGATGTCCTGCAAGATATTGTTACAACCCTGCAGCCAGTAAAAATTGGTGCAGAGAAAAATTATGCAGCCGTGATGCAAATCTGCTAACTGCCGAAGGAGTATTTGCTTTCATTTATTAATGAGTTACAACAACAAAAGTCAGAATTTGCCAAGAAGTGAAAAACTTATAAAACGGATTAATGAGAAAAGGAATACGACTTTGGTCATCCTGCTTCTTAATTTAAATATCGGGGAAAATTATGTGAATTCTGCAGTGACTCCTGGCCTTCTATAGCTACCAAACAAAGAATCATTATTTGAATTTGCTAAGATGACACTGATTAGACTCTTCAACGAAGATGAAGACTGTATCCACTGTATCACCCCAGGGGCTAATCTTGGGGACTGATTGAGTGACTTATCAGAAGTGTAATTAGCAAATTTTGATTGAAATTTCTTTTTATTGATTTGTTACTTTTTGAGTTTTCTGTTGCACGAAGTGCATTGATTAGCTGCCCTACGTTCTCGACGTCTGGGGTGAGCGGTTAGGGGTTCATCCCCCCTGACCAGCTAAACGGGTATTGAGTTGGTGGGGCAGAGAGAATTTGGTTCAAAAATTGCATTTTGTGCCCTCAAGTTTAAAGCTTTTGGGACCCCCACTCGTTTCACTTGAGTGGGGGGTGTTGTTAAATAAGTTTCTAAATAGATTTTTGGATACTTGTGTTTTGAGTTGAAGTAGTGGTCTTCAAGACCTTGTATAAAGTTGAAGTTGTAAATAGTTGGCAATTGCAGCCTTTTAATATGTCCGGTATCAAGCGCTGGCTCTCTTTCCAAGAAAAAAGCAGAGATGGAGTTGGAAGCAGATAGTGATTCGGAGAGTGAAAACTCTGAGACTCAGGAAGAGGTGGAAGATATAGATCTTGAAGAAGTAAAGGGAAAAACTGACAGTACTGGGGAATCTCAGGATACAGCTCGTGAAAGGAAAAAGCAGGAGATGTGGACACCAGAAAAGAAATTAGAAATGATAAATAGTATGAAGAAGCTGTTAAATTCTATGACAAAAAGTTCGGAACAAGGACCTGTGGTAACCGGATTAGATAAAATAGTGGCGGCACGAGGGAGATTAAGGGCTCTCCTATTGCAAAGAGAACATCGGGTAACGAGCAATGTAGCAACCAAGATTATGGAAATATGGGATGATCTAGAAATGGCCATAGTAAAGCTGGAGATAGACTTACATGTCATTAGGGCTGAAAAGAATGACATTCAAAAACAATACAAAAAGGAATATGCTACTGTGGTAAAAGAAAAGTGCGTTGCAAAACCCAGAGTGGCAGTTATTACTACCAAGAACAGTAAACATAAATGCAGCGAAGATATTAAAAAAGATCTAATTAAAAAAGTGAGACCTGAGCTACAGAATGTTAAAGTACAAAATTTAAGAGCTGTACTGGATAAGAAGATCATCCTTGAAGTAGAGTCAGAAAAGGATATAGATTTGCTCGTTGATTGTCCAAAGTTTAAAGAACTAAAATTGTGTGTGGAAAAGGTAAAGAAGCGAGATCCTAAGGTTCTGATTTAGGACGTGGAACTAGATGTGAATAAAGACGAGTTGAAAGAACAATTATGGATTAAGAACTTGAAAGATTACGGTGTAAACCAAGATGTATTCCAAGAAAGTTTTAATGTGATATCTGTGAATAAAGCAAAGAACAAGAAACTGAATAACTGGATAGTGCACTTGATTAGAAAAGGAAAAGTGTTTGTGAATTGGTCTGCCTGTCGGGTTCGCGACATTGTCACGGTGACCCAGTGTTACAGATGCATGGCTTTTGGCCACATTGCAAAGTTCTGTAAAATGAAAGCATTTTGCGGATATTGTTCCATTGAAGGACATTCCTATAAAGATTGTGTTAACAAGGAAAGACTGCCTTGTTGTATAAATTGCAAACGCAGAAAAGTAACAGCAGAACATAATGCTGTAGACCATACTTGTCCCGAGTATGAAAAGGCAATAGCCCTAAGTTGGAGAAGAACAGATTACGATTAAAATTGTTAAGTGATGCTGTCTGTAGTTATGGGTCTGTGTCAGGAGGTGCCGTGGCTTGTCATTGGCCTGCTAGGAAAGGCCTATTGAGATAGTGCTATGCTTGGAAAGAGACTCAGTGTGAGACTACAGTTTTAAGATTTTATAAAGTTAAGTTAAATAATTTTAACCTCCAAACGTGTAGAGGTCTTCCTCCTCGAGGAAGGGGCGGTAACTGTGGTCACACGGGATATTTACTTATCTCTGTGTGACCACAGGCTAAAGACCGATATAACGAGTCCTTTAATCAACAGAAATGTCTAGAATAATTTTGGCCTGATAACTAATGTAGTGATGATAAATCACATAAAATATAACTGTAATAAAACAAAAGTTTAAGACTTTTGCGCAGATAGGCTATTGCCTGGGTGGCGCACTGAAGGTTCTGTTGCTTAAATGGAATGTATCCCTAACTCTTCACAATCAGTAGATGAAGAAATTCAAGAAATTGCAAAACCCATGAATCCGATGACATTGAGAGACAAGTTAGAAGTAGCGATTCAATCTAAGACAAAACTTATGCAATCTTCAACTTTTTCTCAGAATCACAAACGGTGTTTAGACCTGGTTTTGAATTGCAGTTATTCGAGGCAGCTGGGGACAGAGCTTCCAACATTTTGCATTTAGTTGATTCACTAAAAATCATTCCACCAACCTCTTTTGAATCAGAGGGTATTTTCTACTGTAGGTTAATCTATCACAAAGTTGAGAACTAGCCTTAGTTGATAGGAATATTGAGGCTTTGTGTTTTTTTAAGTAGTTATTATCAAAATACATAAAAAAAAATTTCATTTTTGATTGTACATGTTGAAATTTTAAATAAAAAGGCTTAATTTTTAAAAGAAAGTTAATTTTTTGTTATTTTTTCACAAAAAAATTTATTTTAGTTGTAAATAAAGAAATAATAATGTTCTAGTCATCTTTGTTTCCCGTAAATTGTTTAATTTTTAAATATATAAACATAAACAGTCAATTTTTCCAAATTTATATACCCATCCCCAGGATCCCAGAAATCAGTAAAATTTCTGGGAAATCCTGGGAAGAAAATAAATTCTTTATATTTGAGAAGCACTAGTTCCTACTAAATTAAGACTGTGTGAAGCACATGGAACCCATACTGCTAGTTTGTTGACTTCTCTGAATCTGGCTTAGACCTCAGAATAAATCCCACTTGTATTAGCAGCATTGTCATATGACTGAGATCTGTAATTTGCTACATCTATTCCATATTTATAAAGAACAGAATGCTACCTTGTCAAAAAGATATTTTGCATCATGCTTTTCAATGGAAACAAACATCAAGAAACTCTCATGTACTTCGCCATCTTTTGATACATAATGAATAATGACGGACAACTGATCTGTGTGACTTTATATCAGCAGTTGAATCTATGCTGATGCCATAATATTTGATTTCTTTAATTTCAGATGTGATGTGTGCCAACACTTTTGACCCTAATAAATTGATAAATTCTTCATATGTGGTTGAAGACAAGTACGAAACATTTCCACTTTTTGGATTTCTGTATTTTTTTATATGCTCTTTTAGAAAAGGATCAAACTCAGAAGATCAATACACCCAAGGAAGTTGCCATTGTTAGGATTATTGTGTTGTTCATTATCACCACGAAAAGCTATACCTCTTTTTGCCAAAAATTTTACTACTGCAACTACTCTTCTTAAAACTTCAGTCCAGTATTTAGTTGCTTTTTCCTTCTCGATTTGCAATTTTGTGTCAATCCGGGTAGATATAGAAGTGAAATGCTCTTTTGATTTTTCATGTGTTGTGATTCTTGCATGTGCATTTTTCCAGTCATTGAATCCAGTTAGAAATTGATTACACATCTCATTAAGTCCATCTTCAAATAACATACACACATAACAATATACTTTTTTTAGTAGATTCTGAGCATATTAGCTAGTCTCTTTTAACGACCTCGCCATTTCCCATTTTTAGACAATTTCAAATCATCTAAAAAGACGATGAATGAGATCAGCATTTATTTTCTATTTAGCTGGATCAGTACTGAAATCTGATAGTGAAACAGTAACAGGTGTTTTTTGGGTACTTGTCATTCACAGGCCCTGATTCATCCTTATTTGCAATTACATCAGTTGTTGATGTCGACACTATGGAATCTACCTGGTCTGATTCTAGTTCTATATCAACTTGACCTTTATTGGTTCCTTTGCTGGTAGATCTAGAGGTAGATGGCCTATGAATGCCATCACTGAAATCTTCAGATTGAGAAAGAGTAGGCTTATTGCAGGAGTGGTTTGGAACATTTAAATATTTCAGCATTGAATTTTTCATTTTACCCAAAGCTTTTTCTTTTTTCATAACCTGATTCATGTTTTTGTATGTATCTGTCAGACATTTAAAATCACATCAGACACAGTAAACACAATAAATTATTCTAGGATCAGAATATGAAAAATTGAAAATACAGCTCACCAATCTTCTTTTAAAATTCACACTATTTTCTTAAAATGTCGCGCCACAAACTTATTCCATTATTTACTACCACTCGCTTTACATATAATTCACATGTAATATTTGTGAGTACAACTGTTTTTAACAGGAGAATGCATGTTAAACTCTCTACGAAACAAGTCAGTTTAACAAGATAAGCATGAGATAACAGTCATACACATTCATACGTGCATATGCTGATCCACAATCATACAAGATGTAATTTGCAGTCAGTGTGTTAATACAGTATAATTTATTATAAGAAAAATTTTACTCCTCTTTTCCCACTTTTCAGAATGAAAAATGCCTAGGGCTTACAAACGTTAAAATGACAGAGCATCAACAATACAATAATGTATAACAAATTAACATATGCATAGTGCCATGAGCAATGGTGATACAATTACACAATGTAGTTAATAATAAAACCGTCTATATTTGTATATTTACATGATGTGGCACATTACAATATGACATGGCTGCAAGATGCCTTATCCTTCCCACAAAACAGAAACTTATAAGGATTGGCACAAAGAAACTGACCTCTACATTGAAAATTTAGGGAACATCAAACTCAACCAATAGGCATTTATTTATAAGGAGCCAGTTTAACTTGATGAAGGCATATCAAGCTTATTGTGTAAGTTTGAAGATGATACAAAGATTTGGCAGAGAGATTAATGAGAGGAATCATGGCTTACTATTGCAACAAGACCTTAAAAAATTAGACAGATGGGCTGAGAAGTGACAGTTGAGGTTCAGCATTGATAAATGTAAGGTACTGTATATGGCCAGTAGTAATCCCAGAATAACAATTAGCTGATACTACACTCAATGTTGCAAGACAACAAACTAGACCTGGGAGTAACTTTGCAGCCTGAAATGTTCTCTGAGCAGTGCAGGTAGACTGCTAGCACACATCATGGGGTTCTGTCAATGCTATACAAGAATTTTACCAGCAGGAACATACAGGTGATTATCCTATTGTATAAGGCAGTGGTTAGGATGCATCTTGAATATTGTACATGGGTCTGGAAGCTTCATTTTAAGAAGGATGTGGATCTGTTAGAACACTGACACAAAAGAGATTTTTATCATGAAAGGCTTCAGTTCTGTAAATTGCAGCACTTGGAAACTAGGCATCTGTGGGAACACCTGAATTGAAGTGTTCAAGACTTTAAATGGATTTCCTCACTACATTATGTCAAAATATTAAACCCCCCCCCATTGAAAGAAATTTGAAACAGTTTTTACAAATCTGGTATTGAAGATATTTACACAACACTTGTTACAGCACTTATTCACAATACAAACTTTGACATTGTTAATGATTTTGCCAACAAAAAAGCCAAAGAAAGGATTTTTCTCAGAAATCTGAATTTAACAATTTGTTAGTAAAATATATTGTTAGAATAAAATTGTTGAATTCTATTGGAATTATATTTTTTTTCAGGCTCTGCCACTCTCTTTTTTTTTTTTTTTTTTTTTTGTTGATTCAACCCGGGTTGAATCAACAAAATTCACATCGGGTGAGTATGGGCTTGTCACACCCAGGCTCCTGAGGTGGATATCATTATTCTTCTCTTTCTTGGTGATTTCTTTCTACTCTCTCTCTCTCTCTCTCTCTCTCTCTCAGGGTAACACTGAAAAAAAATATTTTTTTTTTTTTTTTTTTTTTACGGTTGGTGCAGAATAAGCCTCAGGCAACCTTGCATCATTTGCCCACTACTAATATGACATGGATACAGGATGCTCTGTCTTTCCCAAAAAAAGAGAAAATCATGAGGATTAGTACAAACAACCAACCTCTAAAAAAACAGACCTAAGCTGAACCACACTGACTCCTGCATTAGAATTGTAGAGAAATATGTAACAACTTTGATGACTTGTATGAATTGATCAACCATTATTGAATTAATAAGCATTATTTACAAGAAACCAATTTAACTGCTGAAGTGTCTGCTTCAATTAAAAATTATAACCATACAGGTTAGACAGTTTGACAGACATCTTGTGGAAGACATCTTGTGTCGATAGGTGGAACAGGACCAGGGTATGTCTGCCAGGGGCAAAGGTTGATGACGTTGTAGAGCGGATATCATCTTTTAAGGGCACAAAAGGTGATATAATTGTACACGTTGGCACTAATGATATTAAGAGTAGGAGACCAGCGGAATTACTTAACAAGTACAGGTCACAGTTGAAAAGAAGCCGTGAATTAGGGTTGAATTTGAAAGTGTCGGCAATTCTGCCCATACACGATAGGAGGGAGTATACGATGAGAGCCCTCTTGATCAATTTGGCCCTGGAAAGATTGTGCAAGGCTCAAGGGGTAGAATTTTTTTCAGCCTGGTCTGTACTTGTTAACAGGAAAGACTGCTTCTACAAGGATGGGATACACTTAAATAGAAAGGGTGCACGAATGTTTGCTGATGCTATCGAGGCAGTGTTAGGTGGGTCGGAAAATTGCTAGATTGGGGGGGATACAAGGATTAATAGATTAACAGTAGCCACTGGCAGAGGTGAAAGTGATTCTTACACTGCTTCTATTGGAATGAGCAGCAGCCTGGAAAACAAGATGCAGGGTATTTCAGAGAGTGCTGGGCGTCATTGCGGTAGAAGTAAACACATGGGTTGTGTTAGGGTAGCTAAGAAAAAGAACAGATGCATCTATACTTGCGTGTACACCAATGCTAGGAGTTTAGTAAATAAATTTGATGAATTTGAGGTATTGCTCAAAACATCAAAGGCAGATATTGTTGGGATTTCAGAGACGTGGTGTCACACAGATATAAGGAAGTTTAGGCCTAAATGGATGTCAGATGAACTAATGAGACATATGGCAGAGAAGAAAAATGCATGGCATACATACAAATTAACACGTGACACAGAAGTCTATGATAGATACAAGTTGATCTGTAACCAAGTTACAAAGGAGGTTAGGCAGGCGAAGGCAGATTACGAGATATCTTTGGCAAGGGATGCAAAGAAAAACAGCAAAGAGTTCTTTACTTATGTAAACTCTAGAAGGAAGGGGACGAATCAGATTGGTCCACTTGATATCGATGGGTCAACTGTTGATGATCCTGCTCAGGTAGCTAACAAACTAAATGAATATTTTTTCATTGACATTCACACATGAGGAGTTATTCAGCGAGGGGAATGCCAGAGGTGTATTCAACTCTGGCACTAAGCTAGAGAATCTTGTAATAACTGAGAATAAAGTGGAGGAGAAATTGTTGAAGATAAACACAAGAAAGGCACCTGGGGTGGATGGGATCTATCCAGTTATATTAAAGGAGGCAGCAAAGGAAGTAAGCAAACCCTTAGCCATAATTATGAGAGCTTCCTTGGACTCAGGGAGGTACCCACGGACTGGAGATATGCAAATGTGACCCCAATGTCACAAAGCAGGATCAAAGGCTAACACAAGTAATTATAGACCTGTGAGTTTAACTTCTGTTCCCAGAAAATTAATGGAGGCACTGGTTCAAGAAGCACTGCAGGATCATCTAGACAAGACTTCAGTTATAGCTCGGACACAGCATGGTTTTGTTAAGGGGAAGTCTTGCCTGACCAATTTTACTGGATACTATGATGCAGTCACAAAAGAACTGGATGCAGGGAATAACTTTGATATTATATACTTGGATCTTAGAAAGGCTTTTGATACTGTTGCACATGGAAGACTGCTGCACAAATTGAAGCAGTGTGGCATTGGAGGCAAAGTGCTGCTATGGATAAAGGGATGGTTGAGGGGGAGAAGACAGAGAGTGGTAATCAATGGACACTGCTCAGGGATGGGATACACAGGGATGGGATACACTTAAATAGAAAGGGTGCAAGAATATTTGCTGATGCTATCGAGGCAGTGTTAGGTGGGTCGGAAAACTGCTAGCTTGGGGGGAGACAAAGACCAATAGATTGACAGTAGCCACTGGCAGAGGTGAAAGAGATTCTTGCACTGCTTCTATTAGAATGAGCAGAAGCCTGAAAAACAAGATGCATGGTATTTCAGAGACTGCTGGGAGCCATTGCGGTACAAGTAAACACATGGGTTGTGTTAGGGTAGCTAAGAATAGAAACAGGTGCAGGTATACTTGCGTGTACACCAATGCTAGGAGTTTAGTAAATAAATTTGATGAATTTGAGGTATTGCTCAAAACATCGAAGGCAGATATTGTTGGGATATCAGAGACGTGGTGTCACACAGATATAAGGGATGCAGAACTGCAATTTGGGGAGTACAACATCTACAGAAAGGATAGACAGGATAGGAAGGGGGGAGGGGTTATGCTATTAGTTAAGAAACACATAAAAACCAAGGAAGTGAAGCCAGTCGACATCGCTGGACAGTGCAGTGTGGAGTCAGTTTGGTGTGACATAAACATTGGAAGATCAAAATTGAGAGTAGGAGTGTGCTATAGGCCTAATGACTCTGATGAGTATAATAAGGAACTGTACAGGGAAATAGAGTGGGCCAGTAAATCAGAGTGTCTTATAATGGGAGATTTTAATTTCCCAGATATTGACTGGAATTTGGGGGCTGGTTACTCACACACTAGCAGGGCTTTTGTGGATTTATTGGATGATTGTTTTCTACATCAGCATGTTCGGGAGGCAACTAGAGGGAGTAATACTCTTGATTTGATTATCAGCAGTGATTCTTCATGCATTAAGAATCTGCAGATAAATGAACCACTAGGTGGCAGTGATCACAGTGTGCTGAAGTGGGATTTACTCAAAGAGGTAACTACCATTAGGGGTAAAGGGAAGGGTTATTGCTTCCGTAAAGGCGACTACGATGGACTGAGACAGTATTTAAATTCTATACAGTGGGACCAACTGATGATGTTACCAACAGCAAATTCAAAATGGGAAGCATTCAAAGAACTTATCTTGGAAGCTACTAGGCTTTACATACCAACTAAGAAATATTGTTCAAGGTTTAGGCCAAAATGGATGTCAGATGAACTAATGAGGTATATGGCAGAGAAGAAAAATGCATGGGATACATACAAATTAACACATGACACAGAAGCCTATGATAGATACAAGTTGATATGCAACCAAGTTACAAAGGAGGTTAGGCAGGCGAAGGCAGATTACGAGAAATCCTTGGCAAGGGATGCAAAGAAAAACAGCAAAGAGTTCTTTGCTTATGTAAACTCTAGAAGGAAGGGGATGAATCAGATTGGTCCACTTGATATTGATGGGTCAAGTGTTGATGATCCTGCTCAGGTAGCCAACAAACTAAATGAATATTTTGCATCGACATTCACACATGAGGAGTTATTCAGGGAGGGGAATGCCAGAGGTGTATTCAACTCTGGCAGTAAACTACAGAATCTTGAAATAACTGGGAGTAAAGTGGAGGAGAAACTGTTGAAGATAAACACAAGAAAGGCACCCGGGGTGGATGGGATCTATCCAGTTATATTAAAGGAGGCAGCAAAGGAAGTAAGCAAACCCTTAGCCATAATTATGAGAGCTTCCTTGGACTCAGGGGAGGTACCCATAGACTGGAAATGTGCAAATGTGACCCCAATTCACAAAGGAGGATCAAAGGCTGACACAAGTAATTATAGACCTGTGAGCTTAACTTCTGTTCCAGGAAAATTAATGGAGGCACTGGTTAAAGAAGCACTGCAGGATCATTTAGACAAGACTTCAGTTATAGCTCAGACACAGCATGGTTTTGTTAAGGGGAAGTCTTGCCTGACCAACTTGATTGGATACTATGATGCAGTCACAAAAGAACTGGATGCAGGGAATAACTTTGATATTATATACTTGGATCTTAGAAAGGCTTTTGATACTGTTGCACATGGAAGACTGCTACACAAATTGGAGCAGTGTGACATTGGAGGCAAATTGCTGCTATGGATAAAGGGGTGGTTGAGGGGGAGAAGACAGAGAGTGGTAATCAATGGACACTGCTCATCGTGGACTGATGTTATTAGTGGAGTCCCTCAGGACTCAGTGTTGGGTCCATTATTGTTTTCTGTATTTATAAATGATATTGATGATGGTATATCCGGCTTAATGTCCAAGTTTGCAGACGATACAAAGGTTGGCAGGGTTGTCAAGGACACTACGGACACTATGCTGCTGCAACAGGATCTGGAAAGGTTGAGCAGATGGGCTGAGAGGTGGCCAATGAAGTTTAACATTGATAAATGTAAAGTACTACACATGGGAAACAGCAACCCCAGAGCAACGTATCAACTCTGTGGTACTGCACTGACAGTGGTGGAGAATGAAAGGGACTTAGGGGTGGTTGTGCAGGCAGATATGAAGTTCTCTGAGCAGTGCAGACGGGCTGCAAGAGTAGCTCATGGAGTATTGTCAATGATATACAGGAATTTTTCCAGCAGGGATAAGGAGGTGATTATTCCATTGTATAAGGCGATGGTCAGGCCACACCTAGAGTACTGTATACAGGTCTGGAGGCCTCATTTCAAGAAGGATGTAGAGCTGCTGGAACGAGTACAGAGAAGGGCAACAAGATTAGTGAATGGAACAAAGGGGTGCTCTTACGAAGAAAGGCTTAAGTTTTGCAAATTACAGTGTCTGGAGACTAGGCACCAGCGAGGTGATCTGATAGAGGTGTATAAAGCCTTGAATGGTTTAAGCATGCTCAATGCTGATGGGATTCTTCCTCTAGCTCAGAAAAATCACCTGAGAGGGCATAAATTCAAATTGAGGAAAGACAGATGTAGGATAGACGTGCGGAAATTTGCCTTTAGCCAGCGGGTGGTTGGTTGGTGGAACAGACTTCCATCCCTTGTGGTGGAGGTTGATAGCCTAAATAAGTTTAAGGTTTTTTTTTGGCTGATGCTGCATAAGCTTGCTTTCTTGCATCAAATGCCTCTACTAATGCTAATGCTCATCGTGGACTAATGTTATTAGTGGAGTCCCTCAGGGTTAAGTATTGGGTCCATTATTGTTTTCTGTATTTATAAATGATATTGATGATGGTATATCAAGCTTAATGTCCAAGTTTGCAGACAATACGAGGGTTGGCAGGGTTGTCAAGGACACTACTGCTGCAACAGGATCTGGAAAGGTTGAGCAGATGGGCTGAGAGGTGGCAAATGAAGTTTAACATTGACAAATGTAAAGTACTACATATGGGAAACAGCAACCCCAGAGCAACGTATCAACTCTGTGGTACTACACTGACAGTGGTAGAGGATGAAAGAGACCTGGGGGTGGTTGTGCATCCAGATATGAAGTTCTCTGAGCAGTGCAGACGGGCAGCAAGAGTAGCTCATGGTGTATTGTCAATGATATATAGGAATTTTTCTAGCAGGGATAAGGAGGTGATTATTCCCTTGTATAAGGCAATGGTCAGACCACACCTAGAGTACTGTATACAGGCCTGGAGGCCTTATTTCAAGAAGGATGTAGAGCTGCTGGAATGAGTACAGAGAAGGGCAACAAGATTAGTGAATGGAACAAAGGGGTGCTCTTGCGAAGAAAGGCTTAAGTTTTGCAAATTACAGTGTCTGGAGACTAGGCACAAGCGAGGTGATCTGATAGAGGTGTATAAAGCCTTGAATGGTTTGAGCATGCTCAATGCTGATAGGATTCCTCCTCTTGCTCAGAATAATCACCTGAGAGGGTAAATTCAGATTGAGGAAAGACAGATGTAGTACAGACGTGCGGAAATTTGCCTTTAGCCAGCAGGTAGTTGGTTGGTATAACAGACTTCCATCCCTTGTTGTGGAAGTTGATAGCCTAAATAAGTTTAAGGCTCAGCTGGATAGGTATTTCGAACGAACAGAGGGGTGAAGTGGAAGTGGTTATTTTTTATTTATTTATTTATTTTTATTTTTATTTTTTGGGTGATGCTGCATAAGCTGGCTTTCTTGCATCAAATACCTCTACTAATGCTAAGTGTCAATATTTGCTTGGAATCCAGACTTCCTTATAAACACATACTAAGTACCTACTTCCTTAGAGTAATTTTTGTTCCACATTGCACTCACTGTCACATTAGCAAGGGCACGTGATTCAAGAAAGCCAGCTTATATAGCATCAGCCAAAAAAAAACACAGACCCTTCTCATTTCACTCATCCATTCGCTCCAAATGTTTGTCTAGTTCTGTCTTGAATCTGCTTAAGCTATTAATTTCTATGACAGATGGAAGTTTGTTCCAGCAATCAACCACCCGCTGGCTAAAGGCAAACTTCCGCACATCTATCCTCCATCTCTCTTTCCTCAATTTGAATTTATGCCCTCTGAGGCAATTATTCTGAGTAAGAGGAAGAATCCCATCAGCATTGAGCATGCTCCAACCATTCAAGGCTTTATGGTGCCTCCTAGCCAGGTGGGAAGGAGCAGCAGTGCGTAACATGCACTTCTTGATTAGACTGGAGTTTGAACCCGTCACCACCAAATACGGAGATGCGGGGCGCCTCCGTAGCCAGGTGGGAAGGAGCAGCAGTGCGTAGCACACGCTTCTTGATTAGACCGGGGTTCGAGCCCGTCACCACCAAATACGGAGGATGCGGAAAGGTCAAGGAATGACCACCGCATATCCCGGAGCAATATGGCCTTAGTTGCTAATGCTCCTAAAAACTAATTAACTAACTAACTAACTAACGGAGATGCGGAAAGGTCAGGGAATGACCACTGCATATCCCGGAGCAATATGGTCTTAGTTGCTAATGCTCCTAAAAACCAAACAACAAACAACCATTCAAGGCTTTATACACCTCAATAGTCTCCAGACACTGTAATTTGTAAAACTTAAGCCTTTCTTCGTAAGAGCAACCCTTGGTTCCATTCACTAATCTTGTTGCCCTTTCTGTTCCAACAGCTCTATATCCTTCTTAAAATTAGGCCTCCAGACCTGTATACAGTGCTCAAGGTGTTGCTTGACTTATACAAGGGGATAATCACCTCCTTATCCCTGATAGAAAAATTCCTGTATATCATTGACAAGACACCATGAGCTACTCTTGCACTTCTCAGAAAACTTTATATCTGCCTGCACAATTACCCTCAGGTCCTTTTCACTCTCTACCACTGTCATTGTAGTACCACACAGTTGATATGTTACTCTGCGGTTACTGCTTCCCATATGCAGTACTTTACATTTGTCAATTTTAATCTTCAGTTGCCATCTGTCAGCCCATCTACTCAACTTTTCTAGATCCTGTTGCAGCAGTGTACAATCATTAGTGTCATTAACAACCTTGCCAGCCTTTGTATTGTCTGCAAACTTGGACATTAAGCCTGATATAGCATCATCAATATCATTAATGAATACAGAAAACAACAATGTACCCCAACTCTGGGGGACTCCACTAATAACATTAGTCCACGATGAGCAGTGTCCATTGGTTACCACTGTCTGTTTTCTCCCACTCAACCATCCCTTTATCCATAGCAGCAATTTGCCTCCAATGCTACACTGCTCCAATTTGTGCAACATTCACCCATACCCAGTGGTGAGCTGTGAATATTTTAACAATGGGCTCGCAGTTTTTCCAACTTTCTACCGAGTAAATTTGATTGGTCGTGGAAGTGACATCATCCTCGGCTTCCACTAGAGGCGCTTCCCATGTTTGCACTACTAGTACTGTGATTTTAGTGTGTGACGCATTTTTCGTGACTGGTATAATATCTCAAGTCAGGGGTGAATTTAGGGGAAGGTGGGACAGATGCGGCTTATTACCCCTTTAACCATGTGTATAAGTGAATGTGTGAAATGTTCCTAGGTCTATGTAAAAAAAAAAACTTAAAAACCTTGTCGTCATGCCTCATCTTAGATGGTGTCTGGAGTTCTCTAACTTTTTATAATTTTTTAACAGTATGACGTCACAATCGTGCTTCCTGAAGTTACTACTGCATTAAGTATGATTTCAACAAAACAAATATTTGTCAACAATTTCTTTTTTCGTCTCGCATTTTCATTACATTCCATTGATAGCTTCAACTATAGGATCGGTACATCATTCGGCGCTATTTTACAGAGATATTTAGATTCTCGCAAGTATACATTTCTTACTTTAGTTATCATAAATCCATTGTATCTTGTCTTCTAGAAATTATGAAAATCTGTGAATGATCAAGAAAATATTTACAATAAAAAAGATCAATATATACAAATCAAAATGCCTAAAAGAAACACGAAGGACGTTTTGCATAAACCATCTATCGTGAGTGCTCGGCGTGCGCACAACTTTTTTATTCGACTTTTTTTTAACAACTAGGTAAATATAATGGATATATTTTTTTCATGATAAAATTTTAATATTGCGAATGAAATATTTCCCATATCACAAATAACATAAAAACTATCACACAGCATTCCACAATATAAAAACAAATATTACATAAAGAACAAACTTTCTAGAAAAAGTACATAAAAAATCACAGATTACATGAAAAAAAAAAAACTATTTCACAAATATTCAAGAAAAATTTATTCTAAAAATTTCCATATACAATTTACTTCTTTATTAATATTTGTTGTTGATCTTCTGCTTTGCTCAATAGCTGAGCGATGATTACAGAGGAAGGATTTGATGTAACGATCCGGATAAAATTGAAGCAAAGGTGTTTTCCATTTAGATGTATGGTCATCATAATCTGCAATGTGTTTAATTGTCAACATTATTCATTCACTCAATAGTATTCATTACGCTGAAAGTTCACTCATCTTCAGCACTACTAATGGCAATGGTTTTAAAGATATTTCTGGCTTTCTTAATTGAAAAGGTAATTTCACTCGATTTTAAAGATAAACTGTCTTCGACAAAATCTCTAAAATCATTAATTTTTATTTCATATTTTACCAGAAAACTTAAATTTCTTATTTGGTTTTCATTGTCTTGCCACCAAGACGAAAGTTTTTTCAAATTCGCGATTTCAGGTAGCATATGTTTAAAATTTTTTTCAATGGTATCGTTATTTTCTTTATTTAATTTAAAATCACCCTATTCCATTAACAAGTTATCCTTTAAGGATAAAACAATGCATTTAATAACTTGTCACGATGTAATTTTTTTTCTTTCAATTTCGATTCCTGCAAATTCTTTCCACCTCAACATGCTCTCAATTGTAGCTTCATAATTTCCTTCAGAATTTTTCAAATTAGCAATAGCATTTATAGTTAAGATAATTAATTTATATGCTTTTACCATTGTGATTCTGTAAAGCTTCTGAAAGGTAAGAGCTCTTGCAGGATGTTGACCATTAGTGCTATATGGTTAAAAAATTCCAAATTTAAAAGTCGATTTAATAATCCGTAATATTTAACTTCTGATTCAAAATGTTTGCACAAAGCGGGATAATTCCCTCAACCCACAATTGCCGTCTGCAAGCTAAAAGCTGCCCATCATGGCCTGAACACATGACCGATCTTTATAGTTTCCACATCAAGTTCTTTAGCAATCAACCTTAATTCACGCTAGTTTTTTTGAGATTGGTGATACAGTTTATTTTTTTTAATTATATTTTAGAACATTTTCTACACAGTGAAA
The DNA here is from genome assembly GCF_048544385.1 of Mastigoproctus giganteus. NCBI lineage: Eukaryota > Metazoa > Arthropoda > Arachnida > Uropygi > Thelyphonidae > Mastigoproctus > Mastigoproctus giganteus. The sequence goes on along the minus strand of NC_143579.1, from coordinate 154,151,210 downwards.
GGCTCAACAAAGTTTCAAAATCTGCCAACATTTCATCTTCGTAAAGTTCATATAATATCTCAGTTGCCTCAATTCCAACCCCCTCCTCTACGTTACTCTCTCACTAGTTCTTTGAATACTATGCAAAATGTCTAAATCACATGGATACTCTTCTACTTTGACCATGTAAACACAGACAGAAGAAATTTACTGGAAGGAGTGGATCACTCACTTCTCCGAAACACATATGCCTGTTTGTCGGAGTAAAGGGGAACCATAACACAGACCAGAGGCTATAATCCATGTCTAATTGGCTATGGAAAGCATATTGACTAGTGCAACTTCTCGGTATGTGACTGCAGAGGTTTTAAGAACACCACTAACATTGTGAAATGGTAATCCCTTTCACCCTTAATTTACACTTTTTAATTACCTAAATTGCTTAAAGGCCAGAGGTTAGAACAATGCATATACAGTTGTCTCTCCTAATCCATTTGTTACATGGAAATATTCTTTGTTCAACGGAAACTATTTTAAATGTAATTACCAAGGGGAATCAAAAAATTTGTTAAAGAAGTTCGTTAAACAGAGGTCCAACTGTAATTAAATCAAAAATGAAGCAATTTTAAAATACATAACCGATCGATTGCACCATTAAAATGCTGGGAATGGGGCCCCGCTCGCCCCACCGTAGTTTCGATTCTGGATACTCAATAATTGCATTCAGGATTTCATTTGTAAAATAAATCTCAACAATGGGCTCACAAATTTAAAAAAAAATAATAACAATGGGCTCTCGCGAGCCCACTATAGCTCACTACTGCCCATACCTCTATATCTCTCCTAACAAAATGTGTACAGCAAATTTTGTTAGGAGGTATATAGCACACTGTAGCAGACTTATATGATCCTGTTGTACAGATATTGATTCCATTTTGACTTTTAGGTGATTTTAATGGACACCCACTTTGGAGATCACCTAAATGCACAAGTGAGGACAACTACTTGAATCAATACTTAAGAAGGATAATCATACTAATTTACACTGATTCCCGTGTTATGTAAATTTTCCTACATGGTAAATCTTTCCATCTGTTCTTCAATTTTCAAGGTTGGATGACCTTTTCATTGATAACTATTACCCAGTAGTCTGTTGAATCAAAATAACAACTACATCAAAAGGGAAAACTTAAAAAAATAATAATAATGGAAAAAAAAAAAACGACGAAAAATATCGGATAACTTAGGCTGAAAAAAAAATTAGTTTCCTGACACCGGACTCTAGCACTGCTCGCTCGGTAAACAGACGGTAGGTGTTATCGGTCTGGAGCAGAAATCGAGAAGGATATATCGATTAACAGGTGGGCGTGGCAAACGAAGAAATGATTGGTGGTAGTCATTGGTTGGCATTATGATGTGTATTTACCAGTAAAGAACGGTGCATAATAGTTTTGTAATGAACGGTGAACAGGTAATAGTAGCGATGAATCTTTTAAGGTGCTGATTGACGTTATGATAAGTGTATATCTGCACGAGTGTCTTTAAAAATAAAAGTACAGTAATAAAAAATTAATATTTTGTTAATAAACAATTTATGTGCTAATCCACCCATGATTCTAAAGAAAAAGGTTAGGCTACCCCCTCCATTTCGGGAGGGGTTCAAGCTCCCATGAGATTCAAGTGGAGGTAACCTGACCTTTTTTTTTCATCATTAGGGCATATTATTGAACAAGAAAATAAAAATACGGTCATAAAAAATTTATTTTTTTATGAATGTATTTCTAAATATGACTGATTCTAAAGAAAAAAGGTTAGGTTACCCCCTCCACTTCGGGAGGGGTTCAAGCTCCCATGGGATTCAAGTGGAGGTAACCTGACCCTTTTTTCACCATTAGGGCATATTATTGAACAAGAAAATAAAAATACGGTCATAAAAAATTTATTTTTTTATGAATGTATTTCTAAATATGACTGATTCTAAAGAAAAAAAGGTTAGGTTACCCCCTCCACTTCGGGAGGGGTTCAAGCTCCCATGGGATTCAAGTCGAGGTAACCTGACCTTTTTTTCACCATTACGAAATACTTTAATGGTGAAAAAAAGGGCATGTGCGATTAGGACAAGTTACCATTAGTGCTGCTAAAGTGGTACTAAACCGATTTTATCGTGTGTTGTGTTCACGCACCAATCAGCACGTTGTTTGCCACTCCTACCTGTCAATCAATATATTGTTCTCGACTTTGCTCCAGACCGATAACAACTACCGTCTGTTTACCGAGTGAGCAGCGCTAGAGTGCCGGGAAACTAATTTTCCGCGTAAGTTATCAGATGTTTGTCGTCGTTCTCGTGCAGGCTTTCTTTACCTTCGCCAAAAAAAAGTTCTCTAAGGCAGACTGGAAGAAATATGCTATTCACATATTTCTTCCAGTCTGCCTGAAACAGCAAAAATGGGTTGAAACTGAAATATTTTATTTCAGTTTCAACCCATTTTTGCTGTACCACAGTCCTATTATGGAAACCAAAAACATACTAACCACTGCTGAAATACAGAGTACACAAATTCAGAAAAGTCAAAATATGAAGCACATGGAACCTAAGATGTTCTACAAACATCTTACAACTTTACAAACCTTGTCAACTATGAGAGACAGAGCAGAAGCACCTGACATAAAAAGGACTTGGAGTCAGTTTGCATCAGCAATTAACCGAAGATACAATATCTGATTGACTTTGAAATTGGGAAAACTAATAATCATCTGTTTACTAGGTCATAGTTACATGAATCTTTAAACAGCTTAATAAAGAATGTTACCAGTCATATATGATATTCTGTCTTATCTTGAAACAGTTAAATGAAAATGCCCTCCATTACTTTCTAAATTTCTTCAACTGGAATCTACCTAAAACTACTATGCTAGCTCTTGGCATCATTCAGTTGTGGTTCCCCCTTAACCCTCTGATGGGAGTGTCCCAGGATAAAGTACGGCATAGCTGTTTTTCTAATTTAAACAAAATCCATATGAGTGGAATCGATGCCACTTTATGAATTCCTTAAGTTTGTTTCCATGCATCATTAAATGTTTTGTTATTGAAGAAGCTTAGCCATTTATAAATATTGAAAACAGCAATGGGCCCAGCACTTGAACTCTGCAAAACTCCACTAATAACATTAGTCCATGAAGAGCAGTGCCCATTGATAACCACTCTCTGCCTTCTACTTAATCATCTCTTTATTCATAGCAGTAACTTGCACTTAATGCTCCAGTTTGTAGAGCAGGCTTTTATATGCAACAGTATCAAAAGCTTTCCTGAAATTCAAGTATATGATATAAAATTATTTTTTTGCATCCGGTTCCTTGGTCACTACATCATAGTAGCCTCTCAGATTAGTTAAACAAGACTGCCCCTTAAAAAATCCATGCTGTGATTTCAGTATAATTGCATGCCTGTCCAGATGGTTCTGCATTACTTCTTTCCCTGGATCAGACATTAAGCTAACATGTCTGTAATTACTCATGAATTGGGGATGCATTCACACATCTCCAGTCTATGGGGACCTCCCCTGAATCCAAGGATACACTGATAATTTTGGCTAAGGGTTTGCTTACCTCATTTGCATATACAGTTGTCTCTCCTAATCCATTTGTTACATAGAAATTTTCTTTGTTCAACGGAAACTATTTTAAATGTAATTACCAAGGGGAATCAAAAAATTTGCTATAAAGAAGTTCGTTAAACAGAGGTCCATCTAATATAACTGGTTAAATTCCACAACTTAGGTGCCTTTTATGTCCATCTTCAACAATTTCTCCTCAACTTTCCTTTCAGTTATTATTACAATCATTTAGCTCCTTGTCAGAGTTTGATAAACTTCTGGCATCCCTTCTTTAAAGAATTCCTCGTGTCTGAATGTAGATGCAAAATACCTATTCAATTTATCTCCGACCCGAACAGGGTCATCAACAGTTAACCCATAGACATCAAGTGGCCCAATGTGATTCTTCCTTCTACTGTTAATATAAGCATAGCAATCTTTGCCAGAGATGTCTCATAATCTGCCTTATTTTGCCTAACCTCCTTTGTGACTTGATTACAGACTAATTTATATCTACCACAGGCTTCTATATCCCCAGATATAATTTATTCCATGCACTTTTCTTCTCTGCCATGTTTCTCAATAGTTCATCTGACATCTATTTAGGTCTAAGCCTTGAACAGTATTTCTCCATTGGTATGAAAAAGCCTAATAGCTTCTTTGATTACTTCCCATTTAGAATTTGCTATTGGTAACATAATTGGTTAGTCACACTGCACAGAATTTAAAAATTGTTTCAGACCAATGTAGTCACCCTTATGAAAGCAAAAGCCTTTCCTTTTACCCTTGACAGTAGTTATGTCTTTAATTAAATTCCACACTTGTAACAACATCATCGCTGCTACCCACTGTGTCTTTTACCTGTAAATTCTTAATGTACAAAGAATCGCTGCTGATAACCAGATCAAGGGGATTGCTTCCTCTTGTTGTCTCTCTAATGTGCTGCTGTAGAAAACAGTCATCCACAAATGTCTTGCTAGTGTGTGAGTGAATAATCCACCAATTCCAGTCAACATCTGAAAAGTTAAAATCCCTCATTATGAGACATTATGGATTTCTGGCCCACCCTATTTCTCTGTATAGCTGTTTGATATATACTCATCACAGTTATTAGACCTATAACACATTCCTGCTCTCAATTTTGTTTTCCCATTGCTTATATCATACCAAACTGACTCAACATTGCACTGGTCACCCATGTCTACTGGATGCACTGCCTTAGTTTTAATATGCTTCTTAACTAAGACCATAATCCCTCCACCACTCCTCTCCTATATACATTGTACTTTCCATATTCAAATTCAGCATCACTTAAGTCTGAATGACACCATATCTCCACTAAGCCCATGTATTTACTTGTTTCATGACTCCCAGCAGTTCCCAAAATCCCCAGCAACTTGCTTTTCAGGCTGCTGCTCATTCCAATAGAAGCAGTGCTAGAATCACTTTCACCTCTGCCAGCAGCTACTGTTAATTTATTAGTCCTTGTATCCCCCCCCCAAGCTAGCAGTTTTCCGACCCACCTAACACTGCCTCAATAGCATCAGCAAGTATTCTTGCACCCTTTTTATTCAAGTGTACCCCATTCCTGTAGAAGCAGTGTCTCCTGTTAACAAGCACAGACCACGCTGAGAAAAATTCTACCCCATGATCCCTGCACAATCTCTCCAGGGCTGAATTGATTGATAAGGATCTTGTCATGTCTAGGCAGCATTGCAGACACTTTCAAATTTTTTTTTTTTTAACCCTAACTTGCGACTTTTTTTCAGCATTGACCTGTACTTGCTAAGTAAATCCGCAGATCTCCTACACTTAATGTAATTAGTGCCAATATGTACAATGATATCACCATTTGTGCTGGTCCCGAGTACCAAGCGATAGTGACAAAGCGATTTTTCCTAATTTATATATAGTTATCTTTCTCAGTGATTTCGTTCTGCTTTCTTTCCAGTGCTTATCTCATCCTCATTTCTTTGTAAGTGGTTCTGTACTTAACAGATCCTAAGTAAGAACCCAGAAAGGAAAATCACCTTTCTTTTCCTAGTATATTTATTAATTTTTACATTAACAAACTAACTTCTCCAGCTGCTTGGCCACTAGGTGGCACCCCTCCTGCCTCCACGTGGCTGGGCCGGAAACCTGGGAGGAAAAGCTCTCACTCCCAGGGCTAAAAGGAGCAACAATGGACTGTGATGCATGTCCACCACTAGAGCCACACAACATACTGAAACTTGCAGAATGGAAGACGATCTCAGTCTTTCAAAAAGAATGAAAAAGGACTCTGAACCACCAGCTTTTCTGATAATACATTCCTTATCAACTGAGCCGGTAAGCAAACTCTCTCCTTTTTTTTGTCATCCTTAGATGTCTCAAGAATGCAGCAGTTACACCGAAAATGATGAAAAGGCTCCAATCAGGAGATCTTTTAATTGAGACCACTCAAACAAGGCATTCAGAATTATTACTAAAAAGGTCATCTATAAGCATAATCCCAATCAAAGTCTCACTGCACAGCACATTGAACTCCTCAAAAGGAGTAATCAATGAGTAGGATTTACCGAATGTGACTGAAGAGGAGATAGTCATGGAATTACTAGAACAGAAAATAACTCAAGCAAGAAGAATTATGATACGGAAGGATGACAAACTTGTTCCAACACGTAATATTATACTGACCTTTAGTACACCAAATTTGACGACCTCAGTTAAAGTAGGCTACCTAAACTGCAGTATCCGACCATACATTCCAAACCTTTTAAGATGTTTCAAGTGCCAAAAGTTTGGTTACTCTCAGACAATACGCAGAGGTGAAACTACTTGTCCTAACTGCAGGTCAAAAAATCATTCACAAACAGTGCTGCAAAAACTCTGGAATGTCCAAATTGCAAGAATGACCATCCAGCATACTCAAAATCATGCGACCTTTGGAAAATTTAAAAAAGAACAAGATCGAGAATAAGGTCACATATCAAGAAGCAAGAAAGCAAATAAAGTCAACAATCACAAAAACCATGTATGCTTCCATTACACAAAATGTGTCAAGCTGTTTCAACCCAAACTGAGGTATATAATTCTGCCCAATACATCCATTGCAGAATGAGCATGATCTGTGCTAGCAACACTCCAACCTACCACCAAACCTGTTCTAGTTGATGAAATAAGTAATACCCCTATCTCAGTTCCGCCTGAAATGTGAAATAAATCACGAAGGTAACAAGTCACAGAATTACAAAAGCAAACTCAAATAGAATGGACTCTGAAAATATAGCTACACATGATGAAACAGTCCTTGATCTTCATGAAGAAGATGATATGGAAGCTGGATTTTCACCAGGTCAAACTGATGACGTAGAAGAGAGTGCAGATTCTGGATGTCCCAATTTTCTTAGAAAAGAAAAAACAAAATATGACCGTCAAAAGCAAACCACTCGCAAGAAACAGACAGACTCGCCTTCCTTCCTCAAACCCTGATAATGCAGAGCATTGTACAGCATTGTAATTGTAGAGGTTTACGCAGCAATACCAATGCCATCTATGATTTAATCTCCTGATATGGTCCCGTAGCCGTTTGCATACAAGAGACTAAGCTAACTCCACAAGTAACTCCATCAATCAAAAATTTTACATTTTACAGAAAAGATAGAAACTCTTCATTATCTGCACGTGGAGGCGTCGCGATTCTAGTTGACTGTAAAATACCTTCTAGAAACATTCCGCTTCAGACCAACCTAGAAGCTGTTGCTTTACGTGTATCAGTTGGGCAGATTCTAACTCTATCTCTGTATCTTCCACCTAATACGGTGTGCACGTTCAAAGAACTAGAAGACCTCATAAGACAAATACCACCACCACCTTTTTGTATCCTTGGTGACTTCAATGTGCATCATCCGTTGTGGGGATCAGACCACATGGAAAATAGAGGACACTTGATTGAGACGATATTAGACCAACTGAACCAAACATTACTGAACACTGGTGAAAATACTTATACTCACCTTCCCACTGGATCTATGTCAGCAATTGATTTAACTTTCTGTTCCCTCATATTGTATCCCAGTATAGAATGGACAGTTTTAAAACTACCCACACAATAGTGATCACTTTCCAGTCATATGCAGAATCCAAATGCTTCAAACACCATACCCTGATAATCGCTCAATATGGAAATTCTCCAAAGCAAATTGGGAAAAGTTTTCAACCCGCCTTTCTTTTGATAGCAAATTGATCAGACTACAACCCATTGATGATGTCACAGAGCATATTACCAGACAAATACTGACCATAGCCTCCGAAGCAATACCTCAAGCCTCCACATGTAAACACAAAAACCTTAAACACTGGTGGAATGAAGCTTGTACCAATGCCAAAAAGGAAAAAAATAAAGCTTGGAACCTGTTCCGGAAGTTCCCAACTACCAACAACCTAATTCAATATAAAAGGCTCAAGTCAAAAGCTAGCCAAATTAGAAGAAAAGCCAAAAAGGAATGATGGATACAGTTTGCCTCCACTATTACAAAGGATACCACCAGTCATCTCATCTGGAAAAAAGATTCCGCAATTAATTGGGAAATATCCACCTCTTCCTTCTCCCATCTTAATCAAAAATGGACAAGAAATATCTTCTTCTGAAGAAATAGCTTACAGAAACTTTCTACCAAACATCTGCCACGTCAGCATATGGCAACTCCTTTCTTAAAATCAAAGCTTCAGCTGAAAGGTACAAAATAAAATTCCATACCAATATATTGCCTATAATCAACCGTTTAACTTATATGAATTGCAAACAGCATTAAATAGATCATCTAATAGTGCAGATGGACCTGATGGTATATATTATGTATATATATGATGGTATATCATATGGTATGATGGTATATATATTATTTTCTTGAAGGTACATATCCATCTTCATGGCATCACTCCATCATTTTAGCCTTTCCTAAATCAGGAAAAGATCACTCACTTCCAGAAAATTACCAATCTATTTCTCTAACCAGCTGCCTCAGAGTAAAATCCTAGAAAGAATGATATACGGACGGCTTCCTGGGTTCTTGAAACTAAAGCACTGATGAACAAAAATCAGTTTGGTTTCTGACAAAACACACACACTTTGGATCTAATCAAGGGGTAGAATTTTTTTCTGCCTAGTCTGTACTTGTTAACAATAGAGACTGCTTCTACAGGAATGGGATACACTTAAATAGAAAGGGTGCAAGAATATTTGCTGATGCTATCGAGGCAGTGTTAGGTGGGTCGGACAACTGCTAGCTTGGGGGATGATACAAGAACTAATAGATTAACAGAAGCCACTGGCAGAGGTGAAAGTAATTCTTGTACTGTTTCTATTGGAATGAGCAGCAGCCTGGAAAACAAGATGCAGGGTATTTCAAAGACTGCTGGGAGTCATTGTGGTACAAGTAAACACATGGGTTGTGATAGGATAGCTAAGAATAGGAACAGGTGTGTGTATACTTGCATATACACCAGTGCTAGGAGTTTGGTAAATAAATTTGATGAATTTGAGGTATTGCTCAAAACATCAAAGGTAGATATTGTTGGGATATCAGAGATGTGGTGTCACAGAGATATAAGGAATGCAGAACTGGAATTTGGGGAGTACAATGTTTACAGAAAGGATAGACAGGATAGGAAGGGAGGAGGGGTTATGCTATTAGTTAAGAAACACAAAATCCAAGGAAGTGAAGCCAGTCAACATCGCTGGACAGTGCAGTGTCGAGTCAGTTTGTTGTGGCATAAGCATTGGGAAATCAAAATTGAGAGTAGGAGTGTGTTATAGGCCTAATGACTCTGATGAGTATAATAAACAACTGTACAAGGATATAGAGTGGACCATTAAAACAGAGAGTCTTTAGCATTAGTAGAGGCATATGATGCAAGAAAGCAAGCTTATGCAGCATCAGCCAAAAAAAAAAAAAAAACACTTCCATTTCACCCTTCTGTTCGTTCGAAATACCTGTCCAGCTGAGCCTTGAATTTATTTAGGCTATCAACTTCCACAACAAGGGATAGAAGTCTGTTCCACCAACCAAATACCTGCTGGCTAAAGGCAAATTTCCGCACATCTATCCTACATCTGTCTTTCCTCAATCTGAATTTATGCCCTCTCAGGTGATTATTCTGAGAAAGAGGAAGAATCCCATTGGCATTGAGCAGGCTCAAACCATTCAAGGCTTTATACACCTCTATCAGATCACCTCAATCAGATTGCCGGTGCCTAATCTCCAGACACTGTAATTTGCAAAACTTAAACCTTTCTTCTTAAGAGCAACCCTTTGTTTTGTTCCAGTCACTATCTTGTTGCCCTTCTCTGTACTCGTTCCAGCAGCTCTACATCCTTCTTGAAATCAGGCTTCCAGACCTGTATATAGTACTTAAGGTGTGGCCTGACCATTGCCTTATACAAGGGAATATATCACCTCCTTGTCACTGCTAGAAATTTTCCTGTGTATCATTGACAAGACACCATGAGCTACTCGTGCAGCCCATCTGCACTGCTCAGAGAACTTCATATATGCCTGCACAATTACCTCCAGGACCTTTTCATTCTCTACCACTGTCAGTGTAGTACTACAGAGTTGATACGTTGCTCTGGGGTTGTACCCATATGTAGTACTTTACATTTGTCAGTGTTAAACTTCATTTGCCCCCTCTCAGCCCATCTGCTCAACCTTTCCAGATCCTGTTGCAGCAGCATAGCATCAGTAGTATCCTTAACAACCCTGCCAACCTTTGTATCGTCTGCAAACTTGGACATTAAGCTTGATATACCATCTTCGATATCATTTATAAATACAGAAAACAATAATGGACCCAACACTGAACCCTGAGGGACTCCACTAATAACATTAGTCCTCGATGAGCAGTGTCCATTGATTACCACTCTCTGTCTTCTCCCCTCAACTATCCCTTTATCCATAGCAGCAATTTTCCTCCAATGCCACACTGCTCCAATTTGTGCATCAGTCTTCCATGTGCAACAGTATCAAAAGCCTTTCTAAGTATCCAATCAAATTGTTCAGGCAAGACTTTCCCTTAACAAAACCATGCTGTGTCCGAGCTATAACTGAAGTCTTGTCTAGATGATCCTGCAGTGCTTCTATAACCATCACCTCCATTAATTTTCCTGGAACAGAAGTGAAACTCACAGGTCTATAATTACTTGTGTCAGCCTTTGATCCTCCTTTATGAATTGGGGTCACATTTGCACATCTCCAGTCTATGGGTACCTTTTTTTTTTTTTTTTTTTTTTTTTTGATTTGGTAGTTGTTGGCGCATCGGCTTCTGTGGCCATATTGCACCTCCCAAGGTTTTTTGCAGTACTTTGATCCAAGCCCGAGGCGGGAATCGAACCCGCGACCTTTGGGTTGCCGGGCAGGTACTTTACCCACTCGGCTAGCCCGGTCGGCCTATGGGTACCTCCCCGGAGACCAAGGAAGCTCTCATAATTATGGCTAAAGGTTTGCTTACTTCCTTTATTGCTTCCTATAACTGGATAGATCCCATCCACCCAGGGTGCCTTTTTTTGGTTTATCTTCCACAATTACTCCTCCACTTTAATCTCAGTTATTACAAGATTAACTAGATCACTGCCAGAGTTTAACTCACCTCTAGAATTTCCCTCACTGAATAACTCCTCATGTGTGAATGTCGATGCAAAATATTCAGTTTGTTATCTACCTGAGCAGGATCATCAACAGTTGAACCATCAATATCAAGTGGACCAATCTGATTCAATCCCTTCCTTCTAGAGTTTACATAAGTAAAGAACTCTTTGCTGTTTTTCTTTTCATCCTTTGCCAAAGATTTCTCGTAATCTGCCTTCGCCTGCCTAACCTCCTTTGTAACTTGGTTACAGATCATCTTATATCTATCATAGGCTTCCGTGTCACATGTTAATTTATATGTATCCCATGCATTTTTCTTCTCTGCCATATGTGTCATTAGTTAATCTGACATCCATTTTGTCCTAAACCTTGAACAATATTTCTTAGTTGGTATGTAAAGCCTAGTAGCTTCCAAGGTAAGTTCTTTGAATGTGCTGTTGGTTAACATCATCAGTTGGCCACACTGTATAGAATTTAAATACTGTCTCAGACCATCGTGGTCACCTTTACGAAAGCAATAACCCTTCCCTTTACCCCTGATGGTAGTTACCTCTTTGAGTAAATCCCACTTCAACACACTGTGATCACTGCCACCTAGTGGTCCCTTTATCTGCAGATTCTTAATGCATGAAAAATCACTACTGATAATCAAATCAAGAGTATTACTCCCTCTAGTTGCCTCCCGAACATGCTGATGTAGAAAACAATCATCCAATAAATCCACAAAAGCCTTGCTAGTATGTGAGTGACCAATCCACAAATTCCACTCAATATCTGAGAAATTAAAGTCCCCCATTATAAGACTCTCTGATTTACTGGCCCACTCTATTTCCCTGTACACTTTCTTATACTCATCAGAGTCATTAGGCCTATAGCACACTCCTACTCTCAATTTTGATCTTCCAATGCTTGTGTCACACCAAACTGACTCGACATTGCACTGTCCAGCGATGTCAACTGGCTTCACTTCCTTGGATTTTATGTGTTTCTTAACTAATAGTATAACCCCTCCTCCCTTCCTATTCTTTCTGTAGAAGTTGTACTCCCCAAATTCCAGTTCTGCATTCCTTATATCTGTGTGACACCACGTCTCTGATATTCCAACAATATCTGCCTTTGATGTTGTGAGCAATACCTCAAATTCATCAAATTTATTTACCAAAATCCTAGCATTGGTATACAGCAAGTATACATGCACCTGTTCCTATTCTTAGCTACCCTAACACAACCCATGTGTTTACTTGTACCGCAATGACTCCCAGCAGTCTCTGAAATATTCTGCTTGTTGTTTTTCAGGCTTCTGTTCATTCCAATAGAAGCAGTACAAGAATCACTTTCGCCTCTGCCAGTGGCTGCTGTTAATCTATTAGTCCTTGTATCCCCCCAAGCTAGCAGTTTTCCGACCCACCTAACACTGCCTCAATAGCATCAGCGAATATTCTTGCACCTTTTCTATTTATGTGTATCCCATCCCTGTAGAACCAGTCTCTCCTGTTAACAAGTACAGACCAGGCTGAAAAAAAAATTCTACCCCTTGAGCCTTGCATAATCTTTCCAGGGCCAAATTAATCGACAAGGCTCTCATCATATACTCCCTCGTATCGTGTCTGGGCAGAATTGCAGACACTTTCAAATTCAACCCTAATTCACGGCTTTTTTTCAATGACTGGCAGAATTACTTAACAAGTACAGACCTGTACTTGTTAAGTAATTCTGCCAGTCTCCTACTCTTAATATCATTAGTGCCAACGTGTACAACAATATCACCTTTTGTGCCCTTAAAAGATGATATCCGCTCTCAATGTCATCAACTTTTGCCCCTGTCAGACCTGTTCTGTTCCACCTATCCTTTTTATAAAGCATGTTCCCCGTTTCCCTGACAATAGAGTCACCAACAACTACTAGTTCCTGTGGGACCAGCGCATTCTGCCTTGGGGGGTTGCCGCTGTTTTGTGTGATGACCAAGTGCAAGCTCTGGCATTGATGTGGGCAGCTGAGAGCATTAGCATTAGCATTAGTAGAGGCATTTGATGCAAGAAAGCAAGCTTATGCAGCATCAGCCAAAAAAAAAAAAAAAAAAAAAAAAGTAACATAAATAAATAAAAATAACCACTTCCACTTCACCCCTCTGTTCGTTCGAAATACCTGTCCAGCTGAGCCTTAAACTTATTTAGGCTATCAACTTCCACGACAAGGGATGGAAGTCTGTTCCACTCACCAACCACCCGCTGGCTAAAGGCAAATTTCCGCACATCTATCCTACATCTGTCTTTCCTCAATTTGAATTTATGCCCTCTCAGGTGATTTTTCTGAGCTAGAGGAAGAATCCCATCAGCATTGAGCATGCTCAAACCATTCAAGGCTTTGTACACCTCTATCAGATCACCCCGCTGGTGCCTAGTTTCCAGACACTGTAATTTGCAAAACTTAAGCCTTTCTTCGTAAGAGAACCCCTTTGTCCCATTCACCAATCTAGTTGCCCTTCTCTGTACTCGTTCCAGCAGCTCTACATCCTTCCTGAAATGAGGCCTCCAGGCCTGTATACAGTACTCTAGGTGTGGCCTGACCATTGCCTTATACAAGGGAATAATCACCTCCTTATCCCTGCTAGAAAAATTTCTATATATCATTGACAATACACCATGAGCTACTCTTGCAGCTCGTCTGCACTGCTCAGAGAACTTCATATCTGCCTGCACCACCACCCCCAGGTCCCTTTCATTCTCTACCACTGTCAGTGTAGTACCACAGAGTTGATACGTTGCTCTGGGGTTGCTGTTTCCCATATGTAGTACTTTACATTTGTCAATGTTAAACTTCATTTGCCACCTCGAAGCCCATCTGCTCAACCTTTCCAAATCCTGTTGCAGCAGCATAGTGTCAGTAGTGTCCTTGACAACCCTGCCAACCTTTGTATCGTCTGCAAACTTGGACATTAAGCCTGATATACCATCATCAATATCATTTATAAATACAGAAAACAATAAAGGCCCCAATACTGAACCCTGAGGGACTCCACTAATAACATTAGTCCACGATGAGCAGTGTCCATTGATTACCACTCTCTGTCTTCTCCCCCTCAACCACCCCTTTATCCATAGCAGCAACTTGCCTCCAATGCCACACTGCTCCAATTTGTGCAGCAGTCTTCCATGTGCAACAGTATCAAAAGCCTTTCTAAGATCCAAGTATATAATATCAAAGTTATTCCCTGCATCCAGTTCTTTTGTGACTGCATCATAGTATCCAATCAAATTGGTCAGGCAAGACTTCCCTTTAACAAAACCATGCTGTGTCCTAGCTATAACTGAAGTCTTGTCTAGATGATCCTGCAGTGCTTCTTTCACCAGTGCCTCCATTAATTTTCCGGGAACAGAAGTTAAACTCACAGGTCTATAATTACTTGTGTCAGCCTTTGATCCCCCTTTGTGAATTGGGGTCACATTTGCACATCTCCAGTCAATGGGTACCTCCCCTGAGTCCAAGGAAGCTCTCATGTGAGAGCTTCCTCTTGATGTGCCCCATCAAGCTTGAGAGCTTGATGGGGCACATCAAGCTCTCAAGAGAGCTTGATGTGCCCCTCAGTTTAGATCATTCGAGGGCATCCACCCTGTGCTTCAACCTCTCATACAGGCCCATAACAACACTGAGTTGTTGCCTGATTTCGTTACACTCCTTGCATTGGCACACACAAAGACATCCCCCATGGCAATATCATGTCCCGTACCCAATTGCTCCACAAACATCATGCAAGCAGTGCATTTTAAAAGGCTGTGATTGAGAGGGAAACTGCCCCCCCCTCAGTTCTCCCCTGAACCACAGCCCTCCCATTAGCTTGAGCCTTTTGCTATGCTGCTCTGGTCTCAGTCATGATTTCGATTTAATTTAAATAAAATCTCAATTTCAGTACAAAATTATAACCCTAAACTTGTATCCCAACACAGTTATAATGTTATATATATTTTTCAATATCGAGTATTATCTACGAGTTCTGTTTATATAACTTCCATATCAAGTTATGTATTAATTGATTATGTTACGTTTGTAATCTAAGTCGTTATATTTATTTAGTTAAAAGTACAATTTAATTGACAACGAAGTTTAACAAAATTAATAGATTTTACTGATTAATTGACAATTTTATATTATATACTGTACTATACTAAGCTTACGCTACCTAGTTCTGGATATATAACGTTGTGTCGTATAACAATGGCAGCAAGTTACAAACGGTAAATCTACGGACATTTAACTATTAATTAACTTCCAAATCTCTCTGTCTCAATTCAAAATAAACTGATGTTCCTGACTAGGTCTATAAGCTGCTTATAGAAAATAATTTGATGTAACAATTGGTCAATAAAGTGCCTAAATGTGGCTAAAAAAACTTCTCGTTCAGCGGAGCTGCAACTTGTAACACGGGGATTTGATATCCTTACTGATACTTTTATGCAATTACAAGGCCGAGTAAAGAATATATACACCAGATTAATCAGAAAATCAAAAAATAATTCTATACTACTAAATTTAAATCAAGAGTTTTAGAAAAACAATAATTTCAAATCAATAAATAAGAAAATCCACTTAGCGGCTTTGAACACTTCTGACTCCCACTAGCCTCCAAAGTCTTATAATGGGGGGATTTTAATTTCCCAGATATTGACTGGAATTTGTGGGTTGGTCGCTCACACACTAGCCAGGCTTTGGTGGATTTATTGGATGATTGTTTTCTACATCAGCCTGTTCGGGAGGCAACTAGAGGGAGTAATACTCTTGATCTGATAATCGGTAGTCATTCTTCATGCATTAAGAACCTGCAGATAAAGGAACCACTAGGTGGTAGTGATCACAGTGTGCTAAAGTGGGATTTACTCAAAGAGGTAACTACCATTAGGGGTAAAGGGAAGGGTTTTTGCTTTCGTAAAGGTGACTACGGTGGTCTCGGACAGTATTTAAATTCTATACGGTGGGACCAACTGATGATGTTACCAATGGGAAATTCAAAATGGGAAGCATTCAAAGAATTTATCTTGGAAGCTACTAGGCAGTACATACCAACTAAGAAATATTGTTCAAGGTTTAGATCTAAATGGATGTCAGATGAACTAATGAGAGACATATGGCAGAGAAGAAAAATGCATGGGATGTATTAAATCAATGGGTGACATGGAAGCCTATGATAGATATAAGCTGGTCTGTATCCAAGTCACAAAGGAGATTAGGCAGCCAAAGGCAGATTATGAGAAATCTTTGCCAAAGGAGCAAAGAGCTCTTTACCTATGTAAACTCTAGAAGGAAAGGGATGAATCAGATTGGTCCACTGGATATTGATGGTTCAACTGTTGATGATCCTGCTCAGGTGGCTAACAAACTAAATGAGTATTTTGCATCTACATTCACCCATGAGGAGTTATTCAGGGAGGGGAATGCCAGAGGTGAGTTAAACTCTGGCAGTGATCTAGATGATTTTGTAATAACTGAGAGGAAAGTGGAAGATAAACATAAAAAAGGCACCCGGGGTGGATGGGATCTATCCAGTTATATTAAAGGAGGCAGCAAAGGAAGTAAGCAATCCTTTAGCTATAATTATGAGAGCTTCTTTGGACACTCAGGAGAGGTACCCATGGACTAGAAATGTGGAAATGTGACCCCAATTCACAAAGGAGGATCAAAGGACGACACAAGTAATAATAGTCCACTTAGTTTAACTTCTGTTCAAGGAAAATTAATGGAGTCACTGGTTAAAGAAGCACTGCAGCATCATCTAGACAAGACTTCAGTTATAGCTCGGACACAGCATGGTTTTGTTAAGGGAAAGTCCTGCCTGAACAATTTGATTGGATTCTTAGAAAGGCTTTTGATACTGTTGCACATGGAAGACTGCTGAACCAATTGGAGCAGTGTGGCATTGAAATTAAATTGCTGCTATGGATAAAGGGATGGTTGAGTGGGAGAAGACAGATAATGGTAATCAATGGACACTGCTCATCATGGATTAATGTTATTAGTGGAGTTCCTCAGGGTTCAGTTTTGGGTCTATTGTTGTTTTCTGTATTTATAAATGATAATTGATGATGGAATATCAAGCTTAATGTCCAAATTTGCAGACGATATGAAGGTTGACACAGTTGTTAAGGACACTAATGACAGTATGCTGCTGAAACAGGATCCTGAAAAGTTGAGCAGATGGGCTGAGAGGTGGCAAATGAAGTTTAACATTGACAAATGTAAAGTACTACATATGGAAAGCAGTAACCCCAGAGTAACATAATAACTCTGTGGAACTACATTGACAGTGGTAGAGAACGGAAAAGGACCTAGTGGTAATTGTGCAGGCAGATATGAAGTTTTCTGAGCAGTGCAGATGGTCTGCAAGAATAGCTCATGGTGTCTTGTCAATGATATACAGGAATTTTTCTAGCAGGGATAACAAGGAGATTATCCCTTTGTATAAGGCAAGGATCGGGTCACACTTTGAGTACTGTATACAGGTCTGGAGGCCTCATTTTAAGAAGGATGTAGAGCTGTTGGAACAAGTACAGAGAAGGGCAACAAGATTAGTGAATGGAACAAAGGGTTGCTCTTACGAAGAAAGGCTTAAGTTTTGCAAATTACAGTGTCTGGAGATTGGGCACCTGCGAGGTGATCTGATTGACGTGTATAAAGCCTTGAATGGTTTGAGCATGCTCAATGCTGATGGGATTCTTCCTCTTGCTCAGAATAATCACCTGAGAGGGCATAAATTCAAATTGAGGAAAGGAAAGCCATGTGTAGAATAGATGTGCGGAAATTTGCCTTTAGCCAGCAGGTAGTTGGTTGGTGGAACAGACTTCCATCCCTTGTTGTGGAAGTTGATAGCCTAAATAAATTTAAGGCTCAGCTGGACAGGTATTTCGAACGAACAGAGGGGTGAAATGGGAGTGGTTTTTTTTTTTTTTTTTTTTTTTGGCTGATGCTGCATAAGCTTGCTTTCTTGCATCATATGACTCTACTAATTCTAATCTCTTTCTGCTTTTTAAACAAGGACATAGTGAGACATGTTTGCTAGCTCCACAAAGTTATCTGGGTAGTGTATTCACTATATTCCAAATGTAGTGAATACTTTACCTATACTCATGCTTAAAAATTGTCAGAAATAATTGGACAGCCTGAAAAGGAAAGCAACCATTATTTCCTGCTTGATTTACTTTTCTGATTTTTAAACAATGGCATAGGAGAGCTATATCTCCTATCCCTGGAAGGTTGTCTGGATGACATATTCACTATATTCAGAGTACCTAATATGTGTCCTGAATTCCTTTCCGTTATGATGAAGAACACATATTAGGTACTCTGAATATAGTGAATATGTCATCCAGACAACCTTCCAGGGATAGGAGATATAGTTGTCCTATGTCATTGTTTAATGTATGAGAGCAGTAATAGTACAAAATATGTTTATATCTTGGACTATTCCCGATCACTTTGGTAAAAGTTGAAATTTCAGGCTTTTACATCCTACATTTATATATGTTTATATACAAAATGGGCGTTTCAAAAAAGTGCATGGAACAATTATATGGGCATATTTTACAACTGTAAACAAGAAAAAAGCTGCTATAAAAATAGAATTCTACAGAAAATGCCATTCCTGAAAGCCCTACTGGTAAAAAAAAAAAAAAAAAAAAAAAATTCAACAGGAGCACACCAAACATTAAAGAACAAGGCATGTTGATAATTGACAATCACATGCAAATTTTTTTTTTGGACCCAGGTCTGAATGTTTTGAGAGTTGAGAATTCCATTTCTTGTAAAATATGATTTATCTGTAACCAGAATATGGCTAAGAAATTGAAGATCGTGTACATTATAAAATGAGTCATTGGAAAAAGTTTTTGCATTTATTTATGTCTTGTAGCAACAAATCTTGTACAGGTGTACTGTGAAATGGATACAATTGCTGTAATGTCCTCCAATGCTTTCAGATGAAAGATTTACACAACATGACAACTTTCTGGTACTTGTGGTAAGAGATACTTATGTGGTACAAAGTATCTGCTCTTCGGCCATTGCAGTTCTTAGAATCTCTCTCTCTCTCTACCAACATCAAATAGGCATGTTAAAACCATTATTCTCATAATGGTTTCAACATGCCTATTTCTCACCATAGCTGCAAAAATTTTAAAATTTGATACTTGAGTTGAAATTTTTTGGCCTATAACAGCAGATCTATAATTCTTATGAACCTGATAAATTAAAATCATATCAGTTAACCTTGGAGGTAAGCAGATTTTAACAATCTCCCAAAACTTAGCTAACAGACATATTCACACTGCTAATAAGTGCTGTGCCACACTGGGTAGTCACAATTGAATAATTATTATGATTAAGTAGTAGAACAACACCATTCATATTGGTTTTGGTACAAATGTCTTGCACTGTTTAATGCATTTTACATGATCGTGTAATTTATGATAAATGTTTATTATATCTTGGAAATTGTGTGCAAATAGGCCTCCATAGCCGAGTGGTCAGGAGTGTGAGTACAATAGCACACACTCTTTGCGTAGATCGGGGTTCAACCCCCTGACTGCTAAATATGGTTGATCTGCCAACCCCGCACTGGACCAGTGTGGCAGATTATGGCCCATTCTCTCCACATGAATTGTTGAGGAGGCTTCTATCCTGCAGTGGGTTGATAATGGCTGCAGTTTACTCTTCTTTTTTTTTTATCTTGGATATAAAAATTTTTGAGACATGTTTATACAGACTTTTTTCTTATTTTTAGCTGTAAAATATGTTTCTGCATTTGTTTCATGCAATTTAGAAACACCCCCTAGGTCTATCTCACTTATTTTTAGATTTAGACTATCTGTCATCTGGATGATTTTGTCATATTTGGGCTGAAATGTTTGAATTTGATGTTGAAATTGGACTAAGTATTACCATTTACATTTTATGACATCTAAACTTAAATTTTGTTTAATCAGATTTTGTTTAATCAGATGCTTTTTTCTTATTGGAAAAGTTGTTTCTCTGTCCTTGGTTTAGTCTACAAACATCGCTGGTACTTCTTAAATGAATGTAAACATTTTATTTGAAGACAAGACAAAGAAATGCAATTGCATATCATGGTTACTTTTTGATAGGTATGTTTAGCTGTGCCAAACAGTTAGCTGTACAGGGGTGGTTATGTGTTGTCATCTCCTCTTAAATATAATAACAAAACATTCAAAAGAATTAATTTAGCAAAAAAATTCTGGTGTGGAGTGCAGCAATTTTATAGATGTTTAAGAGGAAAAAATCATATGTCCACATTATTATTTCTATAAATGAAAGGTAACAATGTAACTAAAACCAGTGGCTGATTCAAATAATTTTAATATAACAAAATAGCAGATACACACCACAAATAATTTACAGCATTCTACATTGTTTATACAAGAGACTAGGCAGTATAGTTATGAAAGTAATGTGCCTCCCTCAACTACAATACAAGCTTGTAACCTGCAAATTGAATTAGAACAAACCTCTTTAGAATAACGCTCTTCATTTCAGCATGTACATTATGTATTCTCCTTTTGAGATTGTCTCTGAATTGTCAGAGACACTTTTTGTGCACTGTGCTTTAACAAACCCCAAAAGAAAAAGTCTAAAGGGGTGAGATCGGGGGACCATGGCCAAGACAAATTGTCCCTATATCCTGCACTTACCCACTGTTGTACTACTATAATTTTGTGTGGTGGGGCACCATCATGCTGGATCCAAAGATGATGTCAGGTTTTAATGTTTACAAAACTTTTTAACCAGTCAAATCCATAATATTTCATCTGTCAAGTGTGCCATTAAGAAATTGGGGTTGACAACTTCATCTCCCCAGATGCCACAGAACACTGACAGATCATTTCACCCGATGGTTAGTATTGGTGTATCAACACAAATTTTGACTGATAGGAGCCCTGTAGCAGGAAATGTGCCCACTGGTGAAGGTGCCTCATCACTCTACAGGAACCTGAAATTTTCTTCTACCTTAGTTAAAAGAAAATTACATAACTCCAAGCATTTTGTGTCATTGCCTTCAAGCAAACCTTGTAAAAACAAATGACAGGGAGGCAATTTGTTCCTTTGAAGGATCCTCCAAATCTGCATGCATTTAATTAATCTTATGCAGAAAAAGCTTCCTGGAAATTACTAGTTGAATATTACAGGAAGAAAACCACATTGTCTTGAAGATTTCCAAATTCTGTACAGATTTGTATTTTATTTATTTATTTATTTTTTTTTTATGCATCGTACTTCCAGTAAGAAAAGAGTGATTCACAACATGCATAATTGATATGTGATACGTGCAGCCTCTGAGGATGTCTCTTGGAAAATAATCGTGCTGATGCTCTGGCATTTCAGCTGCATTTGCCGTGTAGTAATACCATCTCACATAAGTTATTTTTGAAAAATGTGAATAAACACAAAGAAGTTGTACTTCTATTGAACTGCATTCTTCAGTCAGTTTATGTGGCTCGGCCCACACTGTGAGATGTAAATTTCATGCTTCCACTGTGGTCCAGTGTATATTCTGTCAATTGAAAGGTTAGTTCATATCCATATTTGCATAAAATTCTGTATTGGAAGTTATTTGTCATTCCCAATGGACTAACAAAAATATGAAAATTCATGGGATATTGAAATTGACAACCCCCACATTTAAATCAAACAGTTGTCCTTTTGTTTCATACTGTGGTTTAAATTTGCTTTCATACTGTGGTTTGCTTTTGAAACTAAAACATTTAAATTATTACTTTATATGACATCTTTCTTATAAAGAGTGTAGCATGTTGTAAATTATTTGTTGGTGTGTACTTCTGTTTTGTCATAGGATTAAAATTATTTGAATCTACCATCGTTGTTATTGTGCATTTAATTTTTTTTTTTTTTCTCTCCTTAAACTTCTATTGCATGAAATTGCTGCTTTCAACCCCAGAATTTATTATTATTATTATTTTTTTTTTATAAATAATCCTTTTGAATATTATTTGTTTTGTCATTATTTGCAAGGGGAGATGTGACATATGACACCCTTATGCATCTAGCTGTTCAACATATCTAAATGTGTGTATTGAAAAGCGAATATCACAACAACCATTACATTTATGTTTTTTCCTTCAAATAAAATGGTTTATGTTCATTTCAGAAGTGTACTAAATGATGTTTTTAGACTAAACCAAGAACAGGGAACAACTTTCTCATCGAGAAAAAACAGTTGATTAGGCAAAATTTAAATCTGGAAATTTCAAATTGGTCAAAGAAGGTCAAGCACCCACAGCATTTGCTTGCTATGTTGGTTTATTAAAACTCCACTGGTGTTGGATAAATAAAATCATAATAAATAAAGATATACAGCATATTTCCTTGTTAATTGGTCACGCTATTCATAAAATTAAATTAAATTATTTAGAATAAATAATATAATTTGCTTTTTTTTGCTTTCTTTTGTATCCTCAGCTTCAACTCATTCAAGGACTCCATTTGAAGCTGCAGCTCATCACAATAGTTTTCTCAGCCCAAATGCTGCACATTTAGGTAATTTTTTGTGTATTCCTGGGATAATTACCTTTCATTAATTATTTGTCTTTTATACTTGAAAACTTACTGTTTTTATAAAAACCAACTGAAGTAATTTTAGAATTCCTTCATATAGATTTTACTTGTAAAATCATTAAAAAAAAAAAA
This sequence comes from Mastigoproctus giganteus, assembly GCF_048544385.1. Classification (NCBI taxonomy): domain Eukaryota; kingdom Metazoa; phylum Arthropoda; class Arachnida; order Uropygi; family Thelyphonidae; genus Mastigoproctus; species Mastigoproctus giganteus. The sequence goes on along the minus strand of NC_143579.1, from coordinate 154,128,307 downwards.
AAGTTTGCTTTTTATACACTGCTTCTGTTTTAATAATAGTGAATGTGAAAATTTAAAGCTATTTTCATATTACAAAGGTATAGGTAGTATTGTGAATTGGATTAATTTTATAGAAACTTAATTTAATGAGCATGATTTTATTTATTCACTTACAACAATAAAACAAATTTTACCAAAATTTACACAGTAATCTATATATATAAAATGCTTAAGTATGCTGCCAGCACCCGTTCACACAGTTCACCTCACATGACCACCATATACCGGGCATTCTTTATTAATTTTTGTACTAACATTTTTCGACTGAATAAAGGTAACCAATGCCTGAAAGCTATCAATGTATGTTTAATTTAACTGTTTATGTTATCTGTCTTCAATTTTAATAAACCGCTGTAAGTTTTAAGAAGTGTAAAAATGGCTGAACAGTGTGTAAGAACTTTGAGAAAATGTAGAAGAAATGCTAATGAAACATTAGGGGAGAGATCTAATAGACTAAGAGACTGAAACAAGACTCTACGACTAGGAAGACAGACAGAAAACAATGAAGAAAGAGAAGCAAGATTAGAAATGAGAAGACGGGTGAAATGCCATAGGACTAATCAAATAGAAGTACCAGATGTGAATAATCAACAATTTGTAATTAATGTGGAAGAGCATGACATAGGAAATGTGTTACAACTGTGAGTATTGCAATGCAAAATATTGGGGATACAAGTTAAACACATCGAATTTTTTTTTTTGTCCCCACCTTTTTCCCATTTTTATATATGAGGTCAACGTTTTTAATGTTTTGGCATGAATTTTTTTTTTTTTTACAGCCGGATGCCCTTCCTGACACCAACCGTCACCCTTTACCCAGGCTGGGGATATGCGATGGTCATTCCCTGACCTTCCACACCTCCGTATTTGGTGGTCATGGGCTCGAACCCTGGTCTAATCAAGAAGCACATGCTGCGCACTGCTGCTCCTGCCCACCTGGCTACAGAGGCACCCAGATTAAACAAATCGAATAAATGTACTAAATGCTGAGATGATGGAAAGGTTTTATTTGACCCACTGTCTGAGACACCTGTTCTATTACGAGAGCTGCTTATAGGGAATACACACGAAGCAAATAACTACAGAGAACATATACGAGAGTACAACTCAGCAATGGCATTCACATCAATGGACACAGAGATTAAATCACTGCCTGAAAATGGTCCATACTGTTTTAGAATACATGGCCTCACCACTATATCCAAATGAGGCAAATAAGCCTGGATATGGATAACTTTATATTTTCGATTCTGCTGAAGCAACAATAAAACTGCTTGAAAACAATCAAACAAAGGGGATATGGCCGAAGTAATGCAACAACTGGACGAGTGCTGCAACAAATAAACAAATTCATCAAATAACACAGGATAATCCAACAATGAATGTGTGCATGGCATTTATAGAAGACACGGACTTAGATAAGAGACGTAATGCACCTACATCCAAAATGGAGGTTGCTGCAATATGTTTTGGAGAAGACAGGGAACCACCTGCAAATAGAGACATATGCATATATCCCATAAGTTACTGCTGTAAAATTGTAACACCGCTAAACAAGAATGGTGAAGACTGAAGGATTTAGATTAAACCTTTTGTTATGTTCTTTAGTACAATTTCTTATTTGAAATATAAATTTTTATAAGTCAACAACTTCTGGAATGGTGTTTCGTTGTGATAATATGCCTTGATACCTGTCATTAACCACCCTGCTGACTCTCATGTCATCTGCCAACTTAAAAAAAATAAGACTGATATGCCTTCATCAATATTGTTAATAAATTAGCATTAGCATATAATGCAAGTAAGTAAGCTTATACAGCATCAGCCAAAAAAAAAAAAAAAAAAACCACACTTCCCATTCACTCCAAACGTTTGTCCAGTTCTTCCTTGAATTTATATAAGCTATCAACTTCCACAACAACAAATAGAAATTTGTTCCAGCAATCAATGGCGTTGCAATGATAACAACCCAGTTGCAAAGGGTTGTCACTTATTCTCAGCAGATACCATCACCCATAACGGCACCGTTTCAGAGCTTATTGGCTCCTCATCAGTGGGTGGGTAGGTATCCTTGCATTGCAATGATAACAACCCAGTTGTGAAGGGTTGCCATTATTGCAATGCCAGGGTACCTGCCCACCCACTGATGAGGAGCCAATAAGCTCTGAAACAGTGCTGTATGGGTGATGATATCTGCCGAGATATCATCACGGCAGGTGAAGCATTATTTATTCAAGGGAGTGCAATATCATGGCAACTCATTGTGAAGGTATTCACAATATGAGATATACTTAATGATGCCAATTTATAACTACCTATGTAGTTGGCTATGAACAGAAATGATGAAAATTCACTAACTTGTACATTAAACTATTTACGTAACCTGAGGCTTCAGCCCTAAACTAATATCAATGACAATTGAAACAAGAAACGATTTTAAGTAATAATTTAACATAAAATAAAAAACTTAATTTCTGTGACAGTAATGACAATTGTATTTGTTTTTAATTACATTAAAACAAAAAAAATAGCAAAAAGTAATACAAATGGTTGTACATCATCTATCAACATTTTACTTAACTCTGCATAAATAACACATTACTTACAAAACTACTCATGTAAAATCTGGACAGTAAATTAGCCAATCTCAAACTGCTGGTAGTTGTGATGCAAGAAAGCAACCTTATGTAGCATTAGCCAAAATAAAACCCATTTCACATGTCCATTCCCTTTAAAAGTTTGTCCAGTTCCTCTTTGAATTTATTTAAGCTAACAACTTCTACAATGTGACAGATGAAAGTTTGTTCCAACAATCAACTACCCACTGTCTAAAGGCAAATTTCCTCACATCTATTCTGCAACTGTCTTTCCTCAATTTGAATTTATGCTCGTGTCAGGTTCATAATGTGCATGTATACTTGCATGTACACCAATGCTAGCAGCATAGTTAATAAATTTGATGAGCTTGAAGTGCTAGTCAAGACATCAAAGGCAGATATTGTTGGGATATCAGAAACTTGGTGTCAAACAGACATAAGCAGTGCAGAATTGGAATTTGGGGAGTACAATATGTATAGGAAGGACAGACAGGACAGGAAGGGAGGAGGGGTTATGCTGTTAGTTAAGAAACACATAAAATCTAAGGAACTGCATCCAATTGATGTTGGTGGGCAATGCAATGTTGAGTCTGTTTGGTGTGACATAAGCACTGAGAAAGGAAAAATGAGAGTAGGTGTGTGTTATAGGTATAATGAATCTGATGAGTATAATGAGCAGTTGTGCAGAGAAATAGAGTAGGCCAATAAATCAGTGTCTTATAATGGGAGATTTTAATTTCCCAGAGATTGACACTGGAATCTGTGGGTTATTATTGTTAGCTATATAGTGCAAGGAAGCCTGAGGCTTATGCTGCACCAGCCAAAAAAAATTCCTGAGTTACCCAGAGAGAGAGAGTGAGTGAGTGAGTGAGTGAGTCAAAAGTAGAAGGAAATCACCAAGAAGAGAAGAATGATGATATCCAGCTCAGGACCCTGGATGTGTCAAACCCATACTCACCAGATGTGAGCACCTGGGGTTGGTCACTCACATACTAGCAAGGCTTTTGTGGATTTATTGGAAGACTGTTTTTTGTAGAAGCATGTTTGGGAGGCAACTAGAGGGAGTAAATACTCTTGATCTGATTATCAGTGATCCTTCATGCATTAAGAATCTGCAGATAAAGGAACCACTGGGTGGCAGTGTGCTTAAGTGAGATTTACTCAAAGAAGAAACTACCATCAGGGGTAAAGGGAAAGGTTTTTGCTTTTGTAAAGGTGATTACAGTGGTTTGAGACAGTATTTAAATTCTATACAGTGGGACCAATTGATGAGGCCCCGGGTGGCAAGCGTTTTTCAAGGCCAAGCGACATTACTGTGACTTAGAGTGCTCTTGATAAGTAAATAACGTTATTTTTAAGTTCCTGTCTTTCTCTCAACAGTTTCATACTTGAAAACTACAAGTCAGAATGCAGAAAGGAAACTCACCTTTCTTTTCCTTTTTCATATATTTTTAGTAGCACTAACCAACTAATACTTTAACTGCTTGGCTTCCTAGTGGCACTGCTCCTGCCTCCCTGTGGCAGGGCCGGAAATCTTGACAGAAAAGTCCTCCAGCCGTGGGCCAAAAGGAGCAAACATGGCAAGCACAGACAATGTTTCTGCTACTCAAACTAGCAGAAAACTAGACCAAATGGATTCATGTACAGCTAAGAGACAAAGAACAGAGGATCTCCCTCTAGTTGCACCACTGTTTCTAGTTATTCATTCTAAGAATGAACAACCGATTGGACGTTTGTCACCTTTCAGAATCCAAAAAACTCTTGAAAGCATAGCTAGTTCCCCTAAAACAGTCAGAAGACTAAAATCAGGGGATCTGCTAGTAGAGATGACAAACCAAAAACAAGCTGAGTATCTAATAAAAGCGAAAACGTTTGGAGATATTCCAATAACCGTTACTCCCCATTACACCCTGAATACCTCGAGAGGAGTAATTACTGAATGGGACCTCCTCAACGTCCCTGAAAATGAAATTAAAGAAAAGCTGAAAGATCAAGGAGTTATTCAAGTAAAAAGAATAACAATTAAAAGAGATGGAGAAATTATCCCAACGAGGAATATAATTCTGATCTTCGACACTCCAAAAACTGTAAAAGCTGGATATCTAAACTGCCCACCGAGACTCTACATTCCAAATCCTGTCCGATGTTTTAAGTGTCAGAAGTGCGGACACTCTCAAGCAGTATGCAGAAGTTTCATTATCTGTGCAAAATGCGGGTCACGAGAACATACCAAACAAAACTGTACAGCAAAAAATTCAGTATGTCCCAAATGCAGAGGAGAACATAATGCCTACTCGAAAGAATGTGAAGAGTGGAAGAGAGAAAAGAGAATACAGAAATATAAAGTGGAAAACAATGTAACATATCAAGTAGCTAAAAGAACAATACAGCTACAACGAACAAATAGACCATCTTATGCACAAGTAACAGAAGCTTATAAAACGATAGAAACACCGACAGATGTAACGGTCCCACCAAAAAAGTCTATAATCAGATTGGGCATGCTCACTGCTTATTGACCCAAAGCCAAAACAAAAAGCAGAACAGCAATTACGATACCACCAACTAGAGAAACCAGCAAATCCACAAAACACGATGGGACCACTGAAGTAAATGGGAATAAAATGGACAACATGGAAGTAGAAGAAAAGAATCAGACGGAAGAAACAATACTAGAAATTTTTGCAGAGGAAGAAGAGATGGATACTGGAAGCCATACTTCCCTAAAAAAGGAAGACAAAAAACAGAGAACCCTAAGCCAACAACCTCCTGATGCTGCATAAGCTCATACATTTGCTTTCTTGCATCACATGCCACTACTACTACTACTACTACTACATTTTTACATTGGAACTGTAGAGGATTCCTCAGCAATTTTGAAGATATCCATGATATCCTATCGCAGTACAATCCGATTAGTCTAGGTTTGCAAGAAACATATCTTAAACCTCATAATAAAATAATACTAAAACATTATAATATATACAGAAAGCACAGGATTACCAACAGTACAACACATGGAGTAGCAGCAATCTTAGTAAACTCCAGTATACGTACCCAACAGGTTCCCTTGCAGACTAATCTAGAGGTCATAGCAATTGCAGCAAACTATCATATAACAATCGCCTCCATGTACCTGCCACCAAACTAAGATATAAGCTATACAGATCTAAAAGACCTGGTAGTCCAACTACCACCTCCTTTATTAATTATGGGAGATATGATGATGTTGTTGTTATTTGGATTTTTGGAGCATTAGCAACTAAGGCCATATTGCTCCGGTGCGGTGGTCATTCCCTGACCTTTCCGCATGCTCCGTATTTGGTGGTGACGGGCTCGAACCCCGGTCTAATCAAGAAGCGTGTGCTACACACTGCTACTCCTTCCCAACTGGCTATGGAGGCGCCGGGAGATATGAATAGCCATCATCCTCTATGGGGAAATGAAAACATAGATAAAAGAGGTCAAATTATAGAAAAACTACTGGATAAGCTCAAACTTATACTCTTAAATGATGGGACACCAACGTGTATATGTCTATTCACAGGAACTAGTACAGCAATAGATCTTTCTATATGCACTCCATCATTATACCCTCTACTGGAGTGGGCAGTTCACAATGATCCATTAGGTAGCAATCATTTTCCAGTAAAGATTACTTCAAACAAACCGACCCCTTGTCAACCGGAACGAACTCCAAAGTGGAGATTAGATAAAATGAATTGGGCAAGATATAAGCAGCTGGCCATATTAGAAGAACAACAAATACAACAGGTTTCAATTGACTCTGCAGTGAAATATGTAACTGATAAACTCTTCCATGCAGCAGAACAAACAATACCAAAAACCTCTTCAAAGTTTACCCTACATTCAAAGCCGTGGTGGAACGATGAATGTACTTTAGCAAAACGAGAGAAAAACAAGGCATGGATTAATTTCTGAAGATGCCCTACCACAATTAACCTGATACATTTCAAAAAAAGCAAGGGCAAATGTTAGACGCATTACTAAGATCAGGATAAAAGAATCTTGGATTCGTTTTGCATCTACAATTACTAGAAAAACAGACAGAAGGAAGGTTTGGGACAAAATAAACAACAAATACCAAAGCATTTCTCCTCCTTTTATAAAATGGAATGGAAAAGATATATCAAAGCCTGAAGACATAGCCAATGCTCTTGGTAGAACATTTGAAAAAATATCAAGCAGTAGCTCCTATGAACCAGCTTTCCAAAAACATAAAGCAAATAAAGAAGCATATAAATTAAATTTCTCCAGTAAAAGTAGAGAAGCCTATAACCAACCTTTCACTCTCAGAGAACTTCATAAAATCATTTCAGAGACGAGGCAAAGTGCAGCGAGTCCAGATGAAATAATATACATGATGGTTCAACAATTTGATGAGAAATCATTGATATCGTTACTCTTGTTGTATAACAGGATATACCTAGAAAATTCCTTTCCAAATCAGTGGCATCATTCAATATTCTTAGCCTTTCCAAAACCAAATAAAGATCCCACAAATCCAAACCACTATCACCCAATAGCCTTGGAAAAATACTTGAAAAAAATGGCAAATGCCCAATTAATGTGGTTTTTAGAAACCCATAACTTACTAAACACAGCCCAATGTGGTTTCAGAAAGAACAGGTGCACTCTAGACTTAATGATAAAAGTAGAAAACAACATAAGAAATGCCTTCATGAGAAAGCAACATCTAGTAATGATATTTTTTGATATAGAAAAGGCATACGACACAGCATGACAATATGGAATACTTAAAGACGTTTATAACTTTGGAATGAGAGGACATCTCCCAATATATATCCATAATTTTTTGCAATGACGAACTTCTCAAGTTAGGATATTAACCACACTATCACAGGTTTTTATACAAGAAGAAAACCACAGGGATCAGTACTCAGTGCTACCCTTTTTGCTATAAAAATTAACTCCATAGCTGAACAAATACCAAGTACCATAAATACAGCACTTTATGTTGATGATTTCAGCATTTCTTGTCACTCGCAAAACATGCGAACAATAGAGCACCAACTGCAAACAACAATCAATAAAGTAATAGCATGGACCCAAAACAAATGGCTTTTGACTCTCTAAACAAAAGACAGTTGGAATACACTTTTGTCTGAAAAGAAACTTACACCCAGACCCAGAACTAAAGCTTGGAGAACAACTAGAAGAAGAAGAAGAAGAAATCTTTATTGTATACAAAATGCATATGCCGTACACAATACCCTTCACGGCTAGAAGCCAGGGGTTTACAGCAAAGGTTAACACAAGGTAAAAGTCTAATATAAAGGTTACAAAGGCTAATATAAAGGTTACAAAGGCTAATACACTGCAATAAACAAGGAACGTAAATACACAACAGCATGTTATCATGCTAATTTATCCTCCAGGGAGCAGTCCTCTTACAGTGTTGGAGTCATCTGAGCAGGCGCAGAAAGTTGGAGCAATGTAGTGAGGGATCCATGGGAATGATGGACAGGTCCTTGGGAGCAGGTTCTAATGCCCTGTGACATGGTCCTGAGAAGGAAGTCGATGGAGTAAGTTCTGCCTGTATTTTTTATCCACTGCGAACTTGTAGAGGTCGCCATCCAAGGAGTATACGTACTGCAGCATTTGCACGGGTATGAAGCGATCGGATAACTTTAACCGGTTTGGGGTGGCCTGGAGGACTGGATTGGCCCGAAGGCTTGGGACCGGGATCCTCCAACCGCAGTTGGCCCAGAAGTCTGGGTGCGAAATAATGCCAACCATCATTTTTACAGAAAAGACGAGCCTTCTCTCATGGATAATGGCAGGAAGACGTCTGATGTTTAGAGATGCTGCCATCTGGGTGGTCCTTCGTGCAGAGGGAAGTCGGAATTTCCATATGGCCCACTTCAATAGCCAAAATTCGCCCGCAAAAATCCGTCTTAGATGCGTTGCGGCAGTTGAGGTCCAGACTTATGCTCCATAAAGAATGACCGGATAGACACACGTCTTAATATACCTGCACCCAACGGCCTGGTCATGGACATGCATAAGTTGTTGCTTAAGCATCCACCGGAGTCAACAGAATTTTTTTTGCAGGTGGTCTATGTGTGGTATAAAGGAGAGCTTCTGGTCAAAAATAACGCCCAGGTCGGTGTGTTGCTGCACAGCAGAAATCGCGGACTGAAAGTTATATCTGCAACAATGTGGGGAGCAGACAGGTACACTTTGTTACATCTTTATAGAACCTTGATAAGATCTAGACTCGATTACGGGGCACCAGTATATAGCTCTGCAAGACCTAGCGCTTTAAGATGGTTAGACCCTATACACCATAATGCACTACATATAGCCCTAGGAGCATTTCGTACTTCTCCGGTTCAGTCTTTATGCTGAAGCCTATGAACCTCCACTCCACCTCAGAAGACAAGAACTCCTGCATTATGCAGCTAAAATAAAGTGTATTCCAAATCATCCTGTTTACAAAACATTATATGCACCAATATTGCTTCTACAGGGATGGGATACACTTAAATAGAAAGGGTGCAAGAATATTTGCTGATGCTATCGAGGCAGTGTTAGGTGGGTCGGAAAACTGCTAGCTTGGGGGGAGACAAAGACCAATAGATTGACAGTAGCCACTGGCAGAGGTGAAAGAGATTCTTGCACTGCTTCTATTAGAATGAGCAGAAGACTGAAAAACAAGATGCATGGTATTTCAGAGACTGCTGGGAGCCATTGCGGTACAAATAAACACATGGGTTGTGTTAGGGTAGCTAAGAATAGAAACAGGTGCATGTATACTTGCGTGTACACCAATGCTAGAAGTTTAGTAAATAAATTTGATGAATTTGAGGTATTGCTCAAAACATCAAATGCAGATATTGTTGGGATATCAGAGACGTGGTGTCACACAGATATAAGGGATGCAGAACTGGAATTTGGGGAGTACAACGTCTACAGAAAGGATAGACAGGATAGGAAGGGGGGAGGGGTTATGCTATTAGTTAAGAAACACATAAAAACCAAGGAAGTGAAGCCAGTCGACATCGCTGGACAGTGCAGTGTTGAGTCAGTTTGGTGTGACATAAGCATTGGGAGATCAAAATTGAGAGTAGGAGTGTGCTATAGGCCTAATGACTCTGATGAGTATAATAAGGAACTGTACAGGGAAATAGAGTGGGCTAGTAAATCAGAGAGTCTTATAATGGGAGATTTTAATTTCCCAGATATTGACTGGAATTTGGGGGCTGGTTACTCACACACTAGCAGGGCTTTTGTGGATTTATTGGATGATTGTTTTCTACATCAGCATGTTCAGGAGGCAACTAGAGGGAGTAATACTCTTGATTTGATTATCAGCAGTGATTCTTCATGCATTAAGAATCTGCAGATAAATGAACCACTAGGCGGTAGTGATCACAGTGTGCTGAAGTGGGATTTACTGAAAGAGGTAACTACCATTAGGGGTAAAGGGAAGGGTTATTGCTTCCGTAAAGGCGACTACGATGGACTGAGACAGTATTTAAATTCTATACAGTGGGACCAACTGATGATGTTACCAACAGCAAATTCAAAATGGGAAGCATTCAAAGAACGTATCTTGGAAGCTACTAGGCTTTACATACCAACTAAGAAATATTGTTCAAGGTTTAGGCCAAAATGGATGTCAGATGAACTAATGAGGCATATGGCAGAGAAGAAAAATGCATGGGATACTTACAAATTAACACATGACACAGAAGCCTATGATAGATACAAGTTGATATGCAACCAAGTTACAAAGGAGGTTAGGCAGGCGAAGGCAGATTACGAGAAATCCTTGGCAAGGGATGCAAAGAAAAACAGCAAAGAGTTCTTTACTTATGTAAACTCTAGAAGGAAGGGGATGAATCAGATTGGTCCACTTGATATTGATGGGTCAACTGTTGATGATCCTGCTCAGGTAGCTAACAAACTAAATGAATATTTTGCATCGACATTCACACATGAGGAGTTATTCAGCAAGGGGAATGCCAGAGGTGTATTCAACTCTAGCAGTAAGCTACAGAATCTTGAAATAACTGGGAGTAAAGTGGAGGAGAAACTGTTGAAGATAAACACAAGAAAGGCACCCGGGGTGGATGGGATCTATCCAGTTATATTAAAGGAGGCAGCAAGGGAAGTAAGCAAACCCTTAGCCATAATTATGAGAGCTTCCTTGGACTCAGGGGAGGTACCCATAGACTGGAGATGTGCAAATGTGACCCCAATTCACAAAGGAGGATCAAAGGCTGACACAAGTAACTATAGACCTGTGAGCTTAACTTCTGTTCCAGGAAAATTAATGGAGGCACTGGTTAAAGAAGCACTGCAGGATCATTTAGACAAGACTTCAGTTATAGCTCAGACACAGCATGGTTTTGTTAAGGGGAAGTCTTGCCTGACCAACTTGATTGGATACTATGATGCAGTCACAAAAGAACTGGATGCAGGAATAACTTTGATATTATATACTTGGATCTTAGAAAGGCTTTTGATACTGTTGCACATGGAAGACTGCTACACAAATTGGAGCAGTGTGACATTGGAGGCAAATTGCTGCTATGGATAAAGGGGTGGTTGAGTGGGAGAAGACAGAGAGTGGTAATCAATGGACACTGCTCATCGTGGACTAATGTTATTAGTGGAGTCCCTCAGGGCTCAGTGTTGGGTCCATTATTGTTTTCTGTATTTATAAATGATATTGATGATGGTATATCAAGCTTAATGTCGAAGTTTGCAGATGATACAAAGGTTGGCAGGGTTGTCAAGGACACTACTGACACTACACTGCTGCAACAGGATCTGGAAAGGTTGAGCAGATGGGCTGAGAGGTGGCAAATGAAGTTTAACATTGACAAATGTAAAGTACTACACATGGGAAACAGCAACCCCAGAGCAACGTATCAACTCTGTGGTACTACACTGACAGTGGTAGAGAATGAAAGGGACTTGGGGGTGATTGTGCAGGCAGATATGAAGTTCTCTGAGCAGTGCAGACGGGCTGCAAGAGTAGCTCATGGAGTATTGTCAATGATATACAGGAATTTTTCCAGCAGGGATAAGGAGGTGATTATTCCATTGTACAAGGCAATGGTCAGGCCACACCTAGAGTACTGTATACAGGTCTGGAGGCCTCATTTCAAGAAGGATGTAGAGCTGCTGGAACGAGTACAGAGAAGGGCAACAAGATTAGTGAATGGAACAAAGGGGTGCTCTTACGAAGAAAGGCTTAAGTTTTGCAAATTACAGTGTCTGGAGACTAGGCACCAGCGAGGTGATCTGATAGAGGTGTATAAAGCCTTGAATGGTTTAAGCATGCTCAATGCTGATGGGATTCTTCCTCTAGCTCAGAAAAATCACCTGAGAGGGCATAAATTCAAATTGAGGAAAGACAGATGTAGGATAGACGTGCGGAAATTTGCCTTTAGCCAGCGGGTGGTTGGTTGGTGGAACAGACTTCCATCCCTTGTGGTGGAGGTTGATAGCCTAAATAAGTTTAAGGCTCAGCTGGACAGGTATTTTGAATGAACAGAGGGGTGAAGTGGAAGTGGGTTTTTTTTTTTTTTTTTTTTGGCTGATGCTGCATAAGCTTGCTTTCTTGCATCAAATGCCTCTACTAATGCTAATGCTAATATGGGAACATTTGTACAGAGTACTTGAAACAGCAAATAAACCAGCAAACATATGCATCAAGGAGCTACTTCCAATGTGGTCTCTTGATTTCAACAAACTAGCTGCCATACAAAACGTACTAAGACCTCCTTGAGATACAATATTACCATTCTGTGATACCTACTTCCTTAACTGGGGAAGAAATTCCCTACCAGAAAACCGCTTTCAACTGCTACATGTTACCTATCTAGAAAAATATCCACACTATACACAAATATATACCGACGGATCGAAAACTGATACAAAAGTAGGTGCAGCAGCAGTTTTCTGTAATACTACTATAACTTTTTGATGCTTTCTTGCATCAAATGCCTCTACTAATGCTAACTCAAGTTCTCTCAACAGAATGTAGCATCTTTACAGCTGAACTACAGGCAGTGAAGTTAGCAATAGGCTGAATATGGCACCAAAAGTTATCCCATAGTCTGATCTTCACAGACTCCCTCAGTGTAATTCAAACAATACAGTGCGATAGAAAGAATCTCCATCCATCTCTAAGACAAATTCAAGCGGCTCTGGACAAGCTCCTTAAATGAAAACAAAACAATCTTTTGTTGGATTCCTAGACATACAGGAATTAAAGGGAACGAAGAAGCTGACCATGCAGCAAAAACGGCAACAGGCACCCTTTCTTCAACCAAAGTACCATATACAGACTACAGGCATAACATCAAAATGAACAGCAAGGAACAATGGCAAAACGTATGGAGCGTGCAAACTTATATCTCTATCAAAGCAAACTTATAAACTCTATCAAATTAAACCAGATTTAAAGAAGTGGAAGTCCAGTGAAAGAGATATATGAAAAGAAGAAGTAATCCTAGCCAGGTTAAAGATAGGACATACGTATCTTACTCATTCCTATCTACTTAGAGCCGAAAAACCGCCTCAGTGTAATCAGTGCCATGTGCAACAAACAGTTAAACTTTTGTTACTAGACTATCCAGCCTATACAAATGAAAGAAAAACAGTCTTTAAAAATCTGTAACTAAAATTCAAGACGCTCCTACTCTGAAAAACATTTTAAGCAAAGAAAATAATATACAAGAGATTTTCCACTATCTAAAATTAATAGGCTTTTATAATCAGATTTAAGAAGAAAAGAGTCAATGTAAATCGATGTATACAATCAAACTCCCTCTCTCCATTAAATACTTTGTGAATAATTTCTAATCGGACATTTATTTGAACAGCAATTGCAAGAGATCAGAGTAGAAAATGCAAATCTTTGGGAAGTGCATTATGGCCATAGAAGCCAATGCACCAACAGCTAACAAACAACAACCAATTGATTTTGTTACCAACAGCAAATTCAAAATGGGAAGCATTCAAAGAATTAATCTTGGAAGCTATTAGGCTTTTCATACCACTAAGAAATATTGTTCAAGATTTAGGCCTAAATGGATGTCAGATGAATCATTAGACATGTGGCAGAGAAAAAAAATGCTTGGGATACATATAAATTAACAGGTAACACAGAAGCCTATGATAGATATAAACTGGTCTGTAACCAAGTCACAAAAGAGGTTAAGCAGGCAAAGGCAGATTACGAGAAATCTTTGGCAAAAGGATGCAAAGAAAAACAGCAAAGAGTTCTTTACTTATGTAAACTCTAGAAGGAAGGGGATGAATCAGATTGGTCCACTTGATATTGATGGGTCAACTGTTGATGATCCTGCTCAGGTAGCTAACAAACTAAATGAATATTTTGCATCTACATTCACACATGAGGAGTTATTCAGGGAGGGAAATGCCAGAGGTGTATTCAACTCTGGCAGTAAGCTAGATATTATGTAATAACAGAGTAAAGTGGAAGAGAAATTGTTGAAGATAAACATAAGAAAGGCACCTGGGGTGGATGGAATTTATCCAGTTATATTAAAGGAGGTAGCAAAGGAAGTAAGTGAACTGTTAGCCATAATTATGAGAGCTTCCTTGGACTCAGGGGAGGTACCCATGGATTGGAGATGTGCAAATGTGACCCCAATCCACAAGGAGGATTGAGGGGAGACAAGTAGGTCAGTAATTACAGATCCATTTGTTTAACTTCTGTTCAAGGGAAATTAATGGAGGCACTGGTTAAAGAAGCACTGCAGGATCATCTAGACAAGACTTCAGTTATAGCTCTGACACAGCATGGGTTTGTTAAGGGAAAGTCTTGTCTGACCAATTAGATTGGATATTGTGATGTAGTCACAAAGGAACTGGATGCAAAGAATAATTTTTATATCATATATTCGGATCTTGGAAAGGCTTTTGATACTGTTGTATATGGAAGACTGCTGCACAAATTGGAGCAGTGTGGCATTGGAGGTAAACTGCTGCTATGGATAAAGGGATGGTTGAGTGGGAGAAGACAGAGAGTGGTAATCAATACACTGCTCTTCGTGGACTAATGTTATTAGTGGATTCCCCCAGGGTTCTGCCCATTGTTGTTTTCTGTATTCATCAATGATATTGATGGAAGTATATCAGGCTTAATGTCTAACTTTTCAGATGATACAAAGGTCGGCAGGGTTGTTAATGACATTAAGCTGCTGCAACAGGATCTAGAAAAGTTCAGCAGATAGGCTGAGAGGTGGCAACTGAAATTTAATATTGCCAAATGTAAAGTACTATGTATGGGAAGCAGTAACCCCAGAGTAACATATCAACTATGTGGTACTACACTGACAGTGGTAGAGAGTGAAAAGGACCTGGGGGTAATTGTGCAGGCGGATATGAAATTTTCTGAGCAGTGCAGATGGTCTGGAAGACTAGCTCATGGTGTCTTGTCAATGATATACAAGAATTTTTTCTAGCAGGGATAAAGAGATGATTATTCCCTTGTATAAGGCAATAGTCAGGGCACACCTTGAGTACTGTATACAGGTCTGGAGGCCTTATTTTAAGAAGAATGTAGAGCCATTGGAACGAGTACAGAGAAGGGCAACGAGATTAGTGAATGGAAGAAAGGGTTGCTCTTACAAAGCAAGGCTTAAGTTTTGCAAATTACAGTGTCTGGAGACTAGGCACCTGCGAGGTGATCTGATTGAGGTGTATATAGCCTTGAATGGTTTGAGCATGCTCAATGCTGATGGGATTCTTCCTCTTGCTCAGAATAATCACCTGAGAGGGCATAAATTCAAATTGAGGAAAGACATTTGTAGAATAGATGTGTGGAAGTTTGCCTTTAGCCAGCGGATGGTTTATTGCTGGAATGAAATTCCATCTGTCACTGTAGAAGTTGATAGCGTAAACAGATTCAAGGCAGAACTAAACAAACATTTGGAGTGATGGGTGAAATGAGAAGGGTCTGTTTATTCTATTTATTTTATTTTTTTTGACTGATGCTATATAAGCTTGCTTTCTTGCATCATGTGCCCTACTAATGCTAATCTGAGTAAGTGGAAGAATCCCATCAGGATTGAGCAATCAGATCACCTCGCAGGTGCTTAGTCTCCAGATGCTGTAATTTGCAGAACTTAAGCCTTTCTTGGTAAGAGAACCCCCTTTATTCCCCTCACCAATCTTGTTGCCATTTCCTGTACTCGTTCAAGCAACTCTACATCCTTCCTAAATGAGGCATCCAGACCTGTATGCAGTAGTCACGGAGGCCTGACCATTGCCTTATACAATAGGATAATTGCCTCCTTTTCCTACTAGCAAAATTCCTGTATATCATTGGCCATACCCCATGACTTACTCTGACAATCTGTCTACACTGCTCAGAAACGTCATATCTGACTGCACCCTTACTCCCAGGTGTTTTTCATTTTCTACCACTCTAAGTGTAATACCTCACAGTTGGTACTTTTCTCTGGGGTTACTCCTACCTATATGCAGTAGTTTGCATTTGTCAGTGTGAAACTTCAGTTGCCACTTCTCAGCCCATCTGTCCAACTTTTCTAGATCCTTTTGCAGTGGATGGACTTTTCAAGGTAATTATTAGGAAAATCTGTAATTTCACAAATTTTATAGCAAATATAACATATGGCCAATTTTTTTTACAATTAGGAAACTTAAAAAATATGTTAAAATAGTCACTTCATATACAAATAATTGACTTAGATTCAGATAAATTGCATGAAAAACTGGTGATTATCTACATGCAGACCATGCCCTCCTAGTGTAACCCCTGTTGTATACCATTAAATATTACTTTCAAATTCACATAGATAAGATATATTAAATTTTAATTTCTTTTTCTTCTTCCCTTCATTTTTAACGCTTTTCATAATTGCCTCTTCATTTTCTTCCATTTAGTTTTTATCAACTTGAAAAATATTATCTCCAAGCGGTTTAGAAATATGTCAGTTGAATTTGTTCACCTTCTCTGTAATGTGAAGGCAATAAGTATTTATCATTATTTAACATTTATAAACTTAAGATAACTGTAGAACAGTGACTATCAAAATAATTAGCCTATGTTTACAAATCCATCTTGTGTTTATTAAAATAATAAACTGAGCGTTGTCTCCAAACAATTATATTTCCTTGAACTCTGAAAACTGTCTGTTATTCTTTAGTTAGCCAGCAGCATTAATGAAGTGATACTGAGAGAAATATATTAGCTCTCTGCTTGGGTTTGTCTGGGCCTTAAACAATTTAAATAAATATTTCGATTTTAATTTTAAGATGAATAGGCAAGCGACTTCCTTTGAACTTTGAGTTGGATATTTAAATGATAGTGTGCATTTGTCTGCATCTATACCAAGGTGAATATAGAATAATTTAGGAGCTCATAGACATGTAATGTGAAGGCAATAAAGTCTTGAGTGGGATTGAACTATTAGTTTTTGCCCAAAAAAGATTTAAACATGTTGAAATTAGACATTTTTTTTTTTTCATGTGAAAATTACAGTTTAAGAATAGAAGTTTCCATTGTTTTCTAATCAGTCCGTATGAAATGACACTGTGTAGCCTTGCTTATGTTGAAATCCCTATACTTACTATAGTATTATATAGTGATGGATATTTAATTGCTTAATCAACAAAATGAAGACTGTTTCTAATTTTTTTTCTGTAAACAGGAGTGTCACCATTTGCCCGTCCAGGATACCCAGGATTTGGGACACCTGCTGGTGGATTTGGAGGACTTGGAACATTAGGTAGCTAACCTACTTCTAGTGGAAGTAATTTCTGTTCACTTGGGATAATGGATATTAACCATTTGCAGTCCAACTCTAACAATCGAACAAATGACATGTTGAAATATGATATTCAAAAATTATTTATTTTCAGGTTTACCAGTGCTAATATATAAAACAGCATGAAAAACTAGTTTAAAAGCTCTAATACAATATTTATTCCTACACGAAACCTTCCATTCGGATAACTGCCAATGTTTTTTTACTTTAGATTCCCCCTATTTTGAATTCCTTGTTTGTCTTTATGCGGGTGGGCAGAGATACAACATCCAAAATTATCTACAGAAATCTCTTCCTACTAAATACATTCTTGAAAATTTTAATTCTGTCTGTCCATTCTTAAGACCAGTATTTCTTTATATCACTTTTTTTTCATTTAATCCATGGTGATAGCTCAAAAATCTCCTTTAGTACATTTAGTGAAA
Organism: Mastigoproctus giganteus; assembly: GCF_048544385.1. Classification (NCBI taxonomy): domain Eukaryota; kingdom Metazoa; phylum Arthropoda; class Arachnida; order Uropygi; family Thelyphonidae; genus Mastigoproctus; species Mastigoproctus giganteus. Next base: position 154,110,424 of record NC_143579.1, on the reverse strand, counting down.
CCAAAACTCAATCACACCACATGGGATAGTCAGAAACAATCTTATTTGTAAGAGTTTCTTATTTTCTTATTCTCAGTTTCTTCAGGAAGGTCTAACAGTTTCTCAATTTTGCTACCAGAAAGGCCCTTTACTGTAACTTGACAGCATGTTTATGTACTTCACTCTAACATAGAGGATAAGTTATTTATGCCCTGAGAGGGCACAAATTCAAATTGAGGAAAGACAGATGTAGGATAGATGTGCGGAAATTTGCCTTTAGCCAGCGTGTAGTTGTTTGGTGGAACAGACTTCCATCCCTTGTTGTGGAAGTTGATAGACTAAATAAATTTAAGGCTCAGCTGGACAGATATTTTGAACAAACTGAGGGGTGAAGTGGAAGTTTTTTTTTTTTTTTGGCTGATGCTGCATAAGCTTGCTTTCTTGCATCATATGCCTCTACTAATGCTAAAAAGGAATGATATTAATACAGGTCAAGATACTTCTATTACACATTTTGAAGAATGGTATTCAGAACTTCATTCTGACAAATATGTAACTAATACCTTTGCTATTTATTGTGATAATATAGATTTATTAACAAACTTCTATATAAATAATAACATTTTACTGGCTACTATTAATTAGTGCCCACCAGACAAAACTGCATGTCTGGAAAGCATACCTATGGTATTATGAAAACAATGTTTTATTGTCTAACAAAATCAGCTTTTACATTTAATCAACAATTGTTTTTCTGAAGGAAGGACACCCATAATTCTAAAGCAATCACTAATCATTCCTTTGTACAAAAGAGATGATAGGACATATCCTAATTCCTTCAGACCAATTTATAAAGCTAAGGCCTTGTCTAAGATCATTGAATACATAATTTATATTTAAATTGGTAGCTTTATTAAAAATAAAGTGGATAATATACATCATGGTTTCATCATTGGCAGATCAACATCCACATATTTATTTACTATAGAATATGGAATGAGAACTGCATTTCTCAAGAATAAACAACTAGATGTTGTGCATGTTGATATTTCTAAAGCATTACATTCAATACCACATAATATAACATGTTATGTGGTGAATATAGGCTTGGCAAACCCAGGGTCCTGAGCTGGATATCATCATCTTTCTCTTTCTTGGTGATTCCACCCCCTCTCAGGATAACTCAGGAAATTTTTTTGGTTGGTGCAGCATAAGCCTCAAACTTCCTTGCATCATATGGTTAATAATAATATTCTAGTAATAAAACTTCAGTATATAGGAGTGGAAGGCAAAGAATTAAAATGGTGTGATTTTCTTAATGGCAGCTCTGCCATAATAAAATACAATGAAAGTGAATAAAATAATAATAAATAATATAATATAAAGAATATAAATAATATAAGTAAGAATATAATAAATAATATAATAATAATTCATGTGCATCATGAATGTGCTTGGGGAATAATCTTAAGGTATAATTATTACCCCTCCCATCCAATCTTACTCTGCCATGACAAATGTAGCAATCATGTTGCTTTAACAAGGAATGAAGGATGCAGATGTGTATCTCTACTGCAGTGAAGGAGGGGGGGGGGGGGAATTGTGTATATAATTTATAAAGACCTTTGGAGACCTTAGAGGTAGTTGTTTTGGTATTTCACTAGTAGATATTTGCTATTGCTTTCCTTGTTTTGTTATTCCATAGGATATACAGAGTGAAGTAATATTCTATGAGCAATTTTAGCATTAGGATTAGAATTAGTAGAGGCATATGATGCAAGAAAGCAAGCTTATGCAGCATCAGCCAAAAAAAAAAAAAAAAAAGCTTCCATTTCACCCCTCCGTTCATTCCAAATACCTGTCCAGCTCAGCCTTAAATTTATTTAGGCTATCAACTTCCACAACAAAGGATGGAAGTCTGTTCCATCAACCATGTACCCGCTGACTAAAGGCAAACTTCTGCACATCTATCCTGCATCTGTCTTTCCTCAATTCGAATTTATGCCCTCTCAGGTGATTATTCTGAGCAAGAGGAAGAATCCCATCAGCATTGAACATTTTCAAACCATTCAAAGCTTTATACACCTCAATCAGATAACCTCGCAGATGCCTAGTCTCCAGACACTGTAATTTGCAAAATTTAAGCCTTTCTTCGTAAGAGCACCCCTTTGTTCCATTCACCAATCTTGTTGCCCTTCTCTGTACTCGTTCCAGCATCTCTACATCCTTCTTGAAATGAGTCCTCCAGACCTGTATGCAGTACTCTAGGTGTGGCCTGACCATTGCCTTATACAAGGGAATAATCACCTCCTTATCCATGCTAGAAAAATTCCCATATATCATTGACAATATACCATGAGCTACTCTTGCAGCCCGTCTGTACTGCTCAGAGAACTTCATATCTGCCTGCACAACCACCCCCAGGTCCCTTTCATTCTCTACCACTGTCAGTGTAGTACCACAGAGTTGATATGTTGCTCTGGGGTATCAAATCAAATTGGTCAGGCAAGACTTTTCCTTAACAAACCCATGCTGTGACCGAACTATAACTGAAGTCTTCTCTAGATGATCCTGCAGTGCTTCTTTAACCAGTGCCTCCATTAATTTTCCTGGAACAGAAGTTAAACTAACAGGTCTATAATTACTTGTATCGCCCTTTGATCCTCCTTTGTGAGGCGCCTCCATAGACAAGTGAGAAGGAGCAGCAGTGCGTAGCACACACTTCTTGATCAGACCGGGGTTCATGCCCGTCACCACCAAATACGGAGGATGCGGAAAGGTCAGGGAATGACCACCGCATTTCCCAGAGCAATATGGCCTTAGTTGCTAATGCTCCTAAAAACCAAATCACACACACACACACACACACACACACACACACACACACACACACACACACACACACACACACACACCTCCTTTGTGAATTGGGGTCACATTTGCACATTTCCAGTCCATGGGTTCTGAGTCCAAAGAAGCTCTCATAATGGCTAAGGGTTTGCTTACTTCCTTTGCTGCCTCCTTTAATATAACTGGATAGATCCCGTCCACCCCGGGTGCCTTTTTTTATGTTTATCTTCAACAATTTCTCCTCCACATTCCTCTCAGTTATTACAAAATTATCTAGCTCACTGTCAGAGTTTAACTCACCTCTGGCATTCCCCTCCCTGAATAACCCCTCATGTGTGAATGTAGATGCAAAATACTCATTTAGTTTGTTAGCCACCTGAAGGATCAACAACAGCTGAACCATCAATATCCAGTGGAGCAATCTGATTCATCCCTTTCCTTCTAGAGTTTACATAGGTAAAGAACTCTTTGTTGTTTTTCTTTGCATCCTTTGCCAATGATTTCTCATAATCTGCCTTTGCCTGCCTAATCTACTTTGTGACTTGCTTACAGACCAGCTTATATCTATCATAGGCTTCCATGTCACCCATTAATTTATATGTATCCCATGCATTTTCCTTCCCTGCCATATGTCTCATTATTTCATCTGACATCCATTTAGGCCTAAACTTCGAACAATATTTCTTAGTTGGTATGTAAAGCCTAGTAGCTTCCAAGATAAATTCTTTGAATGCTTCCCATTTTGAATTTGCTGTTGTTAACATCAATTGGTCCCATCATATAGAATTAAAATACTGTCTCAGACCACCGTAGTCACCTTTACGAAAGCAAAAACCCTTCCCTTTACCCCTGATGGTAGTTACCTCTTTGGGGCGCCTCCATAGCCAGGAGCAGCAGTGTGTAGCACACGCCTCTTGCTTAAACCGGGGTTTGAGCCCGTGACCACCAAAATACAGAGGATGCGGAAAGGTCAGGGAATGACCACCGCATATCTCCGGAGCAATATGGCTTTAGTTGCTAATGCTCCTAAAAAAAAAATTACCTCTTTGAGTAAATCCTAGTTCAGCACACTGTGATCACTGCCAACTAGTGGTTCCTTTATCTGCAGATTCTTAATGCATGAAGAATCACTACTGATAATCAGATCAAGAGTATTACTCCCTCTAGCTGCCTCCCGAACAGGCTGATGTAGAAAACTATCATCCAATAAATCCACAAAAGCCTGGCTAGTGTGTGAGTGACCAACCCACAAATTCCAGTCAATATCTAGGAAATTAAAATCCCATATTATAAGAATCTCTGATTTACTGGCCCACTCTATTTTTCTGCACAATTGCTCATTATACTCATCAGATTCATTTGGCCTATAACACACACCTACTCTCATTTTTCCTTTCTCAGTGCTTATGTCACACCAAACTGACTCGATACTGCACTGTCCAGCGATGTCGACTGGCTTCACTTCCTTGGATATTATGTGTTTCTTAACTAATAGCATAACCCCTCCTCCTCCCTTCCTATCCTTCCTGTTAGTTAATTTGGGGAGTACACATTGTACTCCCCAAATTCCAGTTCTGCATTCCTTATATCCCAACAATATCTGCCTTTGATGTTTTGAGCAATACCTCAAATTTATGAAATTTATTTACCAAACTCCTAGCATTGGTGTACATGCAGGTATTCATGCACCTGTTCCTATTCTTAGCTACCCTAACACAACCCATGTGTTTACTTGTACCGCAATGATTCCCAGCAGTCTCTGAAATAGCCTGCATCTTGTTTTCCAGGCTGCTGCTCATTCCTATAGAAGCAGTGCAAGAATCGCTTTCCCCTCTGCCAGTGGCTACTATAAATCTATTAGTCCTGGTATCCCCCCAAGCTAGCAGTTTACCGACCCACCTAACACTGCTTCAATAGCATCAGCAAATATTCTTGCACCCTTTCTATTTAAGTGTATCACATCCCTGTAGAAGCAGTCTCTCCTGTTAACAAGTACAGCCCAAGCTGAAAAAAATTCTACCCCTTGAGCCTTGCACAATCTTTCCAGGGCCGAATTGATCGACAAGGCTCTCGTCATATACTCCCTCCTATCGTGAATTGCAGACACTCAAATTGCAGACACTCAAATTCAACCCTAATTCACGGCTTTTTTTTCAACAGTGACCTGTGCTTGTTAAGTAATTGTGCCGGTCTCCTACTCTTAATATCATTAGTGTACAACAATATCACCTTTTGTGCCCTTAAAAGATGATATCTGCTCTACAACATCATCACCCTTTGCCCCTGGCAGTCATACCCTGGCCCTGTTCCACCTATCCCTTTTACATAGCATGTTCCCCGTTTCCCTGACAATAGAGTCACCAACAACTACTAGTTCCTGTGGGACCAGCACATTCTGCCTTGGGGGTTGCCGCTGTGTTGCGTGATGATCAAGTGCAAGCTCTGACGTTGATGTGGGCAGCTGAGAGCTTGATGGGCCCCTCAATTTAGATCCTTCAAGGGCATCCACCCTGTCCTTCAAGCTCTCATATATAGGCCCATAACAACACTGAGTTGTTGCCTCATTTCCTCACATCGCGCACAAACAATATACCCTTGGCAATATCATGTCCCGTACCTGATGTCTCCACAAACATCAAGCAAGCAGTGCATTTTAAAAGGCTGTGATTCAGAAGGCAACTGTCCCTCTCAGTTCTCTCCTGAGCCATAGCACTCCATTTAGCTTGAACCTTTTGCTTTGCTGCTCTGGTCTGAGTCATGATTTTGATTCAATTTCAATTACAGTACAAAATTATAACCTTAAACTTGTATCCCAACACAGTTGTAACACTGTGTATCTATATATTTTTTTTTAGTATCAAGTTTCTTTATATAACTTCCATATCAAGTTATGTATTAATTAATTATGTTACATTTGTAAAATCTAAGTCATTATATGTATTTAGTTAAAAAGTACAATTTAATTGACAATGAAGTTCAATAAGTTTAATAAATTTTTCTGATTAATTGATAATACTATATACTGTACTATACTTAAAAAAAAAAAAAAAAATTATACTGCAGCCATTATCAACCCACTGCAGGATGGAAGCCGCCTCAACAATTCATGTTGTACTGTGCTAAGCTAACGCTATCTAGTTCAGGATATAACGTATCGTATAACAATGGCGGCAAGTTATAAACGGTAAATCTACAGACACTTAAGTATTAATTAACTTCCAAAATCTCGCTGTCTCAATTCAGAATAAACCAAGGATCTTAACTAGGTCTGTAAGCTACTTATAGAAAATAATTTAATATAACAATTAGTCAATAAAGCGGCTAAATATAGCTAAAAAAACTTCCCGTTTCCCGGCTCTGCAAAATTTGTAAAACACGTAGATTGGATACCCTTACCGATGCTGAGTAATAATAAAAAAGCTCTAAGTTAAAATTTAAACTAAGTATCATAACTAGGAATATAAAGCTACTCTAGAAAAGTTAATATGCCAATTTAAGTTAATAAAACAGAAAAAAATGTCTCTATTTTCCTGAGCCGTAAAAACTTCGCCTGCACAAGGCTACTCTCTGCAAAAGGATTTTATCATCACATTACCATTTGCAAACTGAAAAAAGGAAGTTTGTGCTAAATTTACTTACATGCTTTGTCAAAAGCCTCAACTGCTTTCTGAAAATAACAACTTGCAGAAATTTAAGTGTTTTTTTTTTTTTTAAGGATGACTCTTAAAAATAAATAATAATAATTTTTAAAAAATACTATTAAATGACACTCCAGTCTTTGACAATCAAAGTTTATCAGCTTTGATCTGGAAGAATCTGAATATAATTGTTTATCCTGCATGTTAAGTTTAAATATCTTACAACACTATATCTTACTGTCTAAAAAGGTTTCAAGGTTCGAACTTAAAACAGATTTTCTTATATAAGAAAATACTTTTCATAAAACTGAAAAGAGTCTTTGAAACTTCTGAGATTTTGGTCTTTAAGTCAGAAGTATAACTCTTTACTTAAATTTATCCTAGTAATACAGAAAAATTTAACCAAAATTCTGTCAGCATTACTTATCAGACTTTTTAATATATTTTTAATAGCTGGTCTAGCTGGAGCTAGTATGTTTGGAACCAGGGAACTTGGAGCTGGATGTCTGACAGCAGCACAGGATCCATGGAGTCGTCTTCATCGTACACCTCCCACTTTTCCAAGTCCTGCTGCAGCTACAGCTGCTCCTTGGGGAAGTTTGAAAGCTGAGGCTGAGAGAGACAGGTTACAACGTGAAGATTCTGAACGGGAAAGGGAAAGAGAAAGAGAACAGAGGGAAAGGGAAAGGGAAAAACAAAGGAAAGCAGAATCGGAAAAAGAAAAGAGGGAAAAGGAAACTGAAAGAAATACATTAGGAAGGTAAGCGTGGATTGATTTTCTTTGCAGTGATTGTTTATATCCACATGTGCTTGATGTTTATGAAGCATGTACTTTAAGAAAGAACAGTTGAATACATTTTTATATCACTTGTGGGCAATGAAATAAAAACTTACAGTCGTGAATTTCCAGCATTTCAGTTATTATACAAGGCATGTCTGAAAAATTCCTGGGCTAATTTTCTAATATTAGTACAGCATAAACACCTTCCATTCTCCAGCTAAACTAGTTCCTTACAAATTTATTTATTGTGTGTATAAATGAGTGTCTAACAATGCTCCTTTACACAAAATAAATAAATTTATGCAGTGTGGTCAGTATTATGGAGAGGAGAGGTTATATAATGACTTCTGGCAAAAATCCGACATGGGAGATCAAATTTTCATAATGTAAACTGATTTCTACGGTACAAAAAAGCACCTTTAGCTGCAGTTGAGGTCATTTCTAGCCAAGCAAGCCAGAGTATCCTATATATTCACCCTCCCTACTCTAGCTTCTACAGACTTTGTTTTGTGGTCTTGGGTACAAAACAATTTCTTGGATCAAGCATTCATAAGTGACTTAATTGCATTTTCTTGCAAATTGAGTAAATTTTTTTTTTTGTTTAATATATAATAGATACTAGCTTTGCTCAGGAACTCTATTTTCAAAGCAGTAAGAGTCTGAAAACTAAAGTCTCCCTCCCCTTTTTATTTGTTTCTAATGTTTCGAACCCTTCATGTGTTAGTGTTGGAAACATGGGAATACCCAATGCACATATATATAAATGTAAACACACACACACACACACACACACACACACACAGCTGTTGTTAGTGACACATCTACCAATGAAATAAATCAAATGAATATACAATATAAATTCTACTTTTTTTCAAAAGTTATAACCAGGACTTTAGCTTAATAGGAACCCATGGTTTGTATTTATCACTTTTTTAACATTACTTTTTTTTTAGCATTTTTAGTATTAGCATTTAATGCACGTAAGGCATTAGTGAGCTCCTTATAACATTGAAATATATTAAATTTATTTTTTAAATGTAAAATTGTTTTAGTTTTTTATTACATGCATTTAGCATATGCAGTAATTCCTTTACACAGTTCACAAAACATTTGGGAGAGTGGGTGAAGAGGGGTATTTGTTATTGATTCCATTAGCTTGTGGATGATGCACATTCAACATGATGTGTGTGGTACACTGAAGGAAATGGTTGGTCACCCCTGCTTATTTGCTTAACATATCTGAGATTTTGCTCATCTCACCAGAACTTGCTATTTATTTCCACACACATAAAAAAAGAGGCTCTTCATTCTAGAAACCTTATTCTGGAAAGGATTATAGGGAATTATCCTGCAACATTTTCTCTGCCTTACCTTCATTATTAATCTTTAAGTAAAAGGAATGTGTTTACATTATTTCCAGACCATGGAGATATCATAAATCCAAATTTAGCCAAATCGAACAATGTATTATGTACTTTTCCTGTATTCATATTTAGATAACTAGTGATACTAATAATAATCATACTAATGGCATTGAATCTAGGAGCTTTCCTAAAAGTGAAGATTACTTCTAACATCAAGTGATCAAAGTTGAAAGAAACATTTATATACTTACCAGTTCTGCAAAAAAAATGCATGACCCAAATGGGCATCTTTCTGAGTAGGACAGAGAGTAGTTCTTCACAATCAGTGATTGAGAACTATTGAGAAGTGTCAAGCAACATTTATAAGGGTATTGATAGATAAAAAAAATCTCCAACACATATATGGTCCTTATAGTTAACAATAAATAAAAACCAAAGACTAAAATCCTCAAACATAAATTGGTAATCAGAGGAAAACACTACACTACCACTATAATAATAGTGATATGATACAAACTAACTTTTCGTAACATGAATAGGGAAATTCCACCACTCTTTCTCTCCCCTTGTACCTAAAGACTGAAAGTAATCAGAATTATCATTCACAAGTTGTTGTAAATAGTAAGTATGTATAATATGAATGTCTATACAAAAACATGCACAATAAATTAATGAGTGGGTGACAGAGTAAGGCCCTGTGAAGATGCAAAATGTACCATATCATAAAGTAAATGTTTTAATGATATGCTAAAGCAGCTAGAGAAAACATCCCGGCATAACTTTGCATATTCATTAATCCATATTGTGGATGTTTTTGCATACATATTCTTGTTATTATATGCACATTCTTATTTTGTAGCAGTGGAGTTGAGAAGGTTCTGTATACAAGGCTGTCAGTCAGAGGACTCTATATGAGTTGCAGTTATCATACCTTTTCAATTGGGTGCCTCCATAGCCAGGTGAGCAGGAGCAGCAGTGTGTAGCACATGCTTCTTGATTAGACCGCGGTTCGAGCCCATGCCCACCAAATACAGAGGATGCGGAAAGGTCAGGGAATGATCACCGCATATCCCCGGAGCAACATAGCCTTAGTTGCTAATGCTCCTAAAAACCAAATAAGAAACAGCCTTTTCAATTTTGTTCCATTTGTAAGTAGTGTTGTGTAAAATCATGCAACTGTATTCACTGACGGGAAGAGTCAGGGGGGACAGAATTTGTAGTTATTCTTCTGGATTAAAATGACAGATTTTCTTAGCGTAGATAATAATTTTTACATTCCTTCATATGGGGGCAAAGGAAACAAAAGATGAGGTAAATAATTTTTGGAGACCAGACACACTGACCCACCACTTGTAATCCACTGGTTTAAAAACTTAACTTTAAATTACCCATAAATATGGGTTTTTGTTGTAAAGAAAAAAAAAAGTATAAATAAACACAATACTAAAAACTTGATAAGTTTTCAATATTTTTCCAAATTCCATCATTATATACCTGCTTTTTCATGAGTTCTTTATCAATGACCCTAAATAAAGACAAAAACTTTACACATATCTATTTGTTTGTAATTGCCAGACACTAAAGAGAACAGAGAGGGCTCTTTGGTCCTTTCAATTTGATGAATGGCTAAACATGTTAAAATTTGTTTAAATTATCTTCATTCTGTCAATCTAGAATGTTTAAAGTAAATGATTTAATTCTAAATTGAGTAAAAAAAATACACACACACACACACGAACTCCCTGACTTGCGTTCCGTGGAACGCTACACAAGTCAGATTTTACGTAAGTCGGAATTTCCCCCATGCTTGTGCAGCACTTGCAACTGTGCTCACTGAATTGATTGAATCAAAAAAGAAATGTTAGACGCACTTGTAAATAGAATTATTTATTGTATTTATTCAATTTTTTTATTTCATGTGCAGGAAAAATTACAAAAGCATACAATTTAAAAATATTTCAAAAAGAGAGAGGGGAGACAGGCACAACAGGCATTTTACCTCTTGAGCATCGTTGCCACAATCGACATATTCAGCTGATAAGTACGCCGCTTCGGAGGTTGAGGGCTGTGATTTAGAAGGAGTTGGCTGCTCAACCTTACAAAAGAACATATTAATGGATGACTGGATGGTGGCTTTTTTCTTTTCATCATAGTTTTCTTTGTAACAAGCAAGCATATCATTCACCCCTCTGTTAACTTTTAAGAATCGTTCACTGTCAGGATCCATCTTCTCAAACGTTGCCATTGCCGATGCAATTTCACGAAATGCCATTGCCATCTCAGCTCCTAATTTGGTTCATCTTGAGCTTCATCAGCATTTTCTTCTTTCACTATCACTGCCTGCAAGTCAATAAGTTGGTTAGATAATTCCTCCTCCATGTCTTTGGCATCAACCTCCAAATGAAGTAGCTCTGCAACCTTTACAATCTTATCTGTAACCTCTTCATATCATTCTTCTTTTTCAAATCCTTTGAAGCCTTTTATGTGCTGTGGGCATATATTCTCCCATGAGCCATTTAAACAACTTTTAGTAAATTCCACCCAGGCCTTATTAATATTTAAGATGGCATGGTAAATATTGTAAGATTTCCAAAAGTCTCTTAACATAAAAGTTTTCTTATCATCTATTGCAGACAATGTCTGAGCAAATGTGAGTAAATAGTATGCTTTTAAATTCGAAACAACACCCTGATCCATAGGTTGGATGAGTGAAGTCGTGTTTGGCGGTAGAAATATGACTCTCACGTTTGAATTGAAATCATCTAGTTGTATAGGATGTTTAGGAGCATTATCTAATAGAAGCAAAATCTTGAAAGGAAAGGAGCAATATGGCCTTAGTTGTTAATGCTCCTAAAAACCAAATAACAACAACTTGAAAGGAATGTCGTTGTCTTGACAATATTTTTCAACCTCAGGAATGAAGCAGCATTTAAACTAAGAAACCTCAAAGAGAGATATTGTTATCCATGCTCTCTGGTTCGATCAGAAATGCACGGGTAGGGTGGCTTTATTGATGTTCAATGCACGAGGATTTCCGGGATGGTACACAAGCAGTGGTATTAATCTGTAATCTCCAGGTGCATTCGCCCCAAGCAAGAGCATGGCCTTATCTTTTGACGCATTGAAACCTAGCATTGTATGTTTAATCCGTTATTTTTTTCCAATACAGATCAGTCTCATCAACGTTAAAAATTTTCTGCACTGAATAGTTGCCTTCATCAATAATTTTTTCCAACACATCACAAAATTTCTCTGCAGTTGCAGAATCGGCACTGGCGACTTCACTGCATACTTGAACGTTGTGGCAGCCAGCACGATGCTTGAACCTATTAAACTACCCGTTGCTTGCCACGAACTCGGGTTGGGGTTCACTGTACTTATCCTTAATATCTTTATAAATACTTGTTCTTTTTGTTTGAATGGTCATTAGACTCAGGGGCGGGCACTCGCTTCTGAATCTGATTTTCCATCCATATTATTAACAGCTGTTCCATCTTCGATATAGCACCTGAACACTGTTATTATCATTAGCCATATGGTGCAAGGAAGCCTGAGGCATTTGTGATCACTGTTGATCTTAAGTGTGTTGATCCTTTGACATGTTCTTTTATATGTGCACTGTCCTTTAAAATGGTATTCACTGTTGAAGCAGCGATACCTATTACTCTTGCAATAGATGACAAACTTTATCCTGCTTCGTACTTCTTAATAATTTTCATCTTCATTTCTAAATCAATTTTTGTTCCATTTCCTGGCATTACCACCACTTGCACTTTTTGATGGTCACTTTCCCTTCAGCATTGTAATACGTAAATAGGAATGAAGAGAAGTTTCTGAAAATTTGTTTTTGATATGATTGAAGATTTCAGTTAAGGGGAATATTTTTTACCATAATAACGTAAAAACCCACATAATTGCAGTTATTGGTATTATTGAAAATGAAACTAACAGAAAGCCCAATAAACCGGAAAGTGCAAATTGTTTTTTTGTCCTGACCTCCAGAAACATGCTTTAGAAAAATATTACAAAGGCATTTGATTCTTATAATGGGAACATATGATAACGATGAAAGGGTAGTGCAATTTCCATTATAAATATGACCTTTTAGACAGATAAATAGCTTAGTAATATAGCAAAATTTTCAACTTCCAAGGACTTAGAACGAATTACAAAAAAAAAAAAATTCATTATTGGGTTCACATTACAATATTTTCATGATACCTCCATTTTTTCCCATGGGATGCGAAATATGTTTCCACGATTTTTTTAAGTTTGCACCTGCCGGCAAAAACTTATATTAAGTCGAATTTCCGTAAGTCGGGGAGTTCCTGTATATTTTAAGTATAAACTGCTTACAAGATATTCTTAAAATTGTTTTAAGCCTGACAATTCTGAGAAGTAAATAAAAAGAATAGAGTACAGTATTGTTAAAGAATATTAACTTTAAGCATAATACTCTATTTTCCTTAAAGCAAATTTCTTATTTTTTTATAGGGAAAAGAAAGAACAAGATCGGCAGAAAGATAGGTAAGATATTAACTGTAATCTTATTGTTTAAATAATATTTTAGAAAAATGTTCATGTACATTGGAGGATCTTGTACAAGATAAGCCTACTGCTTACTTTTAGTCCATTTCCACTATCACAGTTGTTACACTCACTGATAACATATAGAAGTTAAGAAGGGTTCTCAGTATTTTCAATTTTATACCACTAAATCAAAAATACAATGTCCACATACCATCAAAACAGAACTCTATAGAGCACTGAAGAACTGAAGTTTGAGAATAAAACTAAAGTTCAAATTTATTTATATTATTTTCATATAATTAAAATTCTAATGTGATGGAAGGACTTGTTTCATTGAACATAACTTAGCAATGTCAGAGTAATCCTGGTTAATTTTAAGTGCAAGTCATGCTAAATGTGTAGTTAGGTTCTGAATTTATTTTTAATGGCACACATGGCTAAAATTTGATACGCTTAAAGCAATACAAATTTCAAAGCTCTGTCTGAAATTAGTGTAAATTAAATTTTTTATTTTTAACCAAAAAAAAACATCAGTTCAAGAAAGAAAATTAACCAATTTTCTTTCTTGAACTCATTGCAAAAGCATTTTATTGAGGACCTCTCCTTCATTTTTGGTGTACCCCACCCTACAAAAAAAGTATCAAGTAATATTATGGTATTTTATATATATTTTTGAAAAATATCATTAGTTCCTTTATTTTTAATAACCTTCCCCTGCTTTCATAGTCCATGGCCGCCTCGTAGCCAGGAGCAGCAGTGCATAGCACACACTTCTTGATTAGACCAGGGTTCGAGCCCGTAACCACCAAATACGGAGGATGTAGAAAGGTCAGGGAATGACCACCGCATATCCCTGGAGCAATATGGCCTTAGTTGCTAATGCTCCTAAAAACCAAAACAAACAAATCATAGTCTATTCCACTTTTTTGGATCATAGGTATAAAATAACACTTCACTGCATTAATTCATCAACTGTATGTTGGTATGTGTGTGAAGGGGTTTTTAATCCACTTGGATCTAAAACTATATGACTTTAAGAACCATTTTCTTCCAATTTGATGGAAGAAAAAATTGATATTTTTGTCAACCAACCCTTACCAGTGACTAAATAATTCAGCCATAGTGAAAAAAGAAAACAAAAAACCCAAAAGTGTCTCTGCCTCTCCAATCCAGATTACTCATTTCTGTAATTTTTGAATTCATTAAGGCTATAGGTCAAGCTGGCAGCAAACATTGTTAATGATGATAAATTTTATTCAGGCCACATATTTGACCTCTTTCTCTCTTGAGTACCCTTTTCACTGGATATTAACTCTGAGACTAACCCAAGTAAATTTAGGGCAGAAGCTTCAGGCATGTGAGAGCAAAAAAATATTTACATGAACTGGCAAAAGCCTCAGTTGTGTGTAAGCAGCAAGGAGTAAAACTGAGTTTGCTACATAATGCATTAATGTTGTTAGCAAGTCACCATGACTTGCCTTACAAGTCCAGCTTTTGAGGTGAAAATGCTGGACTGGATTTATATGTAACAAACTTTGTGGATCCCCTCCCTGTGAAGTTAGGGATGTGGAGCACTGCCTGCCCTAATTCTTCTGCATCTTCTCTGAATAAAGACATATGATAGCTGTAATAGCAGGGGATTTAAGTTTTGTTTGTTTTATGCACATTGGCAAATTATGCAAGAAAGCAAGCTTATGTAGCATTAGCCAAAAAAAAAAAAAAACCACACACACTTCTCCCATCCATACCCTAAAAAATTTGTCTAGTTCTTCCTTGAATTTATTCAAACCATCCACTTCCACAAAAAATAATGGAAGCCTGTTCCATCCTTTTTTGTGGACGTGAATCCTTTTTTTCCAACTATCCTTCCTCAACTTAAATTTATGCCCCCTCGTGTGTAGTCTCAGCAAGAAGAAAAATGCCATTCATATGCAGCTTACTTAATCCATTCAAGGCCTTAAACACTTTAATCAGATCACCTTACAGGTTCCTACTGTTCAAAAGTTTCAATTTGCAGAATTGAAGCTTTCATAGGTAAAAGCACCCTTTTGTTCCCTTCACCAACTTGGTTGCCCTTCTCTGCACTCATTCCAGCAAATCTATATCCATACTAAAGTGAGGCCTCCAGACCTGTATACAGTACTCAAGATGTGGCCTAACCATAGGGATAATCACCTCCTTATCTCTGCTGGCAAAGTTTCTGTATATCATTGACAAAACCCAATGAGCTGCTCTGGCAACATGTCTTCATTACTCAGAGAATTTCATATCTGACTTGCACAATTACACTTAGGTCTTTTTCATTTTCCACTGCCCTGAGTGTAGTACCACACAGTTGATAAGTTACTTTGGGATTACTGCTGATATATACAGTAATCATATTTGTCAATGTTAGACTTCAACTGCCATTTCTCAGCCCACTGACCCAATATCCCTAGATCTTGTTGCAAACCAACCTGCCAACCTTTGTATCACCTGCAGACTTTGACATTAAGCCTGATAGCCCTTCATCAATATCATTAATAAATATTGAAAACAACAATGGGCCCAACACTGAACCCTGGGGGACTCCACTGATAAAATTAGTCCACGAAGAACAATGCCCATTGATAACAATTCTCTGTCTTCTTCAGTTTAGCCATCCCTTTATCCATAGCAGTAACTTGCTCTTAGTGCCACATTATCCCAGTTTATACATCAGTATTTTGTTTAAATAAGATTACCTAATCTTTTACATAGAATGCTTCCAGTCAGTGCTCTCCAAGTGTAAACAAATAAAATAAATGGATAAAATAATTTTAATGAATTCTTCCACTCATAGAGACATGACCAATTCACCACACAACAAATCGAAAGCTGAGAGCCCAACCCGACTCTGAAACACATCAAACCAACTCAGCAAGACCATGAGTGTGAGAAGACATTGTGTCAGAATAATTAAAATCATGATTATAACATTTGGATAAACACATTGAACATACAAATTAAACAAAATTTACTGCATTTTACTTCCTTAAGCAGACAGTGCTTTTCAACTGATCGTTTTATTCACAGGTAAAAAATAACATGGTGTTGCATTTAGTTCTTAAATGGAAATATTATTTGTATTGGCATATGAGTAAAAAAGACCGGAAATCCAAAATTAGTTAAGGACGGCACACGTTGATGGAATTTGCGTGTAACGTCATTTCAAGGGTTTCAGCAATTAATAATTTTATGTAATTATGTTGTATGTTTAAAATTTCCGCTTCATTAAATAAGATTGCATGACTTTAATTGATGGCATGAAAAACCAATTCCGATGCTGCTGCTTGCGATGTGTGGACCAAAGCGGGGTGTAAATCTAGAGTACACCAAGTCAACCCTTGATACAGCGAATCACACTGACTACAAGAAATAGTGTATACAAGATCACTTACTTGTACCGAGAAAGAAGGAAGAACTGTGTGGTTTCTCAATATGTTATGGAGCTTCTGCATGGGCCTGGCTACAATTTTGAATTCTGTATCTTTAAAGAGTTTATTGAGCTGCTTATATTTATTGTTGAAATAAAGTATTTTTTATTGGTTTTATTAATAGGTATCATGTTTTCTGGCTTATATTTAGGTTGTAATCTGATTTGATTAATAATGGAGAGTTTAAAAACATGTTGGTTAGTATGTCAATTTTTGTCTAAGGTGGATTCAGAAGTAGAATTTTGTAAGCATTAAGGAACTGGTTAATTATTATGGACCTTCTATGAGTAAATAGATAATAACTTCTGTTACCCCCAGGTGCTCACATCTGGTGAGTATGGGCTTGGCATACCTAGGGTCCTGAGCTGGATATCATCATTCTTCTCTTTCTTGGTGATTCCCTTCTATTCTCTCTCTCTTTTGGGGTAATTCAGATTTTTTTTTTTTTTTTATGGTGCAGCATAAGCCACAGGCTTCCTTGCACCATACAGCTAATAATAATAATAAGTAGTGTGGGAACGTCCTTGTATTGGTGGGTTTATGGTAAATGTTAAATTGTATTTTTTGCATATCTCGTGTAAGAGTCAAATTTAAGAGCTTTTGTTTCTGTCTTTTATGTGCAACAGTATCAAAAGCCTTCCTGAAATCCAAGTATATGATATCAAAATTAATTTTTGCATCCAATTCCTTGGTCACTGCATCATAGTAACCTATCAGATTTAGACAAGACTGCCCCCTAAACAAATCCATGCTGTGACCACAGTATAATTGCATTCCTGACCAGATGATCCTACATTAAAGAAATAATGTCTGCAATTACTCATGTTACCTTTTGAGCCCTCTTTATGAATTGGGAATACATTTCCATGTCTCCAGTCCACAGGAACCTCCCCCAAATCCAAGGATGTTCTCATAAATATGGCTAAAGGCTTGCTTACTTCCTTTGCTGCCTCTCCTAATATGATTGGATAGATCCCATCCACCCCAGGTGCTTTTTTATGTTCAACTGCAGCAATTCCTCTTCCAGTTTCATTTCAGTTATGCAAAATCATTTAGGTCCTCATTGGAGTTTGATAAACTTCTGGCATCCCTTTCCTTAAGGAATTCCTCATGTGTGAACGTAAATGCAAAATACCTATTCAGTTTGTCAACAACCTGAGCAGCAGTGTTGAATCCAGAGTGTTTACACAAGTGGGGGGAGGAGAATGTAAACTGGTGGTACATGTATACATGTAAATTTTTATTTAAGATTTCAAAATATAATAGCTATAAGAGATCTAAGTTTGTAATGCAATAATATCCATATTAAAAGATTGTTAATCTATACAGTTTTTATAAAACTAATCTTGTATTCCATTCCTGATGTCTACTTACTGCTACCAAGGAAGAGCAAAGCATAGTTGATGTACGTCAATCTTCCCCAAACTAAACCCATCAGCAATGATAGACTAGAAACAGAAGACAATTGGCAAACTGTATTAAAAACTATATAAAAATATTTTGATTTTTTATTAATATTTACAATATATGTTACAAACACCTGTTTATATATGAATGTTATAATAAGAGAATATGAGAAATCAAAATAGGAATCAAAAGGAAATATTTATTATTTAACATCTGAATAACCTGTCCTTTGCCGCTTTTTTCACTTTCTTATTCCAAAGGTGTTTTTCCTTCTGCTTGGAAATTTGCTCATATCCAGCCAGTTCCTAAAAACGGTGACAAATCCCTTCCACCCAATTATCGTCCCATTGCAATTACTTCTATTTTTTTTAAAGTAATGGAGAAATCAATTAACCGCCAATTCTTAAACTATCTAGAAACCTTCCATCTGATCAACGATCGCCAGTATGGATTCTGTGATATTCTGGCTTATGGTGATATTCACCAGTAAGCTTATGGCTTACTGGTGATATTCTGGCTTATGTTACCCATTTATGGACAAAATTTAATGGAAAAGTTCGGTGAAACACAAGCAGTTGCTCTTGACATCTCAAAGGCTTTCAATCGTGTTTGGCATAAAGGTCTTCTAAACTTCGCTAACTGTTTTTTGTAATTGGTTATCCAGTTTTCTCTCTGATCGCTCACTGAGGGTGATGGTAGATGGCTCTCTGTCTTCTAACTTCTCCACTAATGCCGGTGTCCCCCAAGGTTCAGTTCTTTCCCCCATCTTTTCCTCTTATATATTAATGATGTTCTTCCATTGACCGGAAATCCTATTCATAGTTTTGCCGATGATAACACATTGCATTCCAGTTTGAGAAACCTGGCCCTGCTCAATCAGCTTCAACTTCTCAAATATCCACTACCAATTCCTTAAATGCCGATCAGGTAATTCTCCAGTGGGGACAAAGACAACTTAGTTGACTTCAGTCTTTCTAAAACTCAGTCCTATCTTATCTCGCAAAAAGGATTCTTCTGCTCCTAAGCTTATCTTTGGTGACAGGCAAGATGATATATCTCTTTTGGGGATATTACCCTGACTTCTAATCTCTCTTGGCACAAGGACATTACAAATATTGCTTTCTCTGCATATGAAAAACTTGGTTTTCTCTCTCGGTGTTATGTTTCTTTCAAACAGCTGTTCACTCTGTACAGACCGCAAATCCACCCTACCATGGAATATTATTCCCACATGTTGGGTGGTGCCCCCAAAATCTCTCTCAGGCTTCTAGATTCCATTCAGAAGAGGGCAATTAAGTTAATTAATGACTCATCTCTAACAGAGTCTCTCCACTCTGTCTCATAGACTTATTGTTTCTGCTGCATGCCTTTTCTTCAGATACTTCCATGGGCACTGTTCTTCTGAATGTGCCACCAGCCAACATCCAGTAGACGCTTGCTGTGAAAAAAACCAAATAAAGGGAATGTGAAAACCATAAAGTGACACTGTTGATGATTGAAATAGTGACTGCAGTAGACTCCTCTCTCTGCCTAGACATCGTTACCCCTGAAAGCTGTGGGACACTCTAATATTACAATATTCTGTTCCTCAGAATATTGTGAATATTAGAGAGTATTCTGATGAACTAAATGAGCAGTGTCACTGAGGAACCAATTCAGGTGAACCTATTCATGGCCTGTGATCTAGTTGTTGTTTTGCTCACGATATACGAACAAAGAATTAGTCGCAAGTAGCCCATGTGTGTGAAACACTACTAAGAGATGGCTTGTGCGAAAATAAAGGGAACCTGAAAACCATAAAACAAAAATGCAGACACTTTAAATAGTGGCTTTTAGTTACAATTTGGGCAGCTAGAAATATTGCCATTTCATTATTTTGAAAATTTCGTGTCTTTTAAATTTCAGTGACTTATTTTCGCTGTGTTGTACCACCTAATGATTATCACACTTAGTTGATATGAATATTTGACACAAATTTATTGAATTTGCATTTTATAATTACAACATTGTGTAAACTGATATGGCCCAAAACAGCACAGTAAGAAAAAAATTTCAATTAAAATTAAATAAAAAAAAGTGGCAAAAATTTCAACATCCAAGGTCTTTGAACGAATATTAAGATAAAAATTACTATTTTTCGCCAGGGGGAATTTTATTCCACTGGGGGTGAAAATCACCCCCAGTCACTCCCTGGATTCAATACTGCTAAGCAGGGTAATCAACAGTTAACTCATTGACATACAGTCTTACTCTGTTAATATAAGCATAGAAGTCCTTGTTGCTATTTTCTTTGCATTTTTTCCAGAGCTTTCTCATAATCTGCCTTAATTTGCCTAATCTCCATTGTGACTTGATTACAAACTAATTTATGATCTACCATAGGCTTCTGAATTAATCACGTGGTAATTTATACGCTTCTCTGCCATAATGTAATGTAATGCTCATACGAAGAAAGGCTTAAGTTCTGCAAATTGCAGCACCTGGAGACGAGGTGATCTGATTGAGGTGTATAAGGCCTTGAATGGATTGAGCAGGCTCAATGCCGATAGGATTCTTCCTCAGATTACAAACCTGAGGGACGTAAACTGAAATTGAGGAAGGACAATCATCAAATAGATGTGTGGAAATTTGCCTTTAGCCAGTGGGTAGTTGACTGCTGGAACAAACTTCCATCTGTCGTTGTGGATGTTGATAGCTTAAATAAATTCACGGAAGGAGTTTAAAAACGTTTGGAATGAATGGGTGGGTGAAATGGGAAGTTTTTTTTTTTTTTTTTTTTTTTTTGGTTGGTGCTGTCTAAGCTTGCTTTCTTGCATCATATGCCTCTACTAATGCTAATAATATGATTAAATGTGTTTCTTGCCATATTTCATTGAACAAGAAATTGAATAGTATTCTTTACGTTTAAGCTACTGATTTGTACAATGATGCAGTCATAGTGCAAATCTGTAGTTTTTTTCTTTTATAAAAAAAATTAATTCATAATTTTGTATTTTTTTTAATGAATGAATACATATGTTTAATGATAAGTTCCTACAGTCCATAAGTATCTGCATTATTAATACTGACTTGTATTATTTTTCTTTCTTTAATGGAAGAATCGTTTTTGGTTTCAGATAATGCAAACCTATAGTACACAGATTAAAATTTTCTTTATTAATTTAATAAAGCAAAAGCTGGATGGATTATGAAATTAAATTAGTACATTTCAGGATTATCTTGTCCTATGTATTTTTAAACCAGCAGAATTAAAATTGCCATAAGAAATGCTATTGTCTTGATATTTGAATCACTACTTTTAAATGTCTTGTGGGTGCATTGTAGTATTCTGATAACCAAAAAATAATAAAATATCATTCAGTTTTTATCTACATCATTTGGGAGGTGTATCTGTAAAACATTCCTTACCTCTGCTGGCATGCATAATGTGCCATATTCTTGGTCAACATGGATCCTATGTTAATCATTTCACTTACTCAGTGCTACCATGTGTTGGGAGTGAAGTAGTAAGGAAATGACTTTGTTTGAATATCTGCTGTTACTGAATTTATCACTTGTCCTTGTTATTCAGTATCGTAAAGAATAAAGTTATAAAGTGTACCATTTTAAATGATCTCTTGCTCCTCTTCCCAAAGGATGAATGGTAATACAGTAACTCCTTGATTTCGGGGGGGGGGGGGGGGGGGGGGTTGATTGAGAGTTTTTTTTTTATTTATTTTTTTTTTTGAGACCATCTGTATCCCACCTAATTCAAAATTTAAACAGTTACTCTGTATATGTTTGTATTAGAAACAGTGAAATAAAGTTAAACAACAAAAAGCAAGCTTTTATTTACCTTGATTATTTGCTCTATTAGTAAATACATAGTACGTAGTAGATAATAATTTATCTTCTGACCATAAAGGTTCATGTAAAAATTTATTTAATTTAAGTTTGAACTAAGAAGCCAAAGTTGAGACAGTAGTTTGATTTTAGATGCTTTAAAAAAAAACATTAAGTTTAAGGTTGTTTAACTTTAAGGCCTTGCTTCTTACAATATCTGACACAGTTGGCTTCCCCCCCCCATGCTATATTCCTCACAGACATGGTAAACAGACTGGGATGACTGCTGTTGCTACCATTAAAATTTCCTGGTTTACCCTACTCATGAACATGCCCAAAATACACTCTGGTGCCAGTCAGGTTTTTTTTTTTTTTTTTTTCATCTGCAAAATTGAAGGTTTAATGTACAGTGTACAACAGCATGCATGCTGATAAGACTGTTAAAGGATTAATCCTTTCTACACACACACACACACAGCCCTACCATTAATATCTAGACACCCTGCTAGCTGGTCACATCTTACCCATGCACCATGTCAGACAACTATAAATATGCTTGTAGGTCTTTGAGAAGATGGTAGTACTATTGTGAATACAGGATGCTGCAATTTTAATTTCCGATACAGATTGATGACAGGGTGCCACATAAGCACTCAATAGAATAATGAAAACAGTTTTCATCTACTTGATGGCATTGAAGATCCTTAGATTGGCAATTGGTGATGAAGTCTGCATGTGAAAGATGACAGAGTTGATATTAGAAGGGAGTGCAGTGCAAAAAATTATACGCTTAGAATGTAGACTGACGTTGCAGCACACACACACACAAACAAGCCCTCAGCAAGATGATTGGGACAAGTGTAAGAACTAGTACAATACACTGCATGATATGGGTTACCATGGTTATGCAGTCACCCACTAATCACCTGACTAATGCCAGACACTGTGTAGACCAGTCGAAGGTTTGCTTTGTAGTGAAAAATCATGGTACATTATCTATTAATCTGATTGTTGCTAGGGAGATGCCCAGAAAAAGCTACCTGATAGACAGTATTGTCTCAACAATGAAGTTTCGCCTGAGATCATTAGTTATTTTGGACAAAACCATAAATGCTGAGGACTGTCTAGACATCCTGGACAATAATGCATTACCTGCACTATGGCAGCATGTTGGGAAATACTGATACCCATATCAACAATACAATGCTTTATCAGTCTGTGCATACAAAAGCTAAAAATCTGCTGACATTTGTATCAAAAAATATAAAGTAACAAGTTTTTTCTTCAGAAGTTTTCATTTAAAATTCTAATTTGATTTTTGACAATAATTCCATCCTTGACTGTTTAAGCAGTCAAGAGTAAATAACAAAAAATAAATATTTAAAAGCATTTAGGTACAAAGTTTTCATATTTACAAAATTTAAAAATATCACAAAGAAACATGCATACACCGATGAGCCAAAACATTATGACAGCCTACTTAATATGATGCTGATCCTCCACATGCAGCCAAAACAGCTCTTACCCAGCGAGGCATGGGTGCTACAAGATTTCTAAATGTGTCTTGTAGTATCTGGTACCAACACATAGCCAGCAGATCCTTTAACTCCTGTAAGGTCTGTAAATCCTAATGGGGTTGAGACGCTGCAGATTGGAGTTGCTGTTCCAACACAAACTTCAGGTTGCAGACAAATTGAATTAATATTTTTCATCTGCATTCACACTTGAAGTTTTTGCAGATGGAGATAACCAGAAGTATACCAACTTATAATTGGAAGTTAGATGGCTTTGTGATAATGAAGAAGAAATGAAAGAGAAACTGTTGAAGCAAATACGGCACTCCAAAGCTTGAAGGAATCTACTCAAATATATTAAAAGAGGCAGGCAAAAGAGATAAGTAAACCTTTAGCCATAATTTTGAGAACATCCTAGGATGTTCTCAAAATTATAAGGGAAGTCCCTGTTGATTATAGATTTACAAATGTCTCTCCTATTCACAAAGGAGGAAATCAAAGGGCAAAGTGAGTAGTTATAAATGTATAGGCTTGACCTTGTGTTCCAAGGAAATAATGGAGTCATTGGTTAAAGATGCAATATCGAATCATTTAGACAGGAATGCAGTAATATGGCAATCTCAGCATGAATTTTTTAAGGGGGAAACCTGCTTTTGCAGGTATACAGGGTGTTTCAAAAGTGATGGTCAGTAATTTAAAGGTGAACTGTACAGACTACATACAATATGCAAAAAAAGCCTAGTAAACATGGGTCCTTAAGTGAATCATTTTAGAGATATTGCACATTTCTAGTTGGGATCCACCACTGATTTGTTTGTTTAGGTTAGGTTATGCTCATTCTTTCCGTTTCCCCTCTCTCAATGCTCTGAGACGTAGCAAGCATAGTAGTACTTATCAAAGGATAGTCAACATGGAAAGAGGTTACAGCAACGAAGAGTATGCAGACATGCACTTCATGTATGGTAAAGCTAACGGCAGTGCACTTGAGGCTGCACATTTGTACCAAGAGGCATTTAGCCACCGAAAGCAGCCCAACAGGCACACATTCATCAGGGTACATCAGTGCCTTAGAGAACATGGACGCTTTGCACATGGAGTACAAGCAGGTAGGCCCAGAAGCATAACACCTGATATTGAGGAAAGGGTGTTAGAATGAACATCCAGTAACATGTAACATCTGTAAAATCCTGTGGTGTTGAAACCAAACATTAAAAATTTATTATCTTATGTTTAATAAAACCACCCTTAGCAAAGGATTCACAGGACTGAAATCCCAAATTGCCTAGTAACTAGTGCTCCTATAATCAGTGGCGGATCTTAACAGAAAATGTGCATTATCTCGAAAACAGTTCACTTGTGGCCCGATGTTCACCAGGATTCTTTTGCTTATTTTAGTTTGTACTTTTGACCATCATTTTTGAAACACCCTGTGTAAAAAAACTGTACATGATAGTACATTCTAAAAATGGTTTACATTTTTAGAATTAGCACTAAAGTACACCAAGAAACACCATGAATTTGGAAACATCAAAATCAATGCAGATCAGGCAAAACTTCATTGGTTTAAATGCTGCTTCATCCCTGAGGTTGAAAAATATTGCTTAGTAGGTACAAAAAAGCTTAGTATCTTGTATGATTGCTTCCTATTTAGACTTGGGATTTGAAGTTGTGTCTTGTTTCCCACTGAATAGGGGTCATTTTGAGAGAATATCAGGTTTCATTTTATCTTCTTTGTGCTGTGACAACAGCAATAAATTCCGGGAAGTTCTGATTTACACTACGTAAGTCGGAATTTCCCCCAAGCTTGTGCAGCACTCGCAACTGTGCTCACTGAATTGATTGAATCAACGAACATGTGAATAGAATTATTTATTGTATTTATTCAATTTTTTATCTCATGCGCAGGAAAACTTACAAAAGCGTGCAATTTAAAAAAATTTCAAAATTATAAAATTACAAAAAAAGAGAGAAGACAGGCATAATGTCAGTAAGTTTTACCTCTCAAGCATCGTTGCCAGCCAGAATCGACGTCTTCAGCTGATGAGTATGCCACTGCAGAGGTCGAGGGCTGTGGAAATTTAGAAGGGGTTGGCCACTCAACCTTACAAAAGAACATATTAATAGATGACTAGATGGTGGCTTTTTTCTTTTCATCATAGATTTCTTTGTAGCAATTTGTATCACTCACCCCTCTGTTAACTTTTAAGAATCGTTCACTGTCACGATCCATCTTCTCAAACCTTGCCATTGCCATCTCTCTGGGGATGAAGCATCTCGGCTCCTCATTTGGTTCATCTTGAGCTTCGTCAGCATTTTCTTCTTTCACTATCGCTGCCTGCAAGTCAGTAAGTTCTTCATTAGATAATTCCTTCTCTTCTTCCTCCATTAACTCCTCCACGTCTTTGGCATCAACCTCCAAATGAAACAGCTCTGCAACCTTTCCAATCTTATCTGTAACCTCTTCATATGAAAAATAATATGATTCATATGATTCATCTTTTTCAAATCCTTCGAAGCCTTTTACTTACTGTAGGCATATTTTCTTCTATGTGCAATTTAAACAACTTTTAGTAATTTTTGCCCAGGCCTTATTAATGTTTACGATGCCGTGGTAAATACTGTAAGATTTCCAAAAGTCTCTTAACGTAAAATTTTTCTCATCAACTACTTCAGACAATGCCTGCAGTAGTTGATGAGAAAAATTTAGTAAATGTTGTGCGTAAATAGTATGCTTTTAAATTCAAAATAACGCTCTATCCATAGGTTGGATGAGTGAAGTAGTGTTTGGCGGTAGAAATATGACTCTCACGTTCGAATCGAAATCATCTAGATGATTTCAATTCATAGGATGTCCAGGAGCATTATTTAATAGAAGCAAAATCGTGAAAGGAACATTATTGTCTTTACAATATTTTTCAACCTCAGGGATGAAGCAGCATTTAAACCAATCCTCAAAGAGATATTGTTCAGTGCTCTCTGGTTCGATCGAAAATGCATGGGTACGGTGGCTTTATTGATGCCCTTAAAAAGCACAAGGATTTCCAGAATAGTACACAAGCAGTAGTTTTAATCTGTAATCTCTCGCTGCATTAGCGCCGAGTGTGGCCCTATCTTTGGACACCTTGAAACCTGGCATTGTTTTTTCCAATATAGAGCAATTTCATCAACGTTAAAAATTTGCTATGTTGAATAGCCACCTTCATCAATAATTTTTTCCAACACATCACAAAATTTCTCTGCAGCTGCAGAATCAACACTGGCGACTTCACCGCATACTTTAACGTTGTGGAAACTAGCACAATGCTTGAACCTATTAAACCACTCGTTGATTGCCACTGACTTGGGTTTTAATCTGTAATTTCAGTTGCGGTGTGCCATACTTATCTTTAATATCTTTATAAATACTTATTGCTTTTTCTTGAATGGTCATTAGACTCAGGGGCATTCACTTCTGAATCTCATTTTCCATCCATATTATTAACAGCTGTTCATCTTCGATATAGCACCTGAATGCTGTTTTGTGATCACTGTTGATCCTTTGACACGTTCTTTTATATGCACACTGTCCTTTAAAATAGTATTCACTGTTGAAGTAGCAAGACTTAATTCCCTTTTAATAGATGGCAAACTTTGTCCTGTTTTGTAGTTCTTAATCATTTTCATCTTCATTTCTTAATCAATTTTTTTTTGTTTCCTAGCACCCTTTCCCTTCATCATTGTAATATGTAAACAGGAATGAAGAGAAGTTTCAATTTCCATTATAAATATGACCTTTTAGAGAGATGAATAGCTTAGTAATATAGTGAAATTTTCAACTTATGACTTTGAACAAATTACAAAAAAAAAAAAAAAAAAACATGTTACTGGATTCACATTATGATATTTTCACGATACCTCCATTTATTCCTGTGGGATGCAAAATACGTTTCCACAATTTTTTAAAGTTTACACTGGCTGGAAAAAACTTACTTAAATCGAGTATTATGTAAGTCAGGGAGTTCCTCTATATGTAAATAGTAATTTATAGGAAGTTTTTAATTAAATATTTTGGGTGTTTGTCTGCACAGGGTTGTTTGCCAAGTAGAATTCACCTTCCAGGTGCTGAGGCAATAACATATCTCGCAAAGCTTGATTTTCAAGTGGTAAGGCATGGGCTAAGTGATCAGTTAGCTATTATGTAAATTACAGAGAGAACTTACATAAAGTTGGATGAATATTTGCTCATGAAACACATGGACTAGAATAGTTGGATTTTGATGTTCAGTTGAGTGTTGGGTATCAGGCTATCTCTCACTGAATTTCCCAAGGAAAATTCTTATAAACTCATGTGATTCACATACATATATTATATAAGAATATAAATTATATGCTTTAACCCCAGGGGCTTACATCTGGTGAGTATGGGCTTGGCACACCCACTGTCCCGAGCTGGATATCATCTCATTCTTCTCTTCTTGGTGATTCCCTTCTACTTCTGTCTGACTCTCTCTCTCACACTCACACACACACACAGGGTAACTCTGAAATTTTTTTTTTTTTTTTTTTTTGGGCTGGTGCAGCAAAAGCCTCAGGCTTCCTTGCACCATATGGCTAATTATAATAATTGTTTTGCAGGTTAATTGTTAAATTTAAGTGATGAGTAATAACTGTGAACTTACTGTTTAAGAAACTGAAATCCATATTAATTCAAGTTTTAAGTTACAAGTAAATTGCTAAACTGATTGGACCCTTTTTCTTACCTAGGGAACGAGAAAACAGAGTTATTCAGCACCTAAACAATCCTGATGCCATGAGGAATGGTGACATGGTAATTGATCGTGGGCGTGAAAGAGACTGGGAAAGACAACGAGAACGCAGAGATGCTTCCCGCTCCCCTATTCGTGTTACTCGAGAAGTCATTAACAATACAAAAGTTGACAGTGCCTTTGAAAACAGTGCAGCATCCTCAAAACATGAAGTGAAAGTGAAAGAAGAAAAGAAAGAAGAAGAAAATGTTACTACTGTGGTTGCCCCTTCTGTCACTCAGGACTCTTTAGCATCACACATTGTTTCTGCAGGAGGGGGTGGGACCACAGCAAACTCTGACAAAACTCGAACTCATGAGCCCAGTCGATCAGAACCCCAGAGTGACTGTTTACCACGGACTATTACATCATCTCTTGCTATGAGTATGAACTCTTTAGAGCGTACCCGATTGATTGGACCATTGGGTGTAGGACATGCTGGAATACCCCCTGATCGGACACCACACTGTCAAGTTTCTCCCTTCTGGGGACCTCTTCCTCCATCTACAACAACACCATCATCAGTGGTAGCAACAGCAAGTGAGCATTATCGTGCTCTGGACTTCCACCAAGCACGTGAACTGGATCGTGAGCAGCTAATACAGAGGTATAATGCTCTGTCATCAGTGATGCCATTGTCACATGACCGATTTCGAGATGCTGAATTTGCTAGGCAGCTGGCAGTGTCAGCAAATGAAGCATCAGCCAGAGATCTGGATCGACATTTACAGCTGGACAGGCAAAGAGAAGCATATGAACGTTCCAAACTTCCACCCCCACCTCTTAGACCAAATGATCCCCCTTATGTTCCCCCCCCAGGATTACCTTCTAGCACAGTAACGGGTGGTATCTTTTCTTCCCTGAATCCCTATCTGAACAATCTCTGTGGATCTGGAGTTGCATCTAGAAATAAAAGTACTTCCCCTGGAAATCCTGGGAATGGTATACCACCCCCTCTGATCCCTTGTACAGGACCTGGTGGGATTGGTGGAGGTGGTGCTGTGCCGAACCACTCAGGGCAACACACTCTCCATGGTAATTCCTCTCCTCTACATCAAAAATTAGGAGCCCATGCTACTGTGGTAGAAAATGCACATGATACATACTTCTCAAAGGATAGGCGTGAGGTTGGTAGTCATCCTTTAGAACTTGAGTCTCAGTCAAGATAACCATTAAATTTCAGAAACTGTCACATAAACAAAAGGATCAGTGTGATGTTGTGAAACCTGCTGACGCACAGAAACTTAATTTGCTGGCTTTGTAACCAAAGGCACGAATGGAAATCTGAGTTGGTGAATAATCCTGTGCACATATCAAAGTCTACTGGTAGGTTACTGTGGTAAAACTCTGGGTTGTGAAATGCACTGTCACAGGGACCACACTGTGAGTGCTCTTACTCTTGGTGTAACTACACAGTGGTAGGAGAATGACATACAGCATTGTACAGTGTTCACGTGTTTGTAAAATATTAATGGTATACCAAATCAAAGGTATTGACTGTATTGTCATTCTACTCCTACAACTCATGGAAATAATTTTGGTGTTGTTACTAACATTACCTCAATGTGATCACCATGGTTATCCATCCACCCTAATAAGGATCTGATGGGTTATTATTTGAAGAGCTAGGTCACTTCTGAACAATTTTACTGCTAAGTGGCGATGTAGGCAATTTGTGTTATCAGTCTTTCATGCAGTACAGAGCTAGACACTGCCTGGTGTGTGCCTCCCACATTTGAATCTCTTATTGAAGTGCAAGTTGCCCACTTTCCTAGGCATTCTGTTGCCTACTGTATTTTCATTCTTCACCATATAGCATCTCCAGCATTTGGATATTTTGCATGGAGTGAACATTTTACTCTTCTTAAATTGGAGGAACAGACTGTTCTTATGGTGTGCAAGCCAAAGTGTTTATGTGATCAAATACAAGAAAGTTGTTTGGTTAGTCTGGCCTGCAACTGCTGTAGTTAGTGGTTTATCTTCATGGCCATTGGTAAGTTGGTAGTCAAAGCACTGAATGTTTTTTCATTGTTATACACACAGTTTCCATTCATTCACATGGAGCCTGTAAAAAATTTCCACTCATTAATTCACATGTGACTGTATGTACAGTGTCACCATCAAATTCTCATTACCACCATATACTGTATAAAATAAAAAAAAAAATTTAAAAAAATAATAAAAAATTACCATGGCCTGGAGTGCCACCAGTGATGCAGATTGTAAGTTTGTTGTGATGCACCTACTACCATACCTTTGGTAGCTTATGTGATTTTTACTTTATACTTTAAAACTTGTTCAGCTATATGGGGGGGAGGGGGTTGTTAAAGAATATTCTGGTCGATGTCCACCATTTTTGCTGCACACCCCAGGACCATCCAGCTTGTGTTCCCTGGTTGTGTTTTCTGTTGTCGGAGCCGCTGTTTCTGTCGGGAGGGTGCACAATAGATGCCAAGACAGCCTTGTACCATTTTAGATGCCTGTATTAATTGTGCTGTACGTACAGTCGTTTTATTTATAAAAAAAAGAACAGATTTTATAGGACAGGCCGTGGTCTCTGTTTTTTCTCCCCCTGATCCCAGGGGGTGGGAGAAGTGTACATTTTGAAATGTTTCTATTTAGTGTATAGATAAATAAATGACCTGAATGAATTGTTGAGTGGAGAAATTTTTTTCACATATTAAATTTTAAATACAGTAATAATTTACAAAATACATAAAAGGCAAATTTCAACAAAATTTGTTTAACACTTGTATTCACCACAATTTAATTTCAGAAAATTTTCTAGAACTAAAACTGCAAAGATATGATAAAGATTTAATTAAAACACCTGACCTGTATTTCCTTTTACTTCAGTCCATTCATGTGAATTTGCAAGACTGGGAGGAGGGGAATTTTATCAGTGTGGCCCACATGCATAGGTAGTAGGAATCAGTTTTATAGAGATGGTATTCATTTGAACAAAAGTGAGACAAGGATTTTTGCCAGTATTAGTAATGGCCATATGGTGCAAGGAAGCCTAAGGCTTATGCTGCACAAGTCAAAAAAAAAAATTTTTTTTTTTTTTTTTTTTTTAATGAAAACCCCAAACATGAGAAGTATTAGAACCTATATTACTTAGTACCCTGCTTCGAGCTGTTGGAGGTTGAAAACACAAGAGAAGATATTTGTTGACATTAGACTTGAACTTCTGTAGGCTGAAATTTTCAGGAAATAAGTATGAAGGAAGGTTGTTCCAGAAAAGAGCAGTTGAATGAATAAACGAGGAAGATGAAAATTTGGTTCTGAGTTTGAAGTTGGACAGTAAATGGATGTTGGCTGGTAGTGGCACGTGTTTGGACTGTTTTGGAAGAGAGAGCGGGAATTATAGAAGCCAACTCAGAAGTGCCCATGGAAATATCTGTAGAAGTGGCATGCAGCAGAAACAGTACATCTATGAGACAGCGAGTGAAGAGACTGTTAGAGATGAATCATTAATTAATCTAACTACCCTCTTCTGAATGGAATCAAGAAGCCTGAGAGAGGTTTTGGGGGCATCACCCCAGATATGGGAACAGTATTCCATGGTAGGACAGATTTGCAATTTGTACAGAGTGAACAGCTGTTTGGAAGAAAAGTAATTCCAAGAGCGAAAGAGAAAACCAAGTTTTTTAGATGCAGAGGAAGCAATATTTGTAATGAGCTTGTGCCAAGAGAGATTAGAAGTCAGAGTAATCCCCAAAAGAGATATATCAACTTGCCTAGAAATCGGAGTGTCACCAAAGATAAGCCGTTGTTTTAATTTTTAGGAGCATTAGCAACTAAGGCCATATTGCTCCAGGGATATGCAGTGGTCATTCCCTGACCTTTCCGCATCTGGTGGTCATGGGCTCGAACCCCAGTCTAATCAAGAAGCGTGCTACGCACTGCTGCTCCTGCCCATCTGGCGACGGAGACTCCCCAAAGATAAACATACGAGCAGAAGAATCCTTTTTGCAAGATATAAGACAAGACTGAGTATTAGAAGGATTGATATTAACTAATTTGTCTCTGAACCACTGGAGAATTACCTGGATATCGGCATTTAAGGAATTGGTAGCGGATATTCGAGAAGTTGAAGCTGATTGAGCAGGTCAAGGTTTCTTAAAATGGAAAGTGGAATGCAATGTGCTATTATCGGCAAAACTATGGATAGAATTTTCAGTCAATGGAAGAAGGTCATTAATATATGAGAGGAAAAGAGTGGGAGAAAGAACTGAACCTTGGGGGGACACCAGCATTAGTGGAGAAATTAGAAGACAGAGAGCCATCTACTATCACCCTCAGTGAGCAATCAGAAAGAAAACTGGATAAACAATTACAAAAAACATTTCGCAAACCATAAGATGGAAGCTTGTTTAGAAGACCTTTATGCCAAACATGATCGAAAGCCTTTGAGATGTCAAGAGCAACTGCTTGTGTTTCACCGAACTTTTCCATTGAATTTGTCCAAAAATGGTTAACATAAACCAGAATATCAACAGTGGATCGACACCGACGGAATCTATACTGGCAATCGTTGATCAGATAGAAGGTTTCTAGGTAGTTTAAGAGTTGGCCGTTGATTGATTTCTCCATTACTTTAGAAAGGGTAGAAGTAATTGCAATGGGACGATAATTGGATCGGAGGGATTTGTCACCCTTTTTAGGAACTGGCTGCATATGAGCAAATTTCCAAGAGAAGGAAAAACGCTTTTGGAATAAGAAAGTGAAAAAATGCAACAAAGGAGTAAATTCAGAAGCACAGGTTTTGAGAACAAGTGGAGAAATACCATCAAAATCTGGAGCTTTCTTAGCATCAAGATTCGTCGACATCCTTTTGGTGAAAGACACAGGAGGCATTGAAGAGCGTGTTGGGAATGGTGGGAGGTTTTACCAAGATCATTAATATATGAGTTGGAAGAATTTTGAGATGCCAGCAGTTCAGCTTTATACTGGGGCCGAAGTGACAATAGAACCATCTTGTTTTGACAGAGATGGGAAAAAGTTGCGGGCAAGAGCCCAGAATTTCGGCTACCATTAGGGCAAGAAGAAAGTTTTCTACTCTTAGCCTGTTCCAAATCTAGTTTGGACTGATTAATAACTGCCTTACAATTGTTGCAAGCTTTGGTGTAGGCTGAAAATGAAACTGAATAATTGGAAACAAACCAATTACGATATGCAACATTCTTGTCTTGAACAGCCTTAGCACATTTATTGGAAAACCAAGGTTTAGATAAAGGACGAGATTTTAAAGTGGAGTGTGGGATAAAGGATTCCATTCCTACAAGAATAATTTCGCTGACACGATCTGAGCAAACATTGATGTCAGAAGTTTTGACACACCAAAGAAAAGAAATCACACAGGTCATCCCATTTTGCATTCTTGTAAAGCCAAACAACACAAGGTTGGGAATAGCCATGACATAAATGCTCCATGGAGAAAAGGCAATCACCAAGTTGTGATCTGAGAAAAGACAATCACCAAGTTGTGATCTGAGGTGTCTAAAGGACCTTCGACTGTGTACTTAGAAGGGTTGTTTGTGAGAAAAAGATCAAGCGTGTTAGCTGTATGGTTAGGATTGTCTTGTATTCTTGTAGGGAAATGAACAATCTGTGCAAGGTCATTAGTAATTGCAAAAGCCTCAGCATCTCAACCAGCTGGGTTGGTGTGACTAGAAAATGGAAGCCAGCTGGAGTTGTGAACATTAAAATCACTAAGGGAAATTACCTCACTGTTAGGAAAGTTGGACTGGAGAGAGTCAAGTTGCAAAGAGAGGAAGTCAAAGAGCTCCATGTGATTAGTGGAGTTGGGAGAACGGTAGAGACAACAGATGAATTTGACACAATGAGGTAAAGAGATTCCAAATTACCAAGTCTCTGACGGGGAATATCGGAATGGACATATGCACAAGTACCACTTTTTAGGCGAAAGGAATCATATAGCGAATAACTTGGGCAACTGAGATGAGCAGTAGTAGAATCAACCAATAACTGAGATTCTGTCAGAAAAAGTACATGGGGTTTGGCAGACTGCAAGTGGAAATGGACATTGTTGAGACCACATATATTTGTGAAATGAACTAGAAAGTGTTTGGGAGGTTATATAAGCTTATAAGCTTACTCAGTTAGTTTGACAATTCATGGTGTATTCAATATTAAGAAAAAGTGCTGTATGAAATAATGAAAAATTTGGATATGGCATAGACATGGTAAGAATATACCCAGATCCTTAACATAACATGGCCTTGACAATGCCAACCCCCCCCCCCACACACACACTACTCGGACTCCCTCTAGTCACTATCTGTAAGAGTAGAGGTAGCAAGATTATACACTAGCTGATCCAGAAGCCTCCTAAAGAGTTATCAATAGGTTTGGTCCAGTGTACTATCTAGCGGCTGGCCTGCGAACACCGTTTTAGAGCTTTACCCTCAAAATGCAAGGAAGATTAGATCTTGCCATGATGTCCATCATAACCTCAAAAGTCATCAATCATACTGCATGATAGAAGAGATGGGGAAGGGTTGACCGGAACTTAGCTCTGGATACTAAACATGGTTCCACCACTTCTAGCCTGCAATAAGCAAAGTGGTGGTA
The DNA here is from genome assembly GCF_048544385.1 of Mastigoproctus giganteus. NCBI lineage: Eukaryota > Metazoa > Arthropoda > Arachnida > Uropygi > Thelyphonidae > Mastigoproctus > Mastigoproctus giganteus. Next base: position 154,075,703 of record NC_143579.1, on the reverse strand, counting down.
TTGCACCAGTTGATAAGAATCATCTACCACCTAGTATTTCCTGGTAACACAGAGGGGCAGCACTCCTCCATGTGGTGTGGGCACCACACCTCAACCCCTGCTTACGTTGGTTCACACCTGGGTGGTCACCCACAATGTGCTTGTGCATGGCGGTTATACCCAGGATTACTAACAGTCCCACCGTCGTGAAGGTGCAAGCAGAGGATTTGGCTGTCACAGACCGACTTCGCTGAAATTGGGTCCACTTGACTTCAGTGTCACCCGAATATCAGTTACATCAGCATTTTAGACTCCCAGGTAGCAAGTACAGCTTGTCTGGCATGTCTGAGACAACCTCTAGGACAATAAAATAACAAGTAGTAAAATAATAACCAGTAAAATAATAAAAGAAAAGTAAACAACTTATGCATTTCTCTCCTCCCACAGGTAACTGTCAAGCTGACTTCTGAATTTCCCCAAACTGTCAGCCTCAACCACTCAAGTAGGTAACTTATTCCAATAATTTATAACTTGCTCGCTAAAATAAAACTTCATATAATCCAGTCTAAACATCTCCCCCATAACTTGAATGTATGGCCCCTAGTTCAAGAATCATTTATAACCTGAAAATTTCATCCTCATTAATTTTACTTTTGCCTCTCAAAGCCTTAAACATCTCAATCAAGTCTCGTTTCCAAGCTGTGCAATCCACATATTTGAAGTCTCCTCATATGTATGCCTTTTTGCCTATCTCACCAGGCATTGTTACTCATCTTTGGACCCTTTTGAGAAGCTTGATGTCTTTTTTAGTTGCATTCTCCACATTAAACATAGTATTTAAAGTGTGGTCTAACAATAGCCTTATATAGTGGAATTATGAGTTCTTATCTCTACTAGCAAATGTTTAATAAATTATTGAGAGGACACCAAATGGCCTTCCTTACAACCTGTCTACAATTCTTGGAGAACTTCATGTTTGACTTTATCGTAACTCCCAAGTCCCTCTCTTCCACTACTGACTTTAGTTCTTTTGGGTTATTTATTAAATTATTTTGGGTTTGCATTAAAGCATAGCTGCCACGTTTCTGACCATCCCTGAAGTCTATCTAGGTCACTCTGAAGAAGCTCTGCTTGGCGGTGATCATTAACTACTCTACTGCTGCTGCAACAGGATCTGGATCTGTAGGGGATAACAGGAGGATCTGCTGCTCTAATGCTGATGCAACAGAATCTGGAAAAGTTGGGCAGATGGGCTGAGAAGTAGCAACTGAAGTTTAACATTGACAAATGGGTAGCAGTAACCCCAGAGAAATGTACCAACTGGCATGAGGGGGGGGGGTATTAACGCTCAGGGTATTGGAGAATGAAAGAGACCTGGGGCTAATTGTGCAGTCAGATATGAAGTTTTCTGATAGTGCAGACAGTGCCAGAGTAGGTCATGGGGTCTTGTCAATGAGCAGGGATAAGGAGGTGGTGATTATCCCCTTTTATAAGGCAATGGTCAGGCCACACCTTGAGTACTGTGTACAGATTTGTTAACCTAAGGCGCCTCCATAGCCAGGTCGGCAGGAGCAGCAGTGTGTAGCATAAGCTTCTTGATCAGACCGGGGTTCGAGCCCATGACCACCAAATACGGAGGATGCGGAAAAGTCAGGAAATGACCACCGCATATCCCTGGAGCAATATGGCCTTAGTTGCTAATGCTCCTAAAAACCAAACAACAACAACTTAACCTCAATTTAGGTAGGATGTAGAGTTGCTAGACAAGTACAGAGAACGCAAGTGAGGGGAACAAAGGGGGTGCTCTTATGAAGAAAGGCTTAAGTTTTGCAAACAAATTGCAGTGTCTGGAGACTAGGCACCTGCAAGGCGATCTGATTGAGGTATATAAAGCCTTGAATGGATTAAGCAGGCCCAATGCTGATGGGATTCTTCCTTTTGTTCAGATTACAAACCTGAGGGGGCATAAACTGAAATTGAGGCAAGACAAATGTCGAATAGATGTGCGGAAATTTTCCTTTAGCCAGCGGGTAGTTGATTGCTGGAACAAACTTCCATCAGTCGTTTTGGAAGTTGATAGCTTAAGTTAATTCAAGGCAGAACTAGACAAACATTTGGAACAAATGGATGGGTGATATAAGCTTGCTTTCTAGCATCATATGCCTCTACTAATGCTAATCTTTACATCATCTGCAAATTTTAGACATCACATCCTCTATCCCTTCATCAACATCATTTAAGAAAATCAGAAACAACAGTGGTCCCAATACTGATCCTTGTGGAACCCCACTTCTTACATTACCCCAATCTGAAGAATAACCATTTACCACAATCCTCTGCCTCCTGCCTAGAAGCCATCCTGCTTTCCATCTAAGGATTTTCCTTGTGATTCCAACCAGTTTCAGCTTATAAAGTAACAGCTCATGTGGGATTGAGTCAAATGCTTTGCTGAAATCTAAATAAACAATGTTGAAATTATTTCCTAAATTCAGCTCATGGGTGACCCTGTCAAAATAGCTAACACGATTTGTTAAACATGATTTTCCCTTTACCATGCTATGTATCTTTCAGAATTCCATTTCTTTCTAAATGATCCTGAATTCTGCCCTTGATCATTGCCTCCATGATTTTCCCCTACTACTGAAGTTTGACTTGTCAGTAATTTCTCATTACACTCTTAGAACTGCATTTATATATTGATGATACATTGGCACTTTTCTAATCGAATGGAATCTCTAATGAGTCTAGTGATGCTCTCAAAATTAGCTTTAATGATTCAGTGCACTCACTTGCTGCCTCCCTTAAAATTACAGAGTGTATGCCATCAACTCCAGGAGCCTTACTCACCCCTGTATGCTTAAAAATTTTTACATTAAATAATCATCGTGAAATTGCAACATCACTCCCATAATTTCACATTGATGTAAAGGGTTTTTCTTCTGTAAATATCGATGTAAAGTAACTATTGAGTTTATCTGCAACATCAGCTGGGGTACCTAAAACTATCTCACGTCCGATCTGATTGTCTTCTTCTTTGCATTCATATATGTGAAGAATTCTTTATCCCTACACTTTGCTCTCTTTGCCAGCGTTTTCTCATAATCTGTCTATGCCAGCCTAAGCTTTCTGTGGCACTATACAGATCAATTTGTAGCTGTTATAGGCTCCAGTCCTTTTATTGCTCTATAACTTTCCCATGCTGAACCCTTAAGGTATCATTGAGAATACCTTAAGGTTCAGGGAACTGCTAGGTAGTGGGAAAAGGGTAATACAGATCCAGAAAGGGTGCAAGAATATTTGCTGATGCTATCGAGGCAGTGTTAGGTGGTCGGAAAACTGCTAGCTTGGGGGGGAGACAAAGACCAATAGATTGACAGTAGCCACTGGCAGAGGTGAAAGAGATTCTTGCACTGCTTCTATTAGAATGAGCAGAAGCCTGAAAAACAAGATGCATGATATTTCAGAGACTGCTGGGAGCCATTGCAGTACAATTAAACACATGGGTTGTGTTAGGGTAGCTAAGAATAGAAACAGGTGCAGGTATACTTGCGTGTACACCAATGATAGGAGTTTAGTAAACAAATTTGATGAATTTGAGTTATTGCTCAAAACATCAAAGGCAGATATTTGTTAGGATATCAGAGATGTGGTGTCACACAGATATAAGAGATGCAGAACTGGAATTTGGGGAGTACGTCTACAGAAAGGATAGACAGGATAGGAAGGGTGGAGGGGTTATGCTATTAGTTAAGAAACACATAAAAACCAAGGAAGTGAAGCCAGTCGACATCGCTGGACAGTGCAGTGTTGAGTCAGTTTGGTGTGACATAAGCATTGGGAGATCAAAATTGAGAGTAGGAGTGTGTTATAGGCCTAATGACTCTGATGAGTATAATAAGAAACTGTACAGGGAAATAGAGTGGGCCAGTAAATCAGAGAGTCTTATAATGGGAGATTTTAATTTCCCAGATATTGACTGGAATTTGGGGGCTGGTCACTCACAAACTAGCAGGGCTTTTGTGGATTTATTGGATAATTGTTTTCTACATCAGCATGTTCGGGAGGCAACTAGAGGGAGTAATACTCTTGATTTGATTATCAGCAGTGATTCTTCATGCATTAAGAATCTGCAGATAAATGAACCACTAGGTGGCAGTGATCACAGTGTGCTGAAGTGGGAATTACTCAAAGAGGTAACTACCATTAGGGATAAAGGGAAGGGTTATTGCTTCCGTAAAGGCGACTACGATGGACTGAGACAGTATTTAAATTCTATACAGTGGGACCAACTGATGATGTTACCAACAGCAAATTCAAAATGGGAAGCATTCAAAGAACTTATCTTGGAAGCTACTTAGGCTTTACATACCAACTAAGAAATATTGTTCAAGGTTTAGGCCAAAATGGATGTCAGATGAACTAATGAGACACATATGGCAGAGAATAAAAATGCATGGGATACTCACAAATTAACACATGAAACAGAAGCCTATGATAGATACAAGTTGATATGCAACCAAGTTACAAAGGAGGTTAGGCAGGCGAAGGCAGATTACGAGAAATCCTTGGCAAGGGATGCAAAGAAAAACAGCAAAGAGTTCTTTACTTATGTAAACTCTAGAAGGAAGGGGATGAATCAGATTGGTCCACTTGATATTGATGGGTCAACTGTTGATGATCCTGTACAGGTAGCTAACAAACTAAATGAATATTTTGCATCGACATTCACACATGAGGAGTTATTCGGAGAGGGGAATGCCAGAGGTGTATTCAACTCTAGCAGTAAGCTACAGAATCTTGAAATAACTGGGAGTAAAGTGGAGGAGAAATTGTTGAAGATAAACACAAGAAAGGCACCCTGGGTGGATGGGATCTATCCAGTTATATTAAAGGAGGCAGCAAAGGAAGTAAGCAAACCCTTAGCCATAATTATGAGAGCTTCCTTGGACTCGGGGGAAGGTACCTATAGACTGGAAATGTGGAAATGTGACCCCAATCCGAGCTATAACGGTATCCGTGCAGTTATAGCTCGGATACAGCATGGTTTTGTTAAGGGGAAGTCTTGCCTGACCAATTTGATTGGATACTATGATGCAGTTACAAAAGAACTGGATGCAGGGAATAGCTTTGATATTATATACTTGGATCTTAGAAAGGCTTTTGATACTGTTGCACATGGAAGACTGCTACACAAATTGGAGCAGTGCGACATTGGAGGCAAATTGCTGCTATGGATAAAGGGGTGGTTGAGGGGGAGAAGACAGAGAGTGGTAATGAATGGACACTGCTCATCGTGGACTAATGTTATTAGTGGAGTCCCTCAGGGCTGGGTCCATTATTGTTTTCTGTATTTATAAATGATATTGATGATGGTATATCAAGCTTAGTGTCCAAGTTTGCGGACGATACAAAGGTTGGCAGGGTTGTCAAGGACACTACTGAGACTATGCTGCTGCTCAGGATCTGGAAAGGTTGAGCAGATGGGCTGAGAGGTGGCAAATGACGTTTAACATTGACAAATGTAAAGTACTACACAAGGGAAACAGCAACCCCAGAGCAACGTATCAACTCTGTGGTACTACACTGACAGTGGTAGAGAATGAAAGGGACTTGGGGGTGGTTGTGCAGGCAGATATGAAGTTCTCTGAGCAGTGCAGACGGGCTGCAAGAGTAGCTCATGGAGTATTGTCAATGATATACAGGAATTTTTCCAGCAGGGATAAGGAGGTGATTATTCCCTTGTATAAGGCAATGGTCAGGCCACACCTAGAGTACTGTATACAGGTCTGGAGGCCTCATTTCATGAAGGATGTAGAGCTGCTGGAACGAGTACAGAGAAGGGCAACAAGATTAGTGAATGGAACAAAGGGGTGGTCTTACGAAGAAAGGCTTAAGTTTTGCAAATTGCAGTGTCTGGAGACTCTACAACAGCGAGGTGATCTGATAGAGGTGTATAAAGCCTTGAATGGTTTGAGCATGCTCAATGCTGATGGGATTCTTCCTCTAGCTTAGAATAATCACCTGAGAGGTCATAAATTCAAATTGAGGAAAGACAGATGTAGGATAGACGTGCGGAAATTTGCCTTTAGCCAGCGGGTGGTTTGTTGGTGGAAGAGACTTCCATCCCTTGTTGTGGAGGTTGATAGCCTAAATAAGTTTAAGGCTCAGCTGGACAGGTATTTTGAACGAACAGAGGGGTGAAGTGGAAGTGGGTTTTTTTTTTTTTTTTTTGGCCGATGCTGCATAAGCTTGCTTTCTTGCATCAAATGCCTCTACTAATGCTAATGTTTTATTAGCATTAGTAGAGGCATATGACGCAAGAAAGCAAGCTTATGCAGCATCAGCCAAAAAAAAAAAAAAAAACCTGCTTCCATTTCACCCCCTCTCTGTTCATTCAAAATACCTGTCCAGCTCAGCCTTAAATTTATTTAGGTTATCAACTGATGATATGGGTCAAAATAATGCTTGCACTTGCCCTAAGAATTCTTGTTTGTTGCCACAACAGCTGATGTTGGCAAAATGTCTAAGGGTAGCAACATCTCAAACGAGCAGAATGAGAAAGATGGGAAAACAAGCCTTAATAACTTCAGGGGGTGTATCAGGGTAGTTAACTGTAGAAGAATACCTAATCTGAACTGTGTCTACAGTATTGTCAGGACTGTTGTCAATCAAATGGTATAATTTGAATTTTTGGTTGGGGCAACTAATGCTGACATAATGGGGTAACAGAAACGTTAGCCAGAAATTGTGGGTAATGATGAGTTCCACTATGGTATGTACAATGTATTTACGAAAGATAGGAGGGGTGGTAGTGTCGTGCTTCTTATCAAAAGCAACCAGAGTGCAAAAGAGCTTTTTCCAAGTCTGAAGTTGCATCTTTCAGCACAGAATCTGTGCGGTGAGAGTTACTCTGAAGCAGAGATATAATGAGAGTGGGAGTAATCTTTAGACCAGAAGATTGTTGCAGAACATGACAAGAGTCTTTATATGCAGATGGAGTGGGTAAGGAAGTGTGAATTAGCATTAGCAGAGGCACATGATGCAAGAAAGCAAGCTTATACAGCATCAGCCAAAAAAAAAAAAAAAAAAAAAACACCCTTCCTATTTCACTGATCCATTCATTCCAAATGTTTGTCTAGTTCTGCCTTGAATTTATTTAAGCTATCAACTTCCACAATGACAGATGGAAGTTTGTTCCAGCAATCAACTACCCGCTGGCTAAATGCAAACTTCTGCACATTTATTCTTCAACTGTCTTTCCTCAGTTTGAATCTATGCCCCCCCCTCAGGTTTGTAATCTGAGCAAAAGGAAGAATCCCATCAGCATTAAGCCTGCTCAATCCATTCAAGGCCTTATACACTTCAATCATATTGCCTCGCAGGTGCCTAGTCTCCAGAAGCTGCAATTTGCAGAACTTAAGCCTTTCTTCATAAGAGCACCCCTTTGTTCCCTTCACCAGTCTTTTTGCCCTTCTCTGTACTTGTTCTATCAATTCTACATCCTTCCTAAAATTAGGCTTCCAGACCTGTACACAGTACTCAAGGTGTGGCGTGACCATTGCCTTATATAAGGGAATAATTTCCTCCTTATCCCTGCTTTTAAAATTCCTGTATATCACTGACAGGACCCCATGACATACTCTGGCGTCCTGTCTGCACAGCTCAGAAAACTTCATATCTCACTGCACAATTATGCCCAGGTCTCTTTCATTCTCCACTACCCTAAGTGTAATAACACCCAAGTTGGTACATTTCTCTTGGGGTACTGCTACCCATATGCAGTACTTTACATTTGTCAATGTTAAACTTCTGTTGCCACTTCTCAGCCCATCTACCCAACTTTTCCAGATCCTGTTGCAGCAACATACTGTCATTACTATTATTAACAACCCTGCCAACCTTTGTATCAACTGCAAACTTGAACATTAAACCTAATATACCTTCACCAATATCATTGATAAATATACAAAACAACAATGGCCCAGCACCGAACCCTGAGGGTCACCACTAATAACATTAGTACACGTAGAGCAGTATCCATTGATTACCACTCTGTCTTCTCCCACTCAACCATCCTTTTAATCATTGTAGTAACTTGCCCTTAATGCCATTCTGCTCCAATTTGTACAGCAGTCTTCCATGTGGAACAGTATCAAAAGTTTTCCTGAAATCCAAGTATATGATATTGAAATTATTTTTTGCATCCAGTTCCTTTGTGACCACATCATAGTATCCAATCAAATTGGTCAGACGAGACTTCCCCTTGAGAAACCAGTGACTCCATTATTTTTCCTGGAACAGCAGTGAAACTAAGGAGAATGTCTTAGTATGGGTGACTTTAATCTGTCCCAGACTGATTGGAATGAGTGGGTGAGAAACTCACCTTGGGGAAAAATTTTCTTAAATAAAGTTGGGATGAGAATATTCTTAACTCAGCATTACTCACAAAATAGATGACATCACAGGGCTTAAAGTACAGGACCCATTGACAGGTAATGATCACACAGTTGTAAGTTAGAATATGAAGAAAGATGTTGCAGTAGTTATGGGTAAAGGCACTGGTTTTAATTTCAGAAGTGGGGACTCTGACAATGTAAGGTGCTATATGGCATCTATTAATTGAGCAGATTGCAGAGTGAGATCAAATACACTTGAATTATGGAATACCATTAAAGCCAAAATCACAAGAGTCATGAACACATACATACCATTAAGAAAATATTGCAGGAGAAGGATGCCAAAATGGATGAATGCGTAGCTGGCTGGTCAAATAGTGCAGAAAAAGTACTGGCGTTTACAACAGCTACAAGTTGATTCGTAATAGTACCACAGATAAGGTTAGAGAGGCCAAAGCTGCGTATGGGAAAGCACTGGCTGAGAGAGCTAATAATGGGGACAAGTAATTTTTCAGTTAGTGAATATAAGGAAGAAAAAAGTGAATCAGATCCCACACCCAGTACACCTTTGTGTAATGGATGTGGGAAAGTCTTAGATGACCCAACTAGTGTGGATGAATTGCACAGGTACTTTGCATCTTTCTTTACTAAAGAAAGATGCAACTTGAGAAGAGGCTGTGAGTGAGACTGAGCCATATGAAATTAGTGATTTTGTATTTACAGATGACTGTTTATTATGAAAAATTTAAAGCATAAAGGCAAGTAATGCTGTGGAGTTGATGGCATATACCCAGTAATTTTGCGAGGGACCACCAGGGAGTGTATTGAAAAGTTGAAGTTAATTATGGGGGAATCTTAGGACTCAGGAGAGATTCCGTTGGATTGGAGAAGTGCCAACTTATCACCCATACATAAAGTTGGTTCTATGAGCAAAGTTGGTAACTACAGACCGGTTAGTCTGACTTCAATGGTAGGGAAAATCTTAGTAGCATGATGAAGAGTGCAATCCAGAGATATTTAGATAGATATGGCATTCTGAATAGCACACAACATTGTTTTGTTAAGGGAAAAATCATGTTTAACTTACTTAATAGGCTATTTTGACATAGTTTATTTGGATTTTAGCAAGGTATTTGACTCAGTCCCTCGTGAGCAGTTACTGTATAAGCTGGAACATGTTGGGATTACTGGAAAATTTCTAAGATGGATTGCTGGGTGGCTGCAGGGCAGAAGGCAGAGAGTTGTGATTAACGGATATTCTTCAAATTAGTATATAGTCAGAAGTGGGGTCCCCCAAGGATCAGTTCTTGGACCACTGTTTTTTCTGATTTTCATAAATGACATCAAAATTGGGATAGAAGGCTTGATGTCAAAATTTAAAGACAATGTAAAGATTGGTAGACAGTTAATGATCAGTACCAATCAGCACTCCTTCAGGATGACAGGAACAGGCTACAAGAATGGTCAGAAAGTGGCAGCTATGTTTTAATGTAGCAAAATGCAAGGTCTTACACTGGGGGATCAGCAACTCCAAAATAAATTATACACTGTGGGGTTGAATTAAAAACATTAAGGGAAGGAAGGGATCTGGGAGTTATAATACAGTCAGATATGAAGTTTGTGAACAGTGTAAACAGGCAGCTAGCAAAGCCTATGGTATCCTAACAATGATTTATTGAACATTATCCTATGGAGATATGGAAGTCATAGTCCCAATCTATTAGGCAATTTCTAAGACAAAATTTGGAATACTGTGTTCAGATATGGAGATCTTATCTGAAAAAAAGACAAGAGCTTTTTGAAAGGGTCAAAAGATGGGCAACTCACATGGTGAGATCAGCAAAAGGGCAACTGTACGAGGAAAGAGTCTGATTATGTTGGTTCCAGATACCTTAGAGGTGACCTGATTGAGGTTTATAAGGCTTCAAGAGGGTTAGTAAAAATGAATGAAATGAAAAATGAATGAGGAATTTTCACAGTTATAGAAAGTTCCAGACCTCGGGGGCATAAATTCTAATTACAGGGAATGAGGTTTAGACTAGATTGTAGAAACTTTTTTTTTTTTTTTTTTTGCCAGTGAGTCATTGATTGCTGAAACAGGTTCCTTCACAGGTAGTTGAAGCTGACAGTTTGAATAAATTCAAAGGTCAACTGGATAGTTACCTGTGTGAGGAGAGAAGCAAATAATTTGTATTTTCTTATCTACTTTTTTTTTTTTTTTTTTTTTTTTTTTGGCCAATGCAACATAAGCCTGTGGCTTTTGTTGCACTGGAAATGTGGCAAAATAATGCCTTCAAGACACTTCATTAGCTTATTACCCAAACCTTTAAAGCTAAATAATACACATAATAGAAACCATTAAATGTGATATTAGCATTTTTAATTATGATTACAGAAGAGATAGCTCAATATAATTTACATTTTGTGCATTAAGTTCAGTGGGCAGATTAAAAACTGTTTGTCAGTTTTTGTTAATAAAAAAAATGATAATGCACACAACTATTATTTTATAAGTATCATTTAGGCCTTTATTAATGGGATTCTATTAGTAGTCAATCAATATGCTCTAGCACCATTTACTTTGGTTTACTTTTACTTGACTGATATATCTTGTTAGAACTTCTCTTCATACTCGTCATTGATGTTTTCTTAGTTTGGTGCAGGAAAAAGTCCAGGTTAGACTGAATAGAAACATGGAACAGATGCTTATAAAATGCAACAAAGATGTAACAGCATGAAAATTATATTTTTTGTAACGTAGCACATTTCTGTTGCACTGAATAAGCATCTCTTCAACAAAACCAATATAATTTTCTAATCTACTTCTTTAAAGGTTATACGTGGGAAGGCAAGGCCTCCCCTACTATCTGCTCATCCTCCTTCCTGGGAAACTTATTTCCCAGGGAGGAAATGAAAACTAGAGTAAGATGAAAAGGGGAAAGGACGAAAGAAGAGGGGGACTCCCCCCAGTCCGGGATAAATTGGGGGGGGTGGATTGAGAGTGAGTGAGAAATTGCTAGCCTGACATGGGAGAAAAGGTTTGACACCACTGCAGTAGAAGGTTGACCAAAGCCCATTGGCAGCATCAGGAATACCCCTTGATATGCTCACTGTTGATCAACACGACTTCCATATGTGGGACAGGTGGTCGGATAGGTGTTATGAGTACCCCTCAGTTGCAGAATGGTAATCCCGTTAGCTCTCTTAATTCGTGCAGCAGCACAAATTACCTGAAGGCCAGAAATGCAAACGATGCAGAAAGGTCAGGGAATGACCACCGCATATCCCCGGAGCAATATGGCCTTAGTTGCTAATGCTCCTAAAAATCAAATAACCAACCAACCAGTGTGTGTATCTAGTTAAGTCTATCCTAATCCATTCTTTATATGAAATTTTCTTCGCCCAACAGAAACTATTTTAAATGTAACTTCCAAGGGGAATTCAGAAAAAGTCGCTATAAAAGGAGTTTGTTAAACAAAGGTCCAACTGAGTAATTTATAATTCTAAAAATGGTTATAAAGTTTTATATAGAAAATATCTTAGCAATAGAAAGTGAAAAATGCAAATTTAGTTAAATAACTTTAAGCTTATTTGAATAGCAGGTAAACATGTTAAAAAAATTTATATAATATTACAAATTTCGAAGTGTACTGCATCCAAACGCCACACATCACTGTTAATAAAGGTGCTGGTATTCCATACCATTGCATACCGTCCCAAAAAAAGCACTGGGTATAGGTATCAAGGTTTGTCAGACAAAAATATCATTCCTTGAAATATTTTTTCAAGTTCTGTTCTTTGGCATATGCTGCTAATAAGTGTAAAAAACTTACTTGCTACTAAATAGCAATTAAGTTTTCCAATATTAATTGCATTTTGTTACCTGTAACTAAAGAGAACTGGGACTAAATTAAGCAGATTTCTTCTATAACATTTATCACTATTTTTTAAGAAAAGTGAATAGATGAATATTTTTGTGTTTCTGTGAATGAGAAAAGCTGTGTGTTTAATTTTTAGTTTTCATTGCCTAAGTGCTTTCATCTGCTTCTAACCATAATTGTTGGGCATCACAATTAGCACAAAAAAGTACAAAAACTTTTTCTGTATTATTGATGATGCTTTGAGAGCAAAAAAGTGGCAGATTTATAAAAGTGATTTACTCACAACCGAATTTCTGCAGGAAATAATCCGATAATAATTCCTCTGCATTGCAGGTAGTGATGAAACTGTAAATTCTAGGCCCACCCTCTGCCAGATTGCCAAGCAGCCCACATGATCTTTAACAACTACACCAAATCAGCTGTGCAGTCCCTTGACTCCTATCCCACGTGGACCTGGTGCTATGGTAGTTTGCCACTGATTGCAGCCATGTTATTGGGTTTCCTACCTGTTGGCTGAAGAATGCATACCTTTTTCTAATGGGGAATTAATATGAAAATGTTTTCCAAACATACTGCAAAAGATTTATCCTGAAAAAGTTTGTGATCTTCAACTTGTATCATTTAAGAATGATACAAGTTGAAGATAATAATGACTTACTTAATCAACTTAGAAACAAAACAAAAGAATTGGAAAGTATTTGCTTAGCATTGAATGAGATATAATAACACAAATGGTGCTGCTCGGTTATTAATCATAATCTGACACATAACAGAATCTTTTGAAGTGGTTGAAGAACTAGCTGGTCTTAAAAGTTTGCATGGCACAACAACAACAGGGGAAATTTGTTTTTCAGCATGTGTGAAACCATGAATGAACTTGAGCTGCCCTGGACAGCTCAAGTTCATTCATGAAGTATAAAGTGATGTGACTTGAGGAGACGATCTTTGTCAGTATGTCCAGCCATGCTTAGCATCAGTGCCATTATGGAATCTGGTAGGTAGGTCGGTCATTGTCCTTCCCTATATTAGGATTTCAGAGTAGGTCCGGGTTCACATTATTCTGTTGCAGTTCAATTACAGTTTTGGTCTATGGTTGAGGAAGATTCCTTTGTCTGGTAAAGAGTTCCTGAGCAAATTTTAAAAAGGCTTTGTAGTGCTGTTCATTGTCCAAGAGCTAGTTCCTATTCCTTTGGAAGGTAAATATTTGTGATATAAGGATGCGTCGGAGATCGTCATAGTGTGGACATTGGTACATTAGATGTTCCCAGGATTCTTGGGCTCCACGGTGGGTTGTCTGTTATTCTGAAGGTAGTAAGTTTGGCTCTGAGTGAGCCATGTCCTGTGAGAAGAAAGGTGGTTTGTAGGCCTAGGGAAACAAGATTGAGCATTTCGGGTAGACTGTTTGGATATACAGTATGAATTTGCGAGTGATAACGCCTTTTGTCGACTCCGACCATCATGTCTGCCAGACGTGCTGCAGGTGGGTGGAGAGTCATTTCTTTTCTTAATTGCATTTATTAAGTGGGTCCGACGTGAAGTCCAGGATGGTTTCCGACTTTTCCCTTGACAGCTGATATGGTACTCCTGTGCGAATGACCTCCAAGTCCAGTGGCAGGACACCTGCGAGGACCTGCAGGGGTTGAGTAGAAACTCTTTTGACGGCTCTTGTTATGGTTAAAAGAATGGAGCGCTGTATGGTTTCAATATTTCGGCGGTTCACCCTGGTTGTTGCCTTTGAAAACCAAACCCCTGAGGCGTATGTTATGGCTGGGATAAGAACTGCCTTGTAGAATTGCACCAAGGTGCGTTTTTTCAGACCCCAGTCTCGCTGGATTACCCTCGCCACAAGCGCAGTGTAATTTGTGATTTTCCCGTGTATATGGACTAAGTGGGGAAGAAATGACATATTTTTGTCAATAATGACCCCCAAGGTACTTTATCTCTGTTTGGAACTTTATTGTTGTGACTTTAATCTTGATTTGAGGGGGTCTTCGTCAGCGTGAGCGTCCTTTTCAGAAGTGTGGAGCAGGTTTTTGCCGGTGATATATTTAACTGGTTGAATTTGGCCCAATCTAGCAGCATGGTTAATGCTCGGTTGCCGTAGTTTTCTATTAGCGCCCTGGAGTTCGCCCCCAGCAACAGGATGTCTGCGTACACCTGTGAACGGACTGCGCCCAGGTCGACGTTTAAGAATTCATCAAGGACGCAGTTCCAAGGTAGGGGGAGCCCCAAGGACAGACCCCTGCGGACAGCCTAGATGTCTGGTCTTGTGACTTGACAAAATGGGGCCTTAACCATGATGCTCCTGTCAGCAAGATAGCTTTTGATACAGCTATAAAGGTTTCCCGGGAGTTTAACCTATTGAAGGCGAGCCAGGACACTGGGCCACCAGAGGGCGTCGAATTCCCCGGCGATATAACCAGAAAGTATTTCCGGTTGCAGGTTTTAGCTGTGGTGACAGTACTTTCAGGGGCGTCTACAGTACATTGGCTTTTTTTTTTTTTTTTAGAATGGACTAATGCCAACACTGGAAGAATTACTACCCTTTTTATACCTGAAGTTGCTGAATTTGGCAAAAAACATTGGCCCTAGTTTAACCCAGGTCTTCACCTAACTTTCTTTTTATCCGGGCATGGCAGACTAAACTCAAAGTTATTTACTCTGGATTTGGCTGCGTCTCCTCTATGTATATGTGGCTCACAGGAGATAGTCCAACATGTAATCCTAGAATGTCAATATCATGTAGATATTCGATTTGAACTTCAGACATTGATCGAAGTTTACGATGTAAATAATTTGAATTTTTAGAATGTAAAGAAAATTATCAGGCACTGGCTAACTTTGCTGACAAGGACTTGCCGACTGAGAATAATTATGTATATATTGCATTGTTACTGGACCTATGATGAGGAAATTTATTTGTATTTATAGCCGGACGGCAATAATAGCGTTTATTATTATTATTATTATTATTATTAGCCATATGGTACAAGGAAGCCTGAGGCTTATGCTGCACCAGCCAAAAAAAAAAAAAAAAAAAAATCCCGAGTTACCCCGAGAGAGAAAGTACAAAGGAATCACCAAGAAAGAGAAGAATGATGATATCCAGCTCGGGACCCTGGGTTTGCCAAGCCCATACTCACCAGATGTGAGCCCCCGGGGTTATACAAGAGACATTGTTTGTAATCATTCCTGTGAAGTTGGTGGATCAAGATGTTTTGCAAAACCACAAATCGTAAATAATGTACAGTTACTCTTTAGCGGCAGATAGGGGAAACCCTGGAGGCCATAGAAAATAAAATACTTTGAGTACTTTGGCCTTTTTTTAGACCAAAGGAAAATCCTCCCAGAATGTAAACTGGGTCATTGACCTCTTGGCACAAGCTTAGTAAGTAATTAAGCAGCAGGACAGGGTGTACCTCGAGTGGACCAGCCATAGGTTCAAAGAACATGCAGCGCTCTGGGCTACCAAACAGGAGTTAATTGGCATTAGAAACCCAGATCTTGTTAAAAAGTATATCTTTAAATGTATACTTCCCATTCCACTGTATGTTTCACAGATTTGGTCCTCTGCCCCATCGAGCAACCTGAAAGCTTTCCTTAATATTGAATACTGGCTCCTGGGATGGCTGAACAAAATCTCGAATCACCCATTTACTATCTCTAGAGCCATCCTTTCCAATCTCAGCATTCTCCCATGGAAACAGACAATCAATACAAGAAACATTTTTACATTAGCCCAACTGCTAACAGAAAGATTAGACGCTCCCAGTATTGACAGCTTGTTTCACTCTCGTCGAGAAGCCACCAGAATTGCTGAAACAACACATCCTCTTGAAAGCAACTTAAAAAAATCTGGACAGCCTAAGTCGCTTTTCTCCAGCAAACACAATACGAGTCTTCAATCAGCTAAGAATTGAACCGGGAAAGCTCTCTAATGAAAAAGCCTACATATTGCAAGTCTTTGCTGACTCCTATCGTCTCCTGTAACTGTAGTGCACAGCCATTCGGCTCAAAAACTGCATTTAATTTTGATCCCCTTTAAATATATATTCTTGGTATTCTAGATGCCAACCTAAGATGTTAAAATTTTAAATATTCTATAATGTTCAAAGATACCAAAAAAATTTAAATATTCTATTTACATATTTTGCCACCAAAATTCTGTATTCAACCTTTCAGGGTGAAAACTTCCCACGGACTTTGTAACCTTTTGCTCATGGGTCTGCTTCACACCTTAGAATGTAACTCTCACCCTTCTAGCCCAATGGCTGTCCCAGGGGTGTCTCTTCAACAAGAAATAAATTGATGATAATAATAATAACACACAGTCGTCCCAAAGTGCTTTCGCTGTTGCAGGTTCGGCCATACTACACAGGTCGATTCCACGTGCGGCCACTGTGCCCAGAAAGGGCATAACTTTAACACTTGCCCTAAAAAAAAAAACTGAAGAACCAGTTTGCGCCAACTGTAAACTAGCAAAAATGGATTACAAGCATTCGATAAGGGATAGCAAGTGCCCGATTTATCTGAAAGAAAGAAGCACACAACAACAAAGAATCAACTATGGCCCCATATAAGACATATAACTGAACAATCGTGAAATTTATGCAGCTAAATGCTCAGCGAGCGAGTGCTGTCGTGGACCAAATAAGAATAAAAACTGATGAAGACAATACAGACGTCCTGTTCATCCAAATGCAAGAAAAGTCAGGGATATCAGCTTACGTACAAAATTATACAATCAGAAGAAGACACTCCTTGGGCAGTTATCCTTGTTAGGAACGCGCACATAACTGCCACCAAAAGTCACACCCTCTGTACCCCATGGGCGATGTATGCCCGGCTTATAGGGCCTATGGGATCGTTCCACGTCATCTCATTGTATTGTCGCCGAGACGAGGACATAGCCCCTGCCATCAGGTATCTGCAAGTAGTCCAAGCCCTTCTCCCAGATGGGAAGATTATTCTCTGTGCCGACGTAAACTGTCGTTCTGCAATGTGGCATAGCAACTAGGAAGAACGGCCGGCGACTCGAGAACTTTCTCGCTACATCCTCTCTTGTAATCCTTAACAAACCTAACAATATGCCCCCCTTCAGTAACACCCTATGGGAGTCCACAATAGATATCTCAGCAGCCACAAGATCCATTGCCAATAAGATCACTGACTGGAAAGTCCGCGAGGCTTGGACAACTTCCGACCATACGGTGATTACTTTTAACCTTCAACGCTCAATAGAACCAGCACCTCCGCTTAGAAACAATATCATCCGTTATGCAATTAACAAAGCAGACTGGAACCTCTTTAATTTAACGGTCCAAGCTTCCCTTCAAATTCCAGCAAACGCCAACCTCAACCAGCATTAGAGGAAAATAACATCAATCATAACCAATGTCTGTGACAAAACAATCAAGAAGAAATACCCTTTCCCGAGTGCTATCCTATGGTGGTGGTGCAACCAACTGGGCCATCTCCGCCATCAGGTTCATATAGCACAGAATGCATTTCAACGTGCTCGCCGTACCTTTCCCCCTCATGAAGTTGATGCCCTACGCAATAACTATTGTAGGCTAAGAAATGAATACACTAGTTTAATTAGAGCAAAGAAGAAACAGTCTTGGGAGCACCTGGTCTCCACGACTGGAAACAGCACCCCCTGGGGAGTTGTGTATCGCATTGTTACAAACAGGCTCCCAAGGGGTGAGGTCATCTCCTCTACAGTCACCCCGCAAGGCACCACAACCCTCACATGGGAAGAGTCAGTAAGCATCTTGGACAGCTTGTTCCCGTAAACACAGATCCTCAATCCAGCCAGCAACAAGAAATCTGTGCTGAAAACGCATCCTACACCACCACTTCTATAGAACAGCCTTTCAACTTAGATGAATTAAAACTTGCCATTGGCAAAACAAAAAAAGCCCAAGGTTAGACTTCATTGAAGCAGAAGTAATTAAGAAGCTTGCAGAGACGCAATCAAATCTCCTCAGCCTGTACAACCATTGTCTGGAAGTTGGACTCTTCCCAGATGTCTGGAAAGACGCCTCATTCTACGCCAATCTATGCCTCATTTTGAAGAACCCAAGTAATCCACCAAAGCAGCCAAGGTCATACAGACCTATATCACCTCAGAGGGCATAAATTCAAATTGAGGAAGGACGGATGTCGGATAGATGTGCGGAAATTTGCCTTTGGCCAGCGGGTGGTTGGTTGGTGGAAGCGACTTCCATCACTTGTTGTTGAAGTTGATAGCCTAAACAAATTTAAAGCTCAACTGGACAGGTATTTCGAACGAACGGAGGGGTGAAATGGGAGAGGGTTTTTTTTTTTTTTTTTTTGGCTGATGCTGAATAAGCTTGCTTTCTTGCATCATATGCCTCTACTAATGCTAATATCATTCCTTCCCGTTTTAAGCAAAATATTTGAACGTCTTCTCTTATCCAGATTGGAAAAACACTATAAAAATGCAAATCTCCAGTCCCCAAACCAGTTCGGCTTTCGGGCAGGCCGTTCAGCAGAAGATGCTCTTCAACAGCTCATGGATTCTGTCAAAAATTCAGCCACCAAATACTTCTTAGAAATATCAGTGGATTTCACCGGGGCCTTTGACTTGCTCTGGTGGCCAAGTATACCACGAAGACTCAGAGAAGCTAGCGTTCCAGAAAATATTTACAGCTACATACAGGACTATCTGCACAACAGCAGTGTTACAGTCAGAAATGTCTATTGACAAGTCTCCAGAAATGTCTACAGAGGCTGCCCCCAGGGCTCTGTCCTTGGCCCTTTCCTATGGAATGTGGATGTTTCCACCTAGACCTGGGAGATGTTTCTACCCAAGCCTTCGCAGACGACTTGATACTGACAGTCACTGGAAACTCCAGAGCTTCCGTGGAAACAACAGCCAACAGAGCCCTTACAAAGCTACAAGAATGGGCCAGCCTCCATAAACTCCGTATATTCCCTGAGAAAACTACTTCAATTCTACTCAGAGGAACCCTTCAAATAAGCAGGCCGGCGCAGATTAAAATTGCTGGTAGAACCATCAAACTAGCAACTGATATGAATTACCTTGGGGTAATTCTCGACCCCAAGCTTACGTTTTACCCGCATCTAGACTACCTTCATCGCTACCTTCAGTGAGGATCAGCAGGTCTGACTGGGGCCTAAATCGCCGGTCATTGCAAATGCTATAAAAAGCTGTATTTATTCCCACTATAACCTACTATGCAGGTGTCTGGTATCATCGTGCACTCATTGTTCGTAACCAAAGGAAGCTCACCTCCATTCAGCGTAATATCCTTCTCACTATCACCCGTGCCTGCTGCACAGTAAGCAACCCAGCTCCAAGTCTTGGCAGGAGTTCTCCCTATGGACCTGCAGATAATAAGCAAAGGCGTGCACTACCGGCTCGCAAAGGGACTCCCTACCACCATCCTGGATTTCACTACAAATCCAGCAAACACCATCAAAGAAGAAAAAAAGCACCTTGCAGTTCTTACCTAAAATAGCCCAGATCTACTCCAAAGCTCCAGCATGGTACACCAAGGTTTATATACCACTTTCCTGATTACAGGCCATGGATCCATAAATCACAAACGTGCCTTTATGTACATCGTGGATTACCCTCGCTGTCTTTGTGGTACAAACGAAGACAGATCACCTATTCTATGTTTGCCCGCTCTACGGGCAAACATAGAATAGGTGAAACGTTGCTCATATCAAAAATACATGCCCTTGCCTTGAGGAAATGAACGTTTTCTGATCAATGAGGAAGACCAGTACCACGCTTTCTCTGCCTTCGCCCATGATCTCTTCACCAAAAGAAGATCACTGGTGCAACATCCTGAAACTAATGCACATTGATCAACACCCTTTTCTCATATACTGAACATCTCCACCTCAGATTCGTCCAGATTCGACTATGAACATCTTCACCTAGATTGTGACCTCTTCTAGCTACTAACTTGACACTCAGGTCACTTGAATTGTTTCATCCGTGTCTCTCTCTTGATACGCGACTGTCTTTCCACCCTCTCGAGGGCCCTCTTCTTACACGTTTCACTTAGGTGGGAGAACTCCCACCCAACCTGCGGAGGATGCCTTCTCTTCCATCCTCCGTCGCTCTGTTTACACTTCCTTTCCTTTACCCTCTTCGGTAAAGGAAAGGAGGTACTCCCTGTACCCTATATCTGCCAATACAACAGCCCTTCTTCTCGGTACGGTCGCATTTCTACTGTGCTCCGTGTTTTCTTCGCCTCATAGCAGATAAAGATAGTAGCAGTTGTTCCGGTTTTTATGAGGTGGGAGGAGTAGTCTGATTATACATAGTCAGAATTACTGTTTTGTTTGAAAACTATTTATTTTTGGAACTAATATTTATTAATATCAATAGGGATCAGTAGAAAAGAATAGCGTACTGGTTTATTGTTCTGCATGTGTTTTTTTTTTTTTTTTTTTTTTTTTTTATAATCTAGCAGTTGATTAGTTTTCACTGCAAAGTAATTAGTTTGAGTTTACTGTTCGAAATTAATAAGAACTAACACATTGTTAGCTGTTTAGTTGGATAATTGAATTTCATAAGAATTATGGAAGGATCAAGTGGAACAGTTAGGAAGCATACAGTGGGATCTGATACAGGGGAGGACGGTTCCCCCCTACTTCCACCTAAAGTGCCACAGTCACGGGAAGAGTTTATAAAATATGGGGAGTTTGTATACTCTAGAAGACACAGTCAGGATCAGTTTAGAGCTTTTGGGAATACGAATATTCAGTTAGCGCATGAAGAGGAAGTTAGTGATCAGGTAGCTGCGAATACTGAGGTGCAACTTATACCAAGTCAGGATGTTGAAACTATGACTGATGAGCTATACAATGTACAAGATGTATCGTCAATGTGTGAGGGGATTTCTAAAATGAGGAAAGACATTAGGAGCTTCCTCTTGGCAGATGTTAATAAGGTTACAAAGAAGGTAGGAGACATAATTATGGACAAATGGGCTAAGTTAGAAACAGCGACTATGGCTGTATTAATAGAAAATGAAAAACTTAGAGCTTTAAATGCCGAGATCAGTAAACGGGCGAATTTACTAGAACATTTAATTCAAACATTTTCGTCTGAGTCTTATAGTAAGACTGAGGCCCACAAAGCAGTAGTGAGTGATGAGGGGGGTGTAATAGGTAGTCAAGATCATGCGCAAGTGCAGGGGGTGGAAGTAAAGCGTACTTATGCGGAGATAGCGAGTGGTACTCGTCCTAAGGAAGGAATACCCAGGTCTGGGGAAAATCTTATGATTCTTCGAGCTTCTGATAGTAGTGAGCTTAAATCGAGTTCTGAAGTGAAAACTGCTGTGGCAAATGCTTTAAAAAATGAATTTAAGTCAGTGAAAGTCCGAGCTCTGCGGTTGGTGCGAAATAAAGGTGTGTTATTAGAAACAGCTATAAAGACGGATTTGGTGAATATAGCTGCATCGGATTCTTTGGCGTCTGTTGGAATAACAACGGGTGTTCCTAAAAAGGGCAACCCATCTGTGATTATATATGATATTCCTAAGGAGTTAAGTCAGGAAGATATCATTGAAGAATTATACTGTAAGAATTTGGAAGAATGCGGGATCACGTTTGAGGAAGTTAAGAAAGACATAAGTTTTAGGTTTACGACCAAGTCTAGAAGTACAGCTTTTGTACACTGGGTTATTACTCTCTCCCCAAGGTTATATAAGTTTATATCCACATTGGATCGTTTATACTTGGCAGTAAGTTCGCATAGGCACCGCCCCTTTACTATAGTTTCCAGATGTTTTCTATGTCTTGGATACGGACACGTTACGAAATATTGTACTCACAGCTCCCCTACTTGTGGTCATTGTGCAAGAGGGGGGCATGTATATGCTGAATGCCCAAACAAAGATCAGGAGCCAAGCTGTGTTAACTGCAAGCGCCGTAAGCGGGATTGTTGCCATTCAGTAAGGGACGTCAGATGTCCAGAATATCAAAGAGCACTGGAAATGGTACGAACTCGGACTGCTAATGAATAGTTGTAATGAACGAAGAGAGAGGGGGTTGGAAGAAGATCCTGAGTTAACTGAAGTTTTTTATTCTACAGGAATTAAAATAATGCAGATTAATGGACAACGATCGAGATTGGTAGCGGACGAGATTAGGAAGATTAGTGAGGATTTTCAAATTGATTTGGTGGCAATACAGGAACCTTATTGGGCTAGAGTTCCAGGTGAGCAAACATCTAGAATATTTGGTTATCCCTTAACGTCACGAATAATACAACCGGTGCAGGAAGAGCCTAAAACTGGAATTGTGGTCAATAATAGAGATCTAGACGTAGTGGTTGTTCATAGGTTATGTAACCAGTTCGCTACATGTGTTATGGTGGCCTCGGCAAATGTTCAATTCTATTTTATATCTCTGTATTGTGCTCCTTCAATGGACTTTAATAATTGCGTGGATTATTTAGAGTATGTGTTGCTCATTTTAAGACCTAAACAAGTGATTATTTCGACAGACGCTAATGCAAAGTCTCCATTGTGGTATAGTGCAACATCTGACATGAGAGGTTTATTGCTGGAAGAGTTTTTATCGAGCCATAATTTATTTGTAATGAACAAGTCAAATCAACTCTCTACTTTCTGTGGACCAATGGGTGAATCTAATATTGATTTAACTATAACAACTTCTGGTATTAGACATTGTATTTGTAACTGGAAGGTAATGCCTGATTGGACATCAAGTGATCATCGAGCCATATTGTTTTATGTGAAGAATGTGCCGGATTTAACTGGTACTCAAGATCGGATACCACACATTGTTCGGTTTTCGTTGAAATCATTTGATTGGTCCATGTATGAAGCTTCTATTCTTCGGGACTTTTCCTCGGATAAACAACAACAGATAGTTCGTGAATCTGCAATATATTTAGCTAATACTATAGAGGATTCAATAGTAAGAGCGGCATATAAGTCAGGTAGGAAGAAGGTTATTAAACTAAAATCCTGCCCATGGTGGACAAACGAACTGACTGTCTTACGACGGGCTGTATATCGAGCTAGGAGACAGTACCAGCGGCATCGGAATTGGGGTCATTCTGAGGTAGTTAGATTGCATGACAATTATGTATCTCTTAAAAATAATTACAAGAGAACCATGGCAACTCGGAAGAGAGAAACCTGGCAATTGTTTGTAAAACAATCGGGGAGAAACGATCCCTGGGGTTTGCTATATAAGTTGTCAAGAGATAAACTGAGAAGTTTGGAGGTATTTAATACAATTCAAGAGGATTCTACTGAGACTATTGGCTGGGAGGATTCAGTAGATGCAATATTAACCAGGCTGTTCCCGGTTGACGATCCCATCTTAGACTCACAGTGCCAATTCGAACTGCGGAGAAAAAATCAATTTTATGTAGCTAGAGGCAATACCATGGCGTTTACAATAGATGAACTAGCAGGGGTGTTAAAGAAACTTAATTTTGCAAAATGTCCAGGAATAGATTTGATTGAGAACGCATTTATAGTGAGGTTTTTTAAGTTAATACCTAACATGTTACTTTTGTTATATAATAAGTGCCTAGAGGAAGGACTGTTTCCATTGAAATGGAAGATTGCTTTATTGAGGCTAATTAGGAAGCCTGGGAAACCTTTAATTGAGCCTAAGTCGTACCGTCCAATTGCTTTGTTGGCTAATCTGGGGAAAGTGTTAGAGAGGTTAATGGCAATACGTTTACAAGAATTGTTAGAACGCCATGACATGATTACACCTAATCAGTATGGTTTTACACCGGGGAAATCGTGCGAGGATGCTCTTCTGGACTTTCATACATACATTTCAAACTCTGATTCAAAATATGAACTCGCTATATATATAGATTTTGAAGGTGCGTTTGACTCAGTATGGTGGGAGGCAGCTCTTTCTCAACTGTGTCGTGCTGAGTGTTCTAAGCAGTTATACAGTCTGTTCAGGAGTTATTTTTCTGAGAGATATGTGACTGTAAGGTCTAAACATTTTCTCCTTCAAAGACAAATCACGCGAGGTTGCCCTCAGGGCTCTGTATTAGGTCCTTCCATTTGGAATTTAATGTTACAGAACTGGCTGGTTCGACCACAAGTAAATTGTCACGTGATAGCTTTTGCTGATGATGTCACATTAATTGTGGCAGGTCGATCACGACACGATTTGGAGCAAAATGCAAACCGTGTAATAAATGATATTAATACCTGGGCACAAGGATTTAAGCTTACCATTAGCCCCCAAAAGACCAAAATGATGCTTTTTAAAACCAAACTTGATTTGGGACGACCGCCGCAAATAAAATTAAATGGGAGATAGTTGACTATGGTTTCTGAAACTAAATACTTGGGGCTCATTATTGATCACAAGTTGTCTTATTATGCGCATATAACACATCTACATAGCAAGATTAGGAAATTTGCCGGCTATATTATAAGAGTATCAAGAGGAGATTGGGGTGTGTCCAATAAAACTTTATTTTTATATTATAAGGTGGTGTTTCTGCCTATGGTTACATATGCAGCGGGAGTTTGGTCTCACAGAGTGGCTCTTGTTAGATTTCAGGCTAAATTAAACTCACTACAAAGAACGATGCTTCTCAGTATATTAAAGGTATGTAGAACTGTAGCTACGACTGCACTTCAAGTGATGGCTGGGGCAGTCCCTTTGGATTTGTTCGTGGCTTATCGAGGGCTGTGCTATGGCATTAAGAAGAAAATATCTACTAGACTTGTTGGCATAGAAGTTGACATAAATTCTGATATTAAGAGGGAGAAGAGAAGATGTTTAAATGAGATTGTTAACTTGTGGCAAACAAGATGGGACACTGTATCTACTGGTCGAGTGACAAAGAAATTTATTCCGGATGTTACCTTTTTAAGTGACAGAACAGTTCGAAGTTGGTTTACGCCAAGTTTACAAACATCATTTTTACTAACAGGTCACGGCTCGATGAAAGCGAAATTATTTCAGTTGGGTCTTTCGGATACAGATCTCTGTTTTTGTGGTGAGAGTGAAAGTTGGCACCATATATTATATGTGTGTACAATTTACGATAATGTCAGGGAAATAATCAGGGAAATCATTGCTGAAAATGAGTTAGGTCGGGAAGAAGTGTTTGTATCTAATAGGAGTGTATTTCAATTATTCCAGGATTTTGCAAAGGGAGCCTTTGAACTGAGGAAACGCCTGTTAAACAGTTGAACCAGAATAGTGTGTTGAAAAGAATACTGAAGTGGGTCCAGAATGCCCAAGAGACTATTGGTGATGATGAGGAGGATTTATTTATTTATTATTATTATTATTTTTTTTTTTTTTATTATTTTTTTAATTTATTTATTTATTTATTTTATTTTTTTTATTTTTTTTTTTTTTTTTATTTATTTTTTATTTTTTTTTTATTATTTTTATTTATTTTTTTTTATTTTATTTATTTATTATTTTTTTATTATTATTATTATTTTATATATATATATATATATATATATATACGTGTGTTATTTATTATTATTTTTTTTTTTTTTTTTTTTTTTTTTTAAGCTCTGGATTGGGCCCCCAGAGGGTTTTTTTTTTTTTTTTTTTTGTTGTCTCATAACCTGAGACCTTATGCGTCCCATCTACTGGAACTGGCCCACCTTCCCGTGGTGTGGACGAGTATCTAGAAGCAGCCTTCCTGGTGATAGCTGCTTCTCGGTAGCTAAGAGGTCAGCATAACACAACAACATAATAATAAAATAAAAACCTCCCCCCCTTAAAAACTACACGAACATTGCACTACTACACGCTGGCCTGTTTTGCAGAGTCTGTTCAACGTACAAAGAAACGAGGTGGATTTGAACGGACGTTCTAGGAGCCACCCTACCTATACACACACATGTCCACATGTACCCTATATCTTTTTTTTTATACTTGGTCTCTTTCGAAGACGCTCAGGCGACCTGGAGGAGACTAGCCAGAGAATTATGTGCAGCCTGGCTAGCTCCTAGTGGTGTGTGCGGGCAACGTGGGGTTCCACCAGGGGGCCCTGCGGCCAAAAGCCAGGACACCCGACAGAACCCAGAACAATACTTCATTTACAACACAAAAAATTTTTCTGGCTTTCACAGTGATGCTGTTTGTATCCACAGAGTTTATATGGCGCAGATGTGGGAAACCACGGGAGACAACTCTTCCCACAACACTAAGCACACTATGGCCTTTTTTAAAATCCAAATTGGTTTGGTGTAGCTAGTTGGGCAGCATTATAGCTGGTTTCTATTCTCTGGTGGAGTAGTTGTTTAAGGACTTTGCTGCAGTAATGGGCTGCAGATTTCACCTGGGAGGACAAGCATGGTTTAGGCCTAAATGGATGTTAGATTAACTATTGAGACTCGTGTCAGAGAAAAATGCATGGGATGCATATAAATCATCAGGCGACACAGACGCCTATGGTAGATATAAGCTAGTCTGTATCCAAGTCACAAAAAAGAGATTAGGCATTCAAAGGCAGAGACGAGAAATCTTTGGCAAAGGATGCAAATAAAAACAGCAAAGACTTCATTACTTATATAAACTCTAGAAGAAAGGGGTTGAATCACATTGGTCCATTTGATATCGATGGTTCGATTGTTGATGATCCTGCTCAGGTAGTGACAAACTGAATGAGTATTTTCCATCTACAATCACACATGAGGAAGTCAGTATGGAAGTAGTAATAATTTAGACACACCATGGGTTTATTAAGCGAAAGTCTTGTCTGACAAATTTGATTGGATACTATGATGTGATCGCAAAGGAACTGGATGCAAAAAATAATTTTGATATCATATACTGTAATTGGATTTTAGGAAAGCTTTTGATACTGTTGCAAATTGGACTACTGTACAAATTGGAGCAGTCTGGCATTAATGACAAGTTTCTGCTGTGCATAAAGGGATGATTGAGTGGGAGAAGACAGAGAGAGAGAGAGAGAGAGAGAGAGAGAGAAATGAAAACTGCATTTCGTGGACTAAGGTTATTAGTGGAGTCCCCTAGGGATTGCTGTTGGTCCCCTTGTTCTTTTATGTATCTATCAATGACACTGATGAAGATATATCAGGGTTAATGTCCAAGTTTTCGGACGATACGAAAGTTGGCAGAGTTTTTAATGACAGCACACTACTGCAGCAGGATCTAGAAAAGTTGAGCAGATCGGCTGAGAAGTGGAAGCTGAAGTTTAATATTGACAAATGTAAAATGGGTCACAGGAAACCCAGAGTAACGTATCAACTGTGTGGTACTGCACTTATGATATTGGAGAATGAAAATGACCTGGGAGTAAATATGCAGTCAGATTGAACTTTTCTGAGCAGTGCAGACAGGTTGCCAGAGCAAGTCATGGTATTTTGTCAATGATATACAGGAATTTTGCTAGCAGGGATAAGGATGTGATTATCCCTTGTATAAGGCAATGGTCAGGCCACAGCTTGAGTACCACATACAAGTCTGGAGATCTCATTTTAGAAAGGATGTAGAGCTGCTGGAACGGGTACAAAGAAGGGCAACGAGATTGGTGAGGGGAACAAAGGGTTGTTGTTAAGAACAAAGGCTTAAGTTGTGCAAATTGCAGCGTTTGGAGAGTAGGCACCTGCGAGGTGATCCAATTGAGGTGTATACGTTTTGAATGGCCATATACACCTCAGTGCTCATGGGATTCTTCCTCTTGCTCAGATTACTCACCTAAGGGGACTTAAATTCAAATTGAGGAGAGACAATTTTAGAATAGATGTGCGGAAATTTGCCTTTAGCGAGCGGGTAGTTGAAGGTTGGAACAAACTTCTATCTGTCGTAGTAGAGGTTGACACCTTAAATAAGTTAAAGGCAGAACTAGACACTCATTTGGAGTGAATGGGTGAGTGAAAGGGGGGGAGGTTTTTATTTTATTATTATTTTATTTATTTTTTTTTTTGACTGATGCTGTGTAAGCTTGCATCATATGCCTCTACTAATGCTAATATTTATGTACAGATATCGAAAAAAAGAGAAGAAATGAATCGCTTATAAGTTTACCAAGTGAAATCTGCTGTACACCAACGGAAACAGTGAAAAGAGTGAAGGCGGAGTTGGCTTTTTGTTCCATAAAGATATAAAAAACCGTTTTGGAATTCTAAAGTACATCACCAAGGGTTTCAAGATTACTACTCAGGATTTCTAAGAGGTACAAACTAAAGGTTATAATGATATATGCATCAACATCGAGCCATGATGATGAAGAGGTTGAAGAAATCTATTCCGAAATTGAGTGTCTTCTAGATGAACAGAAAACTTACTACACCATCATTATTAGAAACTTAAATGCTAAGGTCGGAAAGAGACAAAACTGCACAGATAGGGAAAACTATATATAGGAAATTTCTCAATTGGTGAAAGACTTGTGGAATTTGCGTAATCTCGAGGAATGTCAGTAATGAACACTTTTTTTTCAAGAAAAAGATGAACAGAAAGTGGACAGGGACAAGCCCAAATGGATTAACAACTAATGAAATTGACTTCATACTCACTAACAGAAGATATATTGTGAACGATGTTACCGTCCTGAATAATGTAAATGTTGGAAGTGATCATAGAATGGTAAGATGCGCACTTTATATAGATGTAAGAAAAGAAAGGAAAAAAACTGACTCGATTAAATAATACGAAGATCTTTGAGATAACAGAAGAGGAGAAAAACCAGTATGTACTGGAACTTAAGAACAAGGTTTAGCTTCTGCAGACCTTTTCAGAACCAAGACATCGACGAGGAATACAAAAAAATTTCTGAAAAAAAATGATAAAGCCCGAGAAACCTATAAGCGAAAAGAAATCCAAAGAAGAAAAAATTAGTCAAGAAACACTTGTCGTGATGAAACGAAGACGACAAATGAAGAGCAAGATAAACACCGGCAAGGACAAAATTGAGTATACCAAGTTATGCAAAGCCTTTAGAAAGAGACGCAGAGAGGACATAAGAAGATTTAACACAAGAAAAGTAGAACAAGCATTAAGGGAAAACAAAGAACTTAAATCAGCAGCCACGAGCAGTAATACAAGTTTACTGCTCGTGGTAAACTTGTATTACTTGTATTAATGTTCACTGCATTTGAAAATTAGTGATGGTGTACTTATAAATGGCTGAGAAGGCATAGTTCAAATAACAGAAGACTTAAAAAGTACTATAATAAGGACAAGGGAATGATGTCAGCAGTGGAGAAGGTGGATCACAAGTTTGCAACGCATACGACATACATGATATCCTTCCTGATGAGACAGAACATGAATTGAAGAATCAAAAATCCCCCAAGGGAAGTTAAAGTTACTGTAGAGTTGTTAAAATTGGGAGAAAGAGACATGGCACAGAAACTGGCAAGACTCTTCATAAAATTCATTAGGAAAAGTGTGACCTCTAAGGAGTGGAATAATGTACTCATAATTTTGTTGCATAAGAAAGGAGACAAATTGGAAATTATAGACATATTTGATATTTATTACTTAAAGCAGTCCCAGCCAACCAATGGCAACCCCGCTGTCAGTTACACATAATTTAGCAGTACTCTTATATACTCCCTCTCCTGTTTGCCCAAGTACAGGGAGGGAAAAAAACCTGCCAAAAAATTTATATGAATAAATTGAAAAATAATCAAAATTACATAAAAAATAATATATACATATAATTAAATTTCAGACGAAGACCAAACTTCATCGGAAAGATCTGCATCTGTTCAGTCTGCCGAAAGCATAAATTCTAGCACAAGGAGCTGCCGAGAACAGAAATGCCAGCACAAGGACCTGGAGTTGCAGTGGATATAGCAGACTCAAGCCTCCACGATTTCACAGAACTTTAGGTAATTGAACACAAGGAGCTGGAGTTGCAGTGGACAGAGCAGACTCAAGGCTCCACGATTTCACAGAATTCTAGGTAATTCGGCATACACCATACCTCATTACAAATCCAAGGCTTCCAGATGCAGAAGTCTTCCGCCTAAGAAATATTGCAGTTGCAAAGGCTTGGAAAGCCAAGAAGTTCTCCTGTTTATCAACTAGAATTGTCCCGCAGCCTTCTGCCATACCAATTCAATTCGTAGGCCAATTAGCTTGTTGTCCCACATCTACAACTTGTTCACAAGGGTCATCAATTACAGATTAGAAATAAAACTTGATGAGAATCAGCCGAAAAAGCAAGCTGGCTTTAGGACAAAATTCTCAACTATGGATCACCTTCACGTAATATCACAGCTAATGGAGAAAGTAAATAAATATAAAACACCAATATGCCTGGCAGTTGTGGATTACGAAAAAGCATTTGACGATGTTTCGGGCCCTGGAAAGACAAGGCATAGATACCCCATATATTATGATTTTGAAGAAAATATATGATAATGCTACCTCCTTTATTAGACTACACAAAGACTAGCAAATTTAAAATTGAGAAAGGAGTTCGACAAAGAGACAATGTCTCCGAAGTTGTTTACTGCTGCTCTTGAAGAAGCTTTCAGAAGATTGGACTGCTAGCAGAAAG
Organism: Mastigoproctus giganteus; assembly: GCF_048544385.1. Taxonomy (NCBI): domain Eukaryota; kingdom Metazoa; phylum Arthropoda; class Arachnida; order Uropygi; family Thelyphonidae; genus Mastigoproctus; species Mastigoproctus giganteus. The sequence goes on along the minus strand of NC_143579.1, from coordinate 154,044,918 downwards.
TAGTAAATGTGAATGGAGTACATGCACCATTTACAGCTGACATTGTGATCATTAGCCATAATCCCAAAGAATTAGAGGAAAATCTTAATTAATTATGCAGAGTTAGGAAGGATTTCGGGCTAAAGATGAATATGGCTGAAACTAAAGTCATGATGAACAAGTACGCCAATGAAAGGGATATAATCGTTGAAGGAGTAGAAATTAAAAAGGTGGATTCATAAACTTGCCTTGGATAAATCATTAGCTGTAACAATGATAAATGGCTGGAAGTCAAGAGAAGAATAGATTTAGGATGGATAACATTCAGGAAATATAGTCATATACTCAGGAGCAATATCCCAATTTTTCTGAAATGTAAAATAAAGAACCAATTTGAGAATGCATACTCTCCAGTATGACTTCCGGAAGTGAAACTTGGGCACTCACCAAAAGAATGGAAGAGAAGCTGAAAACTACACAGCGAAGAATGGAACGAATGATATTAGGAATCAGACTGTTAGATAAGAAGAGAAACACATGGATTAGGCAGCAAACGCTAGTAAAGGACATTCTTATCAAAACTAAAGAACTGAAATGGACTTGGGCAAGACACACAGTTCGAACCACATGACGACCGATAGACTAAGAAAATAACAGAATGATACCCGAGAGGAGATAAAAGAAAATCTAGAAGACAACAACGAGGTGGACAGATGAAATTCAACAGTTCCTGGGTAGTAATTTGATGGCCATTGCACAAAACAGAAGGAACTGGAAAGTTGCTGGATAAAGGCCTCTTTATTTAAAATGGCTGATGATGATCGAAGTTAATTCTTAAAATTTCACATCAAGTCACAATTTCTACATACTGTATACAGATTTTTGTGTTTACTGCCAATAATACGTATACACTGGTGTTGAAAGAAAGTGCATCACCTAAGAATTTCACAATTCTAACCATTTTTCGTGATGGTATGTTACATTAATGACTCGCATCACAAATAGAAATATAAACAAAAGATATTTATTAATAGTTAAGGCAAAGCTGAATAATATTTGACAAGTGCTCTCAAAATATTCCAAAATGAGCATTTGCAACCTTTATACAACAGTTTTGGTAAACACGACAATTATGGCTGAAATGTTATCAGAATCTTCAGTTTATCATTTTAATTTGCTTAAGTTTATCATTTTAAATGGAAAACAAAATGAAAAGTTCACCAGGCGCAAACTATTATTTAGTTGAACCGCCTCTGGCCCCGATGATAGCAGAATCACACCGTCGAGGCATTGACAAGATCAATTTCTGAACATAATCAAGATAATTTCTGATAGTTCGTGGTTCCAAACACGAATTATGGCTTCCTGAAGTTCACGAAGGGTCTTTGGTTTCTTTCTGGCAACTCCAGATTCCACACGATGTCAACAATTCTCTATAGGATTCATGTCCGGGCTGTTAACTGACCATTGTAAGATGTAAAATCTTACACGTATATTAATTTATAGAAAAGTGAGATTAATTTGAAGAGACAGGAATGATTAAAGTAAAACTTATTATAAAGCAATATGGGGGAGCGAAACCTTACAAGTCAAGAATATTACTAAGATCACTGGCAAGGGATTAAATTAGACAACGTCTAATTTAATCCCTCAAAAGTGAGGAAATATGCCTTTAGCCAGCAGGTGGTTGGTTGGTGGAACAGACTTCCATCCCTTGTGGTGGAGGTTGATAGCCTAAATAAGTTTAAGGCTCAGCTGGACAGGTATTTGGAACGAACAGAGGGGTGAAGTGGAAGTGGTTTTTGTTTTTTTTTTTGGCTGATGCTGCATAAGCTTGCTTTCTTGCATCAAATGCCTCTACTAATGCTAATGCTATACAAGGGAAGCGGTAAGCTGAAAGGCTATTAGCAACCTGAGTACACTTCGACTCCCAGCACACAGACAAACCAAAACAATAGAAACGAGTAGCAACTGCTATTAGTAATAGCAGTTAACTCTGGAAAACAATGGTGTGGTGGATCATGGTACTGTCGGGACATTTCTTTGATCGGTGACATCTGGAGAAGAGACAGGAAGTAAATACGGGACAAATGCTGGAATTAGAGTTAAGACTGGCGTCTGGCTGTCGGTGATGGCAAGTTTTGTAGATCGTGTGAAATTAGTCTGCTAAAGTACAACTATAAGCGGCTGACTTCAAAGGTACAGACAGCCTGAGAAATTTTACAAATTTCTTAAAATAAGAAGTTAGATCGAGCAATAAGGAGTCAGCTTGATAAAATAAAATGGGCAAATAAGAACAGAGTGAAAGTTGATAAAATGAGAAAGATTGGTTAAGACTCAGAACTAGGGCGAGGCTGACACATAGGGGTGGTACGTAATTCAGATGAAAAAGGTGAGTGAAAGGGGAGATAAGGATGACAAAGTTGAGATTCTTGTCGGTGTTTCTAAAAATGGGATAGTCAAGAACACAGTTGAGTTTTGTCGGTGTTTGTCGAAATGGGTTAAAAAAGTGACTGAGTAGGAAACACACAGAACCCCGAGTTGAGTTCATGTGGGTGTTTATGGAAATGAGTTAGGGGGGAGATAAAGTTTAGATTCTTGTTGGCGCTTGGGAAAATGAGTTAGGACAGACAGATGAGTTTTTCCGTCGGTGTAAGTAAAAATGAGTTAGTAACATGGACAGTTGAGTGTTTGGTCGTGGTAGAAAATATGAGTTGGTAACAGTTGACAGTTGAGTTTTTTGTCGTGTTAGAAATTATGGAGTGTAAGGAGAATAAACCTGTCCGTCATTGGAAGGTAAGAGCAGTGGCCGTATGCTAGTCTAATCCACATCGGAAGAAAGGCAAGGATAGTGACCCGAATGCAACGAGCGCTGTGAAATAATTCTTAATTTAATAAGAAGTTCTTAATAGGTGGGGCGAAGTAGCGAGGGTGGCACCCTATGAGCTATCTCCTTGTGGATGAGCTGTAAAACGTGGAGTAGAGAAGGAGTTAGTGTGAGATGCCCTGTGAGTTTTCTTTTTGTGAATAAGTTTTAATAAGGTGGAGAGAGAAGGAGCGAAATCCGCAAAATTAGTAGCTCGAGAGAAGGAGCGAAAATGCGGAATTAGTAGCTCGATGAGAAGGAAGGAAGCAGCGAATGGAAGGTAGCCCGAATAAGGTGGAGAAAGGACGCCAGTCCCATGCAGCCAAGAGTTCCTGAAAATTATCTGTGGCAGATTCAGGTGAAGCCGATGAAAGAGATCCTCAGAGAGCCAAAAATGGAAGGTTGAAACCTCCCCGGAAAGGAAAGAAAAAAGATAGAAGTAGGTGAGAAATATAGTAAGTACTGTAAGTTAACAAGGACAGTTAGTGAAACAGTATAGTAATTAATTAAAAAAAAAAAGGGGTAGCACTAGAAGTAAAATGATAGATAAATTATCTCTGAAGTAAATTATATATACTAACAGAGTTATTATGTTAAAAAAGGTTATTGTAAAATGCAAGGGAAACGAATGATGAGTAATAGATTAAATTGTTGTTCAAATAATTATGTGTTAGAAGGGTAGTAAGGTTTATATGAGAAGTTCTGAATATGTTTTAGGGATAGATAATTGAATATAGTATTTGTATTGATGAAGAATTTTTGGTTCATCTGAAAGACGAATAACAAATAGAGACTTTAGGAAAGTTAAGATTGGTCTTCAGTGTATTGAACAGAATGGTGAGAACACAGAGTATAATGATGAAAGTAGCATATTGATTGTTAATATAAGAAACAGAATTGTATCCAGGAGTAAGTGAAATAGATATGGTGAATGTGTATAAGTGTTAGGAGTTAGTTAGGGCAAGAAGAATGAATCAAGTGTTTTCATATAATGGTCAACTCAGATTAGCTAGTGAAGGGAAACAGGAATAAGAATAATTTATGCAACGTATCTTTGATTTAACTTTGTATGCATATTACATGTTTTTTTTATTCAATTGTATATTATGTTGTATATATATATATGAAAATAAACTTTGTTGTTTATTAATTTGTGAGTTTGTTATTCTTGAACACTCAGCCTTTCCGAAGGGAATTATACATAATTGAGAAGTTCCCTTGAATCTGGAATTCTCCTGTGAAGCAAAGTCAGATGTGTACGTGGGGGTGTAAGAAATAGAGGTCTATATAGTTATAAGGGAACAGAACAAATAAGGAATATTTAATAAAGAATTATTATTATCAATATACAAAATAAAATTAAACCAAGTAAATTCCTTTTTTATTTCCCCCCCCCACACCACGTAAGAGTTGTGATGGACCATTCTTTCCACCTGTAATAAATGTAAACACATTACTGTCGAACCTCTAATGCAGAAATGAAGCTAAAGTAACTACAGAAGTGCTTAATTACACTTTTCGTCCGATGACAGGGAGCAGAGTCGTCCTGAAAGATGCAGTTACTTGGCAGGTTGAAATGGTCTCTAATGGCTGGCAGCAATTTACCTTCCAATATAGTCAGGTATCCATTGGCATTTACGGAACCTGTTATACACTGCACGTGACCTATTCCGCGATACGCAATGCACCCCCATATCATTTGGCTGGTAGGGAATTTCATTGTAGACACCATACAATCTGGATGGTATTCATCACCACGTCCACGGCGAATTGTTTGTCTCCCATCAGAGCCATGCAGGTTGATTTTCTTCTCATTCGAGAAGATAAGTGACTCCCACTGCTTGGGGGTCCATTTGACATGCTCCTTACACCAAATCAGTCTAGCCTTTTTCATTTTTTTGTGTGAGGAGGGGCTTATTCTTAGGACGACGGGCTACAGATCCATTTTTGAAGAGGCGTCTTCTGCCTGTTACTGCACTTGCTACCACCCCTGTATGTTCTTCCCATTCTCTTTTCAGCTCAGACGAAGCTTTACGGTTTTTATGGCATAAGCGCTTCAAAATTCGGTCCTGTTTTGGCGTAGAGACTCGTTTGCGTCCAGTTCCTTTTTTTCCTATCAGCAGAACCAATATTCTTGATTTTGGAAAGAAATCTATTCACTGTCGACTGATTACAAGACACTCTATAGGCAAATATGACGGGAAAAACATCCTTCTTCACGTAAAGCAACAATAGCACTCTTTGTTCGTGGCGTCAACTGCAAGTAACTCGTTATCCTGACACAAGCAAGGAATGACTACAACTCTTCCAGAGCGTGCTTGTATACTCGTAGTTGAAAGTAACAGCTGATGCAATATTACGTCATCACTTACGCGTGTCAATCTTATCTGATGAAATATTGCCATATACTTACGTTATTCGGACGACAACTATGATTTTAAGGGGTGATGCACTTGCTTTGAACATCAGTGTAAAAAAAAAAAAAAGTGAACTGCTGCCATTATCAACCCATTGCAGGATGGAAGCCTTCTCAACTATTTTTATATAGTAGTAGTAGTAGTAGCATGTGATGCAAGAAAGCAAGTGTATCAGCTTATGCAGCATCAGCCAAAAAAAAAAAAAAAAAAAAAAACACACACCATTCCCTCCAAATGCCTGTCCAGTTCCTCCTTAAATTTATTCAACCTATCAACTTCCACAACGACAGATGGAAGTCTGTTCCAGCAATTAACCACCCGCTGGCTAAAGGCAAATTTCCGCACATCTATTCTACATCTGCCCTTTCGTAATTTGAATTTATGCCCCCTTAGGTTCGTAATCTGAACAAGTGGAAGGATCCCATCAGAATTCAGCGTGCTGAACCCATTCAAGGCCTTATACACCTCAATCAGATCACCGCGCAGGTGCCTAGTCTCCAGCCACTGCAATTTGCAGAACTTAAGCCTCTCTTGGTAAGAGGATCCCTTCATTCCCCTCACCAATCTTGTTGCCCTTCTCTGTACACGCTCAAATATATCTACATCCTTCCTAAAATGAGGCCTCCAGACCTGTACGCAGTACTCAAGGCGTGGCCTGACCATTGCCTTATACAGAGGGATAATCACCTCCTTTTCCCTGCTAGCAAAATTCCTATATATCATTGACAAAACCCCATGACCTGCCCTGGCAGCCTGTCTGCATTGCTCAGAAAACTTCATATCTGCCTGCCCAATTACCCCCAGTTCTTTTTCATTTACTACCACCTTAAGTGTAGTACCACATAGTTGGTATGTTTCTCTGGGGTTACTTCTACCCGTATGCAGTACTTTACATTTGTCAAGGTTAAACTTCAGTTGCCACTTCTTAGCCCATTTGCCCAAATTATCTAGATCCTGTTGCAGTAGCACACTACCATTACTGTCATTAACAACCTTGCCAACCTTTGTATCATCTGCAAACTTCGACATTAAGCCTGATATACCTTCATCAATATCATTGATAAATATACAAAACAACAGTGGATCTAACACCGAACCCTGTGGGACTCCACTGATAACATTAGTCCACGAAGAGCAGCACCCATTGATTACCACCCTGTCTTCTCGCACTTAACCATCCTTTTATCCATTGTAGCAACTTACCCTTAATACCATTCTGCTCCAATTTGTACAATAGTCTTCCATGCGCAACAGTGTCAAAAGCTTTCCTGAAATCCAAATATATGATATCAAAATTATTTTTTGCATCCAGTTCCTTTGTAACCACATCATAATATCCTATCAAATTTCTCAGACAAGACTTTCCCTTAACAAACCCATGCTGTGTCTGAATTATTGCTGCAGTCTTGTCTAGATGATTCTGCAATGCATCTTTAACCAGTGACTCCATTATTTTACCCGGAACAGAAGTTAAACTAACTGGTTTGTAATTACCCGTGTCACTCTTCGATCCCCCTTTGTGAATTGGGGATACATTTGCACATCTCCAGTCCGTGGGAACCTCCCCTGAGTCCAAGGATGCTCTCATAATTATGGCTAAGGGTTTGCTTAGTTGCTTTGCCGCCTCCTTTAATATAACTGGATAGATCCCATCCATCCCAGGTGCTTTTCTTACGTTTAACTTCAACAATTTCTCTTCCACTTTGCTCTCAGTTATTACAAAATCATTAAGTATCTTGCTACAATTTGATAACCTTCTGCCATTTTCAAACCTTAATAATTCCTCACGTGTGAATGTAGATGCAAAATACTCATTCAGTTTGTTTGCTATCTGAGCAGGATCATCAACAGTCGAACCATCGATGTCAAGTGGACCAATCAGATTCATCCCCTTCCTTTTAGAGTTTATATAAGTAAAGAAATCCTTGCTGTTTTTCTTAGCATCTTTTGCCAAGGATTTCTCGTAATCTGCCTTCGCCTGCCGAACCTCCTTTGTGACCTGATACAGATTAACTTATATCTGCCATAGGCTTCTGAGTCGCTTGATAATTTATATGCATCCCATGCATTTTTCTTCTCTGTTACGATTCTCATTAGTTCATTTGACAACCATTTAGGCCTAAACCTTGAAAAATATTTCTTAATAGGTATGAAACTTTTAGTAGCTTCCACGATTAATTCCTTGAATGCTTCCCTCAATATATATATATATATATATTGAGGGATATGGACCATAATCTGCCACGCTGGTCCAGTGCGGGTTGATAGATCGACCGTATTTAGTAGTCAGGGGGGTTGAACCCCCGTCTACTCAAAGAGGGTGTACTACTACATTCCCGCTCCTGACCACTCGGCTACGGAGTCTGTTGTGAACAACAGGGTGCATGACAACAATTTTCGTAAGTTCATAGGCATTGATCTGTTGTACTACATGCAAATAATGTTTGCCTGAGCTCATAGATGACAGTTGTAAGGAGGTTTAACGTGTTTTATCTTGTATATCTATTGCATATTGTTGTTTCTTCTATGTTTCCATTGCATTGTGTTGTTAAAATGTTTAAGCAGAAGCAAAAATAAGTGCGAGAATTCATACTGACAATTCTGCTGTGTGTATGAACGGCCTACATAAAAAACTTTGAAGAAAATGTACGGTATTACAAAACGTGCATATTCTTTGTACTTCGATTGCAAGATTGGTGATTAATACAAAACATTGGCTCCACATGTGTGAAACCCCAGCTGTATTGCCTGCGCCACAAATATGGATTGTGGCTAACTGGAAAAACTGAAAGCATACCTTTTGCTTTTGCTGTGATATGGCCTGGCGAGAACCGTGCAACCACATTGATTACTGCATGACAAAAATTTCAGGGATGTCCAGAATAATTAATCAAAGCATTGGACATATCGACATCAGTAATTTTCTTCTGCAGTATTATCTATAATCAGGCCTGTTCCACATAACGAAGGTCTGTCGATACCAGATCCCTCAGAATTATGGGATAAAGAAAGCAGCGATAAATATAGCGAAGATTCTTGTGTTTCAGAGATTGCTAGAACGTCCACTTCAAGAAATTTGAACTACTAACCAGAAAACTATAACGCAAAGCACTTAATTAAGCAAAAAGAATTTAATATTTGATTTAAAATCTAAAGAGCAAGTAGAACTTTTCGGTTCTAAGTTACGACAGAGTAAAAACTAAAATTACAGTACTCTACACTGAAAGGACAGAATTCATGGGATACATGGTTCCTGGGAAACGCGACGCTGTCACTCCTCTCGCTAGTAAACGAACTCACCGCTTGGCAGGTATATATAGATACACCGCATTCAAGTAGACGGTAATTCGATGTCAGTATGGATAACCGCCATACTGACATCGATGTCAGTATAATTAACCGCCTTTGAAAAAGATGACAGTGGGTGCCCGACGCATGGGTCACGCTATTGCGGAGGTGGTTCAGAAATCGCACTATCCCCGTTCGACAGTATTAAGAGTGTATCGGGAATAAGCATTTCCGGGATAATATCTCATCGTGGACAGCGCTGGGGGCGGAGAAAGGTGGTGGATGAACGTCGACGTCTGTCTTGCATTGTTTCAGCCAACCGGAGAGCGACAGTGGCACAAATAACTGCCGACTTCAACGAGAGAGGTACCAGAAACGTCTCCATCAAGACCATCAAGCGATAATTAGCCGCAATAAATAAATTTTCTGTTTATACTCCGGGGCAAACCAAACGGTCAGAGGAGTTTACAAGATACACAGAATACAAGAAACAGTGTCGTATTCAGCAGTCACGGGCTTGAACCCCGATCACTCAAGGCACGTGTACTTATACACCCGCGCGCCTGACCACTAGGCTATGGCGGCACTGGGTTATGGGAGCCGCCGACCCACCAAAGTCCCATTGCTAACACCACGACACAGGACTCGTGCAACTGGGCGAAACAACATCGGCACTGGACCTTGGATGATTGGAGACTGGTCTCCTAGTCCGATGAGTCCCGTTTACAGTTATTTCGAGAGGACGGGAGGGTGTGTATCTCGCAGAAATCGCACGAAGCTATGACCCGTCATGTCAACAAGGAATTGAGGTAGACGGTAGGTAATGGTGTGAGGCGTTTTCAACTGGCACATGCTGGGACCTCTGTTACGTCTAGACGCATCTCTGAACGGTCCAGGTTACGTGTCCATCCTTGCAAACCATCTGCATCCCTTCATGGTCATCGTGCACCCACAGGGTAACGGACTCTTCCAGCAGGACAATGCACCTCCCCACAGAGCTGTGGTGATTGAACATGGTTCGAAAAGCATTCCGCAGATTTTACCACCATGGAATGGCCTCCCCGTTCACCTGACATGAACCCTGGAGTATCTTTGGGATGTTATGGAAAAGTCCGTTCGAGCTTTGGAACCTCCACCAAGGAATGCGACGGAATTATGGACTGCGGTGCAGCAAGCATGGATGGAAATACCAGTGCAACGCTTTCGTGAACTAGCGGACTCAATGTCTCACCGTGTGACTGCCCATATCCGGGAAAAGTTGGGCCTACCCGTTACGAGATAGGTATCCAATGATTTCTGTCTACTCAGTGTATAACGAACGCATCACAAACTTTTCAAAATGCACTTCCATTGACTCCTCTACTTCATGCTGCTGGCTTGGAAGAAACATACATATATATATATATATATATATATACATATATATATACATATATATATATATATATAATTTTTTTTTTTTTTTTTTTTTCTATTTGTACTCCGGAATGACCCGGCGTATAAACAGAAAAGTCAAGAGTTCACAAGATAGAGGATGCAAGAAATAGCGTCGTATTTACCAGATCACGGGCTTGAATCCCGTTCACTCAAAGCTCGTGTACTTATGCACCATTGCCTCGTGCTTGACCACTCGGCTATGGTGAGTTTTTCTTTAAATTAATTAGTGCCATTACATCTCCTCATCCGTTGTCGTCAGATAGTTCATTGATGACGTGGTATACCTTTGTTTAACTGCAACAATACTGTTTGATGTTACAAGAAACATGTGTCGTGCACATGTATCCTCCTCCCTTCCTATCCTAGACAGGATAGGAAGGGAGGAGGGGTTATGCTATTAGTTAAGAAACACATAAAATCCAAGGAAGTGAAGCCAGTCGACATCGCTGGACAGTGCAGTGTGGAGTCAGTTTGGTGTGACATAAGCATTGGGAGATCAAAATTGAGAGTAGGAGTGTGCTATGGGCCTAATGACTCTGATGAGTATAATAAGAAACTGTACAGGGAATTAGAGTGTGCTGTAAGATCTGAAAATCTTACAAAAATAAAATATTTTTTTAGACCTTGGAAGTCAGTTTTCCTTTTTGGATTCTTGCCGTTGGTAGAATAATATGGTAATAGCATCAGTTTCAATAACAAGAATTATTCATTAAGAATTGTAAAATTAAAAGGTAGTAGGAATGTAAACAGAAAAATTAGCTTTACATCCGTTAAAACTGAGAACTGTCAGAAAATACTATGGCAATACCCAGCAGGGGGTACGGTGCGACAATCAACTTAGGTTTATGAGAGGTCACGCACCGGAAACGCATTCGGCAAAACGCACACAGTAGTTTCTAAAAATAGACGCAGTGTCACATTTTGTGGTTTTTCTGAAGTGCTATAGAGACAAGCTGTGATGACACAGGAGGAGTTGTTTTGATACATTCGGCCTACATGAAAGAGCTCAACGGATGTCAACAAAGAAATAAAAAAGGAGAGGGGTATTGTGAATCACGTGCTACTGGGCCGGCGGAATAAGGGGTTTTTTCAACAAATGAAATGAGATGAAAGCGAAAGTAAATGTTAGATTGGTGAAGTCACTAGGAAATGGGCGTGACGAAATCGGCACTAAGATGTAGGAAAAAGGCAGTGAAAGTGTGGCAAGAGACAAAAAGTTGAGATTTTTTTTTTTTGGGGTGAGAAAACATGGTTTAAGACACTAAGTTGAGTTTTGGCGGTGTGAACTAAAATGGTCTAAGAAAAAGTAAAAATTTTGTCGGTGTGAGGAAGAAGGGGAGAAATGTTTTAGTCGGTCAGAGTTGAGCAAGTGCTGACCAGTTGAAGATGAGATAGTGAGTCAGTGTGAGTAAGTTGAGGAGTTGTAGTAAAGATTAGTGTTGGGAAAAAGGAGAAGGACGAGGAGAGACCTGTGTGGAGCTATGTGGTTGTGTGGGTTGTTTTTGTGATGTTTTTTTAGAAATGGAAATAGTCAGCGGACACAGCAGTTAAGATTTTGGTCAGGGTAAATAAAAGAAGTGAGCAACAGTTAAAAATTGAGGGTTACGTCGTCTTGGAAATTATGTGTAGCAGCACCTGAGTTTCTGAGTGTTAGGAAGAGTAAGGAGATAAAGCCATTCCGAAACAGGAGAGGAGCATCAAGCGGGCCGAATAAAATGGAGCTGGAACCACCTCGCAGCACAATTACCAGTGCCTAATTCTTCGAGAAAAGTAAGACGTCGCCCCTGATAGAAAAAGATAAGCAGAACCTGACGGGAAAGACGGAAAGACATAGGGCAACGTCACGCCGAGTTCAATAAGTAAGTGGCTAGATTATATTAGTACCCTCATACATATATAAAGGACTGTAAGGACACTGATAATGAATTAAAAGAAATTTAAGAAAGATAATGTGAGAAATATACAAAGTACATAATGTAAGGATAGGTTAGTGAAGAATTAGTGTTGGAAGACGTTAAACAAAAGGGAATAGATAGATATACAAATTTTGTATGATAATCGTATTGTTTTAGATGATGTATAATTAAAGAAATTTTGGAAGGGAAGAATAGGAGAGACATTAGGAATAATTATATTACTGTATGTAGGCCCTGTTGTAATGTAAGGTCCAGTAAGAGTTTAATGACCTAACGTTGTTGTTGTCATGACCAAATGGACAAACGCTAGTTTGAAAGATAATTTCAATTGTATAAGTTAACTTTGATTAGAGAAAGTCTGTCAATTATATCTCTAGGCAAGAAGAAAGTATTATATAAATCAGAGGATACGAGTATAGACACTCAAATTGATCTTCAGAGTAAGAATGATTGGTATTGAAGGTGTAACATTAACAAAATTTCCTAAAAGAGTTATTAGTATATGAAAGGAGTGAATGGAATGGAATTGATATTTCTTGTTTAATTGATGCAGTATCAAATATAGGTAAGAAGGAATGGAATAGAATTGATATTTCTTGTTTAATTGATGCAGTATTAAATATATGTAGGATGAAAGGCAAATGGAATTGATAACCCTTGTTAATAGTGTTTAAAGAATGCAGTATTAAGTATATGTAGGAAGGAATGGAAAGGATTATGATATTTCTTGTTTAATTGAGGCAGCATTAAGTATTTCTAGAATGGAATGGGATTGATATTAGCTTGTAAATGATTTTTACTAATGTATGAACATGATATATATATATACACATGTAGGTGAGACCTAATCATGTTGTCATGTGTATAAATTCAATTAATATTTGGTTTTCATTATGCTCATGTAAATATGTTTAATAAACTGATTTGTATATACAACATTTGTGTGGTTTCTTTGTTGTTCTGAGTAAAAGTCTATCCAAAGGGAATTAAACACATTAAGGAGCTTTCCCCTTGAACTTGGAATTTTCTGTAAAATAATAGTCAGATGCGCAAGTGGGGAGGGGTTTATTACAAAAGATATAATAATATAAATAAGATAAAAAAAATATAAGTATAAACATTTATTTCCCCCCCCCCCCACAGTGCCAATAAATCAGAGAGTCTTATAATGGGGGATTTTAATTTCCCAGATATTGACTGGAATTTGGGGGCTGGTCATTCACACACTAGCAAGGCTTTTGTGGATTTATTGGATGATTGTTTTCTACATCAGCATGTTCGGGAGGCAACTAGAGGGAGTAATACTCTTGATTTGATTATCAGTAGTGATTCTTCATGCATTAAGAATCTGCAGATAAATGAACCACTAGGTGGCAGTGATCACAGTGTGCTGAAGTGGGATTTACTCAAAGAGGTAACTACCATTAGGGGTAAAGGGAAGGGTTATTGCTTCCGTAAAGGCGAATACGATGGACTGAGACAGTATTTAAATTCTATACAGTGGGACCAACTGATGATGTTACCAACAGCAAATTCAAAATGGGAAGCATTCAAAGAACTTATCTTGGAAGCTACTAGGCTTTACATACCAATTAAGAAATATTGTTCAAGGTTTAGGCCTAAATGGATGTCAGATGAACTAATGAGGCATATGGCAGAGAAGAAAAATGCATGGGATACATACAAATTAACACGTGACAGAGAAGCCTGACAGATACAAGTTGATCTGTAACCAAGTTACAAAGGAGGTTAGGCTGGCGAAGGCAGATTACGAGAAATCTTTGGCAAGGGATGCAAAGAAAAACAGCAAAGAGTTCTTTACTTATGTAAACTCTAGAAGGAAGGGGATGAATCAGATTGGTCCACTTGATATTGATGGGTCAACTGTTGATGATCCTGCTCAGGTAGCTAAATGAATATTTTGCATCGACATTCACACATGAGGAGTTATTCAGCAAGGGGAATGCCAGAGGTGTATTCAACTCTAGCAGTAAGCTACAGAATCTTGAAATAACTGGGAGTAAAGTGGAGGAGAAACTGTTGAAGATAAACACAAGAAAGGCACCCGGGGTGGATGGGATCTATCCAGTTATATTAAAGGAGGCAGCAAAGGAAGTAAGCAAACCCTTAGCCATAATTATGAGAGCTTCCTTGGACTCAGGGGAGGTACTCACAGACTGAAGATTTGTAAATGTGACCCCAATTCACAAAGAAGTGATGACAAGTAATTGTAGCTGCGTGGCTGACAAATAATTATAGACCTGTGAGTTTAACTTCTGTTCCAGGAAAATTAATGGAGGCACTGGTTAAAGAAGCACTGCAGGATCATCTAGACAAGACTTCAGTTATAGCTCGGACACAGCATGGTTTTGTTAAGGGGAAGTCTTGCCTGACCAATTTGATTGGATACTATGATGCAGTCACAAAAGAACTGGATGCAGGTAATAACTTTGATATTATATACTTGGATCTTAGAAAGGCTTTTGATACCGTTGCATATGGAAGACTGCTGCACAAATTGGAGCAGTGTGGCATTGGAGGCAAATTGCTGCTATGGATAAAGGGTGGTGAGAGGGAGAAGACAGAGTGGTAATAAATGCTCATCGTGGACTAATGTTATTAGTGGGGTCCCCTCAGGGTTCACTGTTGGGTCCATTATTGTTTTATGTATTTATAAATGATATTGACGATGGTATATCAAGCTTAGTGTCCAAGTTTGCAGACGATACGAAGGTTGGCAGGATTGTCAAGGACACTACTGACACTATGCTGCTGCAACAGGATCTGGAAAGGTTGAGCAGATGGGCTGAGAGGTGGCAAATGAAGTTTAACATTGACAAATGTAAAGTACTACATATGGGAAACAGCAACCCCAGAGCAACGTATCAACTCTGTGGTACTACACTGACAGTGGTAGAGAATGAAAGGGACCTGGAGGTGGTTGTGCAGGCAGATATGAAGTTCTGTGAACAGTGCACACGGGCTGCAAGAGTAGCACATGGTGTATTGTCAATGATATACAGGAATTTTTCCAGCAGGGATAAGGAGCTGATTATTCCCTTGTATAAGGCAATGGTTAGGCCACACCTAGAGTACTGCATACAGGTCTGGAGGCCTCATTTCAAGAAGGATGTAGAGCTGCTGGAACGAGTACAGAGAAGGGCAACAAGATTAGTGAATGAAACAAAGGGGTGGTCTTACGAAGAAAGGCTTAAGTTTTGCAAATTACAGTGTCTGCAGACTAGGCACCAGTGAAGTGATCTGATAGAGGTGTATAAAGCCTTGAATGGTTTGAGCATGCTCAATGTTGATGGGATTCTTCCTCTTGCTCAGAATAATCACTTGAGAGGGCATAAATTCAAATTGAGGAAAGATGGATGTAGGATAGACGTGCGGAAATTTATCTTTAGCCAGCGGGTGGTTGGTTGTTGGAACAGACTTCCATCCCTTGTCGTGGAAGTTGATAGCCTAAATAAGTTTAAGGCTCAGCTGAATAGGTATTTCGAACGAACAGAGGGGTGAAGTGGAAGTGGTTTTTTTTTTTGTTTTTTGGCTGATGCTGCATAAGCTTGCTTTCTTGCATCAAATGCCTCTACTAATGCTAATAAGTGTTTCTTATAGCATTACTATATCTGCGAGGAATTTTAAGATTAAGTTCTTTAGAAGTTGTTGGGTTACTTTGCTGTTCAACCTGTTGCAGTTCAGGCTTATTATTTTTATGCTGTCGTTTATGATATTTGAGTTCGTTGTATTTTTTACTGTTTCTGTTTACATTTTTGTAGCTGTTGATTCTCTTGGCCTTCTGGCCTAACTTTTATGGCTCAAGTGAGCTTTAATTTTTTTCTTTTGTTGGGGGAGCTTTTGTTGTCTTTATTGTTTTCATCGTTCTTTAGCCGTGGATGCGTCTGATTTGTTATTTTCACTCGTTGTGTTGTCCTGTGTATGACTTTGATTTTCTTTGCATGTCTCTTCTTCTGTATAATGCGTGTCATCTTCGGTCTGCCGGGGCAGTGAATCGGGTGAAGGTTCGTTATTTTTAATTTCATTTTCCGTATTAGTGCTTGCAGCTGTTCCTTTTGCTTCGTTCGTTGTGGTTTCTAATGCTGTGTTCTGAACAGCGTCAATAATTTCATTATGTTGGTCTTCACCCTGCACTTCACGTGAGGTCCTGACGCAATGGAGGAATATGAACTTCCAGGTGAAATATGAACTTACGTGTCCTATTTTGTAGCACTTTTCGCACTTCGGCACTTGACATTGCTTTCTGAGGTGACCTAGTTTTTTTGCATCGGAAATAAGATGGTAGTCTCTCTGGGATAATGACCGTTCCTCTCATTCGTTGAACCTTTATGACATAAGGAATATCTTCGACTTTTGCATTTTCGTGTGATTCGATCGTTATTTTCTTTTTAATTACTAAGGACATGTGCCCAATCTTTGACCTTAATCGTCGAAATATTATTGATAGCTTCGATATTGTAGTGTGTTCAAGATCCTGCAGTGACCTGGGCGGAAATTTTTTTTTTTATCAGAGAGAAGGACTATAAAATGTTTCACTAGTTTAACAACAACAACAAAAAAAGTTCTTCCAACCTTTGCATATAGGTTGGATTAATAAAGAAGTCAAGGCTAATTTATTTGTTTTTATCTAAACAAGGAAGTAGCCTTTTTTTCCCCCCCTCTTCTTTTTGTACCTAAAGAAGGAAGTAGACTAAAGGAAGTGTTACCCAATTTAACAGCTGTAAAATTGCAAGAAGAAAATGAGAATGCTAATGTATATAAAATGTATATATATCTTCTCTGTAAGTTTTTGTATATAATCTGTAAAGAATTGTGTACACAAATAAATGGAAAAAAAAAAATGGTCCTCTGTTGAGATGGGGCGTAATGGTCAGTCTATTTTTGGTTTATTTTATTGTAGTTGGTTTACATCTCTGCTGGTGACATTTCACATAAATTTGGACTTGGTGTCCATCAGAGGGCGCTGTTAAATTTCTATTTAATTGGCATTCAAAATTTAATTGATTATTTTATTATCTTTGCATTTAGATTTTCTAAATTATCTTAAAGAGTTTCTGCTGCAATATTTTTCTCTTGTTACCCTTCTCTTCCCTCCCTGTTGGTTTGATCGTGTTTAAATTGAACTATTTTCGCTCTTCTGTCTTGCCATGCTGCTGGCATTATATATACAGATTATATATATATATATATATATATATATATATATATATATATATATATATATATATATATATATGAACCAGTATAATTAGCCATTGCGCTAGCCGCGAAGCAGTCACTTAAAAGGCACAACGTTAGCAAAAGATAACGCTTTGGTCAACAATATTCGTTGCACTGCTTATGTTAAAAAAATTATTCATTTTATACTCAAAGATAAGAACATTAAGTTTATGAAGGTTAAAAGATGATGACAAGATATTCGTTAAGAGTGAGAAACTTTTTTTTTTTATCAAAATATAAAATATTACACAGTTATAATAATAAATCTCGCATATCGATAACATTCGGACGAGGTCACAAAGTAGGTTTTGCATAGTACTTATAGGGGAAGTGTTTGTTATTTTTAAGAAAAATAACAATCTTCATTAAGTGCTGCGATTATTTACTTTTTTATTAATTTAATTAATTATTTCTTTTGTCCACTGGTGTAAATATTCCTAGGAAGGAAAGTTCTGGTTATTTGTAGTGAAAGAATGAGGCAAATCCTTGTATCAAACTCTTACACTAAAATTGAGACGATAAATTCTTTATCGTCTACGAAAATGTAAGTTTCATTATTGAGAAATGCGTTAAGCTGTTTTGGATTGGTGCCACAAAGTCCATATACTCTAACTGAAGACTACATGTGCTGTTAACACTGATTTGGTTCCTCGAGAGACGAAGATAAAAAAAAAAAAATCTTCCCACATAAAAAAAAAAAAAGAATTACGGATGAATGTCCTTCCATTCGTGCACAAGTTGGGTTTAATTATTTTTATCTGTGTACTTTTTTTTTTTTTTTTTTTGGCAACGATTTTATTTATAATTAAATTTGCATCCAAATATATACACATTTTTTTTTTTATATTTTTATTATGTTTTACGCAATTATAAAAATTCTTGCAACGCCGAAATTGTTTACGTTTACCGGAATTTTGAAGAAACAAAATATAAAAGAAAAGCGATTTTTGCTCAGTAATCATAACTATGAGGGCTGCTACGCAACAATGTCCCTTTGTTTTTCTTAGGTTGTAGTTGTCTCGAAGATAACCTACAGTGATCTTCGAGACACTACAACCTGCTGAGGTTCCATTCATTGCTAGTAGAGGGAATTTCAGTTGAGAAGTATTCAGAAATTATACA
Organism: Mastigoproctus giganteus; assembly: GCF_048544385.1. Lineage (NCBI taxonomy): Eukaryota > Metazoa > Arthropoda > Arachnida > Uropygi > Thelyphonidae > Mastigoproctus > Mastigoproctus giganteus. The sequence goes on along the minus strand of NC_143579.1, from coordinate 154,026,652 downwards.
ATAAGACAGGTTTAAATATTTATTCATAAAAATTTATATATTTATTTTCAGTGTAAGTAGGACATTATTTTCTGTTGGAACTCAATCGTCATGAGGTAAGTTATTTTTATGGTTTCTTATAAAATATACTCGATAGAAGGGGAAAAAAAAGGAATTTAGCGGATTGCCTTTACAAGAAATTTTCGAATTAATTCGTGGAATAAAGATATTGTTAGATAAACACATCCAAATTAATTAATTTTAATCCAGACTCATTGGACAGAGAATACTTTACTGCGTGCAGACGATAAAGGTAAATGAAGTAGAAGTATGTGGCTTCAGCTTATAAAAAAATACTGGAAAGTTTCTGGTTTATAACCTGATACCGCAAGGTAATTTAATTGATTATTCCTAATTTAGTTTTCACCATATAGTGAAAGGAAGCCATAGGCTTTTGCTGCACCAGCTAACGGCTACTGTAGCCCATACGTATACGCGCTTTGAGGGACTGTGGTTCAAAACGTGTGACTGTCAAATATGGTGCTGTTCCTTGTACTCTCTCTCTCTCGAAAACTCCTCTGACAGTGTGAGCATTCCGGAGTACAAACGCAATATTTATTATTTTTATTTTTCTAGATACCTCCTCATTGAACTGGCAATCGTCATATTTAACCACTTGATTTGCACTGTTTTTTTAGATTCTCTTCTCGCTTCATCTAAATGGTATCAGATCCAATGAAATTGTATACGTACTGTATATTCCTTCTTACAGTGGTGGTCTCAGTAGTGGCAAAACGAGATACAGTTCCTATGATAAAACTATTGTGGATTATTATTTATTTATTTATTATTTTTTTTTTTTTTTAACGCTACATGATTAAAGCTCAATGACTCAGCAGAAAACTGCTTTATATTTCTCCCCTTCAAAAAATCCTGGAACCACCACTACACACGTATGTATTCGGGGCGATTCCAGGTAGGAACTAAAGTTTTTTTTTGAAAATTTAGCCATTTCAGTTAATTAATATATTAAATTGTGTTCAACAAATAGCATAATAGTTAGTTCGTTAGCTCATTTTTAAATTTAGCTAGAGATTTTGTAAATCATGCTTCATATCCGTACCCTTCATATTCATACCGGTGATTTGGTGCGAATATCGTATCACGCATATCAATATATCCCGATATATTACTAACTAGTAATGTAGTGCACAGTAAGGTTATAATTGTGGTAAATAAATAGCTCGAAGGTTCTAATATCACGTAGGTTGGCTTATATATATATATATATATATATATATATATATATATATATATATGCCCTCGAAGATGCCCTCGAAGGAATTAAAATGGAGTTCCCATCAAGCTCTCAGCTGCCCAACTCAACGTCAGAGCTTATATCGTGCAAAAAGGATAGGTCTGCTAGGGGCAAAAGTAGAAGTATATATATATATATATATATATATATATATATATATATATATATATATATATACACACACACACACACACACACACACACACACACAGTATTTGTTTTGGCTAAGAAATTTTATTTCTAGTAAGGCTATAACTAATTTGAAACTCTACGAACGTAACGTATAACAAAATACATATAACGTAAAATTGATAGCGTAATATGTATTGTTGCATTTAGGTATCTATCAATTTAGTATAGTATTCTCAAATGAAATTAAAAGGAAACCGCACTTCAGACTACAGCAGCAAAACAACCGGCCAAAAGTAGCTGGCGCTTTGTGACTCGGGGAAGAGTCACAGTTCACCATCACAGATCACGCTGCGAAAAATTCTACCCCATGAGCCTTGCACAATCTCTCTAGGGCCGAATTGATTGACAAGGCTCTCCTTATATACTCCCTCCTGTCGTGTCTCGGCAGAATCGCAGACACTTTCAAATTCAACCATAATTCGCGGCTTTTTTTCAACATTGAACCTGTTGGGATATCAGAAACGTGGTATCACACAGATATAAGGAATGCAGAATTGGAATTTGGGGAGTACAATATGTTCAGAAAGAATTTGGAAGGGAGGAGAAGGGAGTAGGTTATGTTGTTAGTTAAGAAACACATAAAATTTAAGGAAGTGCATCTGAAGGGGCTGAGAACTGAAGCCCTGAAACCCAAAGAGGATTAAAGGGGCGGTTTTCCTACGAATCACAACCTTACGAAATGTGCTATCTGTGCGATGTTCGACATGATACAGCCAATGGGGGATGACTGGGTGTATTCAGTGCAAGAAAATTAGGAACCCATGCAGGAACTCAGCATTCTGATGGGCGTTTATGAGAGCTTGAAGAAAACGGGTGATGCCCTCGAAGGAATTAAAATGGAGTTCCCATCAAGCTCTCAGCTGCCCAACTCAACGTCAGAGCTTATATTGTGCAAAAAGGATAGGTCTGCTAGGGGCAAAAGTAGAAGACGTTGTAGAACAGATAACTTTTAAGGGCAAGAAAGAGGATTGTAAAATGTGTGCAAATTGTACAAAAATTGTTGTACACGTTGCCCTAATAATATTAAGACTAGGAGATCTGAGGACTTAACAAGTACAGGCAAAGCTGAGAAAAAGTCGCAATTTAGGATTAAATTTGTAAGTGTCTGCAATTTTTCCTAGATTTTAGCCCTGGAGAGATTGTGAAGGACTGGGGTAGAATTTTTAAACATGGTCTGTGCTCGTTAGAGAGATGGGATACACTTAAATACAAGGGGTGCAAGAATATTCTCTGATGCTATCGGGGCAGTGTTAGGCGAATCGGAAAACTGATATCTTGAGGTGATATATACAGACTAATAGATTAACCAGAGCCGCAGACAGAGGTGGAATTGATTCTTGCACTGCTTCTACTGGAACATGCAGGAGCCAGGAAAGCAAGATGTTTGGGATTTCAAGCTCTGCTGGTGGGAAAAAGTAAATTCATGGGCTGTGTTTAACTAAGAGTAAGAAGAGGTGCATTTATACTTGCATGTACAAAAATGCTAATTATAATATTACTATATATATTAATGCATATTAAATCTAAGGCAGTGCATTCAGTCGACATGGGTGGCCAGTTCCCTGTTGAGTGAGTTTGGTGTGGAAACAAAATGAAAGTAGGATTGTGTTATAGGCCTAATAACTGTGATAAATATAAAAAACATGTATATAGAGAAATTGAGTGGGAAAGTAAATCTATTGGGGAATTTTAGCTTCCCAGATATCGACTGGAACTCGGGCTGGTCACTCACACATTAGCAAGACTTTTTTGGATTTATTATTAAGATTTATTGGATGACGTATTCGACAGCAGCATGTTGGAGTGGCACAAAAGGAAACAATGCTCTTGATCCGATTATCAGCAGTAATTTATCATGCAATAATAATTTGTAGATAAAAGACTCACTGGGTGACAGTGATCACAGTGTACTGATGTTCGATTCACTTAAAGCTATAGCTACCGTTAGAGGTAAAGGGAAGAGTTTTCGCTTTCGTAAGGGTGACTACACTGGTCTCGGACACGTTTTAAATTCTATACAGTGGGATCATCTGATGATGTTACCAACAGAAATTCTAACTGTAGAAGCTACTAGGCTTTTCATACCATTCCAGAATTAGCATTAAATGGATGTCAAATGAACTGATGAGATTTGCAGCAGAGATGAAAAATGCATAGGATGCATATAAATTTTCAGGTGACAGAGAAGACTATGGCAGATATAAACTAGTTTGCAATCAAGTCAAAAAGGGGGTTAGGCAAGCTAAGGGAGAATATGAGCAGTCTCTCTGGCAAGGAATACAAAGAAAAGCAGCTTTACTTAAATTAACAGTAGAAGGAAGGGGTTGAATCACATTTGTCCACTTGATATCATTGGTTTAACTGTTGATGATTCTGCTCAGGATACTGACAAACTGAATAGATATTTGCACATACATTCAAGGTATGAGTTTTTTGGGAGGGAATACCTGAAATTCATCAAAATCTAATAGGGAGCTAAATGTTTTTGTGATAACCAAGAGGAAAGTGGAAGAGAAATTGTTGAAGTTTAACATAGAAAAGGCTTGTAAGATGTAAAATCTTACACGTTCAATATTTTAGAAATGAGTGAGATTTATTTAAAATAATGCTTAGAAATAGCAAAATAGGACAGTAAACATTACCAGTCACTAATATTATTCTAGGTCACTCACAAGGATTTAAAATTAGACAAGGTTGAATTAGAGAAGGGAGCGGTAAGCTATTAGCAATTATGGGTACATTTCAGTTCCCACCATGGCATAGTACAAACAATAACAACGGGAATGGTGGCAGCGACTACTGACGTGCAGGTGCGAATAACTATGGCTCTGAAGAACAAAGAGCTGTAGACTGAACATTGTGGGACATCCCTTTGTCCGGTGACACCGAGAAATCGGCCAGGTAGTAAATACGGATCAAATTACTCCCGCTAGCAATCTATTTGCGTCTGACTGTTGGCGATGGCAAGGTTATTAGATCATGTAAAATAAATCTGCTAAGTTTAACGAGGGGTGGCGAAGGTGACGGCAAACTTCAAAGCAGCGGATTGCCTGGGAAAATTTTGGAAATTTATTAAAATGAGCTCTGAATATACAGCTTGAGAAATTTTAAAGGACGAATAGGAAATGATGAAAGTTGACAAAAATGAGAAGATTGGGTAAACTCAGAAAAAAGGCGGGCAGGAATTATGAGGAGCGTTGCTGAATTCAGATTAACAAAAAGTCAGTGAGTAGGGGGAAACGAGGACAGTTTCCTCAGTTGAGCGTTATGTGGGTGGTTATGAAGATGAATTGGTAAAGCAGATCCCCAAGTTGAGATTCATGTGGGGGTGTGTGGAAATGAGTTAGGAAAGACAGAGTTGAGTTTTTGACAATGTTAGTGGGAAAATGAGTAATAAGTTGTGTAGGGTTAGATAAGTCCTGTCCTATCCTGTCAGCCAGCTGGGAAAGATCTGACAAAATTAAGATGGAGTAGTGAAGGGTTAGGTAAGTTTAGTGCAGTCAGTAAGTTAAGAAAAGTTAGTGGAGTTTAATAATAGAAGAGAACAGTCGAGTAGTCCGTTATCGGAAGGCAAGGGTAGTGGCCCGTATGCAAATAAGTCTGTCCGTTATAGGAAGGCAAGGGTAGTGGCCCGTATGCAAATAAGTCAGTCCGTCGTCGGAAGGCAAGGGTAGTGGCCCGTATGCAGATGAATGAAGTGAATGGAGAAATAAACCTGTCCGTTATAGGAAGGTAGTGAAAGTGGCCAGCGTGAAAATAAGTAGTGTAAGGAGAAAAATAACCCTAGTCGACCATCTGAAGGCAGTGATAAAGGAAAGGCGCAGATAAGTGAGCTGAGAAGATAAAGTTGTAATTCCTAGTCCGCCAGAATAGCTGAACCGAAGGTTAAGTAAGCCCATAAAATCCTAAAAGACACAATGATGCCCTATCCAGATGTAGACTACAACCCATGGAGAAACTAGAAGTTCTGAGATGAATGCAGTTGGCAAACGACGATGCCATTCCCAGACAAGAAGCTGAAGGCCCCAAAACGGAGAAATCCGATTCGTAAAATTAAGTAAGTGACTAGTTATATAGTATTCTCCCTCACAAATAAAGGACTGTTGGAACTCTAATATCAGATTAGTATAATGTTTAGAAAGATGTTAAGGGAAGGATATACAAAGATATAAATATATACATAAATATAGAGATAAGTCAGATGATAGTTTTGGGTTTTAATTAATGTATAATTAGACATATGTAGAAAGGCAAAGGAGAGAAATTTGATATTTGTTATTGTTTAACATATAAGTATGATATATTTTGGAAGGGAAGGGTAGAGAATACAGAGAAAGAAATAGCCTTATGAGTGTAGCTAACCCTTGGGACCAGCATTAGTCCAGAAATTGGTGTCAAATGTACTATCTGTCTTGATTAGAGAAAGTTGTGAATTTATATTCCCCAAGACAAGATGGAGTACTAATTAAAACGGAAGTTAAGAGTGAAATTCCTAAATCAATACATAAGGTAAGAATTTGATTTAAAGTGTAGAAAGGGTGTACCTAATCCTCTTAAGTAATTATTATTCATGTGTGAAGAAGAAGCTATAGCAGTTTTTGTAAAGATATTTAGTTTGTTGTGTATAAAGAAATAACCTTTCTAGTGTAAAACCAATGTATTTAATTGCCATATATAACTGATAATACGTAGGCAAATTTAAGTAATAATAATATGTGCTTGAGAATTGTTAATTTTTATATTGTGTATATAAGTGTAAATAAATGTTATGTTATATATTAATGTGTGTGTTTGTCATTCTTGAACACTCAGCCTGTCTGAAGGGAATTATAAATAATTGAGAAGTTCCCTTGAATCTGGAATTCTCCTGTAAAGTAAAGTCAGAGGTGTAAGTGGGGAAATTAAAATAAGGTGGACAACAACTAATATAAGGGAACAAAAATAATAAAAACAAACCAATATAACTAAAACATATAAATAATCATTCTTATTATTCCACCCCCCACAGGCTCCTGGTACGGGTGGGACTATCCAATTATATTAAGGCAACAAGCAAAGGACTTTGGATTCAGAAGAGGTCTCTACGTACTGAAGATGTGCAAATGTATCCCCAACTCACAAATAGGATCAAAAGGTGACATGAGTAATTATAAACCCGTTAGCTTAACGTCTGTTCCATGGAAAATAATGGAATCATTGGTTAAAGAAGTAATGTAGGACTATTTTGATAGGCATGCAATTTTACTGCAATCACGGCTTAGATTTGTTGTTATGTTATTTGGTTTTTAAGAGCATTAGCAAATAAGGCCATATTGTTCCGAGATATGTGGTGGTCATTCCCTGACCTTTCCGCATCCTCCGTATTTGATGGTGACGTGCTCGAACCCCGGTCTAATCAAGAAGCGTGTGCTCCACACTGCTGCTCCTTCCCACCTGGCTACGGAGGCGCCTTTAGATTTGTTAAATGGCGGTCTTGTCTGACTAATCTGATAGGTTACAATGATGCAGTGACCAAGGAACTCGGCGCAAAAATTAATTCTGACATCATATACTTGGATTTCAGGAAGGCTTTTGATACTGCTGCATATAAAAGATTGTCATACAAACTGGAGCAGCGTGGCATTAAGGGAAAGGTGTTTTTTTTTTACTGCTAAGGATAAAGGGATGGTTAATTGGAAGAAGAAGAAGACAGAGTGGTTATCAATGCGCACTGCTTATCGTGGACTAATGTTATCAGTGGAATTCCCCAGGGTTCAGTGTTTGGTCCATTGTTGTTTTCAATATTTATCAATAATACTGATGAAGAAGGTATATCAGGCTTAATGTATAAGTTCGCAGATGATACAAATGTTGGCAGGGTAGTTAATGACAGTCAATTTGGGTGGGCTACTGCAACAAGATCTAAGAAAATTGGGCCGATGGACTGAGAAACGGCAGTAGAAGTTTAACATTCACAAATGCAAGGAATCAATAGTAGCAGTAACCCCAAAGTAACTTATCAACTGTGTAGGTTTTACACTAAGAATATTGTAATACCATGGTTGGGCTGGATTTCGAATACTGTATACAGGTCTGGAGGGCTTACTTTAGGAAGGATGTAGATACGAGTGCAGAGAAGGGCAATCAGATTGGTGAAAGGAAGAAAGGGGTGCTCTCGCCCAGAAAGGCTTGAGTTCTGCAAATTGTAGCGTCTCGAGACAAGGCACCTGCGGGGAGATCTGCTTGAGGTGTTTAAAGCCTTGACTGGATTGAGTAACTGAATTTTAATGGTATCCTTCCACGCTGAGATTGATTATACACACATGGGGGGGCATAAATTCAAGTTGAGGAAGGATGGCTGCAGGATAGATGCGCGGAAGTTTGCCATCAGCCAGCAGGTGGTTGATTGTTGGAACATGCTTCCATCTGTTGTGGAAGTGGATGGGTTGATAAATTGAAGGAAGAACTAGATAAATTCTTGGAGGGTACGGATGGGTGAACTTTATTTATTATTTTTAAATTTATTATTATTTTTTTTTTTTGCTGATGCTATATAAGGTTGCTCTTCTTTCGTCATTTGCCATTACTGCTACTACTTATTCACACACTTCCGAAAATATAGACACACCTACGACTTGAAACTGACCTACAAAAGAGATTAACCACTGAAAATAAACAGTACTCTCTTTGAGTGGATCACATCAATACACTTGTAAATAAGGATATGCAAAGTGCACCTAACCAAGACATCAACTCTTATAATCTGATTGTGGTTGGATCGACATTATGATATTGAATAAAATCTTTGAAGTTGGATCCAACTTCAAAGATAAGAGCTTACAAGGCGCGCTTCAATTATTAGTCAACTTTTAAAAAACAAATATTTGCTCTTTTCACTTTAGTTATGTATTCATTATCAAACATATTTATCATATTTGCTTAAACGAAATAATCCTGGCCATGTCGCCGTGATAAGTACCGTATTTCCCCATGTATAAGACGCACCTTTTTTCGAAAAATGTGGGGTCAAAAACTGGGTGCGTCTTATACAGTGTGTGTAGATTTTTTTTTTACTTGCATTTCCCGCTTTTTCGCGCTTGTTGTCTTTGCGCTCATTGTTTCGCACTTGTTACCGGTATATTAGGTTACGTTTTGCCACGTTCTGCCCAGAAATGGCTCAGAAAAGATTTTCTGAGCCATTTCTGGGCAGAATGTTTCAGAAAAGATTTTCCTCCTCCAACTGAGAAAACAATCCGAGACTGGCTACGGGAAGAAGAAACCCTACTGAAAAGGCAACGGCAGAAGAAAGCCATGAGAGGCAAGTCAGCAAAATGGCCTGATTTAAAGAGGGAATTGAAGATATGGATTGAAGAGCAAAGGGCAATTGGAACTCCTGTATCCACAAAGATGGTTCAGCATGAGGCAAGAAGAATTGCTGATGATAAAGAAGTTACTGATTTCAAAGGAGGACACAATTGATGCTTCAGGTTCATGAAACGGAATGGACCAAGCATGCGTACACGCACCACACTCGCCCAAAAGATGCCTGAAAGCTATGAGCAGAAGGTCCTTGAATTTCATCGTTTTGTCATTCAATGTCGGAAGACATATCAGTTTGAGTTTGGATAGATTGCAAATATGGACAAAGTCCCCCTTCAATTTGATGTCCCAAGTAACAGAACTGTTGATAAGAAGGGGATGAAAACTGTAACTGTGAAGACAAGTGGACATGAAAAGAGCCATTATACAGTTGTTCTAGCTTGTTGTGCCGACCGAACCAAGCTGCCTCCTATGCTAATTTTCAAACGCAAAACAATGCCAAAAGAAGACATTCCTCGAAGAGTGGTTGTCCACGTTCATGACAAGGGTTGGATGGATCAGGATGGGATGAAGATCTGGTTTGAGAAAGTTTGGAGCAGGAGACCAGGTGGGCTCTTACGCAAACCTGCCCTATTGGTGCTTGACCAGTTCAGGGCACACATAACAAAAAATAGAAAGAAGATTGCTGCAGAGCAAAAAACAAAACTTGCCGTCATACCTGGAGGCTTGACATCCCAGCTCCAACCATTTGATGTCAGCATTAACAAACCCTTCAAAGCTGACATGAGAGACGAATGGAACCAATGGATGAAGTCTTCTGGGGTCAATTTGACACCAACAGGAAGAGTGAAGAAACCAACTATAGGAAAAGTTTGTACCTGGGTGAAAAAATCCTGGGATAATATCAAGATTGAGATCGTTGTCAAGTCATTTAAGAAGTGTGGCATTTCAAATGCCATAGATGGAACTGAGGACGAGGCAATATATGAAGACAGTGATTCGTCATCAGACACAGGTGAGGACAAGCTAATGGATGGGAGTTTTGACAGTGATGAGGAGTTGCATGAATTTTATGATGAATAAAACTTGAGTTCAATAACTTTATGTAATACATTTTTTTTTTTTTCCAAATTTCGGGCCCCAAAATTAAGGTGCGTCTTATACATGGGGAAATACGGTATATTGTTTCTCGTATTGTACTACTTATCTGGCTTAGTAACAGTAAAGATAATTTAATTTTTCAATTTCATATGACCTGACAACGCACATGCCAAGAGTTTGCTTAATTCTCGAACGGAATGTATTCAATGCAAATCGCATTTTCTGGTTTCACAGTTCCGGCGTTTCCACTCTCTCTCTCTCTCTCTCTCTCTCTCTCTCTCTCTCTCTCTCTCTCTCTCTCTCTCTCTCTCTCTCTCTCTCTCTCTCGTATTTCACAATAAATTTGGAAATATTTGTATTTTTTGTATTTGTAACGAGCTTAAAAAGATAGCCGTCTTTATTCTCTTAATACAGGCTCTTGTGCAATGTTTTGGAATGTTCTTGCATGCTTGAGAAACTTGAGCATGTTATGATGAAATCAAGTTTAGTTTTGTATTTAAAATGTTTGCCAACTGAATCCTCCCCTTAAAAATAAGGAAAATATAAGCTACAAATTTCAAACTTTCGAAACTGTAAAAAAATAAAAATAAAATAAAGTAGTTTACCGTTATTTTCGTTGAAAATAAATGTTATTTTTTCTCCTATGCCTCCTGACCTCTTTCGCTGAATTTACACTTTGAGCTTCTTTGACTGTCACACTATAAGTCGTTCGACAAGGTAAAAGAAAAAAAAAAAAAACTAACAATTCAAATATTTCAATAATTCTAAATCTTGCTTAGATGATTTTTACGAAATCGCTACAAGCATGTACTTGTATTTCCGCTGACTCAGCTGTGCTGTTGAAATCTTAAGTAAATAGAGCAAAAGCCAAGGAAATGCTATTCAGCAAAATTCATCTTTCTTGAAATGAAGCCTCAGCAAAGAAGTGTAAATTATGATTTCACCTTTCATATCTGGTGCTGCCATCTACCGAAGCATTTCAAAAGTATTTCATCCTGCTGACAATATAATGTACATGAATTAAAGGTTCAATTCGTATCTAATATATATATTTGTATATTGCAGATATTAATCACACATTAATGATAATTCTACATTCATTCCTGACTATACATGCAAGCTATGTTTAAACTTTTACGTTTTAGCCGGTTGCTAAAACTTAATAGAATTGACTCTGCTTATAAAATTTCGTTAAACACAGAACTGATTATTGTGGTTTTGCCATTTGCATATAAAGCGTATTTGCATATAAAGGCCTTCATATTATTAATCAACTTTCAAAAAGCAACATATGAATTCAGACAGGTACAGCATAAATAAACAATACCAATGGGGTGTGAAGGGAAGGGATTAAACCCCAACCCATATGATTAATGGCATTTCATCACGAGCTAGGTCCTAATGTATCATTATTTACACAATTTTCTCATGGGCCCTCCCTGAGTTCAGGGCCTGGTACAGTTGCACCGTAGGATAATTTGCTACTGACTGTTTACGGAATTTAACTGTGGCTGTTTCCGTTCCACGATTAGGTTGCTTCTTCTATTTAAGACAAGGATTATCAATTCGTTATTCAGAACGTATTTTATTGTTTTAAATTTTTTATTTTCCTCAGACCAGAGCAGCAAAGCAAACGGCTCAAGGGAGAACTGAGGAGGGATGGATGTCCTCGGAATCACAGTCTTTTGATATTTGTGGATCTATCAGGAAAGGGCCATGATATGTCCAAGGGGAATGTCTTTGTGTGTGCTCGATGTAACGAGTGTGAGGAAATCAGTCGCCAACTCAACATTGTTATGCGCCTTTATGAGAGCTTGAAGAACAGGGTAGATGCCCTCGAAGGATTTAAATTGAAGGGCCCATCAACGCCAGTGCTTGCACTTCAACATCAGTCAGCACAGCGACAATCCCCAAGGCAGAATGCACTGGTCCCCAAAGGAACTAGTTGTTCTCGGTGACTATTGTCAAGGAAACGAGGAATACAGTACATTATCCAAAAAGGATAGGTGGAACAGGACCAGGGTATGTTTGCCAGGGGACAAAAGTTGATAACGTTGCAGAGCAGATATAATCTTTTAAGAGCAAGAAAGGGTGATATTGTGTACACATTGGCACTAATTATATTAAGAGTAGGAGATCTGCAGATTTACTTAACAAGTACAGGTAAATGTTAAAAAAAGCCGTGAGTTAAGGTTAAATTTTAAAGTGTCTGCAATGCTGCCCAGACACGATAGGATGGAGTATTTGATGAGAACCTTGTCAATCAATTCGGAACCTGGAGAGATTGTACAAGGCTCATAGCGTAGAATTTTTTTCACCCTGGACTGTGCTTGTTCACAGAAGAGTGTTTCTACAGGGATAGGATACACTTAAATAGAAAGGGAGCAAGAATATTTGCTGATGCTATCCAGGCAGTATTAGGCGGGTCGGAAAACTGCTAGCTTGGAGTGGTACACGGTCTAATAGATTACCAGTAGCCGCTCGCAGAAGAGAATTATTTTTGCACTGCTTCTATTGAAATGAGCAGCAGCCTGGAAAAAAAGGTGCAGAGGATTTCAGAGACTGCTGGGAGTCACTGCGGAACATGTAAGTACATGGGCTGTGTTAGGGTAGCTAAGAATAAGAACAGGTGCATGTATACTTGTGTGTACACAAGTATAGGATAGGAGAGTTTGGTAAATAAATTTGATGATTTGAGGTGTTGGTCAAAACATCAAAGGCAGATATTGTTCGGTTATCAGAGACGTGGTGTCACACAGATATAAGGAATGCAGAACTGGAATTTAAGGAGTACCATGTGTACAGGAAGGATAGACAGGGTAGAAAGGGAAGAGGGGTTATGCTGTTAGCTAAGAAACACACAAAATCTAACGACGTGCATCCAGTTGACATCGGTGGACATTGCAATGTTAATTTTAATGTCAGTTTGTCAGTTTGGTGTGACATAATTGAGAGTAGGAGTGTGTTACAGACCTAATGACTCGGATGAGTATAATGAACAACTGTACAGAGAAATGGAGTGGGCCAGTAAATCCGAATATCTTGTAATGGAGGATTTTAATTTCCCAGATATTGACTGGAACTTGTGGGTTGGTCACTCACACGCTATCAAGGCTTTTGTGGATGATTGTTTTTTTACAACAGCATGTTCGGGAGCCAACTAGAGTGAGTAATACACTTGATCTGATTATCAGTAGTGATTTTTCGTGCATTAAAATCTGCAGATAAAGAAACCAATAGGTGGCAGTGATTACAGTGTGCTGGTGTGAGATTTCTACCATCAGGGGGTAAAGCGAAGGTTTTTTGCTTTCTTAAAGGTGACTATGGTGGCCTGAGACAGTTTTTAAATTCCATACAGTGGGACGAACTGATGATGTTACCAACGGCAAATTCTAAATGGGAAGCATCCAAAAAATTAATCTTGTAAGTTACTAGGCTTTTCATATCAACTAAGAAATACTGTTCAAGGTTTAGGCCTAAATGGATGTCAAATGAACTAATGAGACATGTGGCAGTGAAGAAAAATGCATGAGTTACATATTAACAGGTGACACAGAAGCCTTTGGTAGATATAAGTTGGTCTGTAATCAAGTCACAAAGGACATTAGGTAGGCAAAGACAGATTACGAGAAATCTTTGGCAAAGGATGCAAAGAAAAACAACAAAGAGTTCTTTAGTTATGTAAACTCTAGAAAGAAGGGGATGAATCAGATTGGTCCACTTGATATCGATGGTTCAACTGTTGATGATGGTGCTCAGGTGGCTAGTAAACTGAATAAGTATTTTGCATCTACATTTACACAGGAAGAGTTATTCAGGGAATGCCATAAGTGTATTAAACTCTGGCAGTGAATAATAACTGAGAGCAAAGTGTAGCAGAAACCGTTGAAGATAAACGTAAGAGAGGCACCCTTAGCCATAATTATGAGAGCTTCCTTGGAATCAGGGGAGATACCTATGGACTGGAGATGTGCAAATGTGACTCCAATTCTCAAAGGAGGATCAAAGGGTGACAAGTAATTACAGACCTGTTAGTTTAACTTCTGTTGCAGGGAAATTAATGGAGGCACTCGTTAAAGAAGCACTGCAGGATCATCTAGACAAGACTTCAGTTGTAGTTCAGACACTGCATGGATTTGTTAAGGGGAAATCTTGTCTGACCAATTTGATTGGATACTATAATGTGGTCACAAAGAAACTGGATGCAAAGAATAATTTTGATATCATATACTTGGATCTTAAGAAGGCTTCTGATACTGTTGCACATATAAGACCGCTGTACAAATTGGAGCATGTGTGGTATTGGGGGAAAATTGCTCCTGTGGATAAAAGGGATGATTGGGTGGGACAGGACAGAGTGTGGTAATCAATGGACACTGGCCTTCGTGGACTAATGTTGTTATTGGAGTCTCCGGGGTTCAACCCACTGTTGTTTTCTGTATGTATTAATAATATTGATGGAGGTATATCAGGCTTAATGTCTAAGTTTGTAGATGATACGAAGGTTGGCAGGATTTTTAATGACACTAATGACAGTACGCTACTACAACATGGTCTAAAAAAGTTGAGCAGATGGGATGAGGGGAGGCATCTGAAGTTTAACACTAACAAATGTAAAGTACTGCATATGGGTAGCAGTAAACCCAGAGTAACGTATTAACTCGGTGGTACTACACTCAGGGCGGCAGAGAATGAAAAGGCCCTGAGCTTAATTGTGCAGTCACATATGAAGTTTTCTGAGCAGTGCAGACAGGCTGCAAGAGTAGCTCATGGTGTCTTTTTAATGGTATACAGGAATTCTGCGAACAGGAATAAGGAGATGATTATCCCATTGTATAAGGCAATGGTCAGGCAACACTGAGTACTATATACAGGTCTAGAGGCCTCAATTTAGGAAGGATGTAGAGCTGCTGGAACGTGTACAGAGAAGGGCAGCAAGATTGGAAAATGGAACAAAGCGTTGCTCTTACGAAGAAAGGCTTAAGTTTTACAAATTAGTGTCTAGAGACTAGGCCCCTGCGAGGTGATCTGATTGAGTAGTATAAGGCATTGAATTGTTTGAGAAAGTTAATGCTGAAGGGATTCTTTCTCTGGCCCAGATTAATCGCCTGAGGAGACAAATTCAAATTGAGGAAAGACAGTTGTAAAATAGATGTGCAGAAATTTGCCTTCAGCCAGCAGGTGGTTGATTTCTGGAACAGATTTCCAGCCGTCGTTGTAGAAGTGGACAGCTTAAATAAATTCAAGGCAGAACTAGACAAACATTTGGAGCAAACGAAAGGGTGAAATGGAAAGTTTTTTTTTTTTTTTGGCTGATGCTGTATAAGTTTGCCTTTTTGCATCATATTTCGCTATTAATGCTAATTCCGGAACAATATAAAGAACTTAATTGTAGTTTATTATCTCAGCTTTTGCAAAATTCTACATCTATTATACATTATTAAAACTGTTCTGAATATAAATGCTTGTTCACGATTTTGGTTCGAGTTTTGCATGTGCGAAGATAGATCACGAATGGAGTTATTACGACATTAATCAGAATTTAATAAGTTTTAAATTAATTTATTAAATTCTGATTAATGTCGCAATAACTCTAACAGCAAAATACCTCCAAGTTAACAGAAAAACTTAGCGAATATAAATGAGAGATATAAATAAACAACGCATGCCACAAGGAAGGAATTTACTGATTAAATAAACTCCAACCTTTGGAACAAATCTCCACGACATTCTGCGATCCACTTGAATCACAAAACCGACACCCCCCCAGTAAAGTAAAATGACTAAGGCCCAACGCAGACGAGTGGCCAAGTGCCGGATTGAACTAGTATCTCATTTTGAGTGGACAGTTTCAAGCCCGCTTGACTGCTAAATATGATTTACGGTTCTTATGCAACATCATAAGTTTAAGTTCTTAGAGCAATTATCATTTCATTAACGTTTGTCACACCACGCAGTCAAATGATCTTTCTCAGAAGAAAGATCACTTCAGCTTCATGCTTGCTTATCTTCAACTCCTGGACGATGATGCGATAAAGAGTTGTTCGGTTTACCTGCCTTGTTCACAGAATTCTCAAAACGTCTACCTGAAAAAAATCTGTTTCATTGACTACATTACATTGATGCATTACTCTCAATCTACAACTCTATTCTTTCCACACGAGTTTTCCCTGCTCAGTGGAATGAATACTCTGTGAGGCCACTGCCTAAGGTCAAAGCACCAACAAGCCTAAAAGATTTCAGACCAATCTCAACTTCTTCCACCCTCCTCAAACTTCTAGAAAAGGTACTCCTTCCGACATTAAACAAACAGCTGATGCCACAGAAGCCGAAACAGTTCCATTTCGCAATAGAAAATAGATCCACCATAACAAACCTCATGGCCGCACAGACATCAATTCTTCAAGCCTTCGAAACTAAATCTGAATTAGCTATAGTGTACGCTGACATTGAAGCTGCTTTTGACAGCCTAGACGTCACAGCCCTTCTCAGACTCCTGCAATTCTTCTTCAGGATTAATGGAGACCTACTAGCTTTCCTCACCGCCTTATTGAAGAATAGAAGTGTCCACCTCACTTTGAAGAAAACCCACTTTACAAGAAAAATTAATGCAGGAGTCCCTCATGGTGGTGTCCTGTCTGGCCTTCTCTTCTCAGCGATTCTGATTCCTTTCATGAGTCATCGTGATGATGCTCTAATATATGCCGACGATATAAAGTTTCTTACCTTAATCCCACCGTCTGCAAACCCAATGGAAATTACGTCTTCCATCACAGAGAACTTGACCACTCTTTCAACTTACTTGAAGATGTTTGGATTAAACCTTAACCCGTCAAAATCTGCAATAATGACTTACTCATTCAAACAGCAACCAACAACAAATTCAACCTTCAGTTTTAGGTACTCTAATTCCAGTGGTTACCTGCCATAAAGATCTCGGGGTCTATTTTGATCCGAAGCTGTAATTTAATGATCACACAGAATACCTCCGGAAGCTGCCTGCATTTCCTCTTCCACCTTCTCCTTACCCTTTGTTGCTCCAACTCAATCAGATCCTCGCTAGGTCAGTATAGAATCGTGCGATTCTGGCCTATCAACTACATTACTTGAATCTAATTCGTCGAATCTAATCGCCTTGCCAATTCTGTAATCTAACTGAATTTCGGAGACCGGAAAAGTTTCCTGAACACGATGAACACCCTACGCTGGAAAGCGAAACAACACTTACTTCATTCCAACGATGCCGCAACCACTACCAGATATCTTCAAGCCACCGTTTATCCGGCTATTTTATATGCTGCTGAAATTTGGGCATCTGCGTCGCCTTCACTTCAAAAACCGGTGTTCTCGTGTGAATACTGGACCCTGAAATGGGCCACAAATAAGCATCGCCGACCCCCTCAATTGAGAACAACTGACATGGCTGAGCAGCTAAATGTACCCAGGATCCCGAGGTTAATTGACAGCAGGCGTTTAATGACTTCAGTAAAAATGTACACAGTAGTAATAAACGCCCCAAACATCTGGGATTTCTGTCAGTGGCACAATCCTACGCCATCCTTGAGGTCAGAGCCCACACTAATCCTCAAATACAACCGGTTGAAACTGTGTAGTCGGTTCCTACCTGCCCAGGCACTCCCCAAAATTCAGGCACTGCTCCGTCTTGGAGTCGACCTTCAGAAATTAGCTACCGACTACAAATACCGTCACATGCTCCTCGAGTGGATTCCATCTGTGGAACTAGGATAATTTCCTCCATATGACGTTTAGTCCTCATTTTTCATTATTATAATTTACATGTTTGTAACTCATAATTTCCATGTAACGTTTTTTTTTGCCAATTAATTTCATTTATAATTTCATTTATAATGTAAAACTCCTGGCCATGTCGCCGTGTTGAGTATTATTGTCTCTAGTACATGTCCTGTACTTATTAGCAATAAAGAATTTATTTATTTATTTATACACTAAAAGCACGAAAAGTATAAATTTCTAAATTTAAATATGTATGTTTTTATACAATATATACTAAACATCGTACGAAGGACGTATATCAAAATGAAAAAAAGGGAATGTGCAATCTACAGTCCATTATATTCTCCATTCCGCGTAAAATAACTGCAAATTATGAATGCAGAATTTCTAAATTTCATACTCTGAACTACATAAATTTAAAAACTTTGCAACGGCCCGGAAACGTCCCCGGGTGTAAATAAATCCAAATCTTTCGTATGCTGGTTTTGAGAAGTCAGACTAGAAATCTTACCTCTTAGCAAGTCTTGCAACTTCTTGCAACTTGCAACTTCCGTATCCTCAATAGAACTGTTCTACGTCTTGAATACTTTTCCTCAGCTACTGTTGATTTAAATTTGGATATATCACTTTATATCATTCCTGGTATTCTATTAGCATACCGTTTAATTAGGACCTCTCTATATGGCACGCTATGGGGGCGGAGAAAGAAAAATTAAAAGATTTATGAAAAAGAAACAATACAGTAATTATAAATAAAAAAAATAACTATTGCCATGGTGAATACAAAGACACCTCAATATGAAAATAAAATCATTAAAAAGGTAAAAGACAAAGCGACACGCGCCCTCACATATGAGGGGCATTCATACTTAATAAAATAAATAACATTAACTAAAACACAGGGAGCTCACAAGGCACTACCTTTTCAAAGGGATATCAGCGCTTGTGAATTCCGAAAATGATCGTATTTCGGCCGTTGACGACCCTCCAAGCCTAATGCCAACAGATTTCCCTACACGAGACGAAAAAAAAAATAAAGAAATAACTCAAATCGTAAAATATTCATGGCTACAGTTTTCTGTACATTAAACAATTAATTTTGTATGAATTCATAATAGTTGTTGTTATTGGGTTTTAGGAGCATTAGCAACCATATTCCTTGGGTATACTATCTATTAATTGCGCAACTGGGCGAAAAACCCGAGTTTCCGGGAGAAAAAACCACGCTACTCTCGCCTGAGACCGACTAACTCAACCACGTTGTGAAAAATGCCCATAAAAATTCCTCTCGTAATTGACGGGACTCGAACCCAGGTCTTTTCCACCTCGTGTTGGGGGAAGACGGTGATTCAACTAACTATGCCAGCCACGAAGGCAATTTATAATAGTCTTGGAGATATAATCACATTTTTATAATTACTAAAAAAGGAAAATTTATCATTTGTTACCCGAATTCTTTAGAACAGTGCTTCTCAGACTTATTTGAAAACTTTGTAAAATATAGCTGAAAAAATACAGTAGCAATAATGTAGCAGCTGACAGCATACAGTTGCTCTAATATCAAAAAATTCTAAGTAATCTGTACAATTTTATAACAATTAATGTTATAAGCCGAAAGGAATCAAATAGCAAGTTGAAAGAAGGAAAATACGAGTAAAAATTAATATATTCTGAATTTTTTTTGGCTGGTGCAGCATAAGTCTCAGGCTTCCTTGCACCATATGGCTAATAATAATAATTGTTTCATATCACAATTAAGGAAGCAATACTCGTGATTATTTTCGTTATCGACACAGTGGGAGTGAAATTTGTACATTTCCCACAGACAGTATGCATATGACTGGTAGTTTCAGATTTAGGTCGGGAAACGTGTTCCTATGAACGGTAACGTGTATTTAAATCGGACAGGTTTTACTTATGTACATTTATATGTTATAAAGCGCAGATGCGTTCCCGCGGTGAAATTTTTGGCCTGAAACTTAACTTGGGGTTCCTTCTTAACTGCTTATTAAAAATTAAACAAATCAATATAAACACAGGAAAGCAATACATAAACACACATTTATTCTACTTTGTAACGTAAACAGTTATTAGTCAGACGCATTTATTCACATTTCAAGAAAGCCAAGGATAGATGTGTTAACACACAATTTTTCTACTTCTCATCACTACAGCACAAAAGATCACTCAACCCTCAATTGAACTTGTCGATCTGTTCTACGTTTAGTTGTCTTAAACGAGAATGGCTATCCCTTTCTCCAACAAACTGAAGGCTTCAGTTATTCTTTTTTGTCGTGAGTTGTTTGCTTGCCGTGCTGCCTGCATTTCCTCTTCCACCTTCTCCTTACCCTTTGTTGCTCCAGCTCAATCAGATCCTCGCTAGGTCAGTATAGAATCGTGCGATTCTGGCCTATCAACTACATTACTTGAATCTAATTCGTCGAATCTAATCGCCTTGCCAATTCTGTAATCTAACTGAATTTCGGAGACCGGAAAAGTTTCCTGAACAAGATGAACGACATCCATCCATATATTCTGTCATACATGATTCACTTCGCAGTTCGAGTGACTCTCTCCCATGACGTCGCAATATACCTGATATGTCGGCGGGCTTCTTAATATTGTGCACCCCATTGAACTCCCCAGCCATCTGTTGTCGCATGGTCCACCAGAGATAATAGACTTTGAATGTAGCTGTCATTCGACACAAGTATTATTAACAAGATTATTAACAAGAAGGCATGTTATCAAAAACAAGCAAGTTCTGTTGCTGAGATTGTTCCTTACAATCAGAACTGAAAATGGACCGGGGCGCACCAGAACACTGTTCTGGTACGTCGCACGCATCAGTAATATCATATATGTACTTGATTATTAAAATCAGATGTTTTATTAACAAGCATTCCGTTTTGTAAGATTCCCATTTCGAGCCCTCCTTACCATACTTCTTGACGAGAAGAGAAAACAATCGAAAATTTTTAATTTGGGAGTTTTAAGGTTTTAAAATTAAACGGTGTTATACGAAATGGTTTAAATCGGAGATCATCGGCATATTATATGTGGAAAACACTTATCAAAATAAACTCAATGTCGGAAAAATTGCATCACCTTAAAAATTTTACTGAACTTTGGTTATACAAACGGTAAGGGAAAGAAGAAAAAGAAAAAGAAAAGAAAAAAAAAGATATTTTATTGAGGAAAACCAAAAATCTCCAGTACCGAGTATAAAACTGCTCCATTCTGTCACCATTCTTAATTCCAGCTAGCTAAATTCTCCACCAGTCAAGGACAACGTCCTTGACTAGTGGAGAATTTAGCTAGCTGGAATTAAGATAAGGAGAATTTAGATAAAAGATGGAGAATTTAGAATCTAGATGGAGAATTTAGATAAAATATATGGGCTAAGACAAGAATCCCCCCCCCCCCCGAATTCATTATCAAATGAATTGGGGGGGGTTTCCATCTGCACCTGCCTTAGCAGAAGCTGGTGTAGAATTAATGGCAGCAGTAAGCTGTTCTCTGGAGATTGATACTGCAGACAGAGTATCAAGCGGGTTTCGAGGTGTTGGTGTATGAGGATCAGGACTGTTCCGGGTTCGAGGAAAATCTAGATATAAAGTCAAGTCACTGGTCAGGTTCAAGATTTAGGGGGAAATCAAAAGACTGCTCAGAATAAGGCATTTTCTTTTATGAAGGGTTATCCATATTACGCTTAATTGCTTGGAATTTCTGCTTTTTAAATTTCGCGTGGGGATCTAGAGTAAGCTATCCTGTCTTGAACAGTTTGAAACTGCTTCCACATTTTGTGCAGATGCTGTTTTAACGTGAAGCTCATATTCAGATGGGGAATCCACCATGCTTTCGACCGAGGCGTGATGAAAATCCTCTTTAATGCTGCAAAGATTGCAAATGTCTAAGTCAGCTAGTAAGAAAATTCACTGAAATTTCAAGATCAGAATTTTCCAAGACTGACCACGGGATGGCAGAGGCAGCATCACCACATTTAGCAATACTCAAAAACCTGGGACTGACTATTACTCTAGTATTAGTTGAATTCACAACACTGAAGTTAGGAGCAGGTATGTGAAAAACAATAACAATTGGCTCGTGGTTCGAATTGAAATAAGTCTCTGACAGATAATCAGGTATGCTAGGAAAGGGGACAAGGATGAGATCTAATTGGTTGTTGCCTCTGGCTGGAGATCGTTGATCATTTCTAACCCTGTACAAGAAAAGTTTGATAGGAGAAATTGCTGAAGGTTAGTCAGCTAGGGAGGAAGATTGAAGTCTCCGCAGACAAAGTGCAAGGCTGAAGGATGAAGCTGGTTAATGAGACCCGGTTTGATATTTCATGGATGGCATCATATGAAGGTGCTGGGATATATATATATATATATATATATATATATATATATAACAATTACGTCTATGAGGACTTCATGTTAGCTGAGAGTAGCGAACTAATACTTTAGGGTCAGCAGGTAAACTATTATATATACTCATATGTATTGTGACTCTAAAGTGCGTGTGTTCTCTAGTCGATTTTCCTGTTTTGCTGGACGAAAATCCCCATGCTATCTACGCCTGAGACCGACTAACTGAGCCACAGAGAGTGTCGAGTTAAGCTATAGGCAAAAAAGACATCTGCCTAGGTCCCCGATCAGAGAGGCCCCAAAATCACTGTTTCAAAAACTCATTGCTGTTTCTTACTAATATTTTTAAGAGATTTTTATCGGAAACTGAACTTTCTATCTACCAAGGTCAATGAACTTTACTTGAAGATTAATTTGAAAATTATGTTTTTTTTTTTAAATAATGGTTTTACAGATTTTGATGAAATTTCATATTTAGTTCTTATGTCATATAATTTGTTTGTTTTGCCGTAACGATAAAATGAAATAGAAAATGTTCTTTATTAGTTTTTTCTTTAGATGGGGCTCCCAACTTGCATTGGGCCTCAGGAAGGTATAACGCGCCACCCTAACTCAATAAAAAAAAATCCTAAACAATTTTGGCGTTCCAATTTTTTTCCTTTCTGTCCATTGTCCACAAAAATGTCCTCGAGTAAGTATGGTGGTTTGCCACTAGTCACTCATCTGCAGAGGTCTCGATTCGAATTTCTTCGGAGATCGGAGGAATTCTTTAAGGACTCTTCAATTGGCACTGTAGTTGGCTGATCTCAGACGGACGGACTATCACATATTAAAAAATTGTAATATGGTGCCTGTTGGTGCTTCAGAGTGTGTTCAATCAATCCCAGTTGGTATGTCAACTGTCTATTATTCACTGATAACCTTCTTATAGTAATGAAATGGACGAAATTGCATCAAGAGCTAATCAAGAACTAGTTCTAATTCATTTCAGAGTAATTTAGCTGCTGTTACACATACATGTGCACACATCCTCTGTAAATTATATTGTTAATGGCCATGCAGTCCGACTCATTTCCTTGTAATTTCTCATTCCTTGCCTTCACACTGTAGCATATTTAAGCTGCTTCACTTTTCAGTTTTATTAACTGTTCTGTTAAGAAACGAAAAGTCAGAGAAACAAACCTTAAAGTAGTTCACATTAAGTTAGTGAAACTGTTGGCTCAGTAAAATAAATTCCCTGTTCTTCCTTACTAATCAAACTAATTTCTTTTCTTTCACTCAAATCTGTTTTTCATTTCCTCTCACTCTGGCTTAATAAAAATAACTTGTTTCTAAACCCGTTAAAATGTAAATTATGTAACTTTCGCTCGAATCGTGTAGTTAGACACTCCGTCCTAATTAATTATTACATTGGAAACTCTTTAATTGCAAGTACCGATACGTTCAAGGATTCAGGTGTTCTATTTCGGTCTGACCTTCATCCCTCTTCCCATGTTGATCACGTAATACAAAGGGTACTAGGAAAGTTTTGCAATATGATGCAACAATGAATCACAGGAAGCTGCTTGTTGCTGCATGTTGAGACATGTTCATACGTGCATAGTAGCCGCCGCGCCAAGTCGATGGGCTCAGTTATTCGTTAGTAGTGAGAGTGTAAAGTGCTTGCGATGGCATCGTGGTCACGAAATGAGATAAGGACAGTTTTGCGGTATAATTTCGTGCGTGGTTTAACCATAGACCAGTGCTTAGAAGAAATGACTCTTGCACTAGATGATGATTGTCCACATCGTACAACGATATTCAGGTGGTATAGAGAATTCCAAAGGGGAAATTTCACTCTGGGGGATTCTGAGAGGCCGGGAAGGCCACGAACGTCAGTTACGGAGGAAAACGTTACTGCTGTGAGGAAAATGCTTGACGAAAACAGGCGAGTGACCTACCAACAGATAGAGGATACTTTGGGCCTAAATGCACCAGCAATTCGTTCGATTCTGCAAGATCATTTGCACGTGAAGAAACTTTGTTCTCTCTGGGTGCCGCTTCAACTGACTGAAGAGCAGATGACACGACGTGTGACTTGGTGCCGGGAGATGTTAAAAAAGTTTGATAAGGGACAATCTCGGTATGTGAACAACATCGTGACAGGTGACGAGACTTGGCTGTACTATTACGATCTGCCGACCAAGGCTCAAAACAAAGTTTGGGTCTTTGATGATGACAACACACCCGTAATTGTCAGAAAATCCCGATCTGGAAAGAAGAAAATGATAGCTGTATTTTTCAAATCGAGTGGAATTGTGAAACGTGTCGTTTTGGACACGCAGAAGACAGTCACAGCTAAGTGGTATACTGAACAATGCCTGCCTAAAGTCATTGGATCTATGAAGAACCTGCGGCCAAAGTCAAGAATGGACACCTGGTACCGCCATCGCGATAATGCTATAGCTCACCGCGCCAAAGCCTGCACCGAATATTTGACCACGACAGGACTGAAACTTCTCGAGCACCCTCCCTACAGTCCAGACCTTGCTCCCTGCGACTTTGCACTGTTCCCGCATGTGAAAATGAAGTTAAAAGGGAGGCGGTTTTCCAGTGATGAGGACCTTCTCCGGGCTTGGGACAACGAGTGTGCTTTACTCCCTAGTGAAACTTGGCAGAACTGGTTTAAAGATTGGTTTCAGAGGATGGAGAGGTGTATTGAATGTAGAGGAAATTACTTTGAAAAAATTAAATAAACAAAGCTGTATTGCAAAACTTTCCTAGTACCCTTTGTATCTCACACTCCTAAACTTTTTGGATTAATCAAGCGTTCTTCCTCTGTTTTCAAGAGTGACAAAGTTATAATTCTTCTCTACAAGCAGCTTATACTTCCCAATTTTGATTATTGTGATACTATTTGGTCCCCACAACAGGAATATCTTTCTCACAGACTTGAGAGAATTCAAATTAAATTCTTATGCTATCGAAATCACATTGCCTTTCACCTTCGAAATTATGGAGCTCTTTGTGGTCGTTCAGAATCATTCCTCTTCACTCTAGATGACAACTCCATGGGTCTCTTTTTGTCTACAATATCATAAACTCTGTTATCGATTCTCCATCTCTTCTTGAACAAATACCTTTCACTGTACCCCGTTTGAATTCTCGTTACAAAACTAATTTTTTACTGCCTGTTCCTTGTACTCATCACTTACTTGTTAGTCCTCTGTTTCGTTTCCTTCAGGTATTGAACAATTAGAATATTGATTTTACTCTTAATTCATTTATCTATAAGAATTTGCTCCGTACTCTGTTTTCTTAATGTAAATTTTGTGTATATTTTAATTCTAGTTTTGTATTTTCTGTAACTCCTAGCGTTCTCACCTTAATTTAGGGTCTGTATGCCCTGTGTGTGAGAAATGTGTATATATAAATAAATAAATAACTCAGATCGTTTAAAGAGTGAAATAAATGCATGCATGCCATTTAGGAAGTTTAAGCTATAATTGAACCATTCTTATCCGTTCATAGGCTCCTGATAACATTGATATTGGTAAGCTGGCTACGTACTAGTCTTACAAACTCTCCAGCACAGAGACAACACATTTCCAATCTTTCTTCGTTTTCAAAGTCCATTTTCCATTCGAACATCGTCCACTCCGGTCACCGAGGACATATTGCACTCACTGTGGAAACGAATTATTCTCTCTCAAGTAAGTATCTCTATTTCTCTAGGGACGATTTTGATTGAATACTAATCTTTGAATTTCTAGTAAGCTGAACTACAGTAAATTAAACTGGCATGAAAAATAATTAAATAAGGAAAAGTAACCCAACCACCATAAAGCTGTTTTGCCTATCAACAATGTTAATAAAGAGAAATAGGATTTTTTAAAAAAATTTTAAATGAAAACCCCAAACATGAAAGATATTAGAACCTATAGTACTTAGTACCGTGCATGGTACTAAGATTGAAAAGATGAACGAACATACTTCTTAAAATTAGACTTTAATTTCTGTACACTGTAATTGCAATTTTCAGAAAATGGGTGTGAATGGAAGTTAAAGGAATAAATGAGGAAGAAGAAAAGTTGGTTCTGTGATTTTAAAGTTGGATAGTAAAAGGATGCTGACTGGCTGCGGCACTCGTCGGGGGGGGGGGGAGAGAGAGAGAACCCAGTTTTTGTAGATTCAGACGAAGCAATATTTGTGATGTGCTTATGCCAAGAGAGAGAGATTAGAAGTCAGGGTAATCCCTAATAGAGATACGTAATCTTGTCTAAATATCTGAATGTCATCTAAAACGACATTGCAGGCTCCTTTTTGCGAGATATAAACTGAGTTTTAGGATTGAAATTAACTAAATTATCTTTGCCCCATTGAAGAATTACCTGGAGATCAGCACTAAGAAATTGGTAGTAGATATTCGAGAAGTTAAAGCCATTTGTGCAGGGCAAGGGCTCTCAAACTGGAAGGTGGAATGCAATGTGCTGTCATCAGCAAAACTATGGATACAAAAAACAGCTGGAAAACGAGAAGATGGCAGCTTATTTAGAAGAACGTTATGCCAAACACGATCAAAAGCCATTGAAATGTCAACAGCAGCTGCTTGAGTTTTACCAAGTTTTCCACTGAATTTGTCCATAGATGGGTAACAAATCAGTATATAAACAATGGATTGACGACGCTGACTTAATCCGTACCGGTGATTATTGATCAGATGGAAGGTTTCTAGACAGTTTAGAAGCTGGCGTATAATGGATTTCTTTAGAAAGAGAAGTAAGTGCAAAGGGACGACCATAATTGGATGGGAGGGATTCCACACCCTTTTAAGGAACTGGCTAGATATGAGCAAATTTCCAGAAAAGTAGGATGCTAGTAATTCAGCTTTATCTTCAGCTGAGGAGACAACAGAACTATCAGAGGTCAGAGTACAGATAGGCAAAAGTTTTTTTGCCTATCTGCAAGTATTCTGGTCTGCCATAGCCAATAGCTTTGGCAGACCAGAATACTTGACTATCGTTTGGACAAGAAGCAAGTTTTCTACTATTAGCCTGTTTCAAATTTAATTTGGACTCCTTAATACCTGCTTTGCAATTGTTCGTAGCTGCCAAGTTCATGATTATATTACAGCACGATCTCCAGGTCAGAGGAGTTTACAATAAATCATGAATACAATCGTTAATCGTATGTAGCAGTCACGCAGGCTTGAACCATGGTCCACTGAAATAGCATGTTCCACTGCAACTCCGCTTCTGACCACTCGGCTATGCCTGGCTTTCGAAAAGCTGAAGATCAGATAACTATAAACAGGAAGAAATCATAAGCTTTTTCGCAAAAAAATCCACACTACACTAAAAATTATATTTCACTGACAACACACACATTAATTTACGTGTGTTGTCAGTGAAATGCAGTCATAGGATTATTTACCAGTACATCTTGCTTCCAAAAATTTGCACACCTAGAATTTTTCTGTCCGTGGATTTCAGTTTGAACTGTCTGTGACATCATCTGATTATGATTGCCTCAAGAAAGATATATTGTTGCCCTCTTCAGAAATGTTGAGTCAAAGTTTTGTTTACAACAATGGTACTGCTGTCCATACTTCGCTGCAAGAAATTTACTGTACGAATTCAGCGTCTCCACCAAGACCTTCAGGCGATCATTAGCCGCAATAGGTTATGGGAGCCGCCGACCCACCAGAGTCCCATTGCTAACACCACGACACAGGATCTACGCCTCAACTGGGCGAAAGAACATCGGCACTGAACCTTGGATGATTGGAGACCGGTCTCCTGATCCGACGATTCCCGTTTCCAGTTATTTCGAATAGACAGGAGGGTGCGTATCTGGCGGAAACCGCACGAAGCTATGCACTAGTTATGTCAACAAGAAACTGCTCAGGCAGGTGAACGGTCGGTAATGGTCTGGGCGTGTTTAACTGGCACACGTTGGGACCTCTGGTACGTCTAAACGCATCTGTGAACGGTCCAGGTTACGTGTCCATCCTTTCAGACAATCTGCATCTCTTCATGGTCATCGTGCACCTACAGGGCAATGGACTCCTTCAGCAGGACAATGCACCTCCCCACAGAGCCGTGATGACTAGAACATGGTTCGAAAAGCATTCCGCAGATTTTACCACAATGGAATGAACTCCCCATTCACCGGACATGAACCCTGTGGAGTATCTTTGAGATGTTGTGGAAAGGTCCGTTCGAGCTTTGTATCATCCACCAAGGAATGCGACGGAATTATGGATAGCGGTGCCGCAAACATGGATGGAAATACCTGTGAAATGCTTTCGTGAACTAGTGAACTCAATGCCTCGCCGTGTGACTTCCCTTATCCGGTTGAAAGGTGGGCCTACCCGTTACTAGGTAGGCATCCCATCATTTCTGCCCACTCAGTGTATATGCAGTACGGCGCGGCGCCTATTTTACACGGTGCCTATGGCAAGTTCCACACTTGCTTACCCCTAGGCTCGACCCTGGCTATACGCTTGAGTGTGCGGCGCATCGTCATTTGGGACACTGTTTTTGCATTCCCCATATTGTATTGTGATGTCAACTGTCGCACATTGACCTGCCGTACAATGCGCTGCATCCTTCGCTCACCATGAACATCCACTTTGCGTAATCATTTGCAATTCTGTAGCGGAGGTGGTTTGACACGTTGTACACCATTCATTGTATACCTTAACCACAGTGGGCCGTGAGCAACCGATAAGACATACCGTTTCAAATATGGAAGCACCTAAAGCACGAGCTCCCACAATCATGCCATTTTGAGACTCCTTGATACCTTGATCACATCCCATAACTGCTACTTTATCACTTTGACTTGCATGACCAGATGCAAATTACCGCGTCTCTAGCATACGAATCTGTTCGGCTATTTACACAGCGAGTAATACGGCATAGTTCATTACGGACGAGGTAGTCATAATCATCTCACACTCATGGTCTTGCTGAGTTGGTTTGATGTGTTTCGGGATCGGGTTGGTTAGTTAATTATATTAATATTAATTTATTAATAATTAATTATTTTTTTAAATTTGTTATATAGGTAGTATTTATTTATTTTATACACTGGTGTTTAAAGAAAGTGCATAACCCCTTAAAATTGCAATTGTTGTCCGAATAACGTAAGTACATGGCAATATTTCTTACAGATTGCATCAGATAAGATTGATACGGGTAGGTGATGACGTAATATTGCATCAGCTGTTACTTTCAGCTATATAAGGACGCTCTGCACGAGTTGCAATCATTCGTTGCTTGTGTCAGGATAGCGAGTTACGTGCAGTTGACGCCACGAAGAAAGAGTGCTATTGTTGCTTTACTTGAGGAAAGATTATTATTATTATTATTATTATTATCAGTTTATTTAACAAACACCCCTGAACAGAAATTTCCTAGGAGGGTGGCGCATACATACATCACTTATTAGAGTGTAACAGGATTAAATATCAGCAAATACATAAGATATATACACATAGAGGAAGAATTACATACAGACATCCTGCATTCACAGAAAAATTACAAACCAATATATGTACATAGAAAAATTACAAAATTACAAAACAATGTACATACATAGAAAAATGACATCGTCATTTACACTA
The DNA here is from genome assembly GCF_048544385.1 of Mastigoproctus giganteus. Lineage (NCBI taxonomy): Eukaryota > Metazoa > Arthropoda > Arachnida > Uropygi > Thelyphonidae > Mastigoproctus > Mastigoproctus giganteus. The sequence goes on along the minus strand of NC_143579.1, from coordinate 153,997,026 downwards.
TGAATTGGTCCTCATTTTTATTCTCTGAACAAAAGGAATACCCTCAGTCCTATAACAGTCTTTTGGAAACACAATATATCGTTCATTTAAGATTTTTATGAGTTCGGCACTTGAAGTCTTTCTTCAATTACTTTCTTTATCATATTTGTAGTTCTGTGTAGATGTTCTTCCCGTCATATTGCTTATACAGGGTGTTTCAGTTAAACGTTTCAGAACTTCTAAGAGGGGTAGGGTACATCCTGACAACTCGAAATCATATAGCAGTGTGGGGTCGGAAATGCTTTCCTGAAGCGGTGTTGTACACAGAAGCACCATAAACAAAAGAGACCGTAAGTGAGAAATCGTTTTAATAATACATGAAAAGAAGCAAAAGGTACATGGATTAAAGTAAGTGTTCGAAGTTTCTTCCACGGGCTACAATGCACGCCTCACATCTCCGACGCATGGACTTCGAATTTCTTGAACAAGAACGCCAAGTTAGTAGGATGGATGATTACACGAACGCAGAGTTAGCCGATATGCATTTGGCGTACGGGGCTGCAAATTGTAGTGGGCCAGCCGCACAGCGTTTGTACGCGGAACGATATCCGACGAGGCGTATTCCCAGTCATAATTTCTTTGCAAGACTGCACCAGAGGTTAGCTGAGAGAGGTTCATTTGAAAGAGCTGACAGGGACAGGGTAAGAACAGCACGGACTCCAGCCGTCGAACAGAATGTGCTGCAGCATGTACAGGGGAATCCAAGAACGAGTACACGAAGTCTAGCAAACGCAGTGGGGGTTTCCCATTGCAGCGTCTGGAGGATTCTCCGAGAACAAGACATGCATCCGTTTCACGTGCAGCGTATCCAGACACAGCAACCGGAGGATTATGCACCTCGTATTGCTTTCGCACAGTGGTACCTTGGAAAATGTGCTACAAATCCCCTTTTTCCTGCTGAAGTGTTGTTTTCCGATGAGGCATCCTTCACAAGGGAAGGAATTTTCAACACGCATAACGACCATATCTGGGCGGTCGAGAACCCGCATGCAATACGACGTCGTGCAGCACAGATTCGATTTTCGGTCAATGTATGGGTCGGTATTATGGGAGATCACCTCATCGGACCTTACCTGTTACCGTGTCGTCTAACCGGACCTATCTACTTGATCTTTCTGCAGCAAGTATTGCCACAACTTTTGAGAGATGAACAGATTTCTGCATCGACGCAACAGACAATGTGGTTCCAACACGATGGAGCCCCTGCCCATTATAGCGGAGATGTTCGTAACTACCTGGATGTCACATTTGGTCAACAGTGGATCGGACGTGGTGGTCCCGTGCGTTGGCCTGCTCGGTCACCCGACCTATCATGTCTTGATTTTTATTTCTGGGGTCATATGAAATCGCTAGTTTATGACACCCCTGTTGACAATGCTGAGGAGCTGGTTGCAAGAATCGCAGTAGCTGCCGAAGAAATTCGAAATTCGCCTGGAGTATTCCAGAATGTTCGGATGTCCATGCGTCGGAGATGTGAGGCGTGCATTGTAGCCCGTGGAAGAAACTTCGAACACTTACTTTAATCCATGTACCTTTTGCTTCTTTTCATGTATTATTAAAACGATTTCTCACTTACGGTCTCTTTTCTTTTTATGGTGCTTCTGTGTACAACACCGCTTCAGGAAAGCATTTCCGACCCCACATTGCTATATGATTTCGAGTTGTCAGGATGTACCCTACCCCTCTTAGAAGTTCTGAACGTTTAACTGAAACACCCTGTAGAGTGCCTTGTAATCAGTCGACAGTGAGTAGATTTCTTTCCAAACTCAAGAATACTGGTGCTACTGACAGGAAAAACGGAACCGGGCGCAAACGAGTCTCTACTCCAAAACATGACCGCGTTTTTGAAGCGCTTATGCCTTAAAAACCGTAAAGCTCCTTCGTCTGAGCTGAAAAGAGAATGGGAAGAACATACACGAGTGGTAGCAAGTGCAGTAGCAGTCAGAAGACGCCTCTTCAAAAATGGACTTGTCGTCCTAAGAAGAAGCCCAATTAATTTGGCGTAAGGAGCATGTCAAATGGATCTCCCGAGCAGTGGAAGTCAGTTATTTTCTTGAATGAGAAGAAATTCCACCTGCATGGCTGATGAGAGACAAACGATCCGCCGTAGACGTGGTGAAGAATAGCATCCAGACTGTATGGTGTCTACAGTGAAATTCCCTACCAGCCAAATGATATGGGGGTGCATTTCGTATCACCTGCAGTTTATAAAAGGATCCGTAAATGACAATGGATACCTGACTATATTGGAAGGCAAATTGTTGCCAACCATTAGAGACCATTTCAACCTGCCAAGTAACTGCATCTTTCAGGACGACCCTACTTCTTGCCATCGGGCGAAAAGTGTAAGTAGGCACTTCTGTAATTACGTTAGCTTCATTTCTGCATTAGAGGTTCGACAGTAATGTGTTTACATTTGATACAGGTGAAAAAATGGTTGGAAGAATAGCTCATTACACCTCTTAGATGGCCAGGAAACAGTCCGGACCTGAATCCTATAGAGACCTCTTGGCAGCGTGTGGATCTGCAGTTGCCAGAAAGAAACCAAAGACCCTTCGTGAACTTGAGAAAGCCATAATTAGTGTTTGGAACCACGAACTATCAGTTGATTATACTTCAGAAATTGATCTGGTCAGGTGTGCTGCTTTCATTAGGGTCAGAAGCAGTTCAACTAAATATTATTATTATTATTATCTGTTTATTTCCATAAGGAAACCACCCCGGGACGGCAAAGTGCCAGGAGGGTGCTAAGTACATATCAGGGTACGAGATACTACGTGCAGTGGGTTACATATACTGAACACGTAGTCTCGTCCCGAAATATTATATACACATTTTATGTTTAATGTGTGCAGTATTTACACATTAATGATTCTGTACATACATTATACAGCTCATATATTTACAATTCACTAATAATTCCACATATAACTTACATATTAACATAACTGTTACAGAAGGTATATTTTTACAGTCAACAGATTATTATTGTTCTTAAAGCAGAAAGCTTCACTTTTATTCACAATTCTTTAGTACTTTGCAGCCGATTCATATTTCAGTAAGTCTGTACGAATCCTGGAAGATCTCTTTCCGGTATGCTGCATCCTCACACAGTTTTTCGGCATCTATCTGTAGTGAGTTAAATATTCTCGCTGCATTTGATGGGAAGAATCTTTGCAGGCTACTAAGATTGTTCAGGACTGAACGCAGTGGATTATTTAGTTCTCCGCAACGTCTAGCAGTGGCACGCGGTTTAACTAGAATATTATCCAGGACTGGAGCATCCACTCTGCCTGTGAGCATTTGTGCGAGAGTGTGTATGTTCCTGTTAATTGTCCGCTGCATCCAGGGTGTGATGTTAAGGTTTGAGTAGAGAATGGCCCTTGAGATAGTAAAAGGGTGGCCAGCAACTCTGTTAAGCCATCGCAAGAACCAGTACTCGATCCCAAGGACGGACTTATAATGTGAATCTGGAGCTGAAGACCAGATTTGCGAGGCATACATTGCAATTGGCAGGACACACATTAAAATGTACTTGGTCGCTAGCTGAGGATCCCTAATTCCTACCAGTTCCTGCCTAGTAGCCCATAAAGCGGCGAATATTTTTGTCTTCATATGGGCGAAGTGTTGAGCAAAGGTGAGTCTGTCATCCCACTTAAGACCCAGGTCCAGGTGAGAGTGCACTTTTTCCACACTAGACCCGTTCACAGAGATTGAGATGTCATTTTTATTCTGCTTGTAACTTATGGTCATTTGGGCAGACTTCTGTGCATTAATACGGAGCCCGATGCAATCCAGGTAGCTCTCAAATTCTCGGATTGTGCTATTTGCCATCTGGCAAATACTTTCTGCTGATTCATGGTCTTTGGAAGTGATGAAGAATTTTACATCGTCAGCATATGTTATAAAATTGTAGTACCGTGCAAGAAACGGCTCCAGGACGGCCGCGAAGAGAGTAGCCGAAAGAACTCCCCCTTGAGGCACTCCTTGCGAGATGGTAAAGCAAGATTGTAGCTTTTGGTGCTTAACAATAAGTTTCCTATGTTCTAGCAGGCTGGTTATTATAGTTAACAGATTTCCTCTTACATTAAAATAATTCTTTAAAATCGCAATGAGCGCTGGAATTGAGACGTTGTCGTAGGCTGCGGAGATATCCAAAAAAATAATATCAATTTGCTTTTTCTCATTTAGTGCTTTCTGCACGCGAAAAAGGGTTTCCAGTAAGTTTGTTATTGTTGATCTACCTGAAATAACTGAGTGCAAATGTGGTGGTCTATGGCTGAAGCAGTGTTGATTGATGGTGGGAAGAAGCGCTTTTTTGAATACCTTCTGTAGGGTGCAACTAACAGAAATTGGTCTGTAATCCTTAGCCAATTTTTGGGTGTTTAATCTTTGGTATTGGGGTTACAATGTAATTTTTCCAAGCTTGCGGGAAAGCTCCTGACCTGATGATTTTCTGATAGATGTGCAGTAATAGATCTATTATAAATGGGCTACTTATTTTAAGGATGAACATTGGAAATTTGTCTGGTCCAACAGTGGCCTTATTGGGCAGATCGTTGATTGCTTTCATTACGCTCTCTTTGGTGATTAGTATTTCACTCAATGGAGGTCTTGTTGGTTCCTCTCTTGCCGAATAGTTTCGCTTGTTTAAATCTTTCAGGAATTCCAAAATTTTGTTACCATTATCAGTGTTCTCAATTTGATTCAGTCCATGCAGGTTACTAAAAGTGTTATTAGCCCATTCCTTGAAAATGCATTCTGTCATATTCTCTGTGCTATTTCTATTGCTAGTAATTCTTTTTGCTCGTTTTAGTTTGTTATGAATAACACTGCAGTGTGCCTGTCGTTTTGCTTTGATGAAATGTGCTCTTTCTTTCTTATAACGAATGTGATCGGCAGGATGACCCGTTCTTTGCCATTTTCTATACAGTTTTTGCTTCCTGAGGAAACTTGCTTTCAGTTGTGGGTTAAACCATTCTTTTGTTCTCTCAGATATTTTGATTTCTTTTGCTGCTCCTTCCAATGCTGTTTGGTATAGCTTTTTAGTGATCCTTTCTAAAGCTTCGTCTACTGGCTTTTCTTGCAGGTCATTCCAGTTGTAACTAGTCAGGTGACTGAGAATGACCTCTGCATTAATATACTTCACGGAGAAAAGATACTTACTTTGCTTTTCCCAGTTCGTGTGGTTACCCTGCATGTATTTGTGTATCTTCAGTGCTGCTTCTATTTCAATAGGATTGTGGTCCGACTTAAATTTTATGCAGTTTTGCGTTAGCCTTATGTCTAAGGAACTATGGTACAACAGGTCAAGTTGCTGCATTCCCCTTGTTACTGGTGTCGGAAGCTGCGTTAAGTGCAATGCACCCAATGTAGCATCCAGCTCTTTCTTGGCCTCCCTGTGTTTCGGAAGAGGCAAATTAAAATCTCCCGCTATTATTGTGTCGACTGATGGCTTTAGATTTGCAGCTAGCCAAGCATAGAGTTCGTTTTCTTGTCTCCTTTGTGTGCTCAGGTGGGAGGTATATGATGCATATCTGTATTTTCACGTGCTCTTTTGAAAAGGTAACGCAAATCCCTTCAAAATTATTTGAATTGGTTTTTCGTTCTCTTATAGACTGGTATTTATTTTGATAGCAAATTATAACTCCCCCTCCTCGCCTATCTGTTCTTCCGGTTCCCACACATTTGCAGTTTGCTGCCGCAGTTAGCCGATCTAACTGTTTTCCATTTCCCAACCAGGTTTCGATTAGGCAAATGAAATCCAGGTCCCCGTACATCATCATCGTTTGTAGGGTGTGGAGCTTATTTGAGATGCTCCTCACGTTTTGTGCAAACAGGTGGATGTGATGTTCTGCATCCCCAGCTGGGGGTAGTTTTCTTGATTGCTATTGAGCCCGATTCCTTGCATCATTTTTAACCAGTGGTCTGGCCCATCTGTCTCTGTAGGGCTTGACTAAGGTACCTACTGGCCAGGCGCTTACGTTTTGTAGGCGAGTTGCCTTATCTGGTGGACAAGAGATTATAAAGGAGGAGTAAGCTGGGTGTCGTGTTTTCACTTGCTTTACTTCCACAGTTATCCCATGTTCGCCCTCACACATGGCTTTAATATTTTTGGGCTGTGTTGTGGGTCCCAGCCTTGATACAAAAATTTGCTCTCTGGTTGCAACGGAAGTAATGTTGTACATTTCAGAAAACCGTTTGTTTGTTTCTGGTGTGTTACAGGAAGACACATTAATACTTTCTCTGTGAACTGGATTATGTCGTCGGCTGTCCTCGGCAAGACTAGGCATGAAATTTTGGGATGGGCGGGTTTTTCTACCCTCAAAAGTGTTATGCTTTTTAGGTAGCATAGTGATGTGCGCATAAGTGAGTGGGTTTGCAGGAACATGATTTGAGGGGGAAGATGTAACTCTCGCGATCGTACTCTTGGAATACATGGATGCCCCAATCATTTCAGTTGATTCCTGTTGTCCTAATATTTCTGAGACTTCTTTATTTTGGTTTCGACTTTTCCTAGTGGAATGTGTGGAGCCATTTCCTTGTGCTGCCCCTAAAGTTTCACTGGATTTGGTGCTATTGCTTGCGAGGTCCTGCTGCAAACAGACAGTTCCCGGCTGGGCTTGAAATTCACATATTATTTGGCTGTCTTGTAGTTTTGCAATTCGTTCTGATATGTTTTCCCCCGAATTAAATTCTTTTCTTGTCTTCTGTTTCTGATTTTGAATGCTTTCTGTCCTCCTGTACAATCCATGCATACCACTTCTACTTTTCTTTGGGTAGCTCTGCCTCGCATAGCAAGTTTCGTCGGTTACGGGGGCCGCTGAGCCACCTTGTGCAACGAGGACTGATTCAAAGCATCCTAGCTTTTCCTCCAGTCGTTTAAGGGTGTGCAATATTTTACTGTTTTGTTCTTTGAGAAGAAAATTCTCTTCCTGCAGTTCCTGTAGCATTTTATGTACAGGGATGAAATTGCTCGCGAGGTTTTCAGCGTATTCCACAGCCTGCATCGAAAAGGGGCTGATGCAGTCTGCAAGGATATCCTTTAATTCCGTACGCGAGACATATTCTTTACGGTTCTCCTCCTGCCTTTCATCCGGGCTATGATTGCTCCTCTGTCTAGCGAAAGCCCCTTCAGAGTGCTCGCAGTCTTCCGGGCAAATATCGCATCCCAAGGTTTCAAAAATTGATCCTTCAGGATGGCCCAAGATGCCATTTCCAAGGTCAGTCTGAGAGAGGATTTCTCTTGTTGCTTGTTCAAGGTCATTGTTTGTTTGTTGTTTGTTTGGTTGGTTTTTAGGAGCATTAGCAACTAAGGCCATATTGCTCCGGGATATGCGGTGGTCATTCCTTAACCTTTCCGCATCCTCCGTATTTGGTGGTGATGGGCTCGAACCCCGGTCTAATCAAGAAGCGTGTGCTGCGCACTGCTGCTCCTTCCCACCTGGCTACGGAGGCGCCTCAAGGTCATTAATCTGTTCTGTGCATGAATCTTCACAAATGACTTCATTAGGTAATTCTTCATTATTTTTCCCTGTTTGTTGCTTACAAGCGTTACATTCAAACTTGCGTTTTCTAGTTTTATTTAATCTCTTAATATCTACAGAAGTACAATCAGGCTTATTGCAATAGTTTTTGTGACAAGTAACGCATTTAATTATGAAGTCATCATTGGTCAGACATATGCAGCAAGTAAGCGGCACGGCTGATGCGCTGAAATCTGTCATTCTGAAATGCAAATGGGAGCCGGAATTTCAGTAATTTCGAGGCAGGTAGTCTTTAGTACAACAAGATTGGGCACTTCTATCGTTCGATGACTAGCCTATGAAATATGCAGGTGGAAATGGGGGAGGTTTTAATCCCTAACTTTGTCACAGTTTGACCTTGTCCAGAGCTTAAGTGCCGTATTGCCTTAAGCAGAATATTGCTATGTTCCGCTGCACTGAATCGCTATAAACCAACCGTTCCTTTCAACTATTACACGAAGTATGAATGCTTAAAATCAAGATTAGACATATTACCTGTTCAGGATTCCATTAGTAGACACTATATCCAGATTCCACTTCTCATAAGCTCTCTGTCAATATGCAGTTCATTTATGATTCTTTCAGATTAACTTAGGTATTTGAGTATTTTTAGGAGCACATAATTCAGTAACTCACTGACCTTCGCCTCCTAGCGGCCATGCACACACCTTGTGAACTTTTCATTTTGTTTTCCGTTAAAAATGATAAACTGAAGCAAACTGAGGGCTTCTGATAACATTTCAGCCATAATTGTCGTGTTTACCAAAACCGTTGTATAAAGGTTGCAAATGCTCATTTTGGAATATTTTTAGGGCACTTGTCAAATATTACTTAGCTTTGCCTTAACTATTAATAAATGTCTTTTGTTTATATTTCTATTTGTGATGCTGGTCATTAATGTAACATACCATCGCGAAAAACGGTTAGAAATGTGAAATTCCTAGGTGATGCACTTTCCTTGAACACCAGTGTGTATGTAATATTTATTTCATTTATTATATATAGTAACGGTCCCCGCGTATGCTAGAGCACGAGAAACTGCACCATCCGCTTGAGATCACATGACTACAGTCTTGAATGAAGATAACTTTAGAAATTCTTCCAGTCATCCACGGAATCCAACCCGGACTTTTCGAAACGAGTGGCAGATGGCGATGTATCCTGCCGACTAGGCTGCCAGAGAGAGCTGGGACAATCGTAATAGAAATGCCCAGTTGTAGTGGTTCAAAAGAGCTGTGGAGTGGCTGTCACTTTCATTTCAATTATGCTGTTTTCAGAACATACCCATTAACTGACATAATAAATCCTTCTGAATAAAAGATTGTTTGTTTTTTTGCAGCATTAGCAACTAAGACCATATTGCTCCGGGGATATGCGGTGGTCATTCCCTGACCTTTCCGCATTCTGCGTATTTGGTGGTGACGGGCTCGAACCCCGGTCTAACCAAGAAGCGTGTGCTACGCACCGCTGCTCCTTCCCACCTGGCTACGGAGGCGCCTCTCTGAATAAAAGAAGGTTGACATTTTCCCTATGGGTTTTTCGCTGTTGGAATGGATTATCAGAAAGCGTAGGGTAAATCCCGATATTGTTTCCTTTCCGGGTCGTTTACATGAAGCAATATAAAGTCTGTGCCAGTATTTTCTGATAGGGAACATGCTGGATTCCAACAAGGGGAATTCAGATTATCAGGTTTCATGAGATTTTAGTTTCCTTCAGCGCTCGGGCTTCCACGTCCACCACGGAGCCCAAAAGCCCATCCCTTTTGAAAGTTGCCAAAGCATCATACCCAAAACTCCGTCGGCCTGAATCTGTTTCTCAGACCATGAGGGCAGCGGCGTGTCACTGCCATGCCATTATCCTCATGCAGGGGAACCCAGTAGCCGAATGATTCTGGGCGAGTCGATTGGTCCTGGAACCTAGGCTATTAGCGCTGGATCCTAGTGATGTTAATCTAAAGAGCAGCAGGAGCATCATTGGGAGGTCCACCTCACCATGTACAGCTGCCCATTGATAGAACAAACGTTGACACAATATTTAAAAGAAACAAGCAAATTGCTTTATTCAAGCCAGAAGAGAGGCACAAGACCAGAAGAGAGGGACATAACTAAACCTCCCAGACGAGCGAAGATAACATTCTGAGAGTTAGCAACCTGCTTGGTCTGTTTAGGATTGATTTTCCCAAAAGTGTTTTCTTGAGGAGATCATTAATTTGTCTTCTTTCAAAACTTCTTTTGAGTCATAACTAAAGTTGGACATGGGTCAAGTGTAGCGCGATTTCTTTTTTTTTGTTTTTTGTATTTTTCAATTTAGCAACTTTGAAAAGTACCCATATGACTTTTCTGCTCTTAAAAATGGATCGAAATATTTTCTTTTGCACAAAATTACCTTGATCCGAATGTGGTGAAGAAACGACGAAAATAGCATTTTGGAGATATTAGTAGTAGTAGTGGCATGTGATGCAAGAAAGCAAGTGTATGAGCTTATGCAGCATCAGCCAAGAAAAAAAAAAAAAAAAAAAACCACACCATTCCTTCCAAAATCCAGTCCAGTTCCTCCTTAATTTATTCAACCTATCAACTTCCACAACGACAGATGGAAGTTTGTTCCATCAATTAACCACCCGCTGGCTAAAGGCAAATTTCCGCACATCTATCCTACATCTGTCATTTCTTAATTTGAATTTATATCCCCTTAGGTTCGTAATCTGAACAAGTGGAAGGATCCCATCAGAATTCAGCGTGCTCAACCCATTCAAGGCCTTATACACCTCAATCAGATCACCGCGCAGATGCCTAGTCTCCAGCCGCTGCAATTTGCAGAACTTAAGATTCTCTTGGTAAGAGGATCCCTTCATTCCCCTCACCAATCTTATTGCCCTTCTCTGTACACGCTCAAGCAAATCTACATCCTTCCTAAAATGAGGCCTCCAGACCTGTACACAGTACTCAAGACGTGGCCTGACCATTGCCTTATACAGAGGGATAATCACCTCCTTTTCCCTGCTAGCAAAATTCCTATATATCATTGACAAAACCCAATGACCTGCCCTGGCAGCCTGTCTGCATTGCTCAGAAAACTTCATATCTGATTGCACAATTACTCCCAGGTCTTTTTCATTTTCTACCACCTTAAGTGTAGTACCACACAGTTGGTACGTTTCTCTCGGGTTACTTCTACCCGTATACAGTACTTTGCATTTGTCAAAGTTAAATTTCAGTTGCCACTTCTTAGTCCATCTGACCAAATTATACCTACATCAATATCATTGATAAATATACAAAACAACAGTGGACCCAACACCGGAACCTGTGGAACTCCACTAATAACATTAGTCAACGAAGAGCAGCGCACATTGATTACCACCCTCTGTCTTCTCCCACTCAACCATCCTTTTATCCATTGTAGCAACTTATCCTTAATACCATTCTGGTCCAATTTGTACAGTAGTTTTCCATGCGCAACAGTGTCAAAAGCTTTCCTGAAATCCAAATATATGATATCAAAATTATTTCTTGCATCCAGTTACTTTGTAACCACATCATAATAACCAATCAAATTTGTCAGACAAGACTTTCCCTTAACAAACCCATGATATGTCTGAATTATTGCTGCAGTCTTGTCTAGATGATCCTGCAATGCATCTTTAACCAGTGACTCCATTATTTTACCCGGAACAGAAGTTAAACTAACTGGTCTGTAATTACCCGTGTCACCCTTCGATCCCCCTTTGTGAATTGGGGAGACATTTGCACATCTCCAGTCCGTGGGGACTTCCCCTGAGTCCAAGGATGCTCTCTTAATTATGGCTAAGGGTTTGCTTAGTTGCTTTGCCGCCTCCTTTAATATAACTGGATAGATCCCATCCACCCCAGGTGCCTTTCTTATGTTTAACTTCAACAATTTCTCCTCCGCTCTCAGTTATTACAAAATCATTAAGCACCTTGCTACAATTTGATAACCTTCTGCCATTTTCAAACCTTAATAACTCCTCATGTGTGAATGTAGATGCAAAATACTCATTCAGTTTGTTTGCTATCTGAGCAAGATCATCAACAGTCGAACCATCGATGTAAAGTGGACCAATCAGATCATCCCCTTCCTTTACTTATAAGTAAAGAAATCCTTGCTGTTTTTCTTAGCATCTTTTGCCACGGATTTCTCGTAATCTACCTTCGCCTGCCTAACCTGCTTTGTGACCTGATTACAGACTAGCTTATATCTGCCATGGGCTTCTCTGAGTCGCTTGATAATTTATATGCATGCCATGCATTTTTCTTCTCTGTTACGAGTCTCATTAGTTCATTTGATAACCATTTAGGCCTAAACCTTGAACAATATTTCTTAATAGGTATGAAACTTTTAGTAGCATCCAGTTTCACTTCTATAAAATGTTTTCCTGATATCACTAGTTCGAAGATATTTTACTCTGTGCATGCCCTCTCGCCCTCCTTTTTCTTTTATCCCATTCAGTTTGTACACGCTATATATGTTATTCGCATCTGTAAGCATAGCGCGTTTAATTTAGACTGGTTTCGCTAATTCTAAAAGAAAATAAGAACAAAAAACAGAAATAATTAAATAACAAATATGCGAAATATTTGAATTAAATAATTCAAATATGCGAAAACACTCCAAACAGTCCAAAAATACAACAGAACACAAATTATACATGATTAATATTACGTGGCAATAACAACTACCAATTTAATATGAAAAAAATGGAGTAGCTCTTAAGATAATGGCTAAGAGTGCAAAACTGAAGGTCAGTATCGTATGCAGCAAAGCTAACAAACTGCAATACAGCGCGTCACTCTTTAATTACCTTATGAAACCTGAGATGATGCTACACCGTAATACACTACAGTGACACAGTAAAGTTTAAACACCTTTACGAAAAAAAAAAAAAAAACTCTTAGTTTTTTAAAAGCAAATGGACCGTTTCCTTTTCCAGAGTAAATTAATGTCAAACACAGTCAAAACGTGACTTAATCAGTGATGCAAGCTAATTAGTAAATGCAAATTCGACAAATTATTTAATTGAATATAACCTAATCTCGCTCATACACTGGTGTGCAAAACTTAAGGACCAGTCAGGTTTTCACCTGTAGCTTCTCATAGGAGTGGCGTGGATATGGGAAAAGCATACCAAAGGAACCTTGTGAGGTACAGAAATGATGAAGGAAACAACACCGACACAACAACGGAAACAAAACGGTACAGAGGGACTTGATTCAAAAATGGCAACATAGTACTGGCTGCCATGATACAGATGCATCACTGCCAAAATGGAACAAGGGAAAGAGGTGGTCCTCAGTAGGAGATAGGGCAACCCCTAATGTCAATGCAGGCTTTGCATCGCCTGTACATACTTAGAACAATGTTGATAAGTTCTTGCGGTAAAATCGTCCATTCCTCTGTCAGAACCATCTTCAGCTGGTGAACATGGACGTGCCGCTAGGCGTCTCCCTAGAGCGTCCCATATGTATTAGATGGGTTTTAGATCATGGGAAACGGGTAGGCCTATCCATACTAACAATGCCCTTACTTTCCAAAAGCATATCAACAGCTGCAGTGCGATGAGGTGTGACGTTACCAACCATAAACACGAACTCAGTTGGGAGGGAGGCAATGGCACGTCGGAGCAGACGCACATGGGTAAGGATTACCTCAGTACAGTAGCGCCTTCCCAGTATCTGGAGTTTTGTATGTCCATCCAAGATAACACCTCGACCGCCATATCGATCCATTTCAGTGATGTTTTCGGGGTGATACCGTGTGCCAACCTCTCGCCAGATTCGCTGCTGAGACTGAATCTAATCTCATCAGCAAAGAGTACCTTACCCCACTGCGCTGCTGTCCAGTCCTTGTGTTCGATGCACCACTGTAAACGTTGTCTCCGATAGGCAGGTGTTAAAGGGACACATCGTACTGGCCGTTGGGTAAAGAGTCCACCTTTGTGAAGTCGCCTGGCTACAGTAAACCACAATATCCTGCGTCCTGTGCAGCTGGTTTGCAATGGATTCAGCTGTCTGGTGTCAGTCCCCCCTTGGCCTGTAGGAGTATATAGCGGTCATCAATCGGTGTTGTTTATCGTGGACGACCACCAGTGGTCCTTCGAACAGCTGTACCTGTCGTTCTGAAGGCCGACCATGCACGTGAGACGATCTATGGGCTATACCGAACTCTGAAGCCACACTTCTCGCACTTCGACCCTGGGTAAAGTCATCGAGATGTTGTCTACTGCTTATTTCGTTGTCTGTAGTACTGTATGAAACCAATCGAACGTCTGTAACAATCGTGCTCACCATTCGATATTTTGCACATAACTGCTACTTTTATCTGTTTATGTGAGCCCTCTCATCACGATTCAAATTTTTGCATGTGCACCAGCTCTCTACTGAACGGCCACAGTTATGCAAATCATCACTGGCTGTTTCGTTTGATTTTGTGGTTGTAACCTTTAGAAAGTGTTGGTCCTTAAGTTTTGCACACTAGTGAACATGGTTTTAAACACAGAATATTTAATAACATTTCAAAAATTTTCCATTAAATCATGATTTAATGCCAGTCGAATCCTTCTCTCTGGAGGAAATCAAAGATTTTTATTTTATATTAGTTCAAAATGCTAAATATTTCACGTGTCTCAAGAGATGGTAGATGACTTTCATCAACCGGTGAAATACCACCACTTTGCTTATTGGAGGCTTGAAGAGGTGAAACCCATGTTTAGTCTCTAGAGCGGTGTTTCCCAACGTGGGTCCCACACCCCACATGGGGGAAATTTGATTGTTCAGGGGGGCAATTCAAAAATTGCTCGTCTAGAGTTTAAAACAACCGCCTACTATGACTTAACTTGTACAAAAGAAGAATTGTTGGTAAAGTCTCTGTTTATTGCTCATACTGCAACTGTCAATCGTACTCTTGAGGCTAGTTATGAAATTTCTTTACTCATTGCTAAATCTGGGAAAAATCATACTATAGGAGAAAATTTAATCAAACCATCAATATCAGCATTTCTTAAAACAGTTCTGGAAAAAGATGACAAACACGTGAAAGCTAAGCCACTCAATAACAATACTGTTAGCGGAAAAATAGATGAAATGAATGAAGATATTGAAATACAACTTGTTGGAAAGCTGAAAACAAGAAAATTCTCAGTGCAAATGGATGACTCAACTTTGAGAGACAGTGAAGCCGTACTGATAACTTATGTAAGATATATTGATAAAGGTAATTTTGCTGAAGAAATTTTATTCTGTAAATCGTTAGAGAGCACCACTACCTCCAAAGATATATATAATAAGCTAAAAAATTACTTAGATGACAATAATATATCAATGAAAAATATAACATCTTGCGCTGCAGATGGTGCTCCTAATAATTTAAATTCTATACAGTGGGACCAACTGATGATGTTACCAACAGCAAATTCAAAATGGGAAGCATTCAAAGAACTTATCTTGGAAGCTACTAGGCTTTACATACCAATTAAGAAATATTGTTCAAGGTTTAGGCCTAAGTGGATGTCAGATGAACTAATGAGACATATGGCACAGAAGAAAAATGCATGGGATACTTACAAATTAACACATGACACAGAAGCCTATGATAGATACAAGTTGATATGCAACCAAGTTATAAAGGAGGTTAGGCAGGCGAAGGCAGATTACGAGAGATCCTTGGCAAGGGATGCAAAGAAAAACAGCAAAGAGTTCTTTACTTATGTAAACTCTAGAAGGAAGGGGATGAATCAGATTGGTCCACTTGATATCGATGGGTCAACTGTTGATGATCCTGCTCAGGCAGCTAACAAACTAAATGAATATTTTGCATCGACATTCACATATGAGGAGTTATTCAGCGAGGGGAAGGCCAGAGGTGTATTCAACTCTAGCAGTAAGCTACAGAATCTTGAAATAACTGGGAGTAAAGTGGAGGAGAAACTGTTGAAGATCAACACAAGAAAGGCACCCGGGGTGGATGGGATCTATCCAGTTATATTAAAGGAGGCAGCAAAGGAAGTAAGCAAACCCTTAGCCATAATTATGAGAGCTTCCTTGGACTCAGGGGAGGTACCCATAAACTGGAAATGTGCAAATGTGACCCCAATTCACAAAGGAGGATCAAAGGCTGACACAAGTAATTATAGACCTGTGAGCTTAACTTCTGTTCCAGGAAAAGTAATGGAGGCACTGGTTAAAGAAGCACTGCAGGATCATTTAGACAAGACTTCAGTTATAGCTCGGACACAGCATGGTTTTGTTAAGGGGAAGTCTTGCCTGACCAATTTGATTGGATACTATAATGCAGTCACAAAATAACTGGATGCAGGGAATAGCTTTGATATTATATACTTGGATCTTAGAAAGGCTTTTGATACTGTTGCACATGGAAGACTGCTACACAAATTGGAGCAGTGTGACATTGGAGGCAAATTGCTGCTATGGATAAAGGGGTGGTTGAGGGGGAGAAGACAGAGAGTGGTAATCAATGGACACTGCTCATCATGGACTAATGTTATTAGTGGAGTCCCTCAGGGCTCAGTGTTGGGTCCATTATTGTTTTCTGTATTTATAAATGATATTGATGATGGTATATCAAGCTTAATGTCCAAGTTTGCAGACGATACAAAGGTTGGCAGGGTTGTCAACACTATGCTGCTGCAACAGGATCTGGAAAGGTTGAGCAGATGGGCTGAGAGGTGGAAAATGAAGTTTAACATTGACAAATGTAAAGTACTACACATGGGAAACAGCAACCCCAGAGCAACGTATCAACTCTGTGGTACTACACTGACAGTGGTAGAGAATGAAAGGGACTTGGGGGTGGTTGTGCAGGCAGATATGAAGTTCTCTGATCAGTGCAGACGGGCTGCAAGAGTAGCTCATGGAGTATTGTCAATGATATACAGGAATTTTTCCAGCAGGGATAAGGAGGTGATTATTCCCTTGTATAAGGCAATGGTCAGGCCACACCTAGAGTACTGTATACAGGTCTGGAGGCCTCATTTCAAGAAGGATGTAGAACTGCTGGAACGAGTACAGAGAAGGGCAACAAGATTAGTGAATGGAACAAAGGGGTGCTCTTACGAAGAAAGGCTTAAGTTTTGCAAATTACAGTGTCTGGAGACTAGGCACCAGCGAGATGATCTGATAGAGGTGTATAAAGGCTTGAATGGTTTGAGCATGCTCAACGCTGATGGGATTCTTCCTCTAACTCAGAATAATCACCTGAGAGGGCATAAATTCAAATTGAGGAAAGATGGATGTAGGAGAGACGTGCGGAAATTTGCCTTTAGCCAGCGGGTGGTTGGTTGGTGGAACAGACTTCCAACCCTTGTCGTGGAGGTTGATAGCCTAAATAAGTTTAAAGCTCAGCTGGACAGGTATTTTGAACGAACAGAAGGGTAAAGTGGAAGTGTTTTTTTTTTTTTTTTTTTTTTGGTTGATGCTGCATAAGCTTGCTTTCTTGCATCAAATGCCTCTACTAATGCTAATACTAATATGATGGGCAAGAAAAATGGCTGCTTAAAATTGATGAAAGATGAGAATCCAGAAATGCTTCTTGTGCATTGTGTTCTTCATAGGGAAAACTTGTGTCTCTTCAAGCTTTTTTGTGAAGAACAAAATGAAGACCATGTGAGACTTTTACTTCACACTGAAGTAAGGTGGCTCTCGAAAGGGAACTGCTTGAAAAGATTCATGGAACTATTTGATACTATTAGTGACTTTTTAAGTGACAAACCTAAAATGAAGCATCTGTTAACGGTCGATGGTAAAGCATTTGTGAGTTATTTAGCCAATATCTTTGAAAAACTAAATATATTAAATAAACAACTTCAAGGAACAAATAAAACTCTCGTCGATGCAAAAGCGAAGACATTTGGTTTCATTACATTTATTAAATTATGTCAAAAATATATTTTTAAAAAACATTTGAACAGTTTCGTTGTCTGCAAAAATGTGAAGTGACTGATACCGCTGTATTTGTTATTGTTGATCATCTGAAAATTCTGTCCGATGATTTAAAAGAAAGGTTTTTTGATTTAAAACAAATTGATTTTCCAACCTGGATGATGCAACCAATGTTAGTGGATTTGTCTGATGTATCAATGCAGTACCAAGAAGAATTCTCAGAAATGCAAAATGATGAGTCAGTTAAAACTTTATTCAATATAAAAGAAGCGATGGCATGGCTTTGTGATGAAACAGAAATTAAATACCCAAATTCAACCAACTTTGCAAGAGAGCTATTGTTACCGTTTCCATCTTCATATTTAGCTGAATGTGGATTTAGTGCCATAAATGATTTGTTACTAAAGAAAAGAAATCGACTGGATATCACAATGTCTATTACATGTTTTGAAAATTTACTTACTATTTTTTTATTAATAATTTCCTAATGATTTCTTCCTAAAATCTAAGTCTCGTGTCCTGAACAAGTTGTAATTAGGCTTCATTTAGGGAATAATTCAATTTTTGAATATAAAAAATATGTATATCGGTGTTTCCCAACGTTACATAGGGGGCATCAGAATTTTAGAAAGACTTAGGTGGGGCATGGGTAAAGAAAAGGTTGGGAAACACCGCTCTAGAGCAAAGTTTCCGGCATCCCCCCATACTTCTCCTTCAACCCATGCACGGTACTAAGTACTATAGGTTTTGATACCTTTCGTGTTTGGGGTTTTCATAAAAAAAAATAAATAAAAAAAAAAAAAAAAAAGATTAATTTTCCTCTTGCTTTTGTCAAACATAGTGGGTTGGTGGGATTTTTTCAGAATTTGAGCCGAGTAAACTAAAGCCTGTATGTGTCAGCATATCACTTTTCTAAATTGTGTTTATATTTTGCCCAGTCAGTTCTTGTTTTTCTTCCAGAAAATCAAGAGGTTTTCGATCTTAGAACACTATTCTAATTTATATCCGATATGACCCTCCCAACAGAACTAGTACTTCTGAATTAGTTCCTAGCAGCTAAAATGCATCCACACCTCTGAAAATTCCGATATTACTAATCTAATAAGCACTTCAAAGGAACATGTTGTCAGCCGTTCTCCCCAAAGTGCAGAAATTTGGGTCGAAAACTCTAGTGATACTACAGAAAATAATTGTATGGCGTCTCCTGTATTTCAAATGCTGAAGAGGACACCTGGAGAAGAAGGTCGAAATACTTTAAGCAAGCCCTTGATAACATCGCACTACAGCGCAGAGTTGTCTACACCATTTATACCAAGGTAGTAAGCCCTTCCTCCACCTGTCAAAGGCAATGATGTGATCGAGGTTAAAAACTAACCTTCTCAACCTGGCATGTCGCTTATGGGTGGAAATGTTTCGGGACACAACAGTTAGTTGTATTTGGCGTTCTTTGCCACAGAGTGGCAAAGAACGCCAAAACGCTAGCAGGCAAGGGCTTTATTGACAAAGCTTGTTAACACGTCATCCACGTATGACGCAGGGCAAGCGGTGACCGTTAAAGTAAAACAACTGAAAACGAGGCACCCGTCTTACAACTCTTTCATCATTTCCTCTGCACCAGGACGTGGGTTCCTGCCTTCTTGAACCCTGTTCTTGGCCTGTTGGCACCTTGGTATAAACACCATTCAAAGATAGATCGTCAAGAATTTTGAGTGCCTAAGAGCCATCCGGCTCGCAAGCAATAGCAGATAGGGACACAGCCCACTGATGAAATAAAGCAAACTATTACCTGCATCGTACAAAATGTGAAGAGTATAACAAACGAACTACATACCTTACAATCCATTATGATGCAGGATGACCTACAATTCATTTCCTTGGTTGAAACCTGATTAATAAAACACTTGAAAATTAGCTAATGCCTCTAACTGCAAGTGTTTAGGTAGAATGAGAAAAGATAGAAGAATTGGACGGGTATCTATCTGTTACAGAAAACGAAGAAGATGACATCCAGCTCAAGAAACTTTGAAGCGACCTGTGCGACCTTCACAAAACAACCAATCAAAAGACATACATGTACTGTACGATTTATCTCCCTCCAGCTCACACAAAAGAATCCAGAGGTGCACTTTTTAGTTGGCTGGATGCAAATTTAAATCCAAATGCAGAATAAAATTGCCGGAGATATTAATAATTCCACTGCCAAAGAGCAGAAGGTAAGTACGAACTTGACGCAGTGCTTGGAGCTGTTAACTTAAAGCAACTTAATACTCCAGCTACAAGGGGGACCAGGATTTAGACCTACTTTACTATAATGTCTTAAGTCGGCTAGCAACCACAGTAAGTTGAATTCTGTTCAATAACAAGTGAAGTATCTATGAAAATGAATAAGTGTTTCTAGGAAGATGGTCAAAAAACAGAACTACGCAGGAGGATCTTTTTTTCCGAAATCACATTTAAAAATCTTACGGAATATAACGGGAATGACCTGCGGTCAAAATCAATGGACGAAGCCACCACTCTAAATAGCACACATTATTCTAAACTGGAGGGTGCTCTTCAGAGGAAATAATATTTCAGATGGGGCGAATGCCTGATACAGCCCTCGATTAAAGCCGAGTTTCTTTAGGAAACAAAAATATTTCCAAAAAATGGCAAAAAACTGACCTTCCAGTTGATCATACAAGCTGCAAGAAGGAATGAGCTTCGTTAAATTAAAGAAGCAGGAACATAATAGAGCTTCTTTCAATGTTAAAAAATGCGATAATAATTGCTGATCACAGAGCTCACAATTTAATATGGGTGGGCAGGTCTTTAATGACTGGGCTACTGCCATAATTCAGCACACCTCTCACGCAAAATCAACTTTATTCAGATGAAAATAGAAACGTGATTCTGAAGTTATTAGACACCATTAAAAAAGAAAAGCATCTTGAAATGGCAATCCCGAATCGATCTACCAGAAGTGAGATTACAATTACTAGGGAGGATCTTAAAAATGCCATAAAGAAGCTAAAAAACAAGACCACTATATAGGACCGGAAAATTTTCCAGTTTTTATAGTTAAAATAATTAGTCCTTTCGTAATTGATACGCTTCTATATATATACACACTGTGCTGCCACTTTATTAGGTACACCTACCTAGTAGCGTGTTGAGCCTCCTTTAGCCTTCAAAACAGCCTGAATTCGTCTAGGCATAGATTGAACAAGATGCTGAAAACGTTGTGCAGGAATGGAGTACCATGCAGACATGAGTGTCACGCAGTTCCTTGAGATTCGACGGAGGTGTAGGCCTGCAGCGAACAGACTTTTCCAGCTCATCCCAAAGATGTTCAAGAGGATTGATATCCACGGACTGAGTGGGCCACTGCAGCAGAGAAAAGTAGTCATGTTCCTGGAACCATTCCATAGTGATTCGAGCTTTGTGTACCGGCGCATTATCCTGCTGGAAGTAACAATCTGACTAAGGATAAACTGTCAACCTGTTCGGATGCACTTGGTCAGCAACGATGTTTAGGTACGATGTGACAATGAGACGTGAATCTATGGACCCAACGTGTGCCAAGAAAACATTCTCCACACCATAACAATGCCCCCACCACCTTGCACAGTAGTCGTCAGACATGACGGGCCCATGGAATCATGTTGTTTTCGCCAAATTCTGAGCCTTCCATCAACATGATGCACCAGGAACTTCGACTAGTCAGACCAAGCAACTGTTTTCCAATCCTCGATTGTCTAGTGCTGGTGTTGCTGTGCCCACAAAAGGCGTGTCTCTTGTTCTTCATCGATAACAAAAAGGTACGCGATGTGGCCGTCGGCTGTTGTAGCCCATTAGCGACACAGTGCGACTTGTGGTCCGTTGCGATATTTTGTTCTGAGCACCAAGGTTAATGCATTCTGACGTGATGTGCGACATTGTGGCCCGTCTGTTTGCTTGCACAATTCTAGCCATCCTTCTCTGACCTCTCTCTCATCAACAAGCGATTTTCTTCCACAGGAGTGCCGTTGAGAGGATGTTTTCTGTTCGTTGTACCATTCTCGATACACCCTCGAAACTGTGGTGCGCGAAAAGTTCAGGAGAACTGCAGTTTCAGAGATGCTTTGTCCAGCACGTCTTGCACCTACTACCATGCCACGTTCGAAGTCCGTTAGATCACTCCTTTTCTCCATTCTTGGTACGGTTTTTATGCTTAACTGATACTAGAAAGGTTGTTCTGCTGCATTTATATCCACAACTGTGGTCATGTGACTTGCAACGTTGTGGGACAAACCATTTGTGTGCACAGCAGAGGTGTACCTAATAAAGTGGAAGCACAGTGTATATAGTATTATTTATATATGTATTAGTATTTGGCGAAGAGTAGTGAAAAAAGGAAGACATACCTACATAAATCTATGGAGACCGAGCAGGCAAAATATCTCAGATACTCTCCTACGTACACAAAACACATTAAATCTACAAAGAGCAGTAGGCATATATGGAGTTATCATATACATCTGTACTGTATATGATATCTCCATACTAGAGCTAAAAAAAAAAAACCAAACTATTATATTTAGACCACCCGAATAATTAAATTCATCTGCCGTGCTGTGTCTTATGTCTGTCTGTTAATTGCGTGTGTTCTATGGTCGATTTGTCTGTTTTGCTGGACGAAAAATCCCAGTTACTGGGGGGAGGAAACCTTGCTATCTACTCCTGAGACCGACTAACTCAGCCACGGAGTGAAAAAAGCCCATTAAAGTTCCTCGCGTCATCGACGGGATTCGAACCCGGGCCTTTTCCACCCGGTGTGGGGAGTTCGGTGACGATACCACTGTGCTACACGCGCAGACCCATACTAGAGCTCGTAATCATCTTGTAGAACTATTTTAATATTGGAGGAAACATGCTACAAATACTATGCCGGATGTTGAACAAGAGAAAAATTACCGCTGGACATCAGGACTTACAGGAGCTTTTTTCACAATCTCAAAGGGTGTTCCGTAAGGCAGCGTGCTCTCTGCTACCCTGGAACCTTTCTTAGTAAATAAGACTTTTACCACCTTTGCAACACAACTTAAAAAAAATTTTATCAGGATGTTGGGTTACGCAACAGGACTGCATATTAACCCAAGCAAATCAGCCCAGCTCAAGAACTCTAACAGAGAAAACAACACTAACATCCAATTAAGGTAGAGGATGCTTCAGTTTCGAAGGTGAGCTCTCATTTAGATCTAGGGGTAATATGGAATGTGGGGTGTCTAACTTTATATCTCACTTCACCCATATGAAAGCCAAAACATATTCCGTTCTGTGGGCCACCAGGCAGAGCTGTAGGAAATTCCGAAACCCGGCGCTTACACTAAATAGATCCGAAAAGCGTCGTCCTCGTACTCATAAGCATCACAGATTTGGTCCTCTGCTCCTAGCTGTCATCTTAAAGCCATTTTTGGGCTTGAATATTGATCACACTGTATCCGACCTCAATACAAGCCTTAGAGGTTGCTAGTTATCACAAGGAATTTGCTGACGCTTGCTCAACTTACCAGGAAGCAGTCTCTCGCGGTAGCTCAGTTGGTAGAATCCCCGTCCTCCCCACAGTGGGTGGAAAAGACTCGAGTTCGAATCCCGTCGAGGACGCGAGGAACTTTCATGTCCATTTTCACAATGTGGCTAAGTTAGTCAGTCTCAGGCGAGTGTAGCATGGTCTCCCCTGCGGGAAACTCAGGTTTTTCGTCAAGAACATACCCACCACAGAACATACGAAATTTACAAACATAATATATATACACTGAGTGATCACTGAATTATGACCACCCCTATGAAAACTGAATGCGACCCATTGACCACGTGATGTACGAGAGTGCGCAGTTAGTCGACGTACTTAGCATAGATAAGGTATAGTTGGTTCAGTAGGTAGTAAAATTCCGAGCATGATGGGCAAAAGGAAGGATTTATCGCACTTTGATGATAAAAGACAGATTGTGGGTGCTCAACGAGCTGGTGCCTCGATTTCCCAAACGGCTGAACTGGTGGGGTGTTCGAGAGCCGCTGTTGTTAAAAACTGTACCAGGACTGATGTCAAAATGGTCAAACAACAACCCGACGGCAAAACTGCAAACGTCAACGAAAGGTTGATGTTAGAAGTGAGCGCAGGGTCCGACGACTCGTGCAGGCGTAGCACTGTTGAAGAGTTGACTACCCAATACAGCATGAGCCAACCTGGAACAGTATGTGGCATGACCATGCGTGAGACGCATGACCAATGCGTCGCACGTATGGACTATACCAGCAGACGACCCCTATGGCAACCTCTCCTAACCAAGGTTCTTTGGCGTAAAAGACTCGCCTGGTGCAAAGAGCATGCAAGTTGGGCATTAGAAGACTGGAAGAAGGTGTGCTGGTCGGATGAGTCACGTTATTAACTCCACATTGTGGATGGTCGTGCACGGATTTGGCGTCAATAACATGAGACTCTTCATCCATTCTGCTGGTATAGTCCATACGTGCGACGCATTGGTCATGCGTCTCAAAAGTGCAGGCCCGTGAAGGCGGTTGTATGGTGTAGAGCATGTTTCACTGGCAGGAACTTGGACCCCTGATGCACGTGGAACAACTTATCACTGGTGTCCGCTATCGTCAACTGCTTGCTGACTGTGTACACCCCGCTATGTTACATGGCGAAGGTGTCGTTCAAGATGACAATGCGCCGAGCCATCGGGCACTTGTTGTGCAGGAATGGTTTGAGGAACACAGTTCTCACTTCCAGCATATCGATTGGCCTTCGAACTCTACCGATATCAATCCCAAAGAGCACTTGTGGGACACTATCGAAAGGCATATCAGGCGTCTGGATATACCAATCACCCCCATACCTGCATTGCTAGCCGCATTACATTACACACAGCTTGGTTGGCCAAACCTCCCGAACGCTTCCGACATCTTGTTGAATCAATGCCACGTCGGATAGCTGCTGTACTGAGGGCAAAAGAAGGACCTACGAAGTATTAGGGAGGTGGTCATAATTCAGTGATCACTCAGTGTATATGGCCTAAGTTTGCAATGCGCTTGAAACCCTACAACAACCAATCAGGAAGCTACATGTACCAAAGATCGACAACATAATCTGACGCCCACGACCCAATGTGAGGCTCTGTACTGACTCAAGCCTAACTCTCCACTTCTCACCCAACAAAAATGAGTCTTCGGTGCTTCCCAGCAAACACACCAGCTACCTATCCGATTGACATTGCGGTACTGATCATTGGCAACCTGCAGAAATCCCATGGGGAAAAATCAGGAAGCACACTAACCTAAGATAGGATATCAAAGAGATGTGGCATAAGGTACAACCAGCCCGATCATTGTGTTAACCACAGGTATGGTGCTAAAGACCCTACATAACATCCTAGCAGCAAGTCTCCCAGTGAACACATAAAAGGAACTCCAGAAAGTCGAAATCCTGAACACCTGTAGGATAGTCAGAGAGTTCCTCGACCAACAATAACACCAGACATAGCAACAACCATCCTGTGTACGTGATAGCAATACCCGTCACAAAGTGGAAACCCCAATCAGGAAGAAATAACATAAGAGTAATAATAAATGCATCGAGTGTGGCAGATTAAAGCCACTCGCGTTCAGGCCTTAGGCAAAGGGGTCGGTTCGAAAAGTCAAAGACAGTCTCCCAAGGAAGCCAGCGTAGCAAGTGGCGCTGTTCCCCATATGGCTACCACAAGAGAAGGGCAAGACCATCCAGCCCACCAGCTGGAAGTGCTTCCTGTGCAACTGCGCTAGTGACCACCCAGGAAAGAAGAAAACGGTAACGCATGAAGCAGAGCATCCAAATGAATACATACATCATGCTAGCGTACTATGAAATAACCAAGCTAAAGACCATATGACAATGTACAGGTCAAGACTACATACCAAGTGGTTGGAACGATTCTCGGATATTCAAGTCAATGAATAGCGAATAGCGGGTCAAAGAAGGACCGTCGTTATTACGAAGAACCTGATAGCTCCTGCAATCTTGGAAAAAAATCAAGCAGGGCGTGAGCGATAAATTACAAAGAACGAAGAATATTAGCATTAGATTTAGTAGAGGCACATGATGCAAGTAAGCAAGCTTATCAGAATCAGCCAAAAAAATAATAATAATAAATAAATAAAACCCTTCCCATTTCACTGATCCATTCGATCCAAGTGTTTGTCTAGTTCTGCCTTGAATTTATTTAAGCTATCAACTTCCACAACAACAGATGGAAGCTTGTTCCAGCAATGAACTACCTGCTGGCTCAAGCCAAACTTACCACATCTATTCTACAACTGTCTTTCTTCAGTTTGAACCCCTCAGGTTTGTAATCTGAGCAAGAGGATGAATCCCATCACTACTGAACCTGCTCAATTCATTCAAGGCCTTATACACCTCAATCAGATCACCTTGCAGGTGCCTAATCTCCAGAAGCCGCAATTTTCAGAGCTTAAGCCTTTCTTCTTAAGAGCACCCCTTTGTTCCCTTCACCAGCCTTGTTGCCCTTCTCTTTACTCGTTCTACATTCTTCCCTAAAATATGGCTTCTAGACCTGTACGCAGTACTCAAAGTGTGGCCTGACCATTGCCTTATACAAGGGGATAATCACCTCCTTATCCCTCCTCGAAAAGTTCCTGTATATCATTGACAAGACTCCCATGACCTACTCTGGAAGCCTGGCTGCACTGTTCAGAAAACTTCATATTTGACTGCACAATTACCCCCAGGTCTCTTTCATTCTCCACTACCCTGTTTGTAACACTACCCAGTTGGTATGTTTCTCTGGGTTACTGCTACCCATATGCAGTAGTTATATTTGCCAATGTTAAACTTCAGTTGCCATTTTTCAGCCTATCTGGCCAACTTTTCCAGATCCTTTTTCAGCAGTATACTGTCTTTACAGTTATTTACAACCTTGCCAACCTTTGTATCATCTGTAAACTTTGACATTAACTTTACCCACGTGAGATACTGAAGCAGAGGCCCAATAGAACGTCGTGGACAGTCACAGACCACCTCAATCTGCAAAAAATACCACATTACCTCGACAACAATGGTGTAACACTGGAGGCCATCCTGCCTCCACTGTGCTGCCATAGCAGCCACTAGGATTAATGGAAGTGAAACGAGAGACCAGCAGCAGAAGAACCGAGAACAGAAGGAACCTCCAGCTTGGGAAAGAAGACCACTGCAGAAGATAGAAGAATTAAGATTGGCCAATTGACCCAGTACCAACGGTAATAGGAGTAAGAAATTGATTGGAAAAGTGAAGAGTGTCCTTAAAAGAGACAGCGTCAACAGCAAACATGAGACAAAATATCAGAGAAGAGGAGAATACGTGTAAACACTGAAGCAGAGCTTCCTCGCAATCAGCAAGAGACTACGTCGACAGAAAGAGAGCTCTCAGAGGAAAATGAACAACCGCATCTTCAATGAGGACCAAAGCGCCTTCTACACGAGTCTCGGAGAAGACGAGAAAGAAGGGAATGGAAGAACGGATCACCCCCAGCAGAATATGATTGAGGAGTTCTGGGGGAACATATGGAGCAGGGAAGTAAGACAACAGCCGAGCCCCCTGGATAGAACTAGAACGCAATAAAACCAAGGAAGTACAAGAGATTAGAGAGAGAAGCGGGAGATTTGGAAAGAAGAAGAAACACAGACGATCAGGAACTCGCACAACTGGCGACCTCCAGGAATAGATAACGTCAATAATTACTGGTACAAGACTCACTTTCACGCATACGCACCTGGCAGAGCACTTCACCGGAATGATAAGGCACCCAGAGACAATACCGAACTCAAGGAATCACATATCTGGAGCCTAAGGACGAAATTACAAGAAATACAGGCCAATCAACTGCCTCCCAACGATATACAAGATCCTGACCAGCTGCATAACCAAGATATCAGATCACTTGGAGAGTCAGCGCATAATGACCGAACAGAAAAAATGCTACCAGCTGATGAGCAACGGATGCAAGAAGCAATTAGCCATAGATGCCACGGTTATAGAGGAAGCCTACAAGAAGCAATTAGCAATAGATATCGCAGTTATTGACCAAGCCTACAAGAAGCGCAGCAACCTGCACACGGCCTACATTGATGCCATGCGGTAATCCACTCCGTGCCTCATAGCTGGCTAATAGAGACGCTGAAGTCTATAAAGTCGATCTGATAGTGACAAACGTCCTAGGAGCTGGCAACATAAATACCACCATTACGGCCGAAAACATCACAACTAGACCAATCTCCCATCAGGAGAGGAATCTTCCAAGGAGATGTCCTGAGCCCACCGTGGTTCTGCCTAGCACTTAACCCGCTATCAACCATGCTCAACAGCAGCGAGTATGGATATAACTCAAAGAAGAAAGGAAGAACCTCTACACCCTCACCTACCTGATATACATGGATGACTTCAAGATCGATGCGGCAACTGAGAATAAACTCCAGCAACTACTTCGCATCATCGAAAAATTCAGTAATGATATCAGGATGGAATTTGGTCTAGACAAATGCAAGGTCCACGCCTTTTACCAGGGAAAATTAGTCGACCAAAACTACCAGATAGTAAAGAGATCGAAGCCATGACTGAGGGAGAGACCTAAAAATACCTGGGGATGATGCAGGCTAAGCAGTTACAGCACAAGGAAATCAAGGCCTGCCTGATCGAAAAATACCAGCAGAGACTCAGAAGCCTACTGAAATCAAAGTTGAACGGAGGGAACACAGTTAAAGCCATAAACACCTATGCTGTCCCAGTGCTAAGATATTCTTCCGGGATCACAGATTGGAATAACACTGAGCCGGAGAATATAATGAGAAAGACAGGGACAATGATGATCTATAGCCACCACCACCAACCGAGGTCAGCCGTGGAGAGACTAACAATAATTTGGAAAGAGGGAGGAGGGGGCCTGATAAACCTCATCTAGCAACAGAAAACAGCGATAGCTAACCTGAAGGATTACTTCCAGAAACACACAGCAGCAATCTATCATGCCATAAGAAAGACAGACAAACGGTATACCCTCCCACCCAGACGGCATAAATGAAACTAGAAATATGGGCA
The DNA here is from genome assembly GCF_048544385.1 of Mastigoproctus giganteus. Classification (NCBI taxonomy): domain Eukaryota; kingdom Metazoa; phylum Arthropoda; class Arachnida; order Uropygi; family Thelyphonidae; genus Mastigoproctus; species Mastigoproctus giganteus. Next base: position 153,968,457 of record NC_143579.1, on the reverse strand, counting down.
AAAAGACACTCCATGGCAGACACTACAATAACCGCCATCAAGATCACAGAGATAAAACTGTTTCCAATTCATGGTTCATGAGCGAGACGCTCTATCCCGAGACTGAAGGATTCATGCTTGCCATCCAAGACCAGGTAATCAACACCAGGAAATATAGAAAATACATCGCCAAGGGCCCGGAGTGTCAGATGACACAAGTCGAGAATGCTACCTGGCCTCGGAAACGATCCAACACATCAAGTGCAGGATGCAAGGTGATCACCGAAACTGAGTATACTTGTAGACATGACCAGGTAGCCAGGATAATGCATCAGAAGCTAGCAGGGAATTACCAGTTGATCAAAGAAAGTGTACCGTTCCACAAGTACGAACCCCCTGCAGTACTAGAGACCCCAACCCACAGGCTGTATTGGGACTGGGCCATAATAACAGTTAAGACAGTCCTCTACAACCGACTGGACATAACCCTTGCAGACAAGAACGAAAAGGCTACCTACCTGATTGACTTAGCCGAGCTCAACACTGACAACCTCCAGAAAACCCATGAGAAGGAAGTACATGAATCTAATACAGGAGATCAAAGAGACGTGGCATATGCAAGAAGTAACGACCATTCCGATCATCGTGTCAACCACCGGTATGGTGCCAAAGACCCTACATAACAGCAATAGCACAGCGAACTTCTACAAGGAACTCCAGAAAGTTGCAATCCTGAATACCTGTAGGATAGTCAGAGAGTTTCTCGACCAATAGTAACACCAAACATAACCACCCTATATATTTGGCAGCAATACCCGTCACGAGGTGGAAACCCCAATCAGGAAGAAATAATATAAGAGCAATAATAATAATAAATGTTAATTTACCTAAAAATCTGAAAATTTTTTTGACTGACATCATATAACGTATATTAAGTAAAATGTTAAAGTCTCCTAATGTTAATTCTGTACAAAAAAGAATGAGTTGTACAGCGTGCTTAAAAATATTTGTTATGGAGGTTTTATTATGTGTATTTACATAAATTTCTGTTCTACTGTTTTTTTTTTTTTTAATTCTAAGTTTAGTTGTTTTGAAATTAAAATAATAATAAATAAAAGCTATTGTTTTGCAACTACTTGTTGATTTTGACCACTTCTTTATTAAATGTGTAATTTCTTTGCAAGAAGGACGACGAGTGTATTCTATGGGTGCATCGCTGTCTTTGGAACCATCTTAACACACTTGGCACTTATTAAACGACAACATTTTCACAGGTATGAATTGTGGACACACACACAAACAAAATTCTGTTTGTGTCCTCTATTTACTTTAAGAATGTAAAATTGTTAAAGTAAACTATTGGGCGTCCGTAGCCGAGTGGTTATGAGTGGGAGTGCCGTCGCACCCTCTGAATAGACCGGGGTTGAGGCCCCTGACTACTAAATACGATCAATCTGCCAACCCGCAATGCGTGGCAGATTACGGTCCATTTCCCTCAACACGAATTGTTGAGGAGGCTTCCAATTCTGCAGTGGATTGATAATGGCTGCTGCTTACCTTACTTTTTGCTTTATTGATGAAATCCCATATTTCTTATTTCAGGCAGTTTTCAAGGTGCTTCTGAACTTCTATCATTCTTGCATGCACCAACTGAAAGGATTGTCGATATCCAAGAAATTTCAGAAGCTATGCTGGAAATAACCAAAGAGCTAATAGGGTAAGTTACATTTCTTGAACCAGCGAATTCTTTTGAGATTAGTTTTCATATATATATTTCGGTAATCTGACCCATACCTATCTCGGATTACATGGAATAAAATAAAAGGTGTATTTTGTAATTTTATTTACTAAAAGTAATAAAAATTCTTTAAAGTAAGGAAACAAAAGATAGTTAAATTACAATTTTTTTCAACCTATGTTTAAATAGTTCTTATTTTCCAGGCAAGACTGAAATTAGTTAATGAACAAACAAATATGCTACGAAATGCATCAATTTCTTATTGTATCAAAGTGACATGCACCTCACATAAAAAATACTGCTCCTGTAGAGCAGTATTTTTTTATGTGAGGGGCATGTGACTTTGTACAGGAGTATAGTACTGCAGGAGCAATACTATACCCCTGTTTTCACAGTTCATTAGACCCTCCCGATTAAACAAGTGGCTCAGACCGGTATATAAGAAAGGTGTATGAGCCACACAAGTTAGTTATTCTCGTCATGGCAAAGACAGGCTGATTTTTCGAAGGGGAAAGGGTATTGTTGGATGTCACATTGTTGGTTTGATTTCATCGATTGCTGACAACCTATACCATCCAAAGCTGACCGGCGGTAATGTTATAATGAAATGGAAGAGTGATGATACCACTACCGTCCAGGAATGTACAAGTTCACGGAAGCTCACAACACGTGCCCAGAGAGCACTCGAAAAGGTAGTACGACAATCTTGAAAGACACCCCCCATAAAATATCGACCAGGAGTTTCAGGCGAAAAAGGGGTTGAGGTATGAAAACATTATCTACACTCAGTACGAACACTATGTACGCAGCTTCACAGTCTCGATGGGACTGTGAAGAGCGGGGACGCATAAACCAAACGTCACACCGAAATCAGCAATCTCTCTGCATGGTGTAATGGACGCCATAATTGGTGCACAGAAAAGTGAAAATCGGTTCTATGAATAAACGCCGGATGAATCTCGCTACACGCTATTCCGATCAGATGGGCGGCTGAGTGTGCAGAACGGCTGAAGAACTTCATTATAGCCCAGGACCTTTAGTGGCTGTTCAGGAACTATGAACCGACGCTAATTTCGACATAACGCCTATGATATGGCACTTTGATACAGAACCATGTTTGTTTCAACAAAAAATAATGCCATACCGCCTGTGCTGTTTGAGAATGGTTCATAAATGTACAAAGTTGGAATGTTCCCCGCACAATTCCGTTTTGAACTCTATGGAACACCTGTAAGATGAACCGGAGGATCGGATGGGAACAAGAAGACAAAGTTGCACATCGGAAGCTTAGCCAGTCACTATGAAACCAATATGTGTTCCGAATACTTTTTGCAATACCGAGATAACTCTTGGTATCTTGCTTCATCGGTGTGTTGTTGTAAAAGCCCGAAAATTGATAAACCACAGAATTTTTACGATTTAAAATGGTAAAAATCCGAAATAGCGACACATTTCATTTTATTTCGGACTTTTACTGTTGTGATATAGTAAATCCTATTTACCGGTATACGACTTTCCATCAGTAAAAACGATGAATAAAAGTGCAGATACAGATAGCGAAAATGTTCTTTTGAAAATTAATAATTCAAAATAAAAGATTGCTTTCACATTTTAAAAACATTTAAATCACTACAGAAGCTTCCCCTAACACTTTGCCGTTAGAGGGAAAGCTTCCGTATTTATGCAGAGCACGTTTGATCTGCATAAATATTTCTTGTTCAAACATTTATATTTATCTTTACATCTTTGAAATCCTTATCCTCTAAACAGAGGCTCACAGAGTTCCTCTAAAGCTAATTTGTTTGCGTACCACATCCGCAGAAGAAGTAGAGTTTTTCTTAAGTTGGGAAGCTATCTTTTCAGTTCGTTTAATTCAAAGATTAACGAATTTTGTCAGATGATCTTGGTACACCGTAATGATTTTAGTTAACAGTTGGAGTAATTTCTGCAATGGATCCCAGAAAATACAAATATTCATCTTGAATACCGATAACGCCCGCTAATCCTTCGATCCTTTAGATTAGATTAGTACATTAAAGTACTTTAACTAGCAAATTCGTAGTACGAACAACATGGCGTCATAAGGCGACCGCTTCAGGCCCTCATGGTACGTTGTTTTCGTTGCTTGAACAACCCTCAGTGACTCACACCACCGTTAACTATGATTCGTTCTCATCTACGTTGTAATTAAGTTTTTAGATGTCTTGATTAGTATTCAAATGACCCTCGTGATTGGCTTTCCGAACACTATTTTTACATCATTATATGTAAATCAGAGGTTTGTGATAATCGTATTTGCTATTTTCTTCCGTTGAATGAAGCATATTAGAAGCTCTGAATGTGGTGAATATATATCAAGACGTAATGAACCTGTCTTTTCAGTTCGTTCAATTAGAAGAATAACGAATTTGGACAAGACGTTCTTGGTGCACCATAAATAAATTTACAAATACTTTCAATCGTTTGTCTGCATGCCAATAAGGTCTACTTGGTAAATGTAATTGATTCTCTCTAGAATATTAGTTTTACAACAAGTATTTTCCTTGGTGTGTTTTTTTTTTTTTTTTTCTTTTTTGTACGGTTCGTTTCGAGCAAACTGTAATTGATTAGACAATACATTTTTGTATATACAACCAACTTCCTTTATTATTTGTTCTGTCACTATCGCCGGTTAGATGATGAGCTTCTCTTCCGATCTAGCAACAGCGGACTTCCTCCTTCTCAAGGCGAACACTGCATAGTGTTAGGGGAAAAGCCCTCGAGTGGTTTCCCAAATCTGCGCCACAAACTTTGTGGAGACAAACAGTATCACTGTGAGAGCTATAAAGTGTTGTGTTGTAAATGAAGCATTGGGTTCGGTTCTGTTGTGTGTTCTGGCTTTTCAGGCTGCCCATAATTTTCTGGCTGGTCTCTGCCAGTGTCGCCTAAGCTGCCTGGAAAAAGACCAAGTTAAAAAAAAAAAAGATACAGCAGGAGGTTCAGGATGTATTGAAGAGAGTGAAGGAAAGCGGGCATAGATAGAGCGATGGAGGATGTAAGGGAAGGCATCCTCCGCAGGTTAGGTGGGATTTTTCCCACCTAAGGGTAAACTGGAAGGAGAGGGCCCTCGGGGTGAGAAAGACTGCCACGTATTAAGGGAGACACGTGAGTCTGTCAGGTGACTTGGAAAGGTCCTACCCTAGGTTTACGGTTTAAAATCCTACCCTGGAGTCGACGTGAAACTACTGGGGCTAGCAATTCAAGCTATTTGAATATCAAGTGAATCAATTCACTTGATATTCAGGAAGTGGTCACAATTTAGGTGAAGGTGGTCACAATCGGGTTAAGACAGAAGAATCTGGTGAAATGTTCAATATCTGAGAAGAGGATGTCGATCAGTGGATACTGGTTCCAGGACGCTGTGCCAATGATGTGCTTCTTCTGGTGAACAGATAATCAATGAGGGCAGAAAAAGCGTGCCACTGGTCTTCCTCATTGATCAGAAGATGTTCATTTCCTCGAGGCAAGGTATGTATTTTTGTTATAAGCAATGTTCGCAGGTCCGGGAAAACATAGAATAGGTGATCCCAGTCTTCGTTTTCACCGCAAAGGCAGTGAGGGTCATCCACGATATTGATAGAGGTAAGTTTGTGGTTCATGGATCCATGGCCTGTTATCAAAATGTGGTGTATAAACCCCGGCTGTACCATTCTGGGGCTTTAGGGTATATCTGGGCTATTTGAGGTAAGAATATTTTAGTGATGGTGCCTTTGGGGGTGGTATTCCATCTGCTTTGCTAGGCGTTAAGAAGGTAGATTGCAGGGAGTTTTTTTTTTTTTTTCTTCTGTGATGGTGTTTGCTGGGTTAGTAGTGAAATCCGGGATGGTGACAGGGAGCTCCTTGGCGAGCCGGTAGTGTACGCCTCTGCGAACTACCTTCAGGTCCAGAGGGAAAACTCCTGCCAGGATTTGGAGCACTGGGTTGCTGACCGTGCAGCAGGCACGGATGATGATGAGAAGGATATTACACTGAATGGAGGTGAGCTTTCTTTGATTACGAACTATGAGTGCACGACGATACCAGACCTGAACAGTAGGCTATAGTGGAATGAATACCGCTTTGTACAGTGTTTGCAGCGAGCGGCGATTGAGTCCCCAGCCGGACTTGCTCATCTTCGCTGCCATTGCGGTGTAGTTCCTAACTTTGCGGTGAAGGTAGACTAGATGCAGGTAAAACATGAACTTGGGGTTGAAAATGACCCCAAGGTACTTCAGCTCAGTTGTCAGTTTGATGATCCTATCGGTAATTTTAATCTGCTGTGGCCTGATTATTTGAAGGGTTCTTATGAGGAGAATTGAAATGGTTTTCGCAGGAGATATATGAAATTTATGAAGGGAGGCCCATTCTTGTAGCTTAGTTAGGGCTTCGCTGGCTGTCGTTTCCAAGGAAACTCTGTAGTTTCCGGTGACTATAAGAATCAGGTCGTCTGCGAGGGCTTGAATGAAAACACGGTTCAGGTCTAGGTTCAGGAACTCTGTCCATGACCACATTCCATAGGAATGGGACAAGGACAGAGCCCTGGGGGCTGCCGTCAAAGGAAAGAGATTTCAGGTTATTGAAGACAAAGAAAACGTAACTGCCGACCTGAACATCATCTCTTTGGGCGCCTTCGCAGCTCTTTTCAGAAAGTTTTAGAACGATGTAATAAGTGCACTCAATTATGTTTAGGCCCCTCGAACAGGCAACATTTTGTCTGTGTTGCCTATTCGAGAATCCAATGTCTAGGCGTTCCTTATTCGAGGCAGTGCAATATCAGGGAAACTCGTTGTGAAGGCATTCATAATATGAGATATCACCAAAACGATGCAATTTCACCTATTTCGGTAATTTACTACGAATTAAAATTATGCGTGGCACTGACTTGTTCGATTAGTGAATTTTTCGTAATCTCAGGCTTTCAGCGCTAAATCCTTTTTAGTAGAAACATTTTGATGCAATGGAAGTGACATATTGCAATTGTTTTCATCATTGGATACATCGTTGTTATCGATGTTATCCATAATTGGATACATCGAACACGTGAAGCACATGCCGTTATGGTCTGATGTTCAACTTTCCAGTTCTGAATAGCTGTCAACTGTTCTGAATTACTTAGTGGATTGTTGCTCTGTCTTATTGTAATTGCGACCGTTTAAGGTATGTTGGAACTCCAAAGAAATTCATCCTTCCAACTTGGTAATGAGTATTTGGTAACGAATTTAACGAACAGAATGTTAAACAATTAGAAATCCTCAGTTTAAAAATGTTTCCCATAGGCAGAGTGAAATATTTATAAATTCTGAAATAGTACTTAAAAATGATCTTTAACTTATGTAAGTCTATCCTTTCATTTTTATTTGTGTGGTTAATATTTCATACCCTTAGGTCATTTTCCTTCTAAGAAGTTTTCCCGTTTAAGAAGTTCTAAACGTCCGGTCCCTTGGAAAACTTCTTATCCGGGTTCTACTGTACATATATTTTTTAAATCTAAAATTCCGGTGGTACACTGTTTCACTGCACTTTAAACATTTCATATTATGCAAATTTTTCGCAATTTTTTTTATTTTTATTCAACTGTAAGACTGTACTTTTTTATAATGAGCATATAAGTGACAGTAACATATAGCTTTATATTCTTTTTTCCTAACAGTCAATTTGGAATCTTTCCAAACCACGATATTAAATTAGATCTAACCAGAAAATAGCACATTCATCAGACTTAATAATAGGAGATTATTTAAAAAAACAACAGAAACAGAAAACAATGGGCTTGGGTACAAATAAATAGAAAACAGATTCACATTTTAAAAAACAGTGCAGAATCTATAAGCGAATCCCATCCTCCAGAAAAAAAAAAAAAAAGTACTAATCCCACTCTTCATTCGACATGGTGGTTTGCTTCTGGATGCCATGGAGGGGCCTGTGGAGGGAAACGCCCTATGGGAAGACCAAAAAATACCCTCATCGGAACGTTGCTGGATGAAGCAGGACTTCGAAATTTTGAGGAACTAAAACAAACGGCACAGAAGAAATAAAGGTGGAGACAGCTCATCACAGGAACTGCCCAGTCACAAGACTGAATTATTGATGATGAGTCCCACTATTAATTTAGTTAACTCAGAAAACAATGCCACCTGGGTTAAAAAGCATCCTGGTCAAACTCGTAGATGATCGTAGCTCTACATAAAAAAAATCGTTTATTAATTTGATCTTTTGGTGAATTTTATATTGGTAATAATAAGCAGATGACTTATCCTACTAACAGCTCCATACAGTAAACAAGGTGAATTTTAGGGTATTTGATATTGTCCTCCGTTGCTTCTATGACTGCAATACCAGAAATAAGATGATTTACTATCGACTGTAAACCATCTTTATTCAGTTAATGAAGAAGTGTTGGTGAACAAATCACCGAAAGGTATATATAATGTATAGATTATATTAAGAATAAATAATTATCAAATTTATACGGGTGACGTGCTTTCTTATTTCAAGCATTTTGATAAAATGCAAATATTCCATAAAAATGTTTGACTGACATACATAATATCTTACGAATAGGTATGGACAACTAGGGACAACTGCCATCCGGGAAATTAAACTAAAATACATATTAAGCAACGTAAAGATACCACTCCTCTCCTCCTTGAAGACACTTGGGGAAAAAAAAACATTGACGCAGAGTGGACAAACGTTAGCTGCATATGATTATGAAATCACGTATAACTGAGCGAATGGAAAATTACTAAGGAGTCAAGATCGCTAGCTTCGTCTTCTACCAACCTATCTGGTTCAAAGATCGAGAGACTAGTTCAATACAAAATCCATAAAAATGCATGCGCTCTGCGGTAGTGAGCTATAATGAGCTTTTAAGAACACAGTAAAACATAGACCCAAGAAGTCGAGAAAGCAACTGAGCAGGCAGTGTGAGAGAACAGGGCTGGCCTTGGTGATCACATACAGTACAATGCATCCCTGCACCTCCCCCAACCTCCTTTGTTACTGAAGATAATAATTAAAACATAATCCGTCCAAGGCGAACACAAAACTTTAGTAGATCTAACTGAACGGACATCGCAGAAAACAGTGCTGAGGACAATGGAATGAATCTCTAGAAAGGCCTAAATCAAAACAATAATACAGAAGTGAGACACCCCCAACCTAGCCACACTGCGACTATTCTGGAAACTCAATCTAAACCACTATTATTTTAAATTTCAGCCTCAAGCCACGATCCATAAGTAGTCCATCACTTCCCTATTTCTCAAGGTCTGTTTCGAGAAACCGTCTCATCACTCAAGGGCTTGACAATGTCACCGAGATCCTCAGAATTTATGGTGTAAATATGCCGCAAGACTTTAATAGACCGATAACATGCAATGCACATTCCCGATTCAGAACACTTGATGGATCATGTAACAACTTGCAGCATCCTTGCTGGGGAAAGGCTGCCGAAGGGTTCAGTCGCTGGCTTTACCCAGAGTATGGAAATGGTGAGTATCATTATATAAAGTGTCTTCTTAGTACAGTTTTTTTTTCTGTTTATTGTTTCTTTCAGTATAGAACTTGATGTTATAGCTAAATCTTATCAAAACGTCGTTAGCGACGACTTTTGATTAACACTAATCCGAAATTAGCACATTCAACCCAAGTTAACCAACCATCTAAAAATAAATCGAATATACTGAATGAAATTAAAAATAATCTTAACCAGTAATAGCTTTTCTCTTTGGGAGAGTGGGGATCATCCCACTACAGTATGGCAAACCGCACTAAAATATTCTTGTAGTTCCTCTTAGTAGAGACATTTACATGTAAAAAAAAAATATAGATATTTTACTAGCATGTAAATTTACTTCCAAATTCTCGTGCTTTCATAATGTCATGCCTAGCTTTATTTCTCTCTTGAGCCAACGAAGAAAAATATCATATCTATCAGATGAAAGTGGTGATTCAAATTATCACCAGGGGCAGTATCACGAGCAGAACAGAAAAAATTGCGTTCGCACAAAACGCCTCAATGGGGGATACCTTCACGTTGACATTCATCACGCGCGGGGGATGCCAGTAACAATTCTAAATGGTGAGGCCTGTTCTAAGAGTAAATAATTCTATATCTGAAATCAAAACAGGCTTATATTAACACATCTTATATCCTGGAAGTTCGGAAAAATTTTATTGCCATTCCACACAAACCAGCTGTTGTCAAATAGCTCTCAAAGTTCACTATTGTCAACCAAGGAATACATATATCAATACTTTTAAAAATCATGAACTGCATTTGACCGCCCAAGTTCCATAGCTCAATGAACTTAAGAATTTCTGATGAGACACGATACCAGATCTATAGAGATTCCCATGCTTTCATATCAGCTCTTCTCCTAAACGAATCCCTCTACTTACAGACTAGAGGCTGTTGGGTTTTTTGTTTGTTGTAGTTGGGTTTTTAGGAGCATCAACGACTAAGGCCATACTGTTTCATATATACAGTACTCTGTGAATTACGTGTGTTCTGCACCGCCTTTATGTACTGGTGATATTTTGGCACTTCTCCAATCCAAAGGAATCTCTCCCAAGTCACAATATGCCCTCAATTAACTTCAATGGCTCAATATACTCCCTGGAAGACCCCACCCTCAAAATTCCTTCAGATGCGGGAGCTTTGTTTGCCTTTATGCTCTAATGTTTTTCTAATAAACCGTCATCTGTAATTTCGAAATCACTAATTTCATGTGACTCGGCGATATTCGCACAGCCTCTGCTCAGCTTTAACGGTCTTCTCTTCAGTAAAGACAGATGAAAAGTACCTCTTCGATTCATCTACGACTTCAGCTGGGCTGTCTAAGACTTTCCCTGCACTCAGTACACAAGGGTCCGATCTGATTCGCTTTTTTCTTTTTTGTATTCACATACATGAAAAATTACCTTTCCATATTCTTTGCCTCTTAGCCAGTGCTTTCTCATACGCAGCCTTGGCTTCTCCAAATTTATCTGTGACATTATTACAAACCAACTTGTAGCTGTTGTAGACTTCCATACTTTTTTTATCGCTCTGTTAACTACCCCATACTACCTTTGTCTGCTCTATTTTACGGGCCAGCTTTGCATTCATCTATTTCTGCGTCCTCTTCCTGCAATATTTTCTTAATAATATGTATGCGTTCATGGCTTTTGCAATTTTTTCTTAAAAGCTATTCCACAATTCAAGTGTATTTTTCCTCATTCTGCAATACGCCCAATTAATAAATGCCACTAGCGCATTAAATTGTCAAAGTCCTCCTCTTCGGAAATTAAAACCCGTGCCTTTAATTACTGCAACATCTTTCAACTTATGACTGCGTGATCACTACCTGCCAGTGGTCCTGCATTTTAAGCCCTGTGATGTCATCTAATTCGCGAGTAATGAGGTCAAGAATATTTTCACCCCCGAGTATTTTCTCTGACATGCTAGCACAAATAATAATCAACTAGTTTATTTAAAATTTTTTCCTCCAAGATGAGTTCCCCTCCAACTTATTCCAATCAATCTAGAGCAGATTAAAGTCACCCATAATAAGACATTCGCCCTTGTTTGCCCGTTAAATATGCATGTAGAGACTTTCGTAATAACCTTCATTATCATCTGGTCTGTAGATTACACACTCTAATTATACCTTTTCTTCCAACTAACTCACACCACACAGATTCTATGCTGGCAGCCGTAACTTCACACTCAGCAAGAGCTCTTTTCGCGCTCAGGCTGCTTTTGATAAGAAGCATGACACCATCACCCCTTCTATATTCCTTGTTTGTTTGTTTGTTTGTTATTTGGTTTTTAGGAGCATTAGCAACTAAGGCCATATCGCTCCGGGGATATGTGGTGCATATCCCCGGAGCAATATGACCCTGACCTTTCCGCATCCTCCGTATTTGGTGGTCATGGGCTAGAACCCCGGTCTAATCAAGAAGCGTGTGCATTCCTTAAATACATTATAACCTACCATAGTGGAACTCGACATCCCCAGGTTCCAGTTGGCACCAAGTTTCTGTTATCTCTATTATATCAGCATTCGTTGACCTAAACAGAAGTTCAAATTCAGCCATTTTATTGACAACACGCCTGACATTACTGTAGACACAGTTAAGACTAAGTATTCTTCTATAGTTTACTACCCTGACACATCCGTTGAAGTTATTTAGTCTTGTTTCCTTATATTTATCATCCCGCCCATTTAAAACGATGAAACGGTTTTTGAAACAAAATATCTTCCCAACGTCAGCTGTTGTGGCAACAAACAAGAATTGAGGTGAGTGCAGACATTGCTTTGACTTTTTCATCAGATAAACGCGGTTCTATATTACTCTTCTCTTCCCCACCAACTGGCAGTTTTCCTGAAACCTTAAAAGGTATTCTCAACGATACCGGAAAAAAGTCTTTGCACCACCTTTGTTCAAATGAATACCATCTCTACAAAATAGATTCCTTCTACCTACAAGTGCGGACCAAGCTGACAAACATTTTCCCCCTAGAGTCCTGAATATTCCCTCAAGACCTGAGTTAATCCACAAGGCTCTCACAGCATATAATCCCACCTATCGCGTCTGGGCAGAATTGCAGCTACATACATATTCCGACCCAACCCGCGGAATTTGTTTAGCATTGTTCTAATTTATCCAACAAATGTTCAGGTCGTGTTTATTTAATATCGTTAGTCCCATACGAATAACAATACTCTCTTTATCCCCCTTTAAATTCTGACAACCCGCGGTAACATAATAAATAAATGGTAACATAATCGACCAGGGGGTAATTGTGCAGGCAGATATGAAGTTCTCTGAGCAGTGCAGACGGGCTGCAAGAGTAGCTTATGGTGTCTTGTCAATGATATATACAGGAATTTTTCTAGCAGGGATAAGGAGGTGATTATTCCCTTGTATAAGGCAATAATCAGGCCACACCTTGAGTACTGTATACAGGTCTGAAGGCCTCATTTCAAGAAGGATGTAGAGCTGCTGGAACGAGTACAGAGAAGGGCAACAAGATTAGTGAACGGAACAAAGGGTTGCTCTTACGAAGAAAGGCTTAAGTTTTGCAAATTACAGTGTCTGGAGACTAGGCACCGGCAAGGTGATCTGATAGATGTGTATAAAGCCTTGAATGGTTTGAGCATGCTCAATGCTGATGGGATTCTTCCTCTTGCTCAGAATAATCACCTGAGAGGGCATAAATTCAAATTAAGGAAAGACAGATGTAGGAGCGATGTGCGAAAATTTGCCTTTAGCCAGCGGGTGGTTGGTTGGTGGAACAAACTTCCATCCCTTGTTGTGGAGGTTGATAGCCTAAATAAATTTAAGGCTCAGCTGGACAGGTATTCCGAACGAACGGAGGGGTGAAATGGATTTTTTTTTTTTTTTTTCGTTGATGCTGCATAAGATTGCTTTCTTGCATCATATGCCTCTACTAATGCTAATTTTTTGCTTCAGGCAAACACACTAGTTCTAGTCCACCCCACCTATATTAAAATATATATTTTACCCGTTTCCCTGCCAACAGATTCTCCCAATAAACCAGATCACCTTCAACCAGAGCGTTATGCACTTGACTATTCTTATCTGGGACCCGAATCAGGGGTGCATCACTTGACAGGTCAGGAGATACTTGAGTCCCCGACGATCTCCCAGTTATTTGTTTCTAGGGCGAGCACTCCTTTCTTCAGTAACTGAAATTCTCGTAATGTACCAAGTTCCAATTTGAGATCGGTACAATCCTTGCATCAGGTGCAAAGAAAAGAATTGTGGGACTAACCTTAGAATACATGCTACAAGCTATAGGAATTACGAACTCATTACTCACACCGGAAATTCCCCTTGTATTTCCGTCTGGGTCACGATGTCCTTGGACTATGTAAGTGGATTTTGTAGCAACCATTATTAAAATAAAATTTGAACCTTATAAAGATTACAAAATTTAAATTACTAAAATATTACAGAAATGAAATTGCTGACAAAACATTAACCTCTAGAGAAGTTAAATTAAAGCTACCGAGCGAAAGTTACGAAGTTCCCTCAAAAATATTGATAACAAAGACTGAATATTAAGCTGTAGCTTTTCAAATACTTTAGAAAATTTAACTTTGCAATTTATTACAGGATTTAAATTAACAAACTATTAAGAAAACTTTAACCACTAGTGAAATTATATTTAAGTTATTGAACGAAATTTACGAAGGTGCCACCAAAAATATCAAGAGAAGTCACCCGTGATTCCTACCAAGGCGATTACATTTGCTCGACACTGTTTCCTGTAATAACAGGTGCGGTTCACATCTAAACTCTTTATGCCGACGTATAAAGTACGCCACTGGCAGGAAGTTGGTGTAATTTAATAGGTACCGAGATCATGTGAAGATCACCTTTAGAACCTCGATCAACCCCAAGGGATCGAATGTTTCTGTTCATTGAGATCAGAATCTTTAAATGTACACTCCCAATCAAATTTGGGGAGCGTTTGAAGCTTATCTCTACAAGGCCGCGATAACGTTACGGCCAAACCGACCATGGCTTGGGCCCTCACCCGAAGGGGGAGCCTAATTTTCAGTGTAATATTTTCTAAAGTAACGAAAATTTATTATTATTTTTTTATTTCTTTATTACTATTTTTCCTTAATATTTCAAGTCAAAAATCATAAAACATTTTTGCCCTCAGTTTACATTTTTATCAAGGAAGTATTATTCACAATATAAATATAAAAATCTATGTAGTATTTTTAGTTATATTAGCATTAGTAGAGGCATACAATGCAAGAAAGCAAGCTTATGCAGCATCAGCCAAAAAAAAAAAAAAACCTCCCATTTCACCCCTCTATTCGTTCCAAATGCCTGTCCATCACAGACTTAAACTTATTTAGGCTATCAACTTCCGCAACAAAAGACGGAAGTCTGTTTCACCAATCAACTACCCGCTGGCTAAAGGCAAATTTCTGCACATCTATTCTACAACTGTCTTTCCTCAATTTGAATCTGTGCCCCCTCAGGTTCTTAATCTGAACAAGCGGAAGTATCGCAACAGCATTGAGCCTGCTCAAACCATTCAAGGCCTTATACACCTCAATCAGATCACCTCGCAGGTGCCTACTCTCCAGGCTCTGCAAGTTGCAGAACTTAAGCCTTTCTTGGTAAGAACACCCCTTTGTTCCCCTCGCCAATCTTGTTGCCCTTCTTTGTACTCGTTCTAGCAACTCTACATCCTTCCTAAAATGAGGCCTCCAGACCTGTACACAGTACTCTAGGTGTGGCCTGACCATTGCCTTGTGTAACGGGATAATCACCTCCCTATCCCTGCTAGCAAAATTCCTGTATATCATTGACAAGACTCCATGACCTGCCCTGGCAGCCCGTCTGCACTGTTCAGCGAATTTCATATTCAACTGCACAATTACCCCAGGTATTTTTCACTTTTCACTTCCCTGAGTGTAATAGCACACACTTGGTACGTTTCTCTTCGTTTATTGCTACCCATATGCAGTAATTTGCATTTGTCAATGCTAAACTTCAGTTGCCACTTCTCAGCACAGTTGCCCAACTTATCTAGATCTAGTTGGTAAGCATACTCTCTTTACTGTCGTTAACAACCCTGCCAACATTTGTATCATGTGCAAACTTGGACATTAAACTTGATATACCTTCATCAATTTCATTGACAAATATACAAAACAACATTGGGCCCAACATCGAACCCTGGGGAACTTCACTAATAACATTTGTCCACGAAGAGCAGTGGACAAATTTTTCATTCTTGTAATCCCAAACACCAGATTAAGAATGGCCACAAGAGAAAGACTCCATTGGAGAAGAGGCCATCACCAAGTTGTGATCTGAGGTGCCTAGAGGACCACTTACCTTGACCATCAAGCGTGTCGACTGCGCGGTTAGGACTTTCTGGTATTCTGTTTAGTACTGTCGTTGTTGTTATTTGGTTTTTAGGCGCATTAGCAACTAAGGCCATATTGCTCCGGGAATATGCGGTGGTCATTCCCTTGACCTTTCCGCATCCTCCGTATTTGGTGGTGACGGGCTCGAACCCCGGTCTAATCAAGAAGCGTGTGCTACGCACTGCTGCTCCTTCCCACCTGGCTACGGAGGGGCCTTCTGTTTAGTAAATGAACAATCTGTGCGAGGTCATTAGTAATTGCTAAAGCCTCAGCATCTTGACTAGCTGGGTCTGTGTGACTAGAAAAAGTAAGTCACCTGGAGTTGCGAACATTTAAAATTATCAAGGAAAATTACCTCACTGTTAGGAAAGTTGGATTGGAGAAAGTCAAGTTTCAAAGAGAGGAAATCAAAGAGTTCCAAGTGATTAGTGGAGTTTTGAGAATGATAGAGGCAACAGATGGATTTAACAGAATGAGGTAGAGAGATTTTAAGCCAAAGAAGATCGAAAAGAGGAGATTCCAAATTACTAAGTCTCTGACAGGGAATATCAGGACGGACATATGTACAAGTACCACTTTTAAAGCGAAAGGAATCATACAGCGAATAATTCGGACAACTGAGATGAGCAGCGGTTGAATCAACCGATAACTGGGTTTGTGTCAGATAAAGTACATAGAGTTTGTCAGACTGTAGGTGGAAATGGACATCACTGAGACCACGTATAGTTGTGAAATGAACGAGGAAGTGTTTGGGAGGTCAAGTTCTTTTCGCAAATAAATTTGTTTTGCTATTTTGACAATCCATGGTGTATTCTGAAGTAAGAAAAGGTGGCAAGGGCATTCGGTATTGAAAATTTTGGATATAGCTTACACATAGTAAGAAAATACCCAGATCCTTGACATCACGTGCCCTCGACACTACCCCGCCCGGCATATATACTACTCCCTCCAGTCACTGTCTGGCAGAGTAGAGGAGGCGAGATTGTACACTAACTGATCCGGAAGCTTACTAGAGAGTTACCGTAGTTGGGTTTTAGTACCATTAGTGACTAAAACCATATTGCTCAGTATATGTAGACATGTATAGTATCTTATGTAGGACGGCACCTGAACGAAAGTTCAACTCCGTCTTTGTACACTGTGATGGTTACAAAAATAAACAGGCCAGAAATGTGTGTAACGTTATGTTCGTGCAGTGTGTGTGTTGTTGTGTTGTTTAGTTGTTTCTGGCCGTTTTGTCACCAGGCAGGCGATCACCTGGAAAGCCTGCCCAGTGTCCGTCTACACCACGGGGAGGTAGGCCACAACTGCGCAAGAACCATGGCCAACCTCAACAGTCACGTACTGAATGTCCAAAGAGGGTTTGGAGCCATTCAAAAGAACCCCGCGCCAGCAAGCCGGCAACAGCGCACCCACATACACACACACACTCTCCCAGGAGACAGGACAGCAGAAGACGAAGAAATAAGGATGAGAATAGCATAAAGTAAAAATAAATAAATAAATAAAAAATAAAAAAAAATAATAAATAAATAAAATAAAATAAAAATAAATAATAATAATAAAAAAAAAGTAAAATAAATTCTTTATCCATTTCTTGCCCACATCTGTATGCAGTGCTGCCCAAAGTAGTCCACAAAGAGAAAAGGTGTATTGTCAAACAGAAGTTGTAATGTCATTCAATCATGATCGGCAGGAACAAGTTCTACATATATTGCTCAGTATATGCTGTCTGTAAATTGCGCGTGTTCTGTGATCGATTTTCTGTTTTCAGGACGAAAAACGAGTTTTTGGGAGAAAAAACTGAGACCAGCCAACTCAGCCACATTGGGAAAAAGGCCCGTAAAAATTCGTCACGTCATCGACGGGACTCGAACTCTGCTCTTTTCCACCCGGTGTTGGAAGGGCGGCAATCCTAATTATGCTACCCACGAGGCCCCCCCCTAGAGAATTTCCAATGTGTTCGGTCTGATGGACTATCTAGCAGCCGCCCTGCGAGCACCGTTTTAGACTTGCACCCTTGAAATGTAAGGAAGGGAAGACTGGATCTCGCCATAATGTCCATCATAACCTCAAAAGCCATCATTCATATTGCATTATGGTGGAAGAGATGAGGAGGGGGAGGAATTGCTGGATCTTTGCTCTAGACCGAACATGGGTTTACGCTGCAAAACTTGTAATGATTAACTCCCCCTATGTGACGCTTACCCATGCATCTTAGCGAGAGTGACTCCCAGCTACTTGTAATCTGCATATTGCGTCACGATGATTGGTAGCTGCAGTTCTGTGAATAATTAACTGCTTTTCGGGAGGGATTCAAGCAGTGAAAAAAGAAAAAAATTACAATAGTTATGTTTTTTTTTTTCCTTAAATTAATTCTTCTCGAAAGTCTTACCTAACTTTTTTTTTTTTTTTTTTTTTTACTTAAGATTAACAAGCAAAAACAGAAAAAACAATGGAAGGAACTACAAGTATAGCCCGGAGTTGCTGCCACAAAGATGCATGGGGCTTACCCATGTATCTTTGGCCGAAGTCATTTGCAAAACGGCACTCACCACAACAGAAAATTGCGGTGATTAGCAGCCATTCACCGAGAAACAATGGGTAAAGCAACACGTGCCAGAGTTGTTGTAACACAGATCCATGGTAAGCCTAACATACGGCAGTTTAATTCTTATAATAAAGCTAATCAGGAGTGGTTATTATTATTATTATTATTAGCTATATGGTGCAAGGAAGCCTGAGACTTATGCTGCACCAGCCAAAAAAAAAAAAAAAAAAATTCCCAAGTTACCCTAAGAGAGAGAGAGAGAGAGAGAGAGACAAGGGAATCACCAAGAAAAAGAAGAATGATGATATCCAGCTGAGGACCCTGGGTGTGCCAAGCCCATACTCACCAGATGTGAGCCCCTGGTTCTAGGATCATCCCTTATTTTTTGACGTCTACTCCCGTTGGGATGATATTCGAGGAAATATAAATAAATGCAGTGTTCAGGCGAATCGTTAAGCTTGAATAGTCATGTAGAAATTAAAAAAAAAAAAAAAAAATTATTTTGATTATAAGGAAGGAGAAGGCTATAGCCAAGTTCCCTACGTGACCAGCTCCTGAAGCTAATAACCAATGAATGTCCGCTGCCATCTAATGAAGCCTAGTAACATTGCTAAAGACGAACTACTCGTATACGTGCATACCTAATAATTATTCACAGAAAAAACGCTACATGAGAGACATAGGGAGGGCCTGACTATTCATGCAATTCGTAACACCGTAATGCTCTTTGCGGAATAATGCCGGAAATGTGTAGCAATATTTCTACCATGCAACTAGTTTATTTTAATTGCCATATGGCTTCCGCTGCCTGAATAAGACGTTGTTGTATGTCATATGTTCTTCGCCTTCCTCACAACGATAGGGTAATTCATACAGCATAGTACAGGGAGCGACCGCTATGCACTAATAATAATTTACATGCATTTTAATTAATAAATTAGAATTTATATGCTAATTTAAATCTTTTCTCAGATAAGTTTGTTCTACTATTTTGATAATTCATGGTGTAATCTGAAGTAAGAAAACGTGGCAAGGCCATATCCAGAATATCTGGATAATATGCACAAATCAATAAAAACATCTTCTATTCACCACCTCCAAAGCAGCAATGTTTTACATTACATTTTACTTCCATTACATTTTCATTTAATATCACTGCTTAAGTGACCAATTATTTAATTCTTTACATAGATTTGTAAAGAATGAAAGGTCAAAAGAAGCTTTGACTTTTTCATTTTAATTATCATTTCATTTTAATAACCTCATTCATTTTAAAACTGAGTTTTAAAGGAAATGAAAATGCTGAACAAAGTTTGAAAAAAATAAATTTAACTCACTTTGCATTCGTCGAAGTCCTCATAACCTAGAGGGCTAAACATATATTACTTATTTGACAAACAAATCACTGCAGAAAGACAAATATTAACAATTATTTCACAAACCAGTTACGTAAATCTAATTGAAGGACTTTTCGAAGCACTGATTTACATTTTACCACTGTTAAGTTCCATCGCGTTCTTTCACAACGACGTCTGCTTAACATCAGCGCGTGCAATGACATCTCTTGAAACGTGATTTAGAGGTCGCAACGTCTTATCAAAATAAATAAAAGTTGTTGTATATAGTAAAATATTATTTATTTTCATTTAAACATTTTTAAAGAAAAATAAAATAACATAAATTATTACGTATTGCACTTAACAGAAAGCCAATTCTGAAAAAGTTTACTTTCCCATGTTGATTGTTTTTTTTGTTTTTGTTTTTTAACAACAGTAAAGTTTCTTCCAAACACGGTAGAATTATTTAAAATTAATATAAGAAATATTTGGACTTCCTGTTGTTACGAGGATACCGTGATTAACACAATATTTTAACTTTCAGTTTTTAAAGACCTCCTAAATGAGCGAACACATTTAGCAAGATACTGTTGTTTTGAGTAACACCGCTCTGGCCGAGTTTGTCAGTCTCGGGCTCGGAATCACCTGGTTTTCTTCGCTAGTAATGAGGCAATCAACTAGAATACACACAACGCACAGAAATGCACCCTCCACACAGGCGAGGCATGTGATGGGCCCAGTTGTGACCTGAATGTTCAATGTTACTACTACCTGTTCTCAGTGTTATTTTTTCCGATACCGATGGAAAATTCTTGATATCTATTACTGTATATAATATATGTATAATCGCGCCCAAAAGTTAAATTAGTACCATAAGTTCGAGTTTTCAAGAAAAATGATGGAATTTTACCAAATTTTTGTGGAAGATTGTTATTATAAGATTGCATTTTGAATAAATATATGGGGATCAGACGAGTTTAACGCTACACTGAGTTAGTTAAAGGTCAGAGGAGTTTCACACTACAATGAGTTATAGTTCCCAGTTTCGTTTTTCGAAACGAAAAATTCAATTTTCGGGGGAAACTTTGATATCCTCCTCTAGAACCGCAAGGGCTATTCTGGAGCAACTATGCTTGATTTGCAATCTAGAATAAGCTAGTTATGAGCTCTTATTTGAATGTTGAATGTAGTGAGCTTGTTAATGAAGTTTTGTTAGTTTTGCTATATAGCGCAGTTTGTGTGAATACTCGTATCTTCTCGTGGTCTGGTGCGGGCAACCACGAGTTGGTTGGCTAAAACGAGTTATAAGATTGTGGATTGGTGGAAAAGAGGAAATTTACATTTGCGTGCTCTCACGAGGAGGAGCCCCTGGGCTTTTCAGTTTATTTATTGTGACATTTATTTGTTATTTGAGTTTATTGTTCTTGAGCGCGGACCATGTTGTTATCGGTTGTTGGCTGTCTGACTACACTGAATACTAACATTGTAAATTAGCTTACAGTTGAGTTTGTTAGCTATTAACACACTCTTTTAAATTGTAAATAACTTGTTTTATTTATACTACTAATATGGCTTTGAGGATTAAAATTACTTTCACTGGCTCTCTCTCTCTCTCTCTCCCTAATCTGAGCGAGGCTGTCAAGGAAGATGAGGTTATAATGTCACAGCCTGAATTCCAAGAACGTGTGAGTGAAATATCTGAAGAAGGCATTCAGGAAATTGATCTAGGGATCTTCATTAGAGCTGAGGAGATACCTTTAGTAGAGACATCAGCACAAAGTACTATTGCTAAAGATATAGGAAAGGACACTGCTCCCAAAACGAAGAAAAGAACCAAGACACCTGGAACAACTTTAACGAAATTCAAAACAGTCCAAAAAATCAGTTGAATTAAAGGAATGTTACCCATTTATGGACTAATTCAATGGAAAGGTTCGGGGAAACACAAGTAGTTGTTCTTGACATCTCAAAGGCTTTCGATCGTGTTTGGCATAAAGGTCTTCTAAACAAGCTTCCATCTTATGGTTTGCCAACTGTTTTTTGTAATTGGTTATCCAGTTTTCTCTCTGATTACTCACTCAGGGTGATGGTAGATGGCTCTCTGTCTTCTAACTTCTCCACTAATGCCGGTGTCCCTCAAGGTTCAGTTCTTTCCCCCACTCTTTTCCTCTTGTATATTAATGACCTTCTTCCATTGACTGGAAATCCTATCCATAGTTTTGCCGATGATAGCACATTGCATTCCACTTTCCATTTTCAGAAACCTTGTCCTGCTCAGTCAGCTTCGACTTCTCGAAAATCTGCTACCAATTCCTTAAATGCCGATCTTCAGGTAATTCTCCAGTGTGGGGCAAAGACAACTCAATTGATTTCAACCCTTCTAAAACTCAGTCTTGTCTTATATCTCGCAAAAAGGATTCTTCTACTTCTATGATTATCTTTGGTGACCGATTTATAGGCAAAATGATATATCTCTTTTGGGGATTACCCTGACTTTTAATCTCTCTCTCTTGGCACAAGTACATTAAAATATTGCTTCCTCTGCATCTAAAAAACTTGGTTTTCTCTTTCGCTCTCATCGTTACTTTTCTTCCAAACAGCTGTTCACTCTGTACAAATCGCAAATCCGCCCTACCATGGAATATTGTTCCCACATCTGGGGTGGTGCCCCCAAAACCTCTCTCGGGCTTCTTGATTCCATTCAGAAGAGGGCAGTTAGGTTAATTAATGATTCATCTCTAACAAAGTCTCTCCACTCGCTGTCTCATAGACGTACTGTTTCTGCTGCATGCCTCTTCTACAGATACTTCCAAGGGCACTGTTCTTCTGAATTGGCTTCTATAATTCCCGCTCTCTCTTTGAAAACAGTCCAAACAAGTGCAGCCACTAGCCAACATCCATTTGCTGTCCAACTTCAAACTCACAGAACCAACTTTTCATCTTCCTCGTTTATTCATTCAACTGCCGTTTTCTGGAACAACCTTCCTTCATACGTATTTCCTGAAAATTACAGTCTACAGAAGTTCAAGTCCAATGTCAACAAATATCTTCTTTCGTCTTCTCAACCTCCAATCCAAGCACGGTACTAAGTACTATAGGTTCTAATACCTCTCGTGTTTGGGGCTTACATAAAAAAAAAAAAAAATTACAGATTGATAATCAAGTGTTAAGAGCTGAGAAAAAAGATGTCAGAACAACCACGAAAATATACAGCTGTTGCTGCCTTAAAGAAGGAGCAACAGCTGCATATTCCAGTGAGGAAATGAGAAAGGAACTGTTAAAATATGTCAGACCAGTTCTGAAAGATGTCAATGTTAGAGTCTCCGAGCTATCAGAGATAAGAGTTATCATTGAGGCAGAAGCAGATAAGGGCATAGAAATGTGTCCGTTTTCAGGCGCTTGGATTAGAAATCGAGAAGGTGAAGAAACACCGCCCTGAAGTGTTAGTGTTTGATGTTGAACAGGATGTGGACAAGAACTTACTGTTAAACTCGTTATGGCTTCATAATCTGAAGGATGATGGAATTGGTCAGAAAACTGTTGAAGATAGTGTCTCGATCGTTTCCATTAATAAAGCAAAGGATAAAAATGTAAGTAACTGGATCCTGCAGGTATCTGGACACATACACAGATTATTGATGAATGCTGGAAGAATTTATGTGAACTGGACTTCGTATCGGGTCCAGGACATAATTGCCGTCATGAAATGCTTTAAGTGTATGGTCTTTGGCCATATTGCTAAGTACTGTGGGAACGATGCATTCTGTGGGCATTGCTCTGTTCAAGACTTCTTTAGGAGTTTTCCTGTAAAATGTGAAGTACATTGTTGTATAATTGCTAGAGGAAGCGTGTGGCATCCGAACATACGGCAGTAGACTGAAAATGTCCCAAATATATTAGAGCAATACAGTTAAATCGAAAGAAAATCGATTATGAGGGATAGAAGTGCATCTGTATTAAAGAATGCACATTTTACCTCTGCTGCACAGAGGTCGAAGGATGTGGCTTCCCAGCTGGTTGAAGAGATAGCAGGAAAGGCATATGATATCATACTATTGCAGGAACCATATTCTTTCTTAGGTAAGGTGAGGGGATATCCGGGTGGATATAGGGTCCTGGAGAGTGCTGATGAAACTTATGTTGCAATTGTAGAGGTGAATCGTGAGATAGGAATCATTATGATAACATCACTGTGTTATGAATATGGCGTGGGGAGGATGATAATAAATTTTCTGTTTATACTCCGGGACGACCACATGGTCAGAGGAGTTCAAGGTAGAGAGAATACAAGAAACAGCACCGTATTCAGCAGTCACGGGCTTGAACCCGAGTCACTCAAGGCACGTATACTTATGCACTCACGCGCTTGACCGCTCGGTTTCGGCGACCTGATAGTTATAACCACAATACTACCTCGAGGATAACTCAACGAAGCAAGAGACCATCAGCATCTATCTACTACAGATGTGCTTACTACAGAAAAGCATAATCCTCCTTTGCAGCATATTCCTCATGGCACATCGACGTCTGCCACTCGTTTGGAGTAGGTCTTTGTTCGATTTTCGTCGATGATTGGACAAATTTCTGAAGTCCACATTATTCTACGCTGTAATTAGCCCATCTCCTGCGGAGGTTGTAGAGTTTACTTCGTGAACTATTATAGGTTTCGGCTCTTGCAAATCGCTCCCACATTTCTACAGACATGATACACAACACTGCTACGAACGGAAAGCTCCGTTGAGATTAAATATAATAAATTTAATAATTTGAAGTTTAGTGAAGAGCAATCAACGAACGCCGCTTCATCAACGGATGAAACAGCCACTGCTTGTCTAGGTTAATGTTGTTCAGGCATTCCAAGTACGAGATTTAAGGAATACGTTAAACTGGACTACTTATAAGATCCAAGATGTGCAGCAGTTGCAGCACATCTTGGATCCTTTTTAAAGCGGATCCTTGGATCCGCTTTACCGCAGCGAAGGGCATTCTCTAATTGGGCCTTTGAGAACACTGAGAAGAACGAGAACTGGTTGTTCAACGCTGTTTGGATGGACAAAACCAAATTTTTGTTAAATGGGAGAGTGAACACTTACAAGTGCATTATTTCAGCAACTGACGACTGTTATACTTACACTGGATGTTCTCTGCAGGGACCAAAAGTAACGGTGTCCTCTTCTGTGATGTTACCGCGTCGTTCGTCGTTGGGCGATTTTTCTTTGAGAATTATTTTGCCACTGGTTTCAAAACCTGCACGCCCAGAGGTAGGCGATGTGTCGCCCTTTTACGCCACACTGTCAGGTGAAAAGAACCTAGTTGTCAACGCAGCAGTCCCGCACGATGGTATATCACCTCACGTTGCGTGAAAAATATATTAACCTTGGGAATGGATTATCTACTTAGGAAACAACTGTCTACAAAGGCACCCCACATCTCCAGACTTGACATTAGCCAAATTTTGGTACTATTACTCTGTTATCAATGAAAAAAAAAAAACTATTTATAGGGTTACCTAGAAAGTCACTTCAACTACCCATATGTACTGTCTGCAAATTGCGTGTGTTCTCTGATCAATTTGCCTGCTTTGCTGGAAGAAAACCTCCAGTTTCGGAGCATAAAACCTTGCTATCTACGCGCGAGACCGACTAACTTAGCCACGGAGTGAAAAACTCATAAACGTTTCTCGCGTCAACGACAGGATTCGACCCCGGGCCTTCTCCACCCAATGTGAGGAGGGCGGTGATCCTACCAACTGTGTTACCCACTAGGGCACCTTGTGCCGTGATCCACGGCCTGCACACAGATGCTTCGAATTACTAGCCCCTACAATAATTAATAAAATCATTGATCACAATAAACTAAAATGCAGTGGCGCATTGTGAATTATGTAAATTGATTAATCAGTGAAAGTAGTTTTTATAAAGAATTTTTCAGACGGTTTCCAAGTTGTGCTTATTAATTCTGAACTAATAATATTTATATGGTTACTAACATTTCCCTGAGCACGGCACCCATCCTCACGCTGATTGAGTGCCGAGGAATTTATTACCTGTAGAAAGTGAAAAGGTTGTGTCTCACTGGAATAGATACTCAAGCGATAATAATAATGATTGAGCGTGAAAACTATTGGGTTAGAATTCTTGAATGTGCAGTTTCTGAATTTTCATGCTTCGAATCACTGTTACTTTTTAATGTTTCTCAATCTTTCCAGGAATCGATGAACCACGCAAGAGTAGCGATGGGGCATATTTACCAAGTGCTCGTCATGTAAGTTATGCTTTAAATGGCGACGTTTATCAAAGTCCGCATACCCTGCTTCCACATTACACCAGCTTGCTCATGATATGGGGCCAGTTCATCACGCATGACATCGTTCTCACCCCGTCTACGAGAGTAAGAAGCATCGAAGGCAGTGGGAAAACTAAATTAGAAGGTAAGATAAACAGCTGAACACTTAGAGTTTAACATTTCATATCTAGAGAAGAGTTTAACGAAATTACCAAGTTGAAATGGCTTCAGCATCTTAATATTCTCCAAGTATGTAAGTTTCTTCTTCAAGTTTATCGTAGGTTAATGCATTAAAAAGTTCACAATAAAATAAATAGCTGTATAAAACTATAGTCTTTTATTCTGAATAACACGTTACAAAGAATCAGCAGTTATTGCCGAATTTTAACTCGGTGCTGTGTGACAACTCCGAAAAAGGGGGAGTACAACTTTTCCAGAGGGATGATGCTCCCTTTTCTCGTAAGTACTGTTTAGAATAAATTGTTACATTTAACATAATATTTATCGTTATCTTTTCGGATGGCCGCGAATCATGCTGTAGTTCGAAGTGCATATAACGTCTCTGCTTTTTTTTTCAACTGAAGGCTGTTGATTGTAATTTTACTGTCGGGGATACCCGGGATTTGTCGGAGAGAGCTAAAACTTTGGATATTTTGAAAGAAAGATATATTTTTATTTGGATCCTTAAAAACAGAATTCCCTTACAGATGTTCGACGTAAATTCAAGAGAGACTGCGCCTTAGAAATGCACTTGACAGTTGGAAAATAATGACTCGTTGAGACCTTCCGCATACAAGGAAGCGAGAGAAAAAAACTTATCTAATGTAATTTAGAACATTATGTGGAAATATGATAGCCTTCTAAGTTTCATTAGATATACTAACTCTATGATGATGTTGAAGGGCTTTAGGAGCATCAGTGACTTTAACCATATTGTGCCCTACGTATTACCTTCAAACTGTATTTTATCATATTTTTGTACATGCGAATTTAAAACTTTACCACTAATAATATAGGCGATTTTATTCTAATTTTATAGTCCTTATGGTCCTCCCTGTTCATTGGATTCAGCATCATTTGATCATTAATTTTAAAATTCTTTTAAACAAAATTTATGTGTTTATGCGTTGTGGAGTTTTCTTTAAAGGTTTTAATTTACTAATATAGGAAATTATTTACATTAAGTAGTGTAAACATCTCCAGAGAAAGAAATAATTATAATTAAAGTGATGGAAATTATCTATGCAACTCTTACAGAGCCTAAATGTTGCAACACCACTCACCTCCATCCAGACTGCTATCCTATTATGGTGTCTCATGAGGATTCACGATATCCAAGAGGCCATTGCATGCAGTTTGTCAGGTCCGCTCCTGTTGCTTTTAGTTCAGGGGGTTGTTATTCGCCCCGTCTTGGTAAGCATTTTACTAAATATTATTAATCAATTTAAAAAAAAGTGTTAATCTTCAGAGAGGTCATAGAGATAAATAAAACCTTTCCCCCCATCGAAATAATGTATTTGTATTTTCCTTATAATACACTACAAACTTATGAATCCCGCCCCTTTTGTGGGAAGTAAGACGGGACTGGAATTCTTAAAATAAGAAAGTTTTTCTGTTCTTTGACTTTTAAAATTCAACTTTTTTATTTATTAAGAATTTAATTGTATCTATTGCGTCTTTCACATAAAGGGCGGTACTCTCACTAAGAAAATTCGAAAAACATGTTCTTGAATATTTTGCTTCTGCATTGTATGTAAATAGGACAGTTTTCTGTTGCTGTTACCCCTGTTTAGAAATATTCGTTGCAGTATATTTCTAGTATCAATATATAGTTTTAATTATATTATTATTATTATCATAAAAATCAGTTTATTTCCCAAGAAACCTTGAGTTACCCCGATCAGTATACCGATTTTATTTTTATTTTAATGTCATTCCTACTTTCAACCAGCTCTAGTTGACATTGTCAGCATGGCAGGATTACATTTTTGCGGTTTAAGCCTGCTCCTGAGTTCCCTATGGGATTACCAATGTGACGTTTAGTGTCTTAGGCCCTTCTCCTAGGTACTATACTAAGTACAGGTATAACACGGTAGTTAGATTCCTATAAAAGTCGTGTAGTGCGAAACCGTGTTATACGGGACGAAGAACCGGTACAAAAAGGGGGTGGGGGTTACGTTCCAAAAGCTAACAAAAATACATAATTTTTTATAATTATCAGAAACTTAATATTTATTAAAAATAGTAATAACTGAACAAACTGTGATACATATGTCAGATAATATACGTCATTTAATTTTCTTCCTCTTCATATTAAGCACAATGAAACGAGAACGTTTTCTCTGTCGCAGGGTATCCTCACCTTTTGAAATTTCTTCTGCAGCATCTAGATTTCATGTAACTTATTTATACTCCGGTACGA
Source organism: Mastigoproctus giganteus (assembly GCF_048544385.1). NCBI lineage: Eukaryota > Metazoa > Arthropoda > Arachnida > Uropygi > Thelyphonidae > Mastigoproctus > Mastigoproctus giganteus. Next base: position 153,940,217 of record NC_143579.1, on the reverse strand, counting down.
CCACCAGGTCAGTGAGTTTACAATAAAACATTAATACAAATGTTAATCGTATTTAGCAGTCACGGGCTTGAACCCCGGTCCACTCAAAGAGCACGTGCTATTGCACTCACGCTCCTGATCACTCGGCTACGTTCTGCTCTCTTTAAAAAAATCAGCAAGCTGGAATTGTTTGATTTTGCTTAAAAGATCTTTGCAAATTGCATAGTATGGAGCTAAGCACAGTTGAAGCTCCCTTCTGAACTTTGTTTTCCTTTCAGTTGAAGGACCTGCATTCAAAAAATAAGATTCTGATTTCTCAGCTAAGTTTATGCCTTCCCGTATGCTTTTTAGTGTAAAATTTGGAACTTCAGAATTTTCATCTGCGCTATCATCTTCTGAATTGATTTGGTTTATCTCCGATGCCATTTCCACCAAATCTGCTTTGCCAACCTCTTTTTCTACCAGTAATTCTTAAACGTCATCAGTAGTCATATCATCAAAACTTTTCCTTCCTACCGACTTAGCAAGTTGTACTATCGCACCGATTCCGTTTCCTGCCGGTTCGACCTTATTTCCTGGATGAACTGACTCTGGCCATACATTTTTCCAACACGCATTTAATGTTGACGGTTTTATTTCTTTGAGCGATAAAGCTATGATTCCGATATATTTCTCAGTACACAACTGAGAAATGTATCGGAATGCCTCCATCACTTCAATAGATTCGGAATAGATCACTTCAATAGATTCGGAATCAGTTTTTTCTAAAATCTGTTGTAACGATTTTCTGATGTAAAGGTAGATATAATGCCTTGATCTAATGGCTGAATTTTGAAGTAGTTGTATTAGGTGGTAGGAACATTACTTCAACATTTTGGATGACTTAAACCTTTTGGATGGCCTGGCGCGTTATCCAATAGTAATAAAAACTTTAAAGTTTTCCACAGCTGGTACAAAACAATTTAGAAACTATTCTTTAAATAAATCGGCAATTACCAAAAAATTAAGTTCCTTGGGCATAATTTAGGGCTGGAATTTAATTCACAACAAAGAAAAAGTCACAAAATTTTTTATGGCTCAAACAAGCACAAGTTCAATAGCACAGAACCTAACACGGAGATTTCCCAACAAAATAAAATACAGGGATTTCCCAATATATATGTTATTTATTATTATTTTTTTTTTATTATTTTTTTTATTTTTTTTTTGCATAACGACTACCAAGTCAACAGGGGGATTCACACAAAAAAAAAAAAAAAAAAAAATGGAAAATTAAAAATTGCTTTCAGCATAATAGCATGGTTTTCTCCGCTCAAGAGCTCAAAAATACCGTGTTATGTGAGGCTTGCCGCAATTCTTTAACCGTGTTAGAGCGAAACCGTGTTTATTATTATTATTATTACCACCAGCCACATGGTGCAAGGAAGCCTCCGGCTTATGCTGCACCAGCCAAAAAAATAAAATAAATAAAATTCTCCGAGTTACCCAGACAGAGAGAGAGTTAAAAGTAGAAGGGAATCACCAAGAAAGAGAAGAATGATGATATCCAGCTCAGGACCCTAGGTGAGACCAGATGTTAGCCCCTGGGGTTATGTTGTTACCATGTTGTGCGAGGATTGCTGCAATTTATCAATCATGTTAGAGCGAAACCATGTTATACGGGAGTTTCCTGTATCAGTACCTAGGGGACTAAAGACAGTAAAGTACCTAGGGGAGAAATAAAGTACTTAACTTTTATTTTTAGTAGGTTGAATATTCCGATGAAGACAATATTTACGCCCCAGGAATTTAAAGTGCAAAAATTAAGTCTTACCAAGCTTCAATCCCATCAAAAAAAAAAAATAAATGAAAATTAATTAAATAAAATAAACTATTAAATAAAATAATAACTAAAATAAATGTAATCGATCGGTCAGTTCTAGAGTGCAATAACACACGCGTTCGTAATGATCTTGATTAGGCCACGTGACTTCTAAATATGATAGTGATTGTGTTCTTGTAAAAATGATTGGTTGTAAATGCCTCTAATGCTTGTGGTCTCGTCGGAGTATAAAAAGAACATATTTTAAAAGCAAAACTTTATTTTTTAAATGACCGTATTTTCGTGTACGTCATTCACATTAATCATAAACAGTAATGAATTCATTTAGTGACAACGTACATGCCTCACATTTGGGGGCATTTGCTCTATCACTAATAAGTAATAAAATAAAAAAAAATAGTGCATCTTTTATAATACTATTTAATAATTAAATTTATCGAGATTTTAATATCAGTTTATATTTTATTTTATTTTTTTTTATGTAAACCCCAAACACGAGAGGTATTAGAACCTATAGTGCTTAGCACCGTGCTTGGGTTGGAGGTTGGGAAGACGAAAGAAGATACGGTATTTGTTGACATTGGACTTGAACTTCTGTAGACTGTAATTTTCAGGAAGGACACATTAAGGAAGATTTTTTCACAAAACTGCAGTTGAATGAATAAACAAGGAAGATGAAAAGTTGGTTCTGTGAGTTTGAAGTTGGACAGTAAATGGATGTTGGCTGGTGGCTGCACGTGTTCGGACTGTTTTGAAAGAGAGAGCGGGAACTAGAGAAGCCAAGTCAGTAGAACAGTGCCCGTGGAAGTATCTGTAGAAGAGGCATGCAGCAGAAACAGTAAATCTATGAGACAGCGAGTGGAGAGACATCGTTAGAGATGAATCATTCATTAACCTAACTGCCTTCTTCTGAACGGAATCAACAAGCCTGAGAGAGGTTTTGGGGGCACCACCCGAGATGTGGGAACAATATACCATGGTAGAGCGGATTTGCGATTTGACAGAGTGAACAGCTGTTTGGAAGAAAAGTAACGCTGAGAGCGAAAGAGAAAACCAAGTTTTTTAGATGCAGAGGAAGCAATATTTGTAATGTGCTTGTGCAAAGAGAGAGAGATTAGAAGGGTAATCCCCAAAAGAGATATATCATTTTGCCTAGAAATCGGAGTGTCACCAAAGATAAGCATAGGAGCAGAAGAATCCTTTTTCCGAGATATAAGACAAGACTGAGTTTTAGAAGGGTTGAAATCAACTGAGTTGTCTTTGCCCCACTGGAGAATTACCTGAAGATCGGCATTTAAGCAATTGGTAGCGGATATTCGAGAATTTGAAGTTGATCGAGCAGAGCAAGGTTTCTCAAAATGGAAAGTCGAATGCAATGTGCTATCATCGGCAAAACTATGGATAGGATTTCCAGTCAATGGAAGAAGGTCATTAATATACAAGAGGAAAAGAGTGGGGGGGAAGAACTGAACCTTGGGGGACACTGGCATTATTGGAGAAGTTAGAAGACAGAGAGCCATCTACCATCACCCTCAGTGAGTGATCAGAGAGAAAACTGGATAATCAATTACAAAAAACAGTTGGCAAACATTGGGTGGAAGCTTGTTTAGAAGACCTTTATGCCAAACACGATCGAAAGCCTTTGAGGTATCAAGAGCAACTGCTTGTGTTTCACCGAAATTTTCCATTGAATTAGTCCATAAATGGGTAACATAAGCCAGAATATCACCAGTGGATCGACACACTGACGGAATCCGTAATGGTGATCGTTGACCAGACGGAAGGTTTCTAGGTAGTTTAAGAGTTGGCGGTTAATTGATTTCTCCATTACTTTAGAAAGAGTAGAAGTAATTGCAATGGGACGATAATTGGCTGGAAGGGATTTGTCACCCTTTTTAGGAACTGGCTGGATATGAGAAAATTTATAAGCAGAAGGAAAAACACCTTTGGAATAAGAAAGTGAAAAAAGGCGACAAGAACAGGAGTAAGTTCAGGAGCACAGGTTTTGAGAACAAGTGGAGAAATACCATCGGGATCGGAAGCTTTCTTAGCATCACGATTCGTCAAAATCTTTCTGACATCCTTTTGACGGAAGACCACAGGAGGCATTGAATGGAGCGTGTTGGGAATTGTGGGAGGTGTTTTACCAAGATCATTAATACACGAGTTGGAGGGAAAATGGGATGCTAGCAAGTCAGCTTTATCCTTCGATGAAGTGACAACAGAACCATCTGGTTTGGACAGAGGTGGGGACAGAGATGGGCAAAGGTTGTGGCCAATATAGCTTTGGCAAGAGACCAGAATGCTCAGCTACCATTAGGGCAAGAAGCAAGTTTTCTACTCTTAGAACAAGTTCAAACTCTAGTTTGGACTGATTAATAACTGCTTTACAATAGTTGCGAGCTTTGGTGTAGGCAGAAAATGAAACTGAAGATTTATAAACAAACCAATTACGATATGCAACGTTCTTCTCTTGAACAGCCTCAGCACATTTATTGGAAAACCAAGGTTTAGATAAAGGACGAGATTTTAAAGTGGAGTGTGGGATAAAGGATTCCATTCCTGCAAGAATAATTTCACTGACACGATCTGAGCAAATGTTGACATCAGAAGTTTTGAAACAGTAATCCGACCAAGGAAAAGAAGAAAAGAAATCTCGCAGGTAATCCCATTTTGCGTCCTTGTAATGCCAAACAATACGACGTTGGGAATAGCCATGAGATAGAGGCTCCATTGGAGAAGAGACAATCACCAAGTTGTGATCTGAGGTGCCTAAAGGCCCTCTCACTTCGACCGTATACTTAGAAGGGTTTTTTGTGAGAAAAAGATAAAGCGTGTTGACTGTATGGTTAGGATTGTCCGGTAAATGAACTGGACAATCATGTAGTACATTTACCTACAATTTCTTGTAGGTAAATGAACAATCTGTGCAAGGTCATTAGTAATTGCAAAAGCCTCAGCATCTCGACCAGTTGGGTCAGTGTGACTAGAAAACGGAAGCCAGCTGGAGTTGTGAACATTAAAATCACCAAGGAAAATTCCCTCACTGTCAGGAAAGTTGGACTGGAGAAAGTCAAGTTGCAAAGAGAGCAAGTCAAAGAGCTCCAAGTGATTAGTGGAGTTGGCAGAACGGTAGAAACAACAGATGAATTTGACACAATGGGAAAACCTGATCATACAGTAGAGAGATTTTAAGCTAGAGAAAATCGAAAAGAGAAGATTCCAAGTTACCGAGTCTCTGAGTGCCACCTTTGAGGCGAAAGGAATCGTACAGCGAATAATTTGGGCAACTGAGATGAGCAGTAGTTGAATCAACTGATAACTGAGATTCTGTCAGAAAAAGTACATGGGGTCTGGCAGATTGAAAGTGGAAATGGACATCGTTGAGATTATAATTCAGACCACGCATATTTGTGAAATGAATTAGGAAGTGTTTGGGAGGTTTAGATCTTTTCGCAGATAAGCTTACTCCATTAGTTTGACAATTCATGGTGTATTCAATAGTAAGAAAAAGTGAGTGGGACATGCTGTATGAAGTAATGAAATTTTTGGATATGGCGTACACGTGGTAAGAATATACCCAGATCCTTGACATAACGTGACCTCGACAATGCCCCCCGCATACACACTACTCGGACTCCCTCCAGTCACTTTCTGGCAGAGTAGAGGTTGCAAGATTATACACTAGCTGATGTGGAAGCCTCCTAGAGAGTTACCAATAGGTTCGGTTCGGTGTTTTAACTAGCGGCCGGCCTGCGAACACTGTTTTAGAGCTGTACCCTCGAAATGTAAGGAAGATTGGATCTCGCCACGATGTTCATCCTAACCTCAAAACTCATCAATCATACTTCATGATGGAAGAGACGGGGAAGGGTTGACCGGAACTTAGCTCTGGTGACTAAACATGGGTTCCACTACTTCAAGCCTCCAATAAGCAAAGTGGTGGTATTGCACCGGTTGATGAGGTCAGCTACCACCTAGTACTGCCAGAGGGGCGGCATTCCTCCATGTGGAGTGGGCTCGACCCCTGCTTACGTTGGTTCACACCTACGTGGTCACCAACCATGTGCTTGAGCATGTATTTGCCTTGGGCGGCACCTGGAACGTTAGTTCATATCCGCCTCGTTTCACTTTTAAATTAGAGGATTCTGCAGAAATGGCGAGAAGTGAGCTGGCTGTTTGGCTACCCGGAATCAGCAGGTCGGAAACGCGCCAAATGTGCTTGAGCATGGAGGTTATACCCAGGATTACTAACAGTCACACCATTGTGAAGGTGCAAGCAGAGGATCTGGCTGTCACAGACCGTCCGGAATTCGCCGAAATTGGGTTCACTTGAATATCAGTTCCATCAGCGTTTTAGACTCCCAGGTAGCAAGTACAGTTTGTCTGGCATATCCGAGAGAATGTCTGTGACAACCTCAAGAACCAATGAAATCTGTTAATCTTTTTTGATGAAATCTGTTCAACATGCTTGCTCAAATCAGATAAATTCTGCAATATAAATGTAATTTCTATAATTTTAAAAGTTGTGAATAGACACAGATTTATTTCTTTCTTTTAAGGTCAACACAGAGAACAAATCAACCAACTATCCGCTTTCATCGATGCTTCTACAGTTTATGGTGTGTCAGAAGAGGAACTTGAAAAGTTAAGGGGACACAATGGCCAAGGAGGTAAGTTTAAGAAAATGCTTTTATTTTTTCCGCAGCAAAATAGATTCTCCTTTTACATGTTTCTCTATCCACTCCATAAGTGCTGTCATCTGTCGTTTACAATTTTAATTAATCGGGGAAGGTGACAAAAACTGTGACTGTAATAGAACCAATTAAATGTCCAGGTGCCTCTTCGCCCAAAAATCGCCTGCCTCCTCTCTAATGTTTCAATTTCAACAACAAATGCAGTGTAATAATGTCTAAAAATACGTTGATAATTGGTTACAGAATATTCAAATAACTCACCAGCACTCTCCAGATTAGAATTATTCAGACAGTGTATTTTATTTATTAAAACATACTAGGCACCACAAAAATTCACACTGTTTTTATTTGAATAATAATTTATATTATTTGTTACAATAAATCATGCAACAGGAAATGCTGCTGAGAAAAACAGAATAAAGTATAAAAGAGAATGGGCCTGTAGCACTGGTTTCCATAGTTCTGAATACAGTAGAACCAGTGGGATACAGTAACTAAATGAATTTTAATACGGTAAAGAAGCTTTCGGGGTAACGAACCCCTTCCTCAGCTAAGTACATATACACAGAAAGCTTCTTTACCATATTAAAATTCATTTAGTTACGTATCCACTAATTCTACTGTATTCTTCTATTGCAGAATAAAGTATAATATATATATCACTGTAGCTGAATTTCTTGAGTAGTCAGCCCATTGCTTCGAACAAGTCAAAAGGACAGCATATTCTTCATAAAATTGTTAAGAACAGAAGATATTCGCTCATTTTAATATAAACCTGTTTCAGAGATGTCTGAATGTACTGCTTCAGAGATGTCGCAGCAATGTCACTGATCATACGGAAAACGTGAATATGGCTTCTCAAAACATCTAGATGATTTCTAACAGCATGTGATTATGAAATTAAGCAGAGATACCCCAAAATGTCCACTCCAAAGCACGCTTTTGTTGTTCAAGGTTAAAGGAACATCATCTCTCACGGTCATATGACATCCGGCTTCAAAAATAAAATTTGCTTTGACACCGTCACACACACACACAACTTCGAAGGATAGGCAAATGAGTCTTCACATTCCGCACAGTTATAGTAATTAATAAATAAATAAAAACAGCGTTGCGGGACTCGAAGTAAATCTCAGCAACATATTATCGAAGAGATACACGAAGACGAACACCTCAGGAGAGAACAAACTGAAGACTGACTCGAGACAGTGAAATAACGAAATAACACTATACGGTGAAACACAAGCAAATATGGAGCAAAATAAATAAGAAGGCTTACAAACTCCTTGCCCAAACTGTTATGTGATTTATAAAATGTTGCTCTACCCACACCGATAAACACACAAGTATTTATGTCTTAACCAACAACACCCACGCCACCACACTGTGTTCATTGGCACCGAAGAGCTTGCCGTTCATCCCAATCAGTAATTAAACAGTAAAGCGATATTCCAATGACAGGTCTGACCTAACCAAATAAACAAGTTCATTCAGTGACGCAACAAATACCAGATATGTAACCTTAGTGATTAAGAGCACTTTTCATCATCTGTACAAGTCTTTTAATTAAAAACATATCCATTTATAAAAGTGGTTAACATCAAATTAACTTAATGCTACAATTAGACAAGAAAGTTAATTTGCAGAAAGGCACACGGTGTTATCAGTAGGTTGGTTTATCAATAATTTGCTGTTACCTTTTCGTCTAGAGAGAAAGAGAAAAAAAATGAGTCGTGAGATCGCATTTGGAATATTGTGTTCCGGTCTGTGGCTGAATCTAAAGGAAGTCATTGAATTTCTTGAAAGAGTTCAAAGACGTGCGACTCGTCTGATGAGCACATCAAAGGGAAGTTTTTTTTGTTGTTGTTATTGAGAGAAATTGTTATTGTAGGTTTTACGCACAATGGCAGCCAAAGGCCATTATGCGCCACAAAAGGAAGTTGACATGAGGAAAGGCTCTCCACAGAAGTGGGTCACACAAAATTAACAATGGTAAATTTCCACATTAAAAGAGACACAAAAACCAGGGATATAAACAAAAACTATTGGGGGGAAAACGAACATACTGAACGTCAGTAAGTTTTCGTTTGGCCAGCGTATTGTCGATTATTGGAATAAACTGCCTTTCTGAGTGATTGAGACTCTCGAAATTTAAAGAGCAATGGTATAGGAATGTACTGGTCATAATAAGTGTGTTGGTTATAAAGGCAGCATTTTTTTTTTTTTTTTTTTTTGGCTGATACATCAAAAGCCTGGTGGTTTCACTGTATCTTTTGGTCCTAATTTTAATACTGATACTTCAATAGGTTACAAAAAGGTTTAGTTCAGCATAAATGATCTTCAAAAGTAATGCGGCCTACAAAGTAATCGAATGCTATGCGTGAAACTTAAAGTAACAAATCTTTGTATCTGCCTACCCTAATGTACAGAAGAGAAACGTAACGTTTACGAAATCGAAAGGATGAAAATTGTTAATTGCTTAAAGCGGGATGGAAAGAAGCATACTTGTAATTAAGACTGAACATAAAAAGAAATAGCTAGATTAGGAAGCAATCACAAATTAAAAATGTGTTTTTGCGGTCAAGAGCTGGTCATATTTTTCGCAGAACTCGCAATAGATGGATTAAATTTTGGCCACCATGGAACCCGGCCCTTGTAAAGAAAAACCTAAGAAAACCAAAATATAGACTTAGTGATGAAATAAAAGCTCATAGTGGATCCTGTTGGATGAGGACGGCTGAAAATTAAAAAAATACGTATGCTAGATGGCCTTCGTCCGGTAGCAGACTGAATCAAGCTGAAAATTATGGCGAGCGGTCAAGATAGATTTCAGTGATTGAAAAATAATCTATGCGATTATTAAAATTGCGGAATTAAACTAACATTCAGGAGCTGCACTAGATAAGACACAATTTCTGTGGATAGCCCTTGATACAGCCAACACCATCAAGGCTAAAAGGAAAAGAACAGCCACAAAAGCCAGTGGTCTGGTTACCAAAAGGTTTTCCACACAGGTGACAATGGTTAGCCCAATGCCACCAAAGTTGTATGCCCCCGGACTATTTACTACCTTTTATATTGACAGGTCATGGCTCCCTAAAGCGAAATTAACCTCCTTAGGCTTGACTGATCAGTCAAGACTGGCGAGAGAATGAAGACTGGGCACATATTCTATATGAATGTATAATTTATGAGATCCACAAAATGTGTTAACAATAAAACAGACCAATCTGTTTTATTAACAGATTGGTCTCCTTCCCAGGGGAGAAGAACATCTATTCACAATGGAAGAAGAAAATTATAAAGCATTCGCAACCTTCTTGCAGAAAGTATTCGAATTGCGTAGTTCTATCCAAAGAAGGGCAATTCAGCCACCGAGCAGTTAAACAGTAACCAATAGCCAAAAATGCCGATGTCTCCCACCACGCCCAGATGATGACTTTAAAAAACTGTCAGAATAGCTGTATTCAGCGCCCTGACGGTAACCTGATAAGACTCAACTAGCCAGGGTACCCCAGGACTACCCTGACGGGGGGGCCCCACACCAAATAAGTAATCATGTAGGGGAGGGAGCTGATACGCAGCCAGGGAAGCAGATTAACTGAAAAATATTAGTAAGCTAGTAGCAAGGGAATGCAATGTAGAATGAAAGAGGATAAAAGACAGAGTGAATGGGCTGGGCACTGAGTGAAAGAATGAAATAGGAATTATGGTAAAAGGGAATAAATGGTAGTTTTGGTGAAAGAGAGTGACCCAGTATGAGAGCAAGAGAGAGTGAATGAGTGTTATGGGAATGAATAAAGGAGCGAATGTAATTGGCTGAATGAATACAAGCTTAATAATAACACATTAGTTCTATATACTAACAAAAAATTATTAGAACACAAACACACCCGCTGCATTCTCCTCCGGCCTGCAAAAAGTTGCAGCCGGGCTTGCACCTCAACTGAAGAATAATAGTAAGTTGAGGTGCCCAGGTAGTGCAGTATAGAAAGAAAGTTGAACAAATAAAATGAAAGCCAGATGAATGAATGAGGGTGAAATTGTGTGAGAAAAAGAACAAAAACCATAATATGTTATAGTTAACCCTAGTTTTTAATTTCCAATAACTTTACTTACTTAACCTTAATCATTGTGTATCAGTATATTAATTTACACTACACACCATTGCATTCCTCCTTGGTGTGCAAGAAAGAGAATAAACGAGTGAAAAAAATAGATATGACTTAATAGAAAATGTAGGGAAAGAGTAAAAAATTTATTATAAAATGTAAGAAAAAGTACAAAAATAGAATGGAAGTAGAGCGTGAATGAGGATTATGAGTGCAGCAACCGTGTATTTCTCCCCCCTGGGCAGAATGGTGTGCGGATGGTCTAGCCCCTGTCCATTCGAGCAGATACCATGCCGTGGCTACTTAGCCAGCATGGTATGCGATGTTGACACTGGCCTGCCCCCTGGCCAGTGTCGACATCCCAGATAGTGCAGTATAGAAAGAAAGAGGTTTTTCATTCCTACCATCTGGGTTGGTTGATCTTTCTCTCTCTCCCAACCTTGGTGACACCCTCCCCCTGTGTGTTTTCCCACTGCCAACTATCATATCTCACCCCAGAGCAGGATGGGCATCCTGACCTGGGGGAGTCCGCTTCTGTCCCCCCTTTCACTACTACCCCCTCTATCCTTCTACCGCTTTCGCCTCCCACTTCCTAACTCCCTACTACCATCTTCTAACTTTCACTTTTTTTTTTTTTTTTTTTTTTTACTGGGCTCTCCCTGGCTGTAGCCTTGGCTACCACAGGGTTTGCCCCGCCAGTGCTTTATACACCCTACTGCCCGGCCCGTCTCCTCGTGGCGCTGGACGGTAAACTAGAGGTTTTTGTGTGAAAGCACAGAAACCATTAGGGCTGGACCATTAGGCTAAGAGCCGAATGAACAACACAAACACAGCCCCACACTAACACTACACGAACACTCACTAACCAACATAAATTTGGCCTTTCTAATAGTTTTGTATTCATCATTGCTTGACGTGGAGTTGAGGGGAACCTCTGGAGCCGCATTACAATTAACACTATACTACATAAGACACAAAAATTTCCATGTCATTGTTAAAATTACAATCTGCCAGAAAATACTCTCAGATCTTTCACAAACATCATTTTCTTTTTTTATTTCATTGCATTCTCGTGGTTATGACAGTGGTATATCGCCGTTCTTCCACACCATGTGAAAAAGTCCTGAATTCGAATTTCATCGAGAGAAAGAATTTTTATGGGCGTTTTACACGCTGCGTTAATCGATCTCGGGAGAGGGTTGCATGGTTTTATCTCTGGAAAACTCAATTTTATCTTTCAGAAAACAAGCAAACAATCCGAAGAACACGCGCAATACAAACAATTCTCAAACATAGTATATTAATGCTCCATGGCGTGCGTTATATGTCTTGGTTCCTTTAACGCACATAGACAGTTCGTTACATTTGCCTCATATGAACACACTGTTTGGCAATATGAACGAGGCAGCTCAAAAGCGACAACAATAAAAACCCAGGGCCTCTCTTCTTTGTAGAGCAAATCATAGCTGGCGACAGTTAGAATCCATGAAACGAAATGCATTTTATCACGTGTTACAACTTTTTCAGTTATTGGCATACTCGTTAATGGAAAATCCCCAACTAGTCAGTGTAGTACAGTTATTAAACTAAGTTGGATACGTTTCGGTATTCAGTTTTGGAAACATCAAGCCAAACGGCAGAAAGAGTCGGCCGCTTTCATCAAATGCACAAAACAAACTGCTTCTCCCGACTTATTAGCACCAATTACTTCGATATGTTACGATTATGTATAGTGCTACAACTGAAGGAATTAAGCTAAATTTTACACACAGCGTTTCTAGCCAATAATCTGAAAGAGGCGGACTTGTTCCACAGCCGGCATTGGAATTCGGTGTAACGCCCGCAGAATTTATTCTGGAAGCGCATAAAGCACACGAGTGCAAATCACCTATTCTGTCCATGATGAACTGAAAGCAAAAAATTACCAAAATTACCTTTTATCTGAAATAATCATCTCACAAATGTGTGCCAAAGCAGTCTCTCTGCATCCGGCGAGCGATGAGGATGACATATGCAATAATATAATTATATAGAGTTTTTTATTATTATGGAAAGTCTGATTTGCCTTCACACCCTGGCGAAACTCCGACTGTTAAAGTACGTGGTTTCAGACTATTGATTTCTTAAAGTATGTGTTTTTTTTTTTTTTTCCTGGCAAAGTGCACATGATTCTTATATTTCTGTTACCAGTCTAATTTAATTTTGTACCTTTTAACATTTCTCTGAATTAGTATTAGAAGTTTGTTCTTCAGATATTTAAAGTAAACCAAAGGAAGTTTGATGGTTTCTTTTTTATATAAAAGAATAATATGTTGTTTCTGATTATTAGCTGAACTGGTGGTCGATTTTTATGGTGGAAGAGCTTATCCCCGTCGGAAAAATGAAACCTGCAAAACCTCGTCAGAAAAGTGCAATAATCAGTGTTTATTGTTGGGTAAGTTAGATGTGATTATTTCGATAATTACAACATGCAATATTTAGTTATGCTTTATCATTTTACTGAACAACTTATGGAGAGGGTGGGTGGGGGAGACCTTGACTCGTTAAGTCTCATGCGGCACTTGGACATACTAGACTTGAAGTTTGGTTCATGGAGATGATCCTGAAAAATTCGTGCCTCAAAATATAATTCCTATTAACATGAAATGGGATAATTTAAAAAAATATCGTGAATATTGAGTAGCTAATTATTTTATTGTTCAATTAGACTTCTTTTTAAGAAATTTGCGCATATTGTTTCCACCTTTCATGCATACGCTATGCTGTCAAAGAACTAAAACATTGCATGCGTTATATTATCAGAAGCGTAGGGTTCAGTGTCAAGCGGCACCGTGGGTCTCTCCGAACTCCGAGTGGTAACTCTGTGATGCATACAGTTCACTATAAAGGCCAGAATTTGTATGTGTAAGTGTAGGGTTTATGAAGTGTAGTGTTGGGTTGTGTTGTTCTTCTAGCCGTTTAGCTGCGGTGTCACTGGACATGTTTGTAAAGGGCGGTTCCTCGTCTGTTCAACTCCGCCTCGTATCTCTGTGAAGAACAGTACCATTATAAAAGGGCCAGAAATGTGAATGACGTAGGTTTGTGTGTATTATGTGGTGTTCTTGGTGCTTGGCTACGCAGTAGCATCAATCACCTGGATGGACAGATGATTCTGGGTACTCGTCCACACCACGGGAAGGTGGGCCGGTCCATGTAAAGCACGTACTGTCTCAAAAGAGACTCTGACCCACCTGGTGTTGCCAGAAGGCAGGCCGGGATCCTCTGGGGGCCAATTCCAGAGGGGGGGGAACCCACCCATAGTGCTGGATATGGAAAAGAAATTAATAGAAATGAAATGAAAAATTGAAGTAGAAGAAAATAAAATAATATATGTATAAAAAATAAGATAAAAGAATAAATAAATAAAAATAAAGAATGTATTGGTGCTACTAAAATAAAAATTAGATAAACAAATAAAAGAAAGTAGTGGTGCTGTAAAAAAAAAAAATAACAATAAAAAAAAAGCAATCCGGTGAGGCTAATTAAAAAAAAAATAATAATCCAGAGGAAAAATTACACTTCTTGAGGATTTGAGTTTACATATTCAAAATTATTAAAGGAGATCTAACCATCTATGCATCAACAGAGCCATTGTGCTGTATCCTGTTGAGATCTGACGACACTGAACGCCTTCGCTGAAATACGCCTTAAGCGAAAGCCTGAAGTATCAGATGTGACTCCGAGCTTTGAAGCAGAGACGACTCCTGTCCTGGTTGAAAATTAGTAAGTGCTTGAAGAGGAAGTCTGAGATCATCATACAGGGAGCAATGAAACAGGATGTGATCCCAACTTTCTGGGATCCACACGAACAGAAGTCTGTTTGTGATAAATTGAACCTAAGAAGACTCTGGTTCATCGATCCATGTCCTATCAACAGGTAAGACGTGAATATATCCATGCAGAACCACAATTGAGCCTGTTTATCCAGGAGAAATTAAACTTGTGGTATAAATTTTCTCGTTATTGCACCAACAGGAACTGTATCCCATCGAGACTGCCAGATATTAACTAATTCGTTCCCCAGTCTCCTTTCTCCTTTAGTATCATCTTGCAGGTTGATAGTTATTCCCAGAAATTCAGTCTCAGTCTGGTTTTTCAGTCTGTATAAAAATCCTCTATAAGTAACTTTCAAGTCTAAAGGTAATGTTTCGGCCAGTAGGAAGGAAAACTGCATTGTAATAGATCCTTAAAGCTTTTTTCTAGAGAGACCCCATTCAACACGGGACACCTTAACAATTGTACCAGTAAATCTGCGTATTTTAGATGACAAGTTTGTCAAGTGAGGAATAAAATTGAGACTGGAATCAATTACCACTCCTAGAACCTTGTTGTCTTTAACTGTGGGGAGACGAATATTGTTGATCTTGACCGACGGAGGACGAGAGATATCCAAGGATCATCATCATCTTTGTTTTTGACAAGCTGATTGGTAACGGTGAAATTGTAGAGATCCCGGGGAACAAAACTTGCGGTAGTTTCAAGAGCGGCCCTAGAGTTACCATTGACCAAGATGGTGAGATCGTCTGCGTACGCTATTATTTTGACGTTATCAAAAGATCGAGAGATCCACTGCTGCAACACCATGTTCCATATAAAAGGACCGAATATAGAGCCCTGTGGGCACCCTCTAGATACTGATCGTAACAGTCAAGGCTAAACATAGCCTTGACTGTTATGGTTCTATGGATAAATTACGGATTAAAAAATAAAGGTGGTTGGAGCACCTAGTCGATCGCAGACGCTCGAGGACGCTCTCCCACTAAAGGGAGTCGAAGGCGCCCTCGAAGTCGATGAAAACAACCAGGATATATTTATGAACCGAGTTTTGAACTGAAGAGACAAAGTCCACAAGAGCATCCTCGCAGGAACGTCCGGGACAGAACCCATATTGACTTCTTGAAAGCAGATCCTGTTCTACCAGTAGGTTATTCAATCCAATGGCCGGTTACCCTAGCAATTTACCCAAATTAGCCAGCAGAGCGATCGGCCTGTACGATCTAGCCGCTCCAGAAGGCCTATCCTCCACTATCTATCCCGCCATTCTCTATGGTGCAGAAATATGGACCTCGGCCACACCTATAAACCTTAAACGGATGTACACAGTTGAATACTGGTTATTGACATGGGCCAACAACAAGCTTCATCTGCCTCCCGCTACCACAACCACCGTGATGGCACATGCACTTGAAATCCCGAGGGTGAAGTTCCTGATCGTGGAAAAGAGGCTGGTCTTCACAGCCAAACTCATAACAGGACAGATATCATCTCCAGTATTTGGAACGCTAGCTCTTGGAGGATCCCACAAAAATCAAATGATTATATTAGGGTCACCCGTAAATGATAATATCTGCCCGTTTATGTGTTGTCTGTAAATTGCGTGTGTTCTCTGATCGATTTGCTTCTTTTGCTGGACGAAATCCCCCCTCAGTTTCTGGGGGAAGTCGTGAAAAAAACCCATTAAAGTTTCTCGCTTCATCGACGGGATTCGAACCCGGGCCTTTTCCACCCGGTGTAGGGAGGACGGTGACAATACCACTGTGCTATCCGCCCAGACTGGAGGATCCCACAGCCAAGCCTAAGATCGTCACCTGCACTTGTGTGCTCACCACAAGAGGCTTGCACTCACTGAGAGGTTTCTCCCCCAAGCAGATGCTCGCCACCCTGAACTGTGCCGACTTTGACAGGCTAATACAGTGGTTTTCAACCTTTTTAGAATAACAGCACCCCTAAGTAATTTATTTTATTTTGCGGCACCCCTACTCAATTTTCTGCCTGTTAGATCCGATTCTCTCTCTCTCTCTCTGTGTGTGTGTGTGTGTGTGTGTATGTGTATATATATATATATATATATATATATATATATATATATATATATATGATATTTATTACAATAATATAATTATAAAAATTACATTTCCTAATACAAATTATATATATATATATATACAGTATATAATTTTATTCTTTATATAGAGGTACTAATTAAACATCAATTATAGATCACCACAAAATTGAAAAGATACTGTACACCTTTTTATAATGAAATAAACATATAAATTAAAAGATAATAATAAGTTTAAGTAACTTAAACACAAATAATGTGGCACCCCTGGAATCTTGTTGCGGCACCCCGGTTGAAAACCACTGGGCTAATAAGTAACAAGAAGGACAGATACAACTTCATCAAAGCCCTTGAACCCTGACCTACTAAAAGAGGATCACGATGCTTACAATCCCAAGTTCAAATCTGTCCTTACTGGAGTCCTGCTGAATCATTGCCAAGTGTATTCTGCTTTTCTGTATTTGTATTTCTTTTTATATTTGTACGCTGTATTTTGTATCCTTTTTTGTATTTGTATGCTTTATTTTATTCTGTTTTTCTCAAACTGCTACATGTCACCCCTGGGCGTTCGTCGCCGTGATGGGATATTGTGCTGTAACTCTGTACTTCACAATAAAAATTTATTTATTTATCACCATCCTTCCTGAAATGAGGACTCCACACCTGTGTTGTGATACTCAAGATGTGGCCTAGCGATTGCCTTATAGAATGGGATAATCACCTCCTAGCAAAGATCCTGTATATCATAGGCTAAACCCTACGAGCTCAAGTTTTAAAGTATATTTTAATGTTTATTATTATGATTATTAGAAATAATAACAATACTGGAAATTTAAAAAAATAACCCAGACGCATTTAACACAGTTGGCAGCCCTTCACAAATGAAGTTTACAAATATTAATTACAAGGTGCCTGGAACCTCCGATGGGATAAAGACGGCTCTGGTTGTGAGTAAGACAATGGTTATAAAAATGTCAGGTCACAGCATGTTGTGTCTCCAATAGCGTGTATTCCTCTGTCGATTTGCCTCTTTGCTGAACGAAAAACTAGAGCTTCCGGAGATAAAAACAAATACAACCCTTGTTCGAAACCGACTAGTTCAGGTACGTTGTGAAAATAGCCACTTTAAACCAACTTATCCTGGATTCGAATCCTGTCAGCGGGTCTCGTGTCATTAACGGGATTCGAACTCAGGCCTTTTTCATACAGTGTGGAAGAATGATGACGATCACAACTGTAGTATTAACGCGAAACTACTTGCTAAAGGCATGAGTTCAAATAGGGTGGCCGAGGTGGCCACCCCTATTCGAAAACTGGCCGAACTAGTTGGGCTTGGGTGGGGTCAGTATGATTAATCCTCCTGAAATCCCGGTTTTCTCGTTCAGGAAACAGGCAAACCGTACATGTTACAGAAATAGTATGCATGGATGTGTGCTGTCGGTTAGGATAACCCTAAAATTGAATTTTTTTTTTTTTTTTTTTGCTATTGAATAGCTGTTCATCGTAGAATTACAGATGTAACCGAAAGAACAAAGCAGCAGTTATTGTTACGAGTATGATAGAATCGCTCCCGTGCAATGCAAGCCGATGAATTCACTGCTTTGATTTTAGCAATCTCCTGTTTGTCAAATACGAGCTAGAGTGGAGAGAAATTCCATAGGAATTTGAAGGTCATTCGTTAGCTGTCCTCTTCGCTATTATTCCGTGTATCTATCATCCACATAATTTATGGTACCGACTGCTTTGCAGTGCGCTTCTTGGACCAATAGTTTGTTGATAAGAAAAGATGGAACTGTATCATGAATGAGTCGCAGAATAGTTAGTGAATGACCTTGACTCGTCTATGACAATTTTCTCTATTATAGATTGAGATGCTCATGATGATATTTTGTTTTTCTTGCTAACATGATTTCGCCAAAAATGGAATCTTTTCCAAAGTTATCAATGACTTTAATCAGTTTTTTGTATTGGGGTCGATATGATGGGATAAGAACAAATTGTGCTATGATCAATGCAAGGAAAGGAGTTATGTGCATACTCAAGCCATTTCACCGAAAGAAAATTGACTCACTGTTATATCACGGGAAAGCACTGTCCACCAGATCTACAGCAAGTACTTGGAGAAGTCCTGAAACTGTCACTTTTGTGAAAGGTCAGCATTGAATTTCCAGGTTTTCATTTGGTTTGCGGAGAGAGATGTCTTTTCGATTCAGAAAAGTAATGAAGACCTTATTTTGATCTCTATTCAGAACTTGCAAGTATGCCTTCTTAGCACATCAGCGTCGAGGTCTTTAACTGATTTAATTATGAGGTCATAAAAAAGTCTTTTTAAGTACTTCTGTGAAATGGATGATGATGGATAACAAACCCTTTCCTTATGAATGTGCGAACATTTCCAAATAATCTTTCAGTTTCGGAAGAAAAGCTCTTGGAGCTCGCTGCAGATGGCTACCCGAGAAATCCTTTTGGTTGTTCGTTCCTTCTGTGTATCTTGAGCTGTCAGAAAAATCGGTTAAGTTCAGATGACTACCGCATACGAGTGTGTGAGCTGGGATTCTTAGCAGCTGGTTGATATTAAAAAAAAAGAAAAAAAAATCGAATAGCCTCGTCGACGTGGGATTGCCCCACCGTCTTAAAGTTTACCAAGATCGAGCTGGATATCACCGCACTATTTCCAGATAGCAATTAGTTGCAATCCTCGCGTTGAACAATTCATTTATATTCGTGTGTGTGTGTTTTAAATTTAATGACTATTATTTTGCATTTAACTGAAAATTACACATACATTCTCTAAGCTGAATTTAACTTCGTCTGTCAAAGTTCTACATGAAGTTAAAGTCTAATTGAGCTATTTTGAATTTTTAATAAAATAAATAAATAAGCGTTCTTCATTGTGTAAAAAGTATCATATAAATATTCTTTACATAATTCCCATCACAGTCACAAAGCAAAGAGTTACCAATGGAATTTTGTTAGCATCCTGGTTAATCCAAAGATTCATTATCTACAAATGTTAGAGATTAAGAACCTTTAGAATAAAGTAAAACTAATGTATTACATTTTTTTTTAACAGGTGAACGTCGTGCTGCAGAGAATTCCGTTCTCTCTTCTCTACATGTTCTCTTCGTCCGAGAACACAACCGCCTAGTGAATGCTCTTCGTCATAAGGGGTGGGACGAAGAAACCACTTTCCAGGAAGTTCGTAAAATTATCGGAGCAATGATACAGCACATCACATACAATGAATATCTTCCCCTGATCCTCGGCAGAGTTGTTACTGAAGCCACTGGCCTAAAAGTTCCAAGTGATAACTACGTGTATAGCCCTGATACAAATCCTACGATTTATGCAGCATTCGTTACTGCTGCTTTTCGCTACGGGCACAGTATGATAAATCGGAGACAAAAACGCTATGGCCGCAGTACTCTTTCCAGCCCAAGATTAAGCGAAGACTTTTTCTCTGTCGAAGAGTTTTGTGACTTCAGTAGCGATCCTGTAGTTCGTATATTAGCCGGTCAAGCAGACCAGCGAGCCCAAAAAATAGACCATCTCTTCACTAAAGAAGTAAGTTCCAATTTTGTTATGATTATGCATTAAAACCAGTTTGTTGTTCGTGTAAATAGAGAATGAAACCATAGAGTACACAAAGTGTTGCTAGAAATTTTAGAAATATCGTTATAAGTTAAAATTGGAATGACCAATTTTATTTCTTTTTTCCCCTTTAAAGTAGTTCTGTGGGCAATCCTACAGAAAGCGATTCTCATCTGCCATGATTCCAAGGATTTCTGGAATTCATTTACTGTCGATTTTAATGCCATCGTCGTACGCTGTTGTATTTCCTAGAGGAAATACAACAGCGAACTAAAAGTTCTAAAAGAACTAAAAGTTCCTTTTCAGTGAAGTTTTGATACTAGGTATAGAAATACAGTGGAGCCAAAGTGGGAAAGAAGGTAGGACATTCCATCTTAAGGATCTGTTTTTTTGTCATAAAATTAGCTCACCGATAATGCACTATGAGTGGGCTCTCATTTCAATAGTGATGGGTAAATCTGACGAACACTCTCTTTATACAGATATTTTATTTATCCGTCTTCAATTGTTTTACGATCATTCTGATGACTACACTTCGAGCGGTGAACAACTTTTTGTCTTTTTCAGAAGGGCGGTTCGAGAATGATCACAGACATTTTCCCCTCCTTCAGATTATCGTTCGTGCCGCCACAAAAATTGTCCCCTCAACATTGCAGACTCCACACAAAGTTCACGTATGAATGTGATGAACCTTTGGTGAATTTTGG
Source organism: Mastigoproctus giganteus (assembly GCF_048544385.1). NCBI lineage: Eukaryota > Metazoa > Arthropoda > Arachnida > Uropygi > Thelyphonidae > Mastigoproctus > Mastigoproctus giganteus. The sequence goes on along the minus strand of NC_143579.1, from coordinate 153,919,428 downwards.
TGGGAAAATCCCACCGAAGGCTCATGTACGTGCCTTTGTGGGATTTTTCTTTAATTTATCCAGAAATTTCACACATCTTTACGTTTTTCAGCAAAATCCACTTAAAGTTAAGTGTTAATTTAAGTTTAAGTTAACAGATGTAAGTTAATTACGACCGCTGTAACGATAAATGGAGGACACAGTATACAAAACATGCACTGGCAGATTTCTCATCGGTCACAATGGAAGAAGATGATGTATGAACACATTTACATAAAGTGGCCTCGAGCCTCATTCCCTTCAGAGACACTACCTGTTTTCTTTCCATGACGTCAGAGGCCCTGGCGTCTGTTCTCCTCTTCTTTGCTGTTTACCTTCAGCTGGCACTTTAAACCGAGTTGACCTTGAGCCGCTTCTACTCTTTCCTCATCACCCCAGATAGATGGTTTCTCTTTCTGACCTTGAGCTGCTTCCCCCTACTATCTCAAGACAAGCCCAAGCGTTTACTCCAAGTGTGTAGATTTCTCAAGACATGCGCTCCTTCCCCGTCAGAGGCGCTGGTGTCTTTCTCAAGGAAGAGACTGGGATTTAAGACTAATGACCTTAGGGGTTATCAGAGAATCCTCTTTCCCCTTCTCTCTCTTTCCTTTTCCATCCCTACCTGTTAGAGGTGCTGATATCTGTCCCAATTGCAGAAGCAGTCACAAACCGAGTTGCATGTTGATGTTTAGTTAAACGTGTAAAATTAGATCTATAAAAAATATCCCAATATATTCTGTGAATCTGTGAACGAGCGGGTGGTAAGAAAGAGTAACATGCATTTATATTCTTTGAACGTGATTTTATAGCTTTAGAAATGTGTAGTTATATTCATTATCTGCAGATGGCGTTTATTATAGTCTTGTAAACTTGTTTGTATTCAACTTTTAATTGCTCTTACAGGGCCTACTTTGTCTAATTACGTTTTAATTTCTTAACAAGTGTAAATCCAAATCTGACATGTGAACTTTTGTAGAAGGTGTAGAGAAATAGACACCAGGTAGAACTTGTTTGCGTGTAAACTTATAAAAAGTAGATTTAGGTCATTAAAATACATTTTTTGTATTCAGCTTTTAATTATACTCTATAGTGTTTTTAATTAGACTCCATTCGGATGTATAGTGAAACTTGACAATCTATGGTTTTTAAAATAGACTCCAGGTAGATGTATAAACTTATCCTTTATAAACAATAGATTTGCCTTTATTCAATATCTGGTGTGTTTAAGTAGAGAATGGCAAAACTTGTGACATCTTTAATTTTAAAAATAAGTGGAAGTGCTGATTGGTGAGTTCTTTCCAGAAAATAGACAAATGTAGTCTTAAGAAAAACTCTGGGAAACAATAGGACAGACTTGCATGTATTGAACATCAGTAGTCTTGAGAATATATTAATTCCGTGAAACAGTAGAGCTGACTTGTGTTCGATTTTTAATTCGACTCCAGTGAAACCGCTATTATTATTTTTTTTAATAGACTCCAGGTATGTGTTTCTCAACCTTGCTTAAACGTGTACAAAGTTTCCGAGTGCTTAAACATATTCTGTGAACTTGTTTTTTTATCTTAAGAAATGTGTAGCTATATTCATTTCCTGTAGATGGTGTTTAAAAAATATATCTCAGCTGATCTCGTTTGTGTTTAAACTTGTTTATATTCAAGCTTTAATATTGCTCTTACAGTGCACATTTTGTCTAAGTCGACTTCAATATCTTAAGAAATGTAAATCGCAATTGGCTTGCATCCAGATCGGATGCATATGCAAATGTGTTCATACCTCATCGTCTTCTACTGGTCACGATAGCAGTGGCTTAGCATTGTGATTCCTGGAACTTTCTATCTACACCACTGTTATTGTCTATAAATAGCATGTAATCCCCAAAACTCTGGATTAGAACCAGAGTTTCCAGAATTAAAAAAAGATAAACTCTTAGCCCTCATCCGAGAGGTGATGTGAAACCAATAAAATATTATATTGTCAGGAGTGATTTAAACGCAGGTCTTTTCCAATGTGTCAGTTCTAGTCGCAAGGATAGGTGCGTCTGAGGCGGCAGTCAAAAGTAAATTCAGAACTAACGCAATAGCCATTATGTCGTAAATACGCCGACCGGGCTAGCCGAGTGGGTAAAGTACCTGCCCGGCAACCCAAAGGTCGCGGGTTCGATTCCCGCCTCGGGCTTGGATCAAAGTACTGCAAAAACCTTGGGAGGTGCAATATGGCCACAGAAGCCGATGCGCCAACAACTATCAAATCAAAATCAAAAATCAAAATGTCGTAAATACATAGTTACACATGTTTACAACATAGTATCTGTTGTGCTAATTCTAGCATAACGGATATTATGTTGCCAGCAGTTACCATTTCCCAGGTAACATTTATTTTATAAAGCTGCGATAATCCCACTTACAATCTATGCTGCCAGTCTTTGGTATAGACGTGGTTAACAATTTACATCAGGCAGTTCAACACTGCAATTCGGTCTATGAAAAAGTAGGCCTTCTATTTTTGTACTAATCCTTCTACAACTGGCCACTAGTTTCCACGTTGGAGTCTTGTCCTTGGGAGGAATCGAGTATGGAGAAGTCTCCTTTTCAGGGGACAAGTTAGCTTCACTAACAGGCTCGGTCCTTTTGAAACTTTGCAATTTTTAAGACAAAAAGCATATCTTTGGAATCTAGAGGTTTTTACCCCTGAGGTTGTTTATCTTAGAAACGTGAGTACAATGGGTTCAATAGGCATAAGGCTAGGAGTATCAGGGAGAAAAACAATAAAATTATAGCTCCAATATACGCGCTACCTTGACTTTGGGGTGGCTTAACTGGCCCTTCTTGTACGAGCTGAACTACTTGTGTTGGAAAATCTTTTGTCAGTAAGTTTCGTTTGCAGATCTAAAGCTAATAAAATAATTTTACCTAATATCTTCTTTAAGAAGCTGATTTACTCATTTTGGAGATTTTAGTTTCTTCTTCCTGATGATACCAAAGATGACTGTTATTAACTGTTCAGGCAACTGAAATAAGAGCTAAAAAACAAGTTTTTTTCAAAAATATACCTTAATTCCGATAAAAAATAAGGTGTGGCCTTTACCGTTTTTTAAAATTAGGCATTTTATGTTGCAGGGATAAAGGCCACAGCTTATATTTTATTGGAATTAAGGTATATCTGTGAAAAACTTGTTTTTATATTATATTTTATTTTCTTATTTTTTTTATTTTTTTTATGAATAGAAATTTTCATACATTTTTTTTTTTTTATAAATAACCTATGATTACGTCAAAAAAAATTATTTACAAAATTACACCCTTCTAATCATATAAGAAGTGAGGAAAAGGTCCGAAATCCGGGTTAGGTATAAATCCAGGTAGCCAATGTATGACATGCAATGGCTGCACGAGGCACCGCTTGATAAATTTAGCTAAATTTTGATAGAATGCATTGTCACGCGAATTAGGAATATGTACAAAATTTCAGCCTTCTATCTCTATTAGAAGTGACTGAAAAACCGATCGGCAGATTTGATGACAGAGCCAGTGACTTATTACAGTATAAGGTATATAATAAAAAAAAACATTTTTCACTTGACTGACATACTGCTTGAGCATGCGCGAAACTTCAGTGATGTTCATGAAATGGCGGTGTTATTATGGTTTGGGGGATGTTTTAGTGATATCTATGAAAACATCCCCAAAACCATAATAACAACTCCACCGCCTGTTTTCGTCCAGCCGTACAATCTGGTTGCAGCTGTTTACCTCCATCGGCATGATGGAGCTGTAACCTTGATTCCTCAGACCAGGCGACTCTTTTTCAGTCGAGAACAGTGCTTCCGTTCCCGCTGCAGGCGGAGGTGTCGATGACGGTCGGTCAACGTAGGCATACGAACACTTTCCCTACAGTGGTCCCCCAGGGCCGGATTTAAACTTGTAGCCCTAAGCTATAATATGTATGAGGCCCTCCTATCTTACTGTTCACCCGTGACAATATTACAAAAGGATTTTTGAAGATGGCGCGAGGCCCTTTCTAATATGAGATCTTAAGCTGTAGCTTGCTTAGCTTATATTATTATTATTATTATCGTTTATTCAACCAACACCCCTGTACAGAAATTATCTAGGAGGGTGGCGCATACATACATCCAACTAAACAGGCCTGACGTAGCCTAGTGGTCAGGAGCGAGAGTGCATAGCACGCGTTCCTTGAGTGGACTGGGGTTCAAGCCCGTGACTACTAAATACGATAAATATTTGTATTGACGATTTATTGTAAACTCTACTGACCTGGGTGTCGTGCCGGAGTATAAACAGAAAACTTATTTAAACTTATTAGAGTGTAACATACGATAAAATATCAGCAAATACATAAGATATACAGTATAAACATAGAGGAAAAATTACATACATACAGAAATCATGCATTCATAGAAAAATTACAAAACAATATACATACATAGAAAAATGACATCGTCATTTACACTATGAATTGATCCTCATTGTCATTCTCTGAACAAAAGTAATACCCTCAGTCCTATAAGAGTCTTTTGGAAACACAATATATTGTTCATTTAAGATTTTTATGAGTTCGAGGGCACTTTAAGTCTTTCTTGAATTACACTCTTCATCATATTTGTAGTTTCGTATACAGATCCGATGCAATGAGCTTCCTGTAAGTGTTCTCGTGGCAGTACCTGTCCGGGTCTATTTTGAGGTCTCTAAACAGCTCCAGAGTATTGGCAGGAAACATCCGCCTTAATCCGTCCGTGTTATTGAAAGCGCTTCGGAGACTATGAGGGTTGTGGAAGCGGGCTCCAGGACGGGGCCTTACTACAAGATTTTCAATTTGAGGGGCATCTAAACTCCCAGTCAGAAGTTGTGCCAGAGTGCTGATGTTTCATATTGTGATCATCTCAATCCACGGAGCTGTGTTCAAGTTTGCGTACAGTATAGATTTCGAAATTGTGAAGGGCTTCCCGGCAATCCTATTTAACCACCGGAACAACCAGTATTCCAGGCTGAGAAATTTCCTAATATAAGTATTTGGAGCAGAGGACCAAATTGTCCAAGCATATAAGGATACAGGAACGATACATCTTTGGATATATTGGGTCACTAGCTGCTGGTTTCGAATACCAGTTATTTCGTGTTTTACAGCCCATATGGTAGCAAGAATTTCTTTTCAGAACACGAGAACAGAAACTCTTGCTGCCGGCCCTCGTCCCACAATCACTCCTAGGTCGGTGTATGAGTTGACTTTCTTAATCTGTGCTCCATTAATAGATAATTTGATTTGATTTTTTATCTTCTTATTAGTTATTGTCAGTTGTGCTGACTTGTCTGAGTTTAGCCACAAACCGATTTTGCGTAGGTATGTCTCCAGTTCATACAGCTTAGCGTTGGCATGGAAATTGACGTCAGACACCAGAGATCCTTCTTTAGACACAACAAAATATTTTATATCATCGGCGTAGGAAATAAAATTCTGATTCCGCGCCAGAAAAGGCTCCAGGGCACCAGCGAACAGCAAAGCTGATAAAACACCTCCCTGAGGGATGCCCCAAGTGAGGGTGTATTCTGCACGGAATTCTTGGTGTCCTACAATTAGGTGCCTTGGCTTCAAAATGCTCTTGGTGATCTGCAATAGTTTGCCCTCAATGCGGAAATAAACTTTCAATATGTTTTCAAGTGCAGGTAATGACACATTATCGAAAGTTGCCTTTATATCAAGGAGTCAATTTGGGCTTTTTCATTTAATGCGTGCTGCATTCTGAAGAGAGTCAAGAGAGTCTCCAACAGATTAGTAGTAGTGGATCGTCTCGGTACTACGGTATAGAGGTGGGGGTGGCCTGTGTGAAAAACACTGTTGGGTTAAAGCAGAAAGGATGGATTTTTCAAAAAGTTTTTTAAAAGAGAACAAGTGATGGATATAGGTCGAAAGTCTGAAGAGGCCTTAGGGTTCTTCTTTTTTAGCGCCTGTCGCACAAAGTAGTGATTCCATCTCTGGGGGAGGGCTCCATCTCTCAGGATGTTTTGGAAATTGTGCAACAGCACATCAACTACATAGGCATTGCATATTTTTAAAATAAAGATAGGAAACCCGTCAGGGCCGATCGTAGATTTGGTAGGCAAGGAATTTATGGCATTGATGAGAGCTTCTCCAGAAATAGTGACTAGATAAAGCATTCTCGCAAACGCCTCCTCTCGCTAAAATATGTTGTCATATTCTCCATCTGACATCCTTGGACATTTTTTGCTTTACCTTCAACTGGCAGCCTTTCAAAGCACTCCTTAGCCCAGTGTTCGAATGCGGTTTCTTCCATTTCAAATTTAGCGGCCTTTTTGCTCACGATTCTTTTCGAATGTCGAAGCTTTCTAATAACCTCTTCGTAGCGTGAATATCGTTTCTTTTTCAAGAAAATGGCTCTTTTTTTTTTTTCTTGTAGTCCGTGAAGTCTTCATTCAATCCTGATTTTTTTTCCATCTCCTATAAGCCTTTTGTTTGGCCACAAACGCATGTTTTAAGTACTCGTTGAACCACTTAGTTTTGTCGGTTACCCTTACCTCTATTGAGAACCCCAAGTCAGCAATAAATAGGAGCCCTTTCTCTATCAAGTTGGCAGCTTCTTCCACCGGTTTATTGTATAGAGCAGTGTTTCTTAAAGGGTGTGCCGCGTCACATTAGTGTGCCGCAAAATTTTCCAAGTCTGCCGCGAAATTTAGAAATTTCTTCTATGACTACGTAGGTGTGCCGCGAAATTTTTCTTCTTTGGAAAATGTGCCACGAGAGTAAAAAGATTGAGAAACACTGGTATAGAGCATTCCAGTTGTAGGTCTTGAGATGTTTTAAAATAATCTCAGGTCTAATGAACTTAAGAGAGTGTATCTTCTTGGTTTGACGAGTTTGCTCATCGATGCGTTGCTCACCTGCACTATTGGATAGGGAAATTTCCCAACATATTGGGTTTGTGATCTGACTGGAATTTAGTTTGAGGGGTGACATATTTTTTATTTTTATCAGATTATGATATAATAAATCCGAATGCTGCTCTCCCCTAGTCGGAAGCGTATCAAGTAGGGTCAGTCCTAAGGTTTGGAGGGTTGCATCAAGGTATTCTTTAGCTTGATCGTGTCTTGGGCTAGGCATATTAAAGTGTCTCGGGCTAGGCATGGGAATATCTGTGCCAAGATTCTCTGAAATCCACACAAGAAGCTCGGTCCTGGTGTCAGCACTGTGTTCCGGCGGAAGATAGATAAGGCAGACTTGGATTTCTTGAGCCTTCCTCCTGAAAGACGCGGATATGACTTTAAAGTTTTCAGACTGACTTGATTTAAATTTTGTAGGATGCGAACTTTCATGATAAAGGATTGCAACTCCTCCACCCCGCTTATCTTTCTGCTGTTCCCAATAAATCTATAACTGGAGGACTATACCAGCAGATCTAGTTGCCTGTTATAATTTAGCGAAGTCTCTACTATACACATAAAGTCATATTCTTCAAGGAGTAGGCAAGTCTGCAATGTGTGCAGTTTGTTAACAACACTTCTAACGTTCTGAATAAAAAAGCAAATGGTCTGGCATTCTCCAAAAGGGGCATTCCGTTGCTTTATTGGCTATATAGGTTGATGCGTACTACTGGTTCTCTGCACGTATGCGGTGTTCTTTTCTCGATATCGTTTAACTAGTGCATCCACTGGCCAGTTGTTGTCTTCAAGGATTAGATTTAGGTCATCAGGGGGAGCATGTGAGCAAAAATGACGCATAAGAAGGACGCCTTGTTATCAGCTATCTTACTTCTGTGTGGACTCCGAATCCTTGAGCAAACATGGCCTTTATGTCATTCGCCAGCGTGTTCGGGGCAAGCCTAGTAACAAAGACTTTCTCTCTGGTTCTGACGGCTGTAATATTGAACCGCCTTGCCAATTGGCCATCTGTAGGGAGGTTTGTATGCGCTGTATCTACATTAAAATTGTAGTTCGGAGATTGTGTAGAGGGATAAGAGTTATTATTCCGGATCTGGCTATTGTGTACATTTGTTATGGAAGTTGCTCTTCGGTTGCTCTTACCCCATAGCCTTCGACATACTCTGATTCTGCTCTCTCCCATAAGTCTTCTGAGATAAGGTTTTCCTTGTATTCCCGTTTGATGTTATTTCAGCTTGGGATACTTTTCAGGCCACACTCTATCAACCTCACATATGGCCGGAGAATAAGAGCTAGATAGGTCCTGGGGTAAGGGAGATTGGAGGCTCGGGTAGGGGCCTTAGATCCGTGTTGCATATATTCTACCAGGGGCTGTTGCTCATGATTATCTATCACTAGTGGTTGCTCGATAAGTCCTCTAGTTTCTCTGTTTCGCCGATAGGGAGTGACGGGAGGGATATTTAATATGGCATCTTTTGGTCTAATGGTTCAGCATTAATAACCGAGAAGGGGGCATGAGCTTGGGCATCCTGTCCGCTTCTATGGAGTATAGCGCCATGCTCTTCGCGTTCAGGCTCCGAGGTTTGAGGCACTCGCGGTATTTTTTGGTAATTTGCCTTACCCCATAGCATCATACAACTTTTCAGGTCAGTGATCTGGCCTCTTAGTGAGCAAATTTCCTGTTTTATTTCTTCGTTCTGTGCGCGGAGTTCTTGGTTGATAGTGAGAAGGGTGGACAAGCACTCGAAAATTCGGGGAAATTTTTCTTCTAGATCATGCATGTATTCTTCGGCCTAGATTGCAACAGGTTTAAGAAATTCCCCAAATACTTCCCAAATACTTGAGCATATGTTTCATGCCACTGAAAAAGGCGGTGTTCGCCTGATTAGCCATAGCCTTAGGTGGGTTTGCCTGTGGGCTGACAGGGGGATTTGCATGAAGACAGTCCTCGGGACATGTATCACAACCAAGGACGTTTAACATGTCAGAATTGAGTTCTCTGCTGGTGTGTTTCCCATTAACATCCTTTAGACAGTCATTTGTTCGTTCATGGCCATAATTTTCGTGATCTTTCTCGTCGTCTTTATTATTTTCTAAATTATTACTTCTTCCATTGTTTCCCGAGTCACTGTGACGTGCATCAGCGGTGGGGGGTGAGAGGTCAGCGTAGCCACTTCTTCCGATGTGTTGCATTCTTCGGTAGGTGCATTTCGTTCTCTCTGCCGGGGGGAATCGGGCTTCTGATTGGAGGTTCTTGCAGCTCCTGTCTGTTTACTATTTAAGCAGCATTTTCCCACGAATCCTTTCCTCTTGTTGAGCGATAAGCGCGAGAGGCTCGAGTATCCTGAGCATAACCGGCATATTCTATTCTTTGACTTACTGCAAAGTAGCGTTTCATCTGCGGAATTATTGCAGAGATCACATATGCCGGGAGTTACTGCGGTTGTCATGTTTAAGAATTGGTCCGGTGGCTAAAGTTGCAGCGGGGTAAGAATGCAGGGAACGGTTTCTTATCTTCGCTCCAAATTTAAATTTATACACACGATCCAAATGAATGCACGCTGAAACTGTCCAACGTTCAGTTTCTTAACAGAAATGTCATGAAATCTCCTCAGGCACTGCAATCGGCTGATACGTATTTTCCTGAAGTAAACAATATTCCCTGGTGGGAACGGGGTTTTTGTTCAAAGGGATATTGAAATGAAGGTCAATCTCTGTTGCAGGTGCATGAACGTAGAGTGTCTTAGTTCGCACGTTAACTCTTCAGGCAATTATCCAACTGCTATTGTACGTTGCAGGGTTATCATGTGGAAGGAATGCGAGCTTCAGTATAGAGAATTTGGAAACAAATATGGATATAAAAAATTACCTGATCATACTAGACATCTGAAAGCACTTGAATTGGATCATGCATGACATCTCGATTCTATCAGTATAAAAATTCCATACTATGGAGCAAGAGATCACCACTTAAAAACACAATAATGCGGAGCACTGAATTAACCAGCCGCACGCACGAGAAAACTGGGTGGCGCAAAGTATACGTAAATTCGGCTTGGTTGTAAGTTGCCGTTCATTGAGGGATCGTGAGCTGTCTGTTGTCTCAGGCAGCACGTACCAACAGCCGTTTACCTCGATTGTCAACCAGTTGTGGTCTCACCGACAAGGCAAGTTCCCTCTTGAGATTATTCCCGCCACACCTTCACCACGACGATCCTCGAACTGCCGAAAATGCGTGTGGTTGCTGAGATGGTGTCCGTCCGCCTTTCTAGCTCTGCAAATCGTCCCCTCCCCTTCAAACTACGTCAGGTCCTTACCTGTCCCCATTGCACAGGCTTCGTACTGACGAACTGACAGGCACTAACCATGTCGTCACTATATACGCTGCGCCGGTGGGTAATGCCACTCCTAGGTGGTGCGAGATGCGTCCTCCGTAGAGATATGGGGAGGGGTCATAATGTTTCGGCTCATGAGTGGATATGTATACTTCCTTGTTAGAAACCCTTTACTGTATGTAATAACCTAATATGTCAGAATAAAAACTTGCTAAACTTTCTTCGACTTTTAAATGTCGAAGCCCAAGTATATTTTTTATTGTCATTCAAATGTCATCAACTTTTTATGTTAATCTGACACTAAATCATTAATCACGAAAGCAAGAAATATCCATTTTATAGGTAACGGAACATTTGTTTTCATCTACAAATGGATTCGGTTTAGACTTGCTGGCACTGAATATACAGAGGGGTAGAGATCATGGCTTGCCATCATATAATGACTGGAGAGTAGCATGTGGATTGCCTCGTGCCAGAAATTATGAAGAGTTGAAGGACTACATAGCAGATGAAGTAGTGGAGAGGCTGGAATACGTTTATGGGTGAGTATATCGCTTCATTTAAAACATGGAAACTGATGTTACCACTGCATAACGCTTTTTTTCCCCTCATTTGGATGAAGTACATATAGTCTAGGTAGTTGCATTGAATATATTGAATATAAATTATATTGAATATAAATTGCATTGAATATACTGTATTAATTTCAGCTTAGTTAAATTCAATTCTTTATTAAAATTTAGTGGAGAAAGAAGTGCACAGTAGAAGAGAAAGGACAAATAATCTTATGAACAGTGTTAAAAATTAATTAATATTTTCTTTTATTTTTTGTATCTTTGTTATAAAAATAATTAAAATATAACTCATTAATTATAAAAATAATTAGGATACAAAAAATAAAATATTAAAAATAAAAATATAGGTCTACATTGCCCTTATTATTATTATTTTTTCAATTTGCCGTTAAGTTTGCCTAAATTGGTAATTTATGAAACGCATTATTTGCTTAATTACCTTGGACAGATATTCTTAAACTGTGCAATGATTTCAAAAGACGAAATGTGGTTGATATTTACCCTCCAGACTAGAACATTAGTTGCAATTGCATTACTTTAACACCCAAAACTATAAAAATGCAAGCAATATTTATAGTTTCGTTTGTTTTTTTTCCAGCAATGTGGTTGAGTTAGTAGGTCTTGGGTGAAACTAGCATGGTTTTTTCTCCCGGAAAAAACATGCAATCCTCAACTGACACTGATTAACTCAGCTACAGTATCTAAAAAGCGCATAAAAATTCCTCGCGTTATTGATAGGAGATTAAAACTTACTTATAGTTATTCCACTTTCTGTGGGAGACGATGATTATAATTATTGTGCTAGCCATGAGAGCATGTATTCTGACGGAACGGGATCTATCCAGTTATATTAAGGAAGTAACTAAAGACCTTTTAGTTTAACTTGTGTTCCGGGGAAAATAATGGAGTCACTGGTTAAAGAATCATTGTAGTATCATCTAGACAAGACTGCAGTAATAGTTAAGACACAGCATGGGTTTGTGCGAGGGCGCCTCCGTAGCCAGGTGGGAAGGAGCAGCAGTGCGTAGCACACGCTTCTTGATTAGACCGGGATTCGAGCCTGTCGCCACCAAATACGGAGGATGCGGAAAGGTCAGGGAATGACCACCGCATATTCCCGGAGCAATATGGCCTTAGTTGCTAATGCTCCTAATTTGGAGCGACCACCATATTTGGTGGTCACAGGTTCGAACCCAGTCTAATCAAGAAGCATGTGCTACGCACTACTGCTCCTGCCCACCTGGCTACGGAGGCGCCTTACCAAGAAAGGCTCAAGTTCTGCAGATTACAGTGCTGGAGAGTAGGCACATGCGAGGTAATCTGATTGAGGTGTATAAGGCGTTGAATGGGTTGAACTAGCTGAATGCTGATGGGATTCTTCCTCTTGTTCAGATTAAGAACCTGAGGGGGCATAGATTCAAATTGAGGAAAGACAGTTGTAGAATAGATGTGCGGAAATTTGCCTTTAGCCAACGGGTAGTTGATTAGTGAAACAGACTTCCATCTTTTGTTGGGGAAATTGATAGCCTAAATAAATTTAAGGCTGAGCTGCACAGGCATTTGGAACGAATGGAGAGGTGAAAGGCATAAACTTGCTTTCTTGCATCGTATGCCTCTAATAATGGTACGGCTATTCCAATGTACACTGCCTCAACATTAATACCCGGACACCTGCATATATATACAAATAATCTTTATTTACAAGAAGACGAATGACGTGCGCGGAAAATTTTAGCCTTCTTAACAGCCTGTAGTCTCTGGAACATTCTAGACCAGTTTTTTGTGAATGTCTTCCGATATTTTTCGCCATTCGTCGTTCAAAGCGATGGTCAGCTCGTCCTCTGTTTTTTGGGCAGTCTCTCCTCACATCCACCCGAATATCCAATTGGATACTGCTCTGGGTTACTCAGTCCAAATTTTCGACGCTTATGTCTTCAAACCAGTCGGCTGCAACACGAGAAACATGACACGGAGTCTTGTCCTTCTGATACAAGTATGGACGTTCCCCAACGTGCTGCAGCATGTAGGTAACGCATTGTCCAGGACGTCTGGACAGATCGCATTTATGGTTTTTTCCAAAACAACTAATGATCCCAGGTCAAACCATGAAAAGCATCCTGAGATGTCAACTTCATTATCTGGGCAATTGAGTATAAGACAGGTAGCGTTCTCCGGGCATCCGTCACACCCAGACGACCGTCCGATCATGTACCTTGACTTGTCACCCCAAAGTACAGCTTTCCATTGGTCTACAATCCAAGAACGGCAGACTTTACACCATGCTTAATGGTGTCTGATGTTAGTAGGGATGATTAGTGGCTTGTCGACGGCTGCACGACCCATATCATGCAGCGTCCTGAGCAATGTACTGATGCTGACATGTGCCCCAATCGACTTACTGAGGATACTACAACGTAGACCTGCATTCCGAGAAGACGATTCTTTGCAGGATTCTCCTGTTTCGTTCCGTCAGCTATGAAGGTTTTCTGGGTCGTTTTAGGATGGTTTCAGCACCACTCTGCTTCTATTTTCAGATCACATCACCAGTTGACGACCTGGATCTTTAAGTGCCATAGAAATATCAGTGCAGACCGATTTTTTTGTGACACTCTACTTATCATATATGGTGTCACATAAGTGGTGTTTGACAAATAATGCTTGGGTAGTACGTGATCAACTATCAACGGAGAGGTATCCGGTTATTAACGGTAGGGTAACGCGTTGTCCAGGATAATGTAGGGTAACGCATTAAGAGTTAGGTTAAGTCGTCCACTTACTAGCCAGTCCAATCTGCCTAAAGGAATTTTTGATATCTTTAGAGTCATTTTGGCTGTAACGAACTATTTTTCTTCAAGTTATTTCACACCATACTGAATTCGCTTAAAGTTGATCTGACTTGGGGAATATTCTTGCTACCCACAGATATTCTTGATCAGAAGTATCTGATCAAAAACACCTGAAGGTATTTTGATCAGAAGCATCACTGTTACATCCCTCCCCATCTTCCCTGATTAGCCGAAATGAATTATTTCATCTTGTCTCTCTGAGTGGCACCATGTATCAATAAGTTCAAACTTCATAAGCAAAATAAAAAAACAAAAGAATTGTACAGGTTCACCTATTTGCATTAAAAATATTTACCAATATTTAAAAGATATATACTGAAGATGAAGTTACTTTAAAGTAACTTCATCTTCTGTTTTTGCACCAGAAACTCTAATCATTATTAATTTTCGGTTCCTTGTGCAGCTCTTTTCACACTGGATTAGTTGTTGTAAGGTTTTAGGCACATCAACAATTTAGGCCATATTGTGCTGTGTATAATATGTCTGTAAATTGAGTGTGATTTATTTGGACAAAAAACCGAGTTTCCGGGAGAAAAAACCACCCTCGCCTAGGGCCGACTAATTTCAGTCATGTTAAAAAGACCCATAAAAATTCCTCCCGTCACTGACGAGAGGAATTTTTTGCTTATTAAAAACTTTGCTTATGAAACTCTTGAAATCCTTTAACCTTTCTGCCTATTGGTATTTCAGACGCTGCTATAAGTGCTAGATAATTCGCAGATGATTAGACTTGTCTAGATATATCGCCTTTGGAAATTCTTTATTCTCTGTTGTTGTTAATGAAATCTGCATTTAAATTCTATAACTTTTACAGACCAAACAATGTACACGACATTGACCTATATGTTGGAGGAGTCTCTGAAAAGCCCGTGAATGATGGCATACTTGGTCCAACTTTTACATGCATCGTATCTCGACAGTTTCAGAATTTAAAATTTGGAGATAGATTTTGGTATGAGAACCTTTATCATGCTGGTGCATTCACTGCAGGTAAGATAAAATTAAAGAAATCCAATTACTTCAATTAAATTGTTTTTATTAGAGGAGTTTGTAGTTAGTCCAAATGAGATATTACCTGATTTCCCAATTTAAGAATTATGAATAAGAATTTCCCAATTTAAGAATGATTAGCAGGCATACATACGAATATAACTGTATTTGATCTATACTGTCGTTTCCATATATAAATATTGTGGTAATAAATTACCTTGTTCAGGAAAACGGGTTTCCTTTAAAATATGCCTTTTTTTATTTATTTACAACACATTTTGTAGTATCTCATTTTTCATTCTCACTTATAACCCTGAATCAATTAGGTACTGAATGGAAACGTAAAAGAAACGAAAATAGTACCAAGGTATTGATCAACGGTATTTATTATGAGAATTTCTAACACTGAGAGAATTTTCAGATACTGGTAACTCCTCATTTTTCAGAAACTTAAGACGGCATCGTTTTATTTAGATCTCATATTGTGAATGCCTTCACAACGTTGCCTATTCGTTATACTGCGCTTCTTCCTCAATAGAGAAGACTGTTGTTACTTACTCTCAGTGGATATCACCAGACTGCCGTTTCAGGGCTCCTTGGCCCTTCATCGGTGGACGGGTACGTCGTACCCCAAGGTATAACGACTGACAACCAGTTGTGAAATTAACTCCACGATATGAGAGATGCCAAACGGTATTTCAAATGCACTGACACGTATGTCTAGTTAATTTTCCGTAGTCTGAGGCTTCCACAGCTAAATTTTTATTCAGTTTTAAAGTGCTGTACAACGTTTGGCATCTTTCGTATTGTGGAGTTAATTTCATTGAGAATAAGTATAACAGTCTTCTCTATTGGCGAAGTATAACGAATAGGCAACTCGTTGTGAAGGCAATCACACAATGTTATGTAATTAACTTCGGTTGACTTACTACGTATAGACGTGATAAAAAAAAAAAAAAAAAGGTAAATTGCAGCCAATCTCTTAATCCACTGCAGAATGGAAGCCTCCTCAATAATGCGTGTTGAGGGAAATGGACCATAATCCGTCCCGCTGGTCCATTTGGTAAATATGGTCGATTTGCGAACTGCACTGGACCTGCTGGTCCAGTGCAGAGATGTGGATAATAGAGTTTTTTATCCCATACCCTTTTGCTGCTTTGGTGGTATTGACTGAGACCGAGAATAGGTAACAATAGTCTTTTCTATTGGGGAAGCCTTACTTATTCGAGGTATAAATGAGTAAATTTGAGTGAAATAGATGTGCCTCCTTTTCTTTCTTTCAGGGTAAACTTTGGTCTCCTACTATTTTCCTGCTTTCTAACCCCTAAGCTTTTCTCCAGTTTTAGGAGCATGTAGGTTAAGGAGCATTATGCTCCTATGTATATACCACGAAACAGCCGTTTTGGTGGTATCCACTGAGACCGAAAATACTTATCATTAGTCTTTCTCTATTAGGGAAGCGTTACTTATTCAAAATATAAATGAGTGAGTGTAAGTAAAATGGGTGCGGCTCTTTTTTTCCTTTCTTTCGGGTTTAATTTTGGTCTCCTACTATTCTTCTTTTCGCTTACTCTTAAGCTTTTCTCCAACTTTTAGGAGCCTCTAGGTTAAATAGCATTGCACCTACATGTATACCCTGAAATGGCCATCTGGGTGGCATTCATTGAGAATAAATAACAATTGTCTTCTCTATTGTGGAAACGGTACTTATTCGTAGTATAATGAATAGGCAACTCATTGTGAAGGCATTCACAATGAGTTGCCTTTTCATACGGTTCGGTCCCTAATGCTCTTGGCGATTGCAGGGATTATGAAAAGAAAATGTAATACATCCGTACCATTGGAAAACAGAGCTAAACTGTTATTTCATTGCTTGCAAAGCTCAAAGTCCTTTTCGTGGCCTTTTATCTGTCTATTTGGGAAGTTGTGACCATATTTTGCAGTGGCATTGCTGTAAAATACCCTTGCAGTCGGCATGGTATTAAAAGAGACGAAAGAATTGAGTATTTTACTATATTCTCATGCCGTTTCCGATTGAAATCTTAACATTATTGGACCACACAATAATGCTAATAAAATGCCTGTCAGGTACGTAAGTACGTAGTAATGAAAGGCGATATGAACATATTGTCGGTATGGTAGTTTCGCCTAGTGACATCATTCAAAATGTTGGTTGTGTAGGGAGTATGAACAGTTTTTTAGTTTCTACTCTTTCCATTTTTTGTACCTAGATTTCGTTAGTGGTATTTTCAGATTTTATTTTCTTGAGTTAGATCTGGTCCCAGGTTTGTCTTGCTGGTGGCTCAGTGTTTTCCTCTTTGCATTTTGAATTGTGGATGTTTCTATGAATTGTGGGCTGGGTAGTCTTCTCCGCTAACGAACAGGCCCTATCGCCGCCCCCCAGCAGGAGAAGATGGTTTACGCCGCTGAAGTTATAATTTAAGCTTACCTGGATAAAAATCTCAAACATAGAGTTTTTTTTTTTTTTCTTGACAATGATTCGTGGGTATATTATTGATTAGGAAAGGGCAGCAGCCATGTTGTTTGTGGGTATTTTCCCAACGTTATGCGGGATGAAAAACCATTAACTTAGAATTTTTATTTACAAAGTTGTGTGTGTGCGACTGAAACATTTTCAAATATGATTTCACTGTATCTGCAACTGAGTATTATTTTCTGTGTTTTTTTTAAATTTATGTGAATATTTTGTGAAAGTTAATTTAATTGTTAATTGTTATTATGATTGTTATATTAATTTTTTGATTGTTATTTTGATTGTTATATTTTGATTGTTATATTAATTTGATTGTTAATTATGTGAGTGTAGCGCCTCCGTAGCCAGGTGGGCAGGAGCAGTAGTGCATACCACACGCCTCATGATTAGACCGGAGTTCGAGTCCGTACCCACCAAATACGGAGGATGCGGTAGGTCAGGGAATGACCACTGCATATTCCCAGCCCGAATAAAGGGTGAGGGTTGGCGTCAGCAAGGGCATCCGGCCGTAAAAATTGCATGCCAAAACAATAAAAACGCTGACGCCATATAATAATGGGAAAAGGCGAGGACAAAAAAAAAAAAAAATTAAATTATGTGAGAGTGTATACTTAATTAAAGAGATGCATTATGGGAAACTTACTTTTGGAACGGGACCATTGCATTCTGGGATGGGAGGTTTCTATAGAACTGACTATTTTGAAAGTTGTGTAAAGTGTGTTTACGGTCAAACGGCACCAGGGGTTCCCCCATCTCCGCGTAGTTTACATTGTGGTGTGATGCAGCTCACTGTAAAGGCCAGAGATTTAAAAGTATATGGATCTTGAGGTGTGTGATGTCGTGTACCGTTGTTCTTCTGGCCATTTAGCCGCCAGACCCCTGCTGAGGCCCGACGTTGCCCACACTTCGCCCCGTGGAGGCAGACCAGGTACCCAGTAGTTGTAGTTTACTCTGGCAGGTCCTGCCACCTAGTTTTCTGAGATGTCAGTGGCTAGGACCTATAAAAAAAAAAAAAAAAAAAAAAAAATTACGTTTGCGTGGGTAGATTGAAAGATAGAAATGTGAGCGAACTTAATTTGGAACTATTAAATTTTGACCTGTGGGGTATACGCTGGCGAGCAGATAGAGAGGGAGAGGAGACTGAAGACTGGGGAGATGAAGACAGAAGAAATGGGATCAATAGAGGAGACGACCCCATTATAAGTCAGTGGGGCATGCCCATGTCCCACTGATTTGTACTGACTGATTTTCTCCTTGAGTACCAATCATTAAGAGTAAGATCATCACTTAGCTTGAGTGGAAGTTACATCCGTCTGCTTTTAATTCGTTGTTTGCCGTCCGATGTGAACATGCAATGCTGTTTTCTCTGTGTTCACATTAAATGTCTGTTAAGTCTTTAACTTTAAATACCAATACCAATATTCAATTTTCCAATATTCAATATTCAAACAATACCAATCTTCGTTTTAAAACTTGAGAAGTTTTAAAAATGATTTTTGTTTGTTATTTTCATTTCATGATGTTTTTTTCCCTGATATCGACAAAGTCAGTTTTCAATCGTTGGATTTAGTATCTAAAATGATAACTTTTATGTTTTTGAAATTGTGCTCGTGTTTTGCAAATTTTGTATTTTGTTGTTTTTATCACGTGAACAGCAGTATTCCTTTTTGATGTGCTCGTGAATTTTTTTTAGCAAATTGTAAGATGATGATGGGTGAAGATTCACTGTCCAACATGTGTACACTCATTTCTAGGCCTGCCATTGGCTAAGATTCTGGTCATTTCGTTTCTAGTAATCTCATTGAAACCACGGGAATGACAAAATGCGCGTTTTTCTGCTTACTGTTAGTATCTTTTGTAACTGAATTTTTTTTTTTTTTTTTTTTTTTCGCATTCTGCTATCTTTTGTAAATGACAAGTATAATTGTTGTTACAAAATCATTATTTAAATATGTTTGCGAGGTTCAACTCAGTTAGAATCACAAGGGCCAATTCGCACAACTCTTCGTGTGTTGTCTTTATGACTTTGAATCGGTGATAATGTGAGGGTAAATTTAAAACCTACATACGTCCTTCCAAAAAAGTTATGTGTCTCGAGTTAAAAGCAAAACGATGAAATGATCTTCCCCTTCTTCGAAATCGTACGACCGATGGAAAGAATTATCTTTAAAATTCGAATCAAAATCGTTGGCTATGACATGATCGAAACTTCCCGAAAATATCAACCCCCCACCCTCTGTGAAGTCAGCATTTCCTCAGGAAATGAGTCTCTACTGTGAGCGTTAAGTTTAACCGTTGCGGTTGTGTTCAGGCTTGACAGTGCTTTTGCATTCTCCTAACATAAAAATAATCTTTGTGTTGCTTTTGGAGAGCGAATACAAGCTCAAATAATAGGTGACCATGTGGATTCGTATTCTGTAGGTTGACCCGGTCTTTATTCGTTGATCACTAAACGAATCTTTTTCTTTGTGAATTGGATGTAAATTAGCGATCGAATTGTGTGAACCCAATATTCAAATTTACAGTTACAAATCACTAAGACAGCAATACGTGATAAGATGATAAGTCGCGCAATACCACTCTGAATAGTTAAAAAAAAAAAAAAAAAAAAAAAAAAAAAAGACACTCGTGTTTGTTTCCGATATAAGCGCGCATGCTTTTCAGTCAAACAAAAAGCATATTTTACTCAGTTTCGTGTTTTTCATAGAAAAAAATATCAATTTATTAAGATAATAAATTTATTAAGATAAATGAAAAGCGTTAGTTTATTCAACTAATATGAAATAAAAATGTATTTTTCCATATAGACTACCTTTTGGATCTCTCAGTAATAGTATTCGTATGTCTTGAAAATAAAAACGCTTGATCTTCTTCACTCCCCCACTACAAGTAATGCCCCTGAGCGCTATGTTCAGGACTACTGAGCGGAAATAAGCCAACTGCTAACTCGACATGTACACATGTTTTCGCTTGTGATATTCAAATGAACGGTGGCAATTAGCAATAAAGGAAATTGTGTTCTGTTGGTTGAACGTCTAAATGTTTGTGCTTCTATTCCAAGTGTCACTCTTCGAGTGACTTATTTTGCTTATGAGTTAGTTGTGATGCTACAAAAATTCATATATATACAGCTGCCACGATAACTCCACGGTTTAACAGTCAAAAGTGGAAACGCCAAGGCGACTCTAGTATGACTCAGTGGCAGCAGTAAGCAAGAATGTTTACAAGCGTGTTTTTGTGTTCGCTTGTGACATTCCAATAATCAGTAGAAATTAATAATAAAAGAAATTGCGTTCTGCTGGTTGAACTTGTAAATGGTTGTGCTTCTATTGAGCTAAGTGGAAAAATATGTTTCTTCTTGGGAAAACAATATGTAGCCTTGTGCTGGAGTTGACATGGAGGTGATCATATTTCCAGTGAACAAAGAAAAAGTCTTGGAATCTAGGTGAATTGTGTGGGTGTGTGTGATTCGTGATGCAACTACACAATTCTGCTTTCACAGTGGAGCAGTCCTGGTCAGTTTTTCATTGCATGATTCCTAAACAACAGCTTTAGTGACAATACCCTTATTAAGTTGTTAAATAGTTTTGTGTGCTTACCGATAACTTTGGCATTTGTAAATCTTAGCAAGGTCTGTTTACTAAGAGTAAGTTTAAGTAGATTTTAAAAAGGGCGCACACACACACACACACACACACACACACACACACACACACACACACACACACAACTTTGTAAAGAAAAAAAAAAATTCTAAGTGAATGGTTTTTCATCCCAGCATAAAAGGGTTTCATTCAGCATAACGTCGGGAAAATATCAACAAACAACATGGGTGCTGCCACTCCCTAAGCAGTAACATACCCACGAATTATTGTCAACAGCTTAATTGTAAAGAAAAATTTGTTTGAGTTTTTCATCCCGGTAAGCCTAAACTATAACTTTAGCACCAAATGATCTTCGCTTGCTGGGAGGGGGAGTGGCGGATGGGCATCGTCGTCTGTGGAGCACATGACCCAGCCCACAATTCATAGCAATATCCACAATTCAAAATGCAAGCGTATTTACACATTCACAAACTTTTTTTAACATCACAGAATGATCTTTATCTACCACCTTCACTCTCACTGTCCCAAAAAACACCCCAGCACAGAGAAAAAGCACTGAGCAGCTAGCCAGACAAACCCGGGATTAAATCTACCGCAAGAAAATAAAATCGAAAATAAAATCAGAAAATGCCACTAACGACATCTAGGGACAAAAAATAAAGTGTAGAAATTTAAAATTATCACACAACCACCATTTTGAATGACGTCATGAGGCGAAACTATCATACAGACAATCTGTTCGTATCACCTTCCATTACTACTTATGTAAAATACAACAAATTTTGCAAAAACTTATAACTACTATAATGCTCTTCACTTTGTATCTAAGCATAGTCGATATACTGTATATCATGCAATTTGATTATTCTGTAGTGTCCCCACACTTTGATAATGTAATGTATATGGGAAACGAATTATACAGGATGTCTCAAAAATACACGCCATAACTTCAGGAATGAGTTCCTCATATGTACACAACAAAAATATTTTATAACAACGTTGTTCCGGAACTGCTTGGTTTCCGAGTTATTAACTGGAATGTCTTATCTCCTGCAGGTGATTTCCTTCATCACAAGGTACTGACAGAATCTGATGGTTTTCCATTGCCGACCGGGCTAGCCAGATGGGTAAAGTGCCTGCCTGGCAACCCAAAGGTTGTGGGTTCGAATCCCGCCTCGGGCTTGGATCAGAGTAAAATGCAAAACTTTCGGAGCTGCATTATGGCCACAGAAGCCGATGTGCCAATAACTAAAAAAAAATAATAATAAAAAAGGTTTTCCATTCCGACCATGTACTCAAATCAGGAGCAAGCTGATTTGCACTTTATGTACGGTTTGGCGGACGGCAATGCTCTGGAGGCTCGTCGTTTGTACCACGAAAGGTTCCCAGAACGAAGATGTCCAGACAGGAAAACGTTTGAAGGTATCCATCGCCGCCTTTGTGAACATGGCACCTTTACACCTCGTGCTGCCGACAGAGGACGACCTAGATCTACGACTCCTAAAGTAGAGGAGGAGGAGATTTTGGATGTTGTGCATGCCACTCCTGGAATCAGCACACGCGGAATAGCAATGCAACTGGCTATTCAACGTTCGACTATTTGGAGAGTGTTGCGAGAACACAAACTGTATCCTTACCATCTGCAATGGGTACTGGCCGTGTCACCAGCAGGTACCTTGCGCGAGTAATGTTCTGCCAGTGGTTCTTGCAGCAGTGTGGTACAACTCTTCATTTTCCTGCTTTAGTGATATTCACAGATGAAGCACAGTTCACACGAGACGGAATCCAAACCTTTCACAATCAGCATGTATGGGCTCAGGAAAACCCACATGCAATTCTTCCATCACATCACCAACAGTGTTCAGCCTCAACATCTGGTCGGGTGTTTTTGGTGATAAGTTATTTGGGCCCCATGTACTTCCAAACAAACTCACAGGGTAAGCGTACAGCAACTTTCTGGAAACCAACATGCCTGATTTCTTGGACAACACGCCACTGATCATTCTTCAAGAAGCACACTTCATGAACGATGGCGCTCCCGCACATTTCAGCCACCTAGCCCGCAATTACCTGAATCGAAGGTTTCCTGGTCAGTGGATAGGTAGAGGTGGACCAACTGCCTGGCCTCCACCGCTCATCGAT
Source organism: Mastigoproctus giganteus (assembly GCF_048544385.1). Taxonomy (NCBI): domain Eukaryota; kingdom Metazoa; phylum Arthropoda; class Arachnida; order Uropygi; family Thelyphonidae; genus Mastigoproctus; species Mastigoproctus giganteus. The sequence continues at coordinate 153,896,512 of NC_143579.1, read as the reverse complement.
TTAAACCCACTAGATTTCTTCTTGTGGGGACATTTAAAGTCATTGGTGTATTCGACTTCAGTAGCTGATATGGAAACTCTCCGCAATCGAATTGTGGCAGGTTGTGAGACAATACGAAACATGCCAGGAATTTGGCATTGTCTTCGCGAGTCCATGAGACGTCGATGTCAGGCAGAAGGTGGACATTTTGAACAATTACTATAAGGTGATGTGAACAGTTAAGTGTCATAGACAGACCTTCAAAACTCTGAAATCATGCATTTCCGGAACTATGTTGATATAAAATATTTTTTGTCTACATATGAGGAACTCATTCCTGAAGTTATGCCGTGTATTTTTGAGACACCCTGTATATACCTAATCGACCAGTTTGGGGTTCACATCTGGTGAGTATGGGTACACCCAAGCCCATACTCACTCTTCATTTTTCTCTTTCTTGGTGATTCCCTCTTACTTCTCTCTCTCTCTCTCTCTCTCTCTCTCTCTCTCTCTCTCTCTCTCTCTCTCTTAGGGTAACTCGGGAATATATATAACTTTTTTTTTTTTTTTTTTTTTTTTTTTTTTGGCTGCTGCAGCATAAATCTCAGGCTTCCTTGCCATACAGCTGATAATAATAATACAATGCATTTTTATTTTATCAAGAGAATTTGTTCACAATAAAAGAATTTGTTTACAATAATAATAATAATAGTTGATTATTATCGCAATTTAAGCTTTGTCAAATGGAAAATTAATATTTTGTATATTTCCGTAGGTCAACTGGAGCAAATCAGGCGGACTACATTGGCTGGTCTCATCTGTGCCAATACGGATCTGGTAGAAATTCAGTCCTGGGCTTTCATTGTATTAGAGTAAGTATGCATTTAAGAAAGCAGGATATATAGTGTTTCAGAAGTCTTCAAAAATTCAAAATTGATTACTGGAGAATTATTTGTCTCAAACAAACGCTATTTTTTCAATAATATTCCAAACATTATAAGATCTTTGTGGAATCAAAACTTTATTCAATTCCGTATACCGCAGGATGGGGCACTGATGCTCAAAAGTGAGATCAACGAAGCATATGGAAAGGAGGCATATACAAAATTACAGTAGTGACTGCTCATTGTGTCTTTCATCACATCCCAGTGATGGTGTAGTCGTAGTGTTACATCTCTCAATGATGATAATAATAATAACATGTCCATTGGAAGTGCTGCAAAGTTCTTGGCGTACGAATTCTTTTAACGAAGGCAAAGATATCGGAACACCATTGTATACCGAAAACCTAAAGTAGCTCTATATATCCAAAAATTGGCTAGTATCAAGTTGAGAACCATTATTGCAAAACAAAGTCTGCCAAGACTGTTTGTGCCAAAAGTTGACACGAGTAGTTGTTTTACAGGGTGGACAGTGATGAGCATTGTGCATGAATGTTATGCTGTTCATCCCAGCGGTAATGACAGCTTAGCATTCAGGGTGAATGCTATACTATCGTAATCATAGGGTGATTACAATAGCATAGCATTTATGCAGAATGATGCTTAATTCCATACTGTACCCCCAGTAAAACAACTAATCATGTCCGTCAATCTTTTCTGTAAACGTTCCACGTTAGGTGGACGAGAGGAACCTTGATCAGCTCTTTTTCCACAAACTGGCAGTCAGTCGGTCTCGGGCTAAGTTTATATGGTTCTTACCTCCCAGAAACTTGAATTTTTCTTCCAGCAAACTATAAACCGACCGAAGAATACGCGCAATCACAGACACAATAGATTGAGTCACAACCTTAGTTACTTTGGTACTTATCATAATCCTGTTCATTGTTCGCAACTTCCCAGCTAGCAAATGCCCATCGCTTGTGTGCCCTGTTATAAATAAATCTTTATTTAATGGTTTGTTATGGTACAAGGAACAAATTTTATTAATGGCTAGGAATTCCATATAGAGATGATGTGATTAATATATTCACTGGCCAAAAAATTAGAAACTTTTGCAATCCGTGTAAACAGACAATTAAAACGGTATGCAAGTGTAACTTGTCACATGGTATTATCACAAGTTTCTTGGTATCAGATAAATACTATATGCTTTTGTGGGGCTTATTAGTCGATTGGGTCATGTGGAAAGACATGTGATCTTTTCGGTTTTCGTAATGGTGTTATTGTTAGAATGTTTGGCAGGAACCACAATTTAAAAAAAAAAAGAAAAAAAAAGACATTACTGGTGTGTCGAAAGCAGCCATCTCAAAAGTATACAATGAGTGGAAGACGAAAGGAGAATGCAGCTCTAAAAGGAAGAAATGCTACAGAATATCAGTATTCCAATAATTTAAAGAGAATTATGCGTCAAAATAGAAGGGGCCATTTGCAGAAATTGTCTCAAATTCAATTTAGACAAAGATGACCCATTTTTAACTGAACTATGCGACAGGAGTTGATATGAAAGACACTTCTTTCTGTAAAACAACGAAAAATTCGACTGTAGTGGTGCGTGCCGTTAACGCGAAGATCGGACCGTCGAACAGTGGAAAAGAAAGTCATGTGGTCTGACCAGTCTCGATTTATACATTTTTGCAACAACGATAAGACGAAAGCATGAAGTGAAGCTCATTAAGCCATACATCCAGACTGTATCGTGTCCACCATTCAAGCGGCTGGAGGTGGTATAATGGTATGCAGTATGTTCTTTTGGTACGGACTGGGTTCGCTCATACCGTTAAGGGTCATATTACCTCCAATGAATATCTTTCCAGATCTAGTTCACACTGCAGTGCTTCATTTTTATCTTTATTGAGATGGATTCTTTCAAGACAACAACCAGTGTTGCATCCAGAGCGTTTTCACCGGGGGGATGTAAACTTCGGGGGGGGTACATGTAGTATATTTTTATTATTATTTAATATTTGCAACGTATGTATATGCTACAAACAAATTTGTATATTTATATAAATAAATAAATTTTCTGTTTATACTTCGCGACGACCAAACGGTCAGAGGAGTTCACAAGATAGACAGAATACAAGAAACAGCACCGTATTCAGCAGTCACAGGCTTGAACCCCCGGTCACTCAAGGCACGTGTACTTATGCACCCGCGCGCCTGACCACTAGGCTACGACTGGAACCAATATATATATCTATATATATATTGGAACATATATATATATATACGACTGGAACCAATATATATATATTGGTTCCAGTGCGCCTGACCACTAGGCTACGACTGGAACCAATATATATATATATATATATATTGGAACATATATATATATATATATATATATATATATATATATATACACGACTGGAACCAATATATATATATTGGTTCCAGTCGTAGCCTAGTGGTCAGGCGCGCGGGTGCATAAGTACACGTGCCTTGAGTGACCGGGGGTTCAATATACAGATTATGCATAATTATGAATGTTATAATAAGAAAATATGAGAAAACAAAATAGGAAACAAAAGGAAATCAGGAGCGGATTAAGGTCGGTTGTGGCCCCGGGCTCAGAAGAAAATATTGGGCCCCTTAAAATAAAAGAGAGAGACAGGGAAAATAAAAATACATGTTAACCATTTTTTTAAATAAGTAAAAAATTATGTACTATTAATGTTTTATTTCCAATAAAATTTGAATATATTATATGTATAATATAATTAATAATAGCATAATAATAATCACAAAGTTTTGAACTAATAGTTGAACTAATATGTTCAACTAATTTGTTGGGGTTTTGCGTGGGCCTTTCAGAAGTCGGGGCCCAGGGCGTGCGCCCGGTGCGCCTGCCGTTAAATCCGCCTCTGAAGGAAATATTTATTATTTAATATCTAAATACTAATAGTCAGTTCACAAAAACCACATTACTGACAATAATCACCGATTAAAATTTAGAAAAAAAAAAATATACAAATTATAATCAAACATGCAAGTACTGTATTGTAATAATCTTATTCTTCTTTGTTTTTTATTTGCATGTGTATCAATCGCTTAATTTATTAATTTTTCCGAAACTCATTCGGGCCTTCTAAACTTATCTTCATGCAATATTACAGTACAGATGCATATCAGTGGTAGCTCGTGACTCTGATGTATGGGGGTGCTGCTCTTTAAAGTTACATTAAATTGCCTTGGTTATAAGACATGTAGACATAGATGGTGGTAATTATTATTATTTTTTTTTTAGGAGCATTAACAACTAAGGTCATATTGCTCCGGGATATGCGGTGGTCATTCCCTGACCTTTCCGCATCCTCCGTATTTGGTGGTGACGGGCTCGAACCCCGGTCTAATCAAGACGCGTGTGCTAGGCACTGCTATTCCTTACGGAGGCGCCATGGTGGTAATACTAATAAGCAGGTTAAAAATACTAAAAATACATTAGCTGGACACTTACCATTAACAGACTTGGGTAAGCTGGAAATTTTATTTAAAAATAAACTCCATTCTTTGCTTTTTATTTGTTGAAAATAGATTAATAACTTTTTCATTCAAGTTTGGTGCACTGTTAAAATCGGCACTGCGCAGTTCCTTTGACTCGTTTTATCACCTGTAAAATTGCATATTGGGAACCTGCCAACTAAGCATTGACTCAACCACTGGAGCCTAAATGTGAACTGCGTAGCGCACAGTTCCACATACGGTTAAACTTCAAAGTTGAAAACGATCTCTTGTTTTTATTCGTTTATTATTGAAATGATTATTGGAAACAGAGGATGAGTATAATATATGCGGGACCTGTTAATAAAAATATTTATTGCGTTGCATTGTTCTTCACAAAATTTCATATAACTCCGTTGTATTTAGATTTTAAAAGCTGGGGGTGCTGCAGTTCCAAAGAGCCGCCCCTGATGCATATACAGTAGCCTCTCGATTTTCCGGGATAGATGGGAAAAAACAAATCCCAGATAATCGATTTCCCGGTTAATACAAAAGTCCCCGACATACGTAAGAGATGCGTTCCAGGACTTCATACTTCGTCGAGTTTTACGTAACTCGGGAATGACTAATAACATATTGCTACTACAGTATATTATTAGTGACAAATCTGAATTCCGCGCAATACTTGTTAATGTTTGGCCATTTTCATACATCCTTATTGGCGCCTCCGTAGCCAGGTGGAAAGGAGCAGCAGTGCGTAGATATGCTTCTTGATTAGACCGGGGTTCGAGCCCGTGACCACCAAATACGGAGGATGCGGAAAGGTCAGGGAATGACCACCGCATATCCCGGAGCAATATGGCCTTAGTTTAATTTTTTGATCCAAATCGAGGGCTTTCCTTTTGTTGGTAGATTTACTAGTAGCGTTGTCACTTATTCTCTTAGTTTGCACCATGATAACGGTCAAAAGGAACTTTTCTGAAAAGAACTTCACAGGGTTAAGGGGGAAGCACACTATTATCACCTCACTCGAACGCACATTTTACTAAAGCACATTTCTGGAGGTCACTGCCATTAAACAATTTGCGCCTTCCGGGTTCTGGGCTTTTCTGTTCGTGCATCTAATTATAAACGGGTAGTAAACTCGATCTTATTGCATTTGCAATAATACCGATAGCTGGAATTGTGTGGGCTTTTACGTTATTATGGTGAAATGTTTTATTTGTTACTCCGTATCTCACTTGTGCAATTTGTGCGTGCCGTGATCGTCGTTATTGATTTGTTATTTTATTTATTTATTAGTTTTACAATGTGCTACAATTAAAATGCTGTTCGCAGCAATAATGTTCAGCGACTCTTGAGCGAGGGTTACAATCAAGATTAGATTCAAGACTTGCGTCATCTCATATACTGTATCGTGGAGGCCCTCTATATAGCGGCAGCGGGTCCCATCATGAATCGTAATGCTGGGGTCCGAACATACCCTATTATGGAGGCCGTTGTCTTACACCACGATGAGAGATGGAGAATTAATAATACAAGTGTAGGCACCGCAATATACTCGGGTCTGATGAATGAATGTCTCACGTTATCATTTCCTTCCTCTCCCATGCCCATTTGCCATGACTGATTCAGTTGTGAGATATTTACACATGCTTGGGTTTTCTCTCAGTAGTATATTATGTTCACTGACGTTGATGTCGAAGTTGAGAAAGAGGCCCGTCACCTTGAAAGCTTCTTGTCGCGTAATTTATTTTATGTTATTGTACATTTATCACTTTTAATTGTATATATTTTCAGTTTTTAAGATATATTTTATTGAGCATGTTCTTATTTATGTTCTTAGTTGTACATATTTTCAGTTTTAAATGTAGATATTTTTACCATTTTAATATCCGTGTCATTAGACTTCTGTTTTAAAAAACTGTCAAGTCAGTGGAAGCAGTATATTATTATTACTTTTTTTGTTGTTGTCACATTACAGAATAATAAATTGTTAATAATTAAAATGTTCTTGTTCTCTAATATAACTAGGTCAAAAAAATAAATAAATACAAATGTGCGCCTCCGCATATATAAACACAAATTATCTGTTTTTGGATTTTTGCATTACCACTTTCATAACTTAACCGAAACGAGGGAAGATGTTTTAAAGAATTGCAAAGATCTGCATTTAACTTTACACATGGGCCTTGTCTAACAGAAGATATATTGTGAATGATGTCACCGTCCTGAATAAGGTAAATGTTGGAAGTGATCACAGAATGGTAAGATGTACACTTGATATAGATGTAGGAAAGGAAAGGAAAAAACTGACTCGAGTAAATAATACAAAGGTCTTTGAGATAACAGAAGAGGAGAAAACGCAGTATGTACTGGAACTTAAGAACAAGTATGAGCTTCTGCAGACTGCTGAGGACCAAGATATCGACGAGGAATATTACAACTTTTTGAAAGTGATAAAGCCCAAGAAACCTATAGGGAAAAAGAAATCCAAAGAAGAAAAAATTAGTCAAGAAACACTTGTCATGATGAACCGAAGACGACAAATGAAAAGCAAGAAAAACACTGACAGGGAGAAAATTGAGTATACTGAGTTATGCAAAGCCATTAGAAAGAGACTCAGAGAGGACATAAGAAGATTTAACACAAGAAAAGTAGAACAAGCATTAAGGGAAAACAAAGGATTTAAATCAGCAGCCATGAGCAGTAATACAGAAAGACAAATGATACTGAAACTGAAGAATAGCGATGGTGTACTTATAAACAGCAGAGAAGGCATAATTCAAATAGCAGAAGACTACTATAGAGAATTATACAAGGAGCAGGGGAATGATGCCAGCAGTGGGGAAGATGGATTGCAAAGTAGCAACACATACGACATACCCAATATTCTTCCTGATGAGGTAGAACATGCATTGAAGAAAATGAAGAATCAGAAAGCCCCGGGGGAAGATGAAGTTACTGTAGAGTTGTTAAAATTGGGAGGAAGAGGCATAACACAAAAACTGGCAAGGCTCTTCACAAAGTGCATTAGAAAAGGTGTGACGCCTAAGCAGTGGAATAATGCAATCATAGTTTTGCTGCATAAGAAAGGAGATAAATCAGAAATTGGAAATTATAGACCAATTAGCTTGTTATCCCACATCTACAAGTTGTTCACAAGGGTCATTACTAACAGATTAGAAAGAATACTGGATGAGAATCAACCGAAAGAGCAAGCTGGCTTTAGGACAGGATTCTCAACTATGGATCACCTTCACGTAATATCACAGCTAATGGAGAAAGCAAATGAATATAAAACACCATTATGCCTGGCATTTGTGGATTATGAAAAGGCATTTGACTCCATACAGCATAAGGCAATGTTTCGGGCACTGGAAAGACAAGGCATTGATACCCCATATATTATGATTTTGAAGAAAATATACGAGAGTGCTACCTCCTTTATTAGACTAGACACAGACAGTAGGAAATTTAAAATTGAGAAAGGAGTTCGACAAGGAGACACAATATCTCCGAAGCTGTTTACTGCTGCCCTTGAGGAAGCTTTCAGAAGATTAGACTGGTCGCAGAAAGGAGTCAATGTGAACGGAGAGTACCTAAACCATTTACGATTTGCAGATGACATTGTGGTCATAAGCCATGATCCCAAAGAATTAGAGGAAAATCTTAATCAGTTATGCACAGCTAGTAAGGATTTTGGACTAAAGATGAATATGGCTAAAACAAAAGTAATGATGAACAAGTATGCCACAGAAAGGGAAATAATGATTGAAGGAGCAGTAATTGAAAAGGTGGAGTCATATACTTATCTGGGACAAGTTATTAGCTGTAATAATGATAAATGGCTGGAAGTCAAGAGAAGAATAAATTTTGGATGGATAGCATTCAGGAAATATAGTCACATACTGAAGAGCAATATCCCAGTTTGTCTGAAACGTAAAATAATGGACCAATGTATACTCCCCACCATGACTTATGGAAGTGAAACTTGGGCACTCACCAAAAGAATGGAAGAGAAGCTGAGAACCACACAGCGAAGAATGGAACGAATCATATTGGGAATAAGACTGTTAGATAAGAAGAGAAACACATGGATTAGGCAACAAACTCAAGTAAAGGACATTCTTATCAAAACTAAAGAACTAAAATGGTCTTGGGCAGGACACATAGCTCGAAGACATGATGACAGATGGACTAAGAAAATAACAGAATGGTATCCAAGAGGAGCTAGAAGAAAACCTGGAAGACAAAGGCGAAGATGGATAGATGAAATTCATGAGTTTGTGGGTAGTAAATGGATGTCCAGTGCTAAAAACAGAAGGAACTGGAAAGTTGCTGGAGAGGCCTTCATCCTGCAGTGGATTGAAAATGGCTGATGATGATGATGATGGGCCTTGTGGGAAGAGATTTATTTGAATAACTGGTATAAATGTTTAGTAATATTATTACATATAATTATTCAATGGTTTCATAGGTGGTTATAATCACCCTCCTCCTCCTTGGAAAATGCTCTAGTTCTTATTCCGTCAATGACGGAATAAGAACTAAAGGAATTTTTGTCAGCCTTTTTCATATTTGCTTGCTTGGCTAACGTGGCTGAGTTAGTTGGTCTCAGACGAGGGTTGCATGATTTTTTCTTTTCCGAAAACTCGGGCTTCGAAACTAGGGCAAGCAGGCAAATTACAGTTGACAATTTAGAGACACAATATGCTGTCGCCTTATAGCCTTAGTTGCTTTGGTACTTAACACATGCGCGCACAATCATAGAATATTATTATTAGCATCTTTATTTCCACATCAGTGGGTACCCCCGGAATAGTCTGGTTCGGCTAGAGGGATGTACATTATAAATATTCAAGGCGATTACATTGATTGAATTGAAAGAAAGGAAAACATATTGTATTTACAAGTAAGCTAACATAGACACTGAAATTTCAAAACTGTGAAAGTAGTACAGTCAATAGTTCTACTTTATACACTTCTTTCAAAAAAAAAATTCAAATTATTACATTAGGGCCACCCGTAATCTCTTACATATACCCGTGTATTTATTATGACTGTAAATTGCGTGTGTTCTCTGGTCGATTTGCCTGTTTTGCTGGACGAAAAATGTTTCTGGGGGAAAACCTTGCTATTTACGCCTGAGACCGACTAACTCAGCCACGGAGTGAAAAAATCCCACTGAAGTTTCTCGCGTCATCGACGGGATTCGAACCCGGGCCTTTTCCACCCAGTGTGGGGAGGACGGTGACGATACCACTGTGCTATCGCGCAGCATACACTTCTTTCAGGATGTCCTGTCTGTAGCGCTTCGAGCTGCAGAAAGTTGAGCATCAATTCCCAAGGAGTTACAGTATATGGTCCGAATGTATTCGTTGGAAACGCTGATTCCACGTATTGCAGGTTTTGTAGTGAAGATCTAAGACAAGGTGTTGCACTGCACTGGGTTCGTTCGGTAGTCCGAGGGTTGTCGTCACTTCCCAAATGTCGGGTGAATCTATTCGGCCACAAAGAAGTTGAGCTAAAGTGTGCAAATTCCTCTCTTTGGTGATGGTTTCCCATGGTTTCATGCCGAGGTTTGCGTCAGCACGCTCTGAGAAATGGTAAAAGGGTGGCCCATCGCCCTGTTCAACCATCTCAGAAGCCACTACTCTGTTCAAAGAAATCTTTTGAGTTGAGCAGAGGAGGCCGCTGACCAAAGAACAGATGCATAGAGCAGTACAGGGATCAAATTTCTCTGGATGTAATCCTGGATGCCTAAGACCGACCTACTCCTGTTGGATTGCCCAGAGGGTCGCGAGCGTTTTCTGCCTGACCATATTGAGGTGACTTTGAAAGTCAGTCTGTCAGCCCACTTCAACCCCAAATCGGTGTGAGAGTGAACTTTTTCAATGACGAACCCGTCGATTTTGAGTGTTATTTCATTCTTTGTTTTCCTTTTTGTGAAGAATAAATAAATTTTCTGTTTATACTCCAGGACGACCAAACGGTCAGAGGAATTCACAAGATAGACAGAATACAAGAAACAGCACCGTATTTAGCAGTCACGGGCTTGAACCCCGGTCACTCAAGGGCACTCGCGCGTCTGACCACTGGGCTACGGCGGCCTGGATAATGATAATCTATCGGAGTTAACTATATACAAATTTGGTTTTTAATTCTAACTGAGAACTTTAAATCCCATATGCGCAACATTATCATAAAACATCCGTAGTAAAGTTTATATTATCATATAACGTCCTTATGTCAATCAACTTTTAACCGCCTTAGGGCCATCTAGGCAGGTTGGCCAAGTGGTAAGGCGCCAGACCCTGCCAAGATGACTCTAAGTTAAACTTTGATTGACATACGAATGATATATGATAATAAAAAGTTGACTATATACAAATGTAATTGAAGTTTTAAAATTTTTATTAATTAGCCCCATTGCTTTAGTGAAGTGATCCTTCTTGAAGTATGAAATGATTAAAAATTATTTAAGATCGACAATGTAACATAGCCAATCCATTACAAATTTATTATTAATGAATTTTCAGAAAAGTTATTTGATATTCTGGTTTTGAATAACTAAATGGAATATCATCGAATAGTGTTTCCATATTTTAAATTATGTTCCTGTTTATGCCTTCAGTTAGTTCCTTTTTTCTTATATAATATTAAAAGTACAAAAAGTATAATATGAATATGTGTATTAATTAATTTGTAATAAACACAATAATTTAGCTATTTATGATCGCAAAAAATTCAAAATGTGTAAAGATATGAAATATTTCTTGTTGTCACAAAGACAACAAGAAATATTGCATCCTTGAACTATAAGCCATCATGCGAAATATTATGTCCATTCTAGCAATGGGGACTTGTTCCCATTTATTAACAACGATTTCTATTGAGAATGCCATTATCTGTCTATCGCTGTTTGGATCGATAAACCATTGAATTAATAAATTACACAAATTTGTATTATTTCTGTGGTTTCCACTGTTTTTTTTTTTTTTTTTTTTTTTTCTCTAAGAGTCAATTCATTTTCCCATTCCTTTACGCTGAGAAGTTGGTTAAAATTGACAATATCTGTGAGACGATTCCTCTTAGAACTCGTTGCGATAGTAGGAGGGAAGGGACTTACGGTGTGAGAGCCATTGTATTATTCTGTAACTTGCAATTAGTATCACTTTGATATTGTAATAACAAACTCATATACATTTCATCTATCTTTCTTCATTTCAGTTACTACAATTCTCACCGTTATTGTGAAGAACTTATCCAGATGACGTCCATGGATTTATTGTATTGGTGACGTTATATTCATTGCTTTCACTCAGTGGGCAGGAATTCAATGTCATGTTTAGCATAAGATTAGCGTGTTAAAGCCAGTATGAATGAATATTATGATTAATAGAACTAAATGCTTCATAAGAAAATAAATTTTCTGTTGCTTTTTTTCTGGAAATCAATTTTCGAGAACTATGCTTCTCAAATCTTTCCAGGTTCTAACATGCTTAGCCGATTTTTGGACACTCATAACATAAAGGACAGTTCCTGGAATTTGGATTTCTAATATGTTTGACATTGCTCTAAGATGGTCATTGGCAACTACAGTAGTGCTCGACTTTACGAGTTAATTCGTTCCTAGCGCGCGCTCCTAAAGCGAAAACTCGTAAAGCTGGAATTTACATCCCATAGACATAAGGTTAAAAATAGGGTTTACATTCTCAACAACGAAATTAGCTAATTAGTTTATGTTTAAACAATGATTAATTTATCGAAAGAAATTAAAACGTAGCCTGTAAAATCAAGCAAATTATAATAATAGAGAAATTATTTACGACTTACAAATGTTAAAGAGTGTTTATTCTTCATCATCATCGACTAAATGCACACTCATTGATCACTCATTATTGGCTCGGCACTCGTTGGTTTGTTGCACAAGGAGTCGTCGTCTTCAGGAATGCTTCAAGAGGCGTTTATTTCCAAGACAATCTTCTCTTTTAATTATAAATTTCACGATTGCATGCATAAGCATTTATTAACGGCACACACAAATTGCAACTAACACGATTCGCGTGGAGTAACAAGTTTATGAAGCTTAAAAAAAAAAAGAATGAAGAGAAGATTCTAAAAATTTATTTATGTTTTTTATAAGATTGAAGATTTCAGTAAAGGGGAACACATTTCACATAATAATGCAAGAAACCAAACAATTCCAGCTATCGGTATTTTCGCAAATGCAATAACATCGAGTTTATCTGTTTTTAATTGCTTGCAGTAACAGAAGAGCGCAATAAAACGGAAAGTGCAAATTGTTTTTGTTTTATAGTCGTGACCTCCAGAAATGTGCTTTAGAAAAATATCAAAAAGGCGTTTAAAATGGATTCTTATAACGGAACATATGATAACGATGAAAGTGAAGTGCATTTTAATGATTTGAATTGGTAACTAATACAATTTACAAACCACGCTCACGACCTTTTATATGGACTTAATGTCACGTTCATTACCTTAAAAATGATATTTTAGAGAGATAAATGGCTTATTTACACAGCGAAAATTTCAACTTCTGAGATCTTGAAACGAATTAGCAAAACACAATGGGTTATTGGGTTCACATTACGATATTTTAACGATACGATTATTATTATTAGCCATATGGTGCAAGGAAGCCTGAGGCGTATGCTGCACCAGCCCAAAAAAAAAATTCCCGAGTTATCCTGAGAGAGAGAGAGAGAGAGAGAGAGAGAGAGAGAGAGAGAGAGAGAGAGAGAGAGAGAAATGATGATATCCAGCTCAGGACCCTGGGTGTGCCAAGCCCACACTGAGATGTGGATGGTGTGTCTAAAACTGATTAATATCGTAAAGCGGGGTACGATGTATTGTATAGCTACGCACGTTGTTTGGAATGCGGTATTTAGTATTAGTAATGGCCGCATGGTGCAAGAAAGCCTATGGCTTATGCTGCACCAGCCAAAAAAAAAAAAAAAAAAAAAAAAAACAAAACCGAATAAAGCAATGATAATAATAATAATTAATAAAAGAGAAGGAAATTAAACCTATAATATCCTATGCGCTTCCCTAACCGGAAGGTACTATCCAGATGACCTTTGAATTTCCCCAAACTGTCAGCCTCTACCACCCATGTAGGCAACTTATTCCAGTAATTTATAACTCGCTGGCTAAAATAAAACTTCCTGCAGTGCAATCTAAACATTTCCTGTAACTTGAATTTATGTTCCCTAGTTCTAGCATCATTTATAATCTTGAAAAATTCGTCCTCATTCATTTTACTGATGCCTCTCAGAGCCTTAAACACCTCCATCAAGCTAGTTTCCAAACTCTGCAACCCACATATTCGAAGTCTTTCTTCATAAGGACGCCCTTTTGCCGATCTCACCAGGCGAGTTACCCGTCTTTGCACCCTTTCAAGAAGCTCGATGTCTTTCTTTAGGTGCGGTCTCCATACTTGAACACAGTATTCCAAGTGCGGTCTAACAAAAGCCTTATATAATGGGATTATCACGTCCCTATCTCTACTTGCAAAAGTTCGATAGATCATCGATAGGACACCATGGGCCTTCCTTGCAACCTGTTTACAATGCTCAGAGAATTTTATGTCTGACCGTATCGTAACACCCAAGTCGCTTTCCTCCAGTACTGGGTTTAGTTGAACTTCATCAAGTGAATAAGTTATTTTGGGATTACTGTTTCCCAGGTGTAATACCTTACACTTTGTTGGATTAAAGAACAACTGCCATTTTCTGACCATTCCTGAAGTCTATCTAGGTCTCTCTGAAGAAGCTCAGCTTGAAAGTGATCATTAACTACTCTATCAATTTTAAAATCATCTGCAAATTTAGACATCATGCCCTCTATCCCTTCATCGATGTCGTTTATGAAAATTTAAAACAACAGTGGTCCTAATACTGATCCTTGGGGAACCCCACTTCTTATATTATAACAATCTGAGGAATAGCCATTTATCACAACCCTGTGCCTCCTGCCCTGAAGCTATCCATCTAAGGATTTTCCCAGTGATTCCAACCTATTCCAGCTTATAAAGCGACCGCTCATGTGGTCAAAAGCTTTCCTGAAATCTAAATAAACAATATAGAATTTATTCCCTAAATCCAGCTCGTGAGTGACCCATTCAAAATAGCGAACCAGATTTGTTAAACATGATTTTCCCTTTACAAAACCATGCTGTTAGCCTAAATGGTTCAATGCACTCAATTGCCACCTCCCTTAAGATTATAGGCTATATTCCATCAACTCCAGGAGCCTTACTGGCTTGTAAGCTCGAAAGTTTTTTCATTAAATAATCTTGCGAAATTTCAATATCATTAATTACATATTTTTCAACTTCATTCCCACAATTTCCCATTGCCACAAAATGTTTTTCATTTGTAAATATCGATGCAAAATAACTGTTCAGTTCATCTGCAACGGAAGCTGGTGTATTTAATACTATCCCCTTTCCCTTACGTAGAGGTCCGACCTGGTTTGTCCTGTTCTTCTTGGCATTTATATATGTGAAGAATTCCTTATGCCCCCGCCTCTTTGCTCTGTTTGCTAGTGATTTTAAACTGCCTTTGCCTGTCGAACCTTTTTTGTGGCTCTATTACAGATCATCTTGTAGCTGTTATAGGCTTCAGTACTTTTTATTGCTCTGTAACCTTTCCATGCCACCTTTTTCTGCTCAAATAATGTGGCAACTTCACTATTCATCCAACTTGGAACCCTCCTCATGGAGTATTTTTTTAATGGTAAATACGCATTCAATGCATCTGTGATTAATGTTTTAAAAGCATACCACAGTTCAATTGTATTCATTCTCTATGCGATATCTACTCAGTTAATAGAGGCCATGTAGTACCTTAAGGCATCGTAATTTCCTTTTCTGAAATTAAAACCCATTCCTTTGCCTTTTACTACTGCTACTTCTCCCATCATCATCCACCGTAGAACTCCGCGATCACTTCCTGCTATTGGTTCCTCTACTGTCAGCCCTGTTATGTCATCTGATTCATGGGTGATGATGAGGTCTCGGATATTCTTTTCTCTAGTACTTCCCTGACATGTTGATACAAATAACTGTCATCTAGTTGATTTAAAAATTTTGTTCCCCATGTTGAGTTTCCTTCCCATTTAATCCAATCAATTAGAGGCAAATTGAAATCACCCATAATAAAATATTGATGCTTACTTGCCCATTTCATTTGCATGTAGAGGCTTTCGTCATAATCTTCACAATCACCAGGTCTGTAGATTACTCCTACTCGCATTATGCCTTTGTTTCCAGCTATCTCACACCATACAGATTTTATATTAGCATGTGAAACATCTGAATCCGGGAAAGCTATCGTCGCACTCAGGCTGCTTCTGATAAGAAGCATTACCTCACCACCCCTTCTATCTACCCTATCCTTCCTAAATACATTATACAATCCATACTGAAACTCATCATCCCCAGTTTCTAGGTGGCACCACGTCTCTGTAAGCCCTATTATGTCCGCGTTACTTGTTTTAACCAGCAGTTCGAATTCGCTCATTTTATTGACGACACTTTTAACATTATAAACAATTAAGACTTACTGTTCTTGTATATTTAACAACCCTAACACAACCCTTGAAGTTTTTTAGGCTCTGTTCCCTGGTATTAGCTACCCGCTCACTTGAAGCGTTTCTGTCCACAAGAACATCTAGATAATATGTCCAGTTGGGGTAACAGATAAGAACTCTTGAGGTATGTGCTAGAGTTACTTTGACCAATATTATTATTATTAGCCATATGGTGCAAGGAAGCCTGAGGCTTATGCTGCACCAGCCAAAAAAAAATTTCTGAGTTACCCTGTGTGTGTGTGTGTGAGAGAGAGAGAGAGAGAGAGAGAGAGAGAGAGAGAGAGAGAGAGAGAGAGAGAGAGAGAGAGAGAAAAATCACCAAGAAAGAGAAGAATGATGATATCCAGCTGAGGACCCTGGGTGTCAGATAAACGCGTGTCGGTATTACCCACATCCCCCCCTAACTAGCAGTGTCCCTGAACCTTTAAGGTATCCTCAATTTATGAATGTTTAACATTCATTTTTTGCAATTAATGTTTATATTTCGATTTTGTTGATACTTGATACTGGGAAAGTATCAAGTATTTGAAACTCGTAAAGAGAGAACTGTCTGTACTTGGATTTCAGGAAAGCTTTTGATACTGTTGCGCATTGTAGATTACTATACAAATTGCAGCAGTATGGCATTAAGGTAAGTTCCTACAATGGATAAAATGGTGGTTGAGTGGGAGACAACAGAGAGTGGTGAACAATGGACGCTGCTCTTCGTGGACTAATGGTATTAGTGGAGTCCCCCCCCCCAGTTTCGGTGTTTGGCCTGGTGTTATTTTGTATATTTATCAATGATATTGATGAAAGTATATTAGGCTTAATATCCAAGTTTGCAAATGAGAGAAAGGTTGGCTGGGTTGTTAATGACAATAATGGCAGTGTGCTAGTGCAACAGGATTTAGAAAAGTTGGGCACATGGACTGAGAAGTGGCAACTGAAGTTTAACATTGACAAATACAAAGTACTGCATATGGGTTGGAACGTAGTAACTGTGTGGTACTACACTTAGGGTGGTAGATAATGGAAAAAAGACCTGGGAGTGATTGTGCAATCAGATACGAAGGTTTCTAAGCAATGCAGACAGGCTGCGGAGCATAGTGACATAGTGTTTTTTGACAGGCGGCACCGGTGCTTTCGCACAACTCCGCATTTGAATCTCTTGTGAAGTAAGACAGTACTGTTAAGACCAGATAGCACATGTTAGTGTATGTTCATGTTTGCTTAGTGCGGGTTATGTTGTTCATCTGGCCGCTTAGCCTAGGGTCTGTGGGACACCACAGACTGCTAGTTACCGTCACTGGCACTGGGAGCCGGACCAGGTAAGTGGGAAAAGAACTCTGGCTGGCCGACCCTGGGGTTAGCCTGAGCTTCCCATGGAGGGCCAAAAAAAAAAAATAAAATAAATAAATAAAAATATAAAAAAATATATAATAATAAATAAAATAAAATAAAAATAAAATAAAATTAAATTAATAATAAAAAAAATATAATAATAAAATAAAATAATAATAAAATAAAATAAATAAAAAATTAAAAAAATATATATATTTATTTATTTATTTTTATTTATTTTTTTTTTTGGCCCTCCCTGGAAAGCTCAGGCTGCCGAGCAGGTCATGGGGTATTGTCAATGATATACAGTAGGGTGGCCAAATGAATATGTGATACGATCTACTTTTTTTCTTCAAAATGTGCCGCGATCTACCATCTCAAGAATTTTATTGCACATGGTTAAAAAAGTTAATCAACACATGTTGAAAAATTTTGTTTATAAAATTTAAAATTAAATACAATTCAGAATTCTTATTTTAAATTCATATATTTAAATTTTTAATTTATGTGAAATTTGTGTCTTCATGTCATCTGCCATGCCTTCAAAATCGGGGATATACTGTGATAAGACCAACCGAAAGAATCTTCTGTATGCAAGTCCGTAAGAGTAGAGCGATTCTTCTTCTTTGTTTGTTTCGAATAGGAAAAGGCGGATTCACATGGATATGTGGAACCAAAACAGGAATTTAAAAGTTCACTGCATTTTTTTTTTTTACATTTCGGTACTTTTCTCGGCAAACATATTTCCAAAAGTCTTTTTCTGATGATCTGGCTTTTAGGAAGATATCGTTTCGCAATGTAATCATTTCATTTTCTCCATGTGAAAAATCTCAGCGATATTTTTCTACAATTTGTTTCGTATCTAAGTCGAAATTATATGGATAAGAAATATATTTAACAATGTCTTCAATTGTTTTAAAATCACTGAATCTGTAATATACAGTACAGGTAGCCAAATGAATTTGTGATACGATCTACTTTTTTTCTTCAAAATGTGCCGCGATCTACCATCTCAAGAATTTTATTGCACATGGTTAAAAAAGTTAATCAACACATGTTGAAAAACGCATTCTGGTTTCCGAATCATCCACAACTTTTTAAATTTCAGAATCATCCACAACTTTCTCAATTTCAGAAACATATTTCTCACTATTATATTCAAAAACAAGAAACTTTTGCAAATGATCTTGCATATTTGCAAAATTATTGATTTTTTTTCTTTGAGATCCTTAGCCATTGCCAAAAATTGATATTTATATGCGGTAATACTACTAATCATGTCACCCACATTTTTATTTTTTCCTTGTAATTCCAAATGCAGATCACTTTAATTTACTGGTAAAATCAGCCAAAAAAGCCAGATCACACAACCATTCCGTATCTTGTAGCTGCTGTTAATCATCTCCCCTTTGATCAACAAATTAATTTCATTCAGCATATTTCGAAATCTCTGTAGAAACTTACTCCGACTCAGCTACCTCACATCTGTGTGAAATATCAGATCTGGTTCATTTTCATCGAGTTGCATTTTGAAAAGTCTCCTTTGAAGAGATTGTTATCTGATGGAATTCACGATTTTGAAATCGTGAATACGATTATCTTTTTTCTGAGAGAGAGAGAGAGAGAGAGAGAGAGAGAGAGAGAGAGAGAATGCTGAATACGATTATCTCTCTCTCTCTCAGGATAACTCTGGAATATTTTTCTGGTTAACACTTGTTGGTGGATGATACAATGCTAATTCAAAAAATCTGGGAATCCATCATCCTTTTGGCACGATGCGATGAATTTAAGATGCCCCTGCATTGCTTCAGCTCCATCGGTTGTTATTAATACGAGCTTAAACAGTGGTAATTTAATTTTCTCAATAAAATTTTTGAATGCGTTAAATATATCAAGACCTCCAGTTCTTTCTTTTAACGAAACCATACCCAGCAGTTCTCCTCTAGTGGCAGAATCATAGAAAAACCATACGAATAAAAACGAGCAATTGAGCTGTATCACTGACGTCTGTAGATTCATCCAGTTGTAAAGAAAAGGACACACAGTTAGCAATATGAGCACGCAATTGCTCGCTCACATTTTTACTCATTTTTCTATGCGTCGCATTACAGTATTTCGAGATAATTGCAGATCTTGAAGAGCACTTCTAATTTCATTTTTGACCTTAAATTTTTCAAAAAGAGAATGTTATTTCTAAAAATGCGTCTTTGATGAACTGACCATCCGAAATTGGTGTTCATTATTTTTTGCAAGAAGATGACTCACTTTAAATAATGCTACAGTTGCTTTAGATTGTAAATTAGGTGTCATGAAGAAATTTTGTTTTGCGAATAATCTGGATTTAAGTTCTTTTAAATTATTTTTCCAAAGGTCACTATTAGGCGGAAATTTCGATTGGTATTTACCATGGAGTGCGTTGAGTGCCTTTCTAAATTTACTTTTTTGAGTATAGCCACGAATGCTTTGCAAATCAAACAACAACATTTTTCTTTTATCACTACAAAAAAGTATTCTAGTTCCCACTCTTGATGAAAATAATACATTTTACTCTTTTTTTTTTTTTTGGTAGAATTCATTTTAAATCAAAGGGTATTAAATTAAAGTATAAGTACTGTCTAGTTATTAATATTAAGTAAACTAAATAAGAATTCGACACATACACCAGTGGCGTAGCTACCATGTAGGCAGGCAAGGCAATTGCCTCCGGTCCCTTTAGGAGCCCGGAGTAGGGGCCCGAACATGTTCTTTGCCCCGGGCCGGAAAAGGGTAGCTACGCTACTGACATACACTATACTCTCCACATCGTAACTGTGAATTTTCACTAGACAAGCTTAGGCTGCGCGATAACAAGAGTAGATACGTGGTTGAACGGATTTGTAATAAGCGTATGCAGCGGGGCACATAATAATAATAACATTAAAATTTTGTCTAATCTACTTTTTATATATATTTAAAATTAGTCGTGATCGAACGAAATTAAAGCCGCGATCGACTTGTTGGCCACCCCTGATATACAGGAATTTTGCTAGTCGGGAAAAGGAGATAATTATCCCTTTGTATAAGGCAATGGTCAGGCCACGCCTTGAGTACTGCGCACAGGTCTGGAGGTCTCATTTAGAAAGGATGTAGGGTTGCTTGGGCGCGTACAAAGAAGGGCAACAAGATTGATGAGGGGAACAAAGGGAAACTCTTACCAAGAACGGCTTAAGTTCTACAAATTGCAGCGGCTGGAGACTAGGCACCTGCAAAGTGATCTGATTGATGTGTATAAGGTCTTGAATGGGTTGAGATGCTGAATTCTGATGGGATTCTTCCGCTTACTCAGATTACGAACCGGAGGGGGCATAAATTCAGGAAAGACAGTTGGAGAATAGATGTGGGGAAATTTGCCTTTAGCTAGCTGGTAATTGATTGCTGGAACAAACTTCCATCTGTTGTTGCAGAAGTTGATAGCTTAAATAAATTGAAGGAGGAACCAGAGCAACTTTTAGAGGGAATGGTTGTGTGAAATTGTTTTTTTTTTTTTTATTTTTATTGGCTTGCTACATAAGCTCTTGCATTACATACCTTTACTGCTAAGCAACTGATATTGGACACTCGAGAAGTTAATGCTGTTTGTGCAGGGCAAAGTTTCTGAAACTGGAAGATGGAAAGAAATGTGCTATCATCAGCAAAACTATGGATAGTATTTTTGGTCAGTGGAAGGTAATTAATATACAAGAGGAAAAGAGTGGGAGAAAGACCTGAATCTTGGGGAATTAGTGGAGAAGTTCGAAGACAGAGAGCCATCTACCATCACCTGCAGGGTGTGGTCAGAGGGAAAATTGGATACCCAATTACAAAAAATATTTCGCGATCATAAGATGGAAGCTTATTTAGAAGACGTTTATGACAAACGTCTTTTGATTATCAAAAGCATTTGAAATGTCATGAGCAACTGCTTGAGTTTCACCAAATTTTTCCATTGAATTTGTCCATAGGTGGGTTACATAAACCAGAATATCACTGGTGGATGGACTCTGACGGAATCCATACTGGCGATGGTTCACCAGATGGAAGGTTTCTAGATGGTTTAAGAATTGGCTGTTCATTGATTTCTCCATTCCTTTAGAAAGAGTAAAAATAAGTGCAATGGGACGATAATTGGATGGGAGAGATTTGTCACCATTTTCAGGAACTGGCTGGATATGAGCAAATTTCCAAGCATAAGGAAAAATAACTTTGGAATAAGAAAGTGAAAAAGTAACACAGAACAGGACACTTTCAGGAGCTCAGATTTTAAGAACAAGTGGAAAAAGATCATCAAAACCTGGAGTTTTCTTAATATCAAGGTTCAAAATCCTCCTTTTGACATCCTTTTGATGGAAAATCACAGGAAGTATTAAATGGGGTGTACTGGGAATGGTGGGAGGTGATTTACCAAATCATGAATACACGAGTTGGAAGAAAAATAGAATGTTATCAGGTTAGCTTTATCTGTGGCTGAAGAGACAATAGAACTATTTGGTTTTTCTAGCGGTCTTTTGGCCTTTGTGAGCATTACGCCTCTCTTTCTCTCTCAGTATGTGTGGCCTTTATACTGATTCTGGTCCTCCTATCAGCACGAAACAGCAAGAACCATTATTTCTAGGCAAAGTTTTTCCACTCCTTCATTGTCTATTGTTGACATTTCCCTTACCCACTGTGACCGTAACTTGTTTAAAAAACAATAAGGCTGTAAGGTGTGGGAGTTGGGTCTGAAAGTAAACTGTTATATAAGGGTAAGTAAGCTTCAATTACCCATGTGTATTGTGTTTGTAAATTGCGTGTGTTCTCTGGTCGATTTGCTTTTTTGCAGGATGAAAAAACCCAATTTTTCCCTGGAAAAATCCTTTCTATCTACGCTTGAGACCGACTAACTGACCCAGTGGAGCAGTGAAAACAACCAATAAAAGTTCCTTGGGTAATTAGCATTAGTAGGTCCATATGATGCAAGGAAGCAAGCTTATGCAGCATCAGCCAAAAAAAAAAAAAAGAAAAGAAAAGACACGCTCCCATTTCACCCCTCCGTTCGTTCCAAGTACCTGTCCAGCTCAGCCTTAAATTAATTTCCACAACAAGGAATTAAAGTCTGTTCCATCACCCGCCGGCTAAAGGCAAATTTCCGCACATCTATCCTATATCGGTCTTTCCTCAATTTGAATTTATGCCTTCTCAAATGATTATACTTAGCAAGAGGAAGAATTCCATCAGCATTTGAGCATGCTCAAACCATTCAAGGATTTATTCACCTCAAACAGATCACCTCATAGGTGCATAGTCTCCAGACACTTTAATTTGCAAAATTTAAGCCTTCCTTCGTAAGAGCAACCCTTTGTTCCATTCACTAATTTTGTTGCCCTTCTCTGTACTCGTTCCAACAGATCTACATCCTTCTTAAAATGAGGCCTCTAGACCTGTATACGGTACTCAAGGTGTGGCCTGACCATTGCCTTCTCCAAGGGAATAATCTCCTTATCCCTGCTAGAAATATTACTATATATCATTGACACGACACTATGAGCTACTCTTGCAGACCGTCTGCACTGCTCAGAAAACTTCATATCTGCCTGCACAATTACCCCTCCCCCGGTACTTTTCGTTCTCTACCACTGTCCGTGTAGTACCACAGAGTTTATAGATCACTCTGGGGATGTGCTTACCATATGTAGTACCTTATTGTCAATGTTAAACTTCATTTGCCACCGCTCAGCCCATCTGCTCAACTTTTCTAGATCCTGTTGCAGCATCGTACTGTCGTTAGTGTCCTTAACACCCTGCCAACCTTCGTATCGTCTGCAAACTTGGACATTAAGCATGATATACCATCATCAATATCATTTATAAATATAGAAAACAACAATGGACCCAATACTGAACCCTGAGGGACTCCACTTATAACATTAGTCGACGATGAGCAGTGTCCATTGATTACCACTCTCTGTCTTCTCCCACTCAACCATCCCTTTATCCATAGCAGCAATTTTGCCTCCAATGCCACACTGCTCCAATTTGTGCAGAATTCTTCCATGTGCAACAGTATCAAGTGTCTTTCTAAGATACAAATATATGATATCAAAGTTATTCCCTGCATCCAGTTCCTTTGTGACCACATCATAGTATCCAATCAAATTGGTCAGGCAAGACTTTCCCTTAACAAAACCATGCTGTGTCCGAGCTATAACTGAAGTCTTGTCTAGATGATCCTGCAGTGCTTCTTTAACCAGTGTCTCCATTAATTTTCCTGGAACAGACGTTAACCTAACAGGTCTATAATTACTTGTGTTGCCCTTTTATCCTCCTTTGTGAATTGGGGTCACATTTGCGCATCTCCAGTCCATGGGTACCTCCCATGAGTCCAAAGAAGCTCTCATAATTATGGCTAAGGGTTAGCTTACTTCCTTTGCTTCCTCCTTTAATATAACTGGATAGATCCCGTCCACCCAGGGTGCCTTTTTATGTTTATCTTCAACAATTTCTCCTCCACTTTCCTCTCAGTTATTACAAAATCATCCAGCTCACTGCCAGAGTTTAACTCACCTATGGCATTCCCCCCCCTCCGAATAACTCCTCATGGGTGAATGTAGAAGCAAAATACTCATTTAGTTTCTTAGCCACCTGAGCAGGATCATCAACAGTTGAACCATCAATATCCAGCGGACCAATCTGATTAATCCCGTTCTTTCTAGAGTTTACATGGGTAAAGAACTCTTTGTTGTTTTTCTTTGCATCCTTTGCCAAGGATTTCTCATAATCTGCCTTTGCCTGCCAAATCTCCTTTGTGACTTGTTACAGACCAGTTTATAACTATCATAGCCTTCCATGTCACCCTTTAATGTATATGTATCCTATGCATTTTTGTTCTCTGCCACATGTCTCATTAGTTCATCTGACATCCATTTAGGCCTAAATCATGAACAATATTTCTTAGTTGGTATGTAAAGCCTAGTATCTTCCAAAATAAATTCTTTGAATGCTTCCCATTTTGAATTTGCTGTTGGTAACATCATCAGTTGGTCCCACCGTACATAATTTATACTGTGTTTGACCACCATAGTCTCCTTTATGAAAGCAAAAAAGCTTCACTTTACCCCTGATGGTAGTTACCTCTTTGAGTAAATCCCACTTCAGCACACTGTGATCACTGCCAACTAGTGGTTCCTTCATCTGCAGATTGTTAATGCATGAAGAATCACTACTGATAATCAGATCAAGAGTATTACTCCCTCTAGTTGCCTTACGAACATGGTGATGTAGAAAACAGTCGTCCAATAAATCCACCAAAGCCTTAATAATGTGAGAGTGACCAAACCACAAATTCCAGTCAATATCTGGGAAATTAAAATCCCCCATCATAAGACTCTCTGATTTACTTGCCCACTCTGTTTTTCTGTACAGTTCCTTATTATACTCGTCAGAGGCATTAGGCCTATAACACACTCCTACTCTCAATTTTGATCTCCCAATGCTTATGTCACACCAAACTGACTCGACACCGCACTGTTCAGCGATGTCGACTGGCTTCACGTCCTTGGATTTTATGTGTTTCTTTACTAATAGTATAACCCCTCCTCGTTCCTATCTTGTCTATCCTTCCTGTACACATTAGTCTGCGTGTGTAGCACAGTGGTATCGTCACCGTCCTCCCCACACCGGGTGGAAAAGGCTTGGGTTCGAATTCCGTCGATGACGCGCAGAACTTTAATGGGCTTTTTTCACTCCGTGGCTGAGTTAGTCGGTCTCACGCGTAGATAGCAAGATTTTTCTCCCCAGTAACTGGGGTTTTTTCGTCCAGCAAAACAGGCAAATCGACCATAGAACATACGCAATTTACAGACACCAATACGGGTTAATATATTTAATTACGGGCAACCCTAAAATAATAATTTGATTTTTTTTTCCTGTACACATTGTACTCCCCAAATTCCAGTTCTGCATTCCTTATATCTCTGTGACACCATGTCTATGATATCCCAACAATATCTGCCTTTGATGTTCTGAGCTATACCACAAATTCATCAAATTTATTTACCAAACTCCTAGCATTGGTGTACATGCAAGTATTCATGAACCTGTTCCTATTCTTAGCTACCCTAACACAACTCATGTGTTTACTTGTACCGCAATGGCTCCCAGCAGTCGTCTCTGAAATATTCTGCATCTTGTTTTCCAGGCTTCTGCTCGTTCCAATAGAAGCAGTGCAAGAATCACTTTCACCTCTGCCAGTGGCCACTGTTAATCCATTAGTCCTTGCATCTCCCCCAAGCTAGCAGTTTTCCGACCCATCGACTGTATTCGAAGCCAGACCTTTTCCACCTGTCTAAAGGACTGGAACAATCCTCTGAAGGATAAGGAGACCTTCAGTCATTAAAATTGCTGGCACCTTCGGTTTGATAACCGATTTAAAGTACCTTGACATCATATTTGATGTCAAGCTGAGCTTAAACCCTCATTATATACCAGGTCAAAAGGTTTAGAAACTATGCCGCCATGATTACCGGAATATCTAGATATGACCGGGGCCTGAAGAAGAGAACCCTGGCTCTCTAATATAGAAATCCACCTTCCTACTGATAACTTGTTGTGGCACTGGAGTTAGGTCTAGCCCGGCCACCATCTCTCAAAACAAGGCTAAGTTGGATGCAGTCCAACGTAGAACAGTATTCCCAGTGCTTGTTGTGTGGTGAGCGCCTGCATCCTCTCTCTCCTGGCCAGGCTCGTACCCTGGACTTGGAAGAGACACGCTGATGGCTGGCATATCGACCCAAGAGTGCATTCCAACAGGTTCTGGGAATCATCATTGTCCTTAGCAGTGATGTCAAACAAATAAAGATGCGAATTACAGAAAACTTCCATCAATATTGTCAAGCAACAGCGGAAAATACCATCATAGGTCCGGTCATGCTAAGGTATAAGGTATGTTAGTGTCTAACGGCTCCTTGGATTTCTCCCATCTCCGCGGGTGTACATTGTATCGGGGCCAGAGATTTGAAGTGTGTGGGGGTCATGTGCTGTATATTGTGTTGTGCCCTTTGTTCCTCCGGTCTATTAGCCGCCGAACCCCTAGTGGGACCCGACGTTACCACACCATGCCACGGGGAGGCTGACCGGGTGTACCACTGTAGCTAGAGTACTCTGGCGGGTCCTGCCACCTACTTTCCTGGGATTTCAGTGGCTAGGACCAGATTTGAGAATGAGATGATCGCTGTTTCTTGAGCAACGG
The DNA here is from genome assembly GCF_048544385.1 of Mastigoproctus giganteus. NCBI lineage: Eukaryota > Metazoa > Arthropoda > Arachnida > Uropygi > Thelyphonidae > Mastigoproctus > Mastigoproctus giganteus. The sequence goes on along the minus strand of NC_143579.1, from coordinate 153,869,968 downwards.
TTGTAATTTTAACAGAGCGTAGGGTTGTTCGCTGATAACTTGTTCTAGGGCCAAATAGGTCGGGCAGTAATTTTGATGTTTTTAGATTTAGACCTGTGGGGAATGCGTGTGTGTGTATATATATAAATATATCTATATACACACACACGCACACAAATATATATATATAAACTAAATATAAAAAAAAAAAAAAAAAACGTTGTGCAAGAGAAAAGTAAGGGCAGCAGAAGACTGGAGGGTAGGAAACAGAAGAAAGGGGCCAATAGGGAAGATGGCCCCTGATGACAGTGTGGCATGCCCAGTGCCTCACCAGAGAGAGGAGTGGGGTGGCGGGTGGACGAAAACCACCACCCCACAAAAAAAAAAAAAAAAAAAAAATAATCATTCTGTAAGAGAAAAATAGGGGGGGGGGGGAGTAAAAGAACGGATGGCAGGAAACAGAAGAAAGAAGCTGAGAAAAAAAAAAAAAAAAATGAGAGAGAGATATACTCCGCAAGTTCAGGGTAGGTACAGCTAGCACGGCCAGTCAGTTGGAGCCGACAACTTGCTGGAAATCCAGCAGTGTGAGTGCTGCTATGGTGGATGGGTCATGTTCAGTAAGGTCTAGTTCAGGTGCCGTCATTGGAACTCCATTTGGTGAGTCTGTGTCGCATAAGGTCTATACAAAAAAGTGACAATCACCAGCACAAAAGCTCCGCCATTGTTTTGACCTGGACTACCTTTATGTGCCACCATTGTCATCGCAGGGCATGAGTCCATCAAGGATAAACTAACCAGTGTCGGATACTGTGATGAACTTTGTTGGTCCTAAGGACGGTAACAGCGGTGGTAAGCACAGATTAAACATGGGAACATGTTATACGATTGTTCCAATAAGCAAGGCACTCGGGTTAAATGGGGACTTATCCAGTTATATTAAAGGACGCAACGATGGAAGTAAGCAAACCCTTAGTCATAATATGAGAGCATCCTTGGACTCAAGGGAAGTCCCCCATGAACTGGAGATGTGCAAATATGTCTCCAATTCACAGAGGGGAATTGAAGTTGAACTAACAGGTCTTTAATTACACGAGTAATTAGAGACCTGTTAGTTTAACTTCTGTTCTGTGGAAAATAATGGAGGCACTGGTTAAACTTCAGGAACATCTAGACTAGACTGCAGTTCAGTACCAGATTTTCTCGTCTATGGTGGATCTCAAAGCAGCAGCGCTACATGTCCGACATCCTGTCACTGTTAAAAGGTTCATCACCTCCACCGTCTACCCCGCCATTCTGTATGGTGCAGAAATATGGGCCTCTGCTGCACCTACAAACCTCAAGCGGGTGTACCCCGCTGAATACTGGCTACTGAAATGGGCCAATAACAAGCTTCGGCTACCTCCTGCTACCACAACTACCATGATGGCACAAGCACTCGACATCCCGAGGTTGAAGTTCCTGATCGTGGAAAAGAGGCTGGTCTTCACAGCCAAACTCATCACAGGCCAGATATCATCTCCAAATATTTGGAACGCTTGCTCTTGGAGGATTCCACAGCCAAGCCTAAGGTCGGTACCAGCACTCGTGGCTCACCACAACAGGCTTGTACTCACTGACAGATTTCTTCCCAAGCAGATGCTCCCCGTACTCAACCGTGTGGACGCCGACATCGACAGCATAATAAGGAACAAGAAGGACAGACACAACTTTATCAAAGCCCTTGAACCTTGATATTTATTTATTTGTATTTCTTATGTATTCATTTCTGTATTTGTGTCTAGCTCTGTGTTTTTATGCTGTATTTTTATTTCTGTTGCATCTGTGATCGGTATTTTGTAGTCTTTTTGTATGTTCGCTGTATTTTGTAGCCTTTTGTTTTTGTATGTTCGCTGTATTTTGTAGCCTTTTGTATTTGTATGCCGTACGTATCTTATCTAGATGTGAACCCCAGGCGCTCGTCGCCGTGATGGGATATTCTGCTGTATCTACTTCACAATAAAGATTTATTTATTTATAGTTCAGACACAGCATAGGTTGGTTAAAGGGGAAGTCTTGTCTGACAAATTTGATTGGATACTAATATGTGGTCACAAAGGAGTCGGATGCAAAAAATAATCTTGATATCATATATTTGAATTTTAGGAAAGCTTTTGATACTGTGGTATATGGAAAACTACTGTATAAATTGGACAGTATGGCATTAAGGGCAAGTTGCTGCTGTGGATAAAGGGATGATCGAGTGGAGAAGACAAAAGGTGATAATCTTTAAAAATATATAAAAATCCTAAAATATAGGATTTTTATATTATTTAGGATATTTTTATATTATAACTAATATAAAATCCATCTTCCTCCCGATAAGTTGTTGTGGCACTAGTGTTAGGTGTACCCCGGCCACCATTCCTCGAAACAAGGCTAAGTTGGATTCAGTCCAGCATGTAATAGTATTCCTAAGGCTTCGTGGACTAATGCTTAGTGAAGTCTCCAGGGTTAGGTGTTGGGCCAATTGTTGTTTTTTTTTGTATTTATTAATGAAGGTATATAAGGCTTAATGTCCAAGTTTTCAGATGATACGAAGGTTGGCAGGGTTGGTAATGACACTAATGATAGTACACTACTGCAACAGGATCTAGAAAAGTTGAGCAGATGGGCTGAGGAATGGCAAATGAAGTTTAACATTGACAAATGCGAAGTACTGCATATGGGAAGCAGTAACCCCAGAATAACATATTAACCGTCTTACTGCACTCAGGGTAGTGGAGAATGAAAAAGACCTGGGGTAATTTGCAGTCAGATATGGTGCTTTCTGAACAGTGCAGACAGTCTGCAAGTGTAGCTCTGGTGGCTCGTCAATAATATCAGGAACCTTTCTAGTAGGGATAAGGAAGTGATTAACCCCTTGCATAAGGCAATGGTCAGGCCA